>NW_028227272.1:61876250-62497000 GCF_978045245.1 Mus caroli | reverse complement strand
AAGTAACATCACTATCTGCATCGCTAATGTAACACAGTATGTCCTTGTCATTAATGAAGTAGTTGGTGCCACAGTTCTTGGCTGATCTCCGTCAGCCTGCTGAGACCCTTCTGACCATCACAGATCCCAGTGAACATTAAATGCTGATCATATCAGGCCCTGGAAACCAGGGCAAAGTTCAGAGGATTTTGGCAAATGATACATTTATACAGAGGACAACCCAAACCATCACAGTGGCAATTATAATGATTCATATCTCCATTGTACACAAAAACTAAAGATCAAAGCCTAGAGATTTCTGCAAATGAGTTCTTCTAGTTTCCCCAAAGAAGAGAAGTCATACATGTGCTTCGATTTGAAGTTAGTCTATTAGTTACTGACTAGTGAGCTGAACAGTAGAGGAGGTTGAAAAATCTCTGATCAATAGTTCATCTTTTCTTAAATGAATTTCTTCCTTCTTCTATTTATTCTTCTCTCGGTATGTATGTATGTATGTATGTACATAGCTAGTTAATTAGTTCATTAGTTTTGCTTTGTTTCTTGACACAGCAAGAAACAAAGAACTCACATAGAACTCACATAGAACTCACAGTATAGTTGAGAATAATCTTGTCTTCCTCATCCTTCTACTTCTTTTTCCCAAGTGCCAGAGGATTATAAGAATGAACCCCCAAGTCTGACTTTTGACTGCCCTGAAGGTTAATTCTAACAAAGCTCACAGAAAACTTGGTGCTGCCACTGCTGCCCCTGGTTTGTTCCTGAGACCTGTGAGATGAGAGAGACTACACAAATTCGCTGGTCCATCAGAACTAAGATAGAGTAGGCTGTGTTGCCTAAGGACAAGCAGTGGAGTACAGTTATCTTCTTAAACGTGCCTCAGGTGTCCTGTGAGGTGAATAATTTATGATAGAAACATTTCCACCACAAAAAAAATTAGCAAATATTTCAAATCAAGGCTTGTGTTTTCTGCTTAGAGATATGATGATAAACACAGCCTCTGTAAATCATATATAATATATAATATATAAAAGTAGTTATAAAGTCTTAAAAATATACAAATGGATTCAAAGAATTAAGCTTTGAAGCTAGGGACAGGAGAGTAATGCTGTGATTGCAGGTGGAACTTGCTATCTTCTTCCCTAAGGCAGAAAACCTTATGATTTAGCATGAACAGCAGACGCACTAAAGAAAAATATAAATTTAAATAATTAAAAATAAGATAAATTCAGTATTCTGGGAAATTATTATTGTTGCTATTAATACATCATTTTCTTTGAGAAAAATGAGGAAAGGATCTCAGATAAACATTCAACTTCAACAACATACCCAAGAATAGTTCATAAATTTTAAGTACTTTAACTGTTTCAGAACAAAAAATATCATTTATGTATATATTTCTCTAGCTTCTAAACTTTTTTACTACAAGTGTGAAATGAAGGCTGCATGACCCAGAAATGTCTGAAAATAAAATAGCGAAAATCCAGACTAAAGGATATGCACTATTGAGATAATTTCTTGTGTTGAAGATATTTCATCTACAAATAAACAGCAAGTAAACTATTACCACAAATAATGCCAGTTTACTGTATTCATAGTATTTTATCTCTTATAATGTGAATATACAAAACTTCAAATGTTTATGATTTATTCATGGAGAAATTATTTCAAATTAGTATATATCATTTTATATAGTATACATAATATATCAAGGTAACTCATTGAACAGTTATACTTTAATTATCACACTTAAAATATCCACATCTATGATCACAAGCATCCCTAACAAGTCAATTGCTTTGTGAAGAATTTTAGAATATTTTATAATTTTAATTTAATTTCTGAAATAATATCAGAATGATTTCTGACTCCTTGTTGTGATTATGCTATCACATCTCTTCATTCAATGTGACTAGCCATATTTCTTTTATCATTATCACAAATCTACCTCATTTTCACATATCTTAGCAGTTTTCTATGCATTGTTTGTTGATAATTAAACTACACTGACCTCACTATATGCAGTTTCTGAGCTTTTAATAATTGATCTCAGCTACGGTAGATCACATGAGCCATATGACTATGGTTCACATAGATCTTCTCCTAGAAACCCCCACATACTCATCTATTCATCCCATCCCCAACTCTACCAGGTGCTACCTGAGAACCCACAGGCCACTCCAGCCAAAGAATCAGATAGCTTAACTGCTGATCTTCATTTTCCTATCCTCTCAACCAAATCGAAGTCCTCAGTCTCATCACCATCTCTGTAACTGACCATCTGCTGTATCATACTCCTGCTCGCTTTCCCCAATCTCCAGAAGATAATGCACACTTTCTCCTCCAAACTTTCTGCCCATTCATCCTAATATCCAAGCCCCAAATTCCAGCAGATGTTGCCTGAGAAGCCTAGAACAAGAGATGCAAGTAGGCCAACAAAGAAGATAGCCAGACTTTGGATGTTTCAGCATCCTCCTCTCCTCCATATCTAATACCCCAGCCATCTCCTGCTCTGTAGCCGACTACCTATTATGGCCTCCCATCATGCTTTGCCCCTAGTCACAGAAGGACTATGCAGATCCTGGTGGATGACCCTGCTCCTTTTCAACCCCTGGATTCTCTCACTTATATCCCATTCCCATTTCTAAGAATCAATGATAATACCTAGAAAACCCATTTTATTGAGAAACCTAAGAAACTACAGCTAAGAGGATCCCAGTAGGAGAATCCTACTAGGCAATGCACAGCCACCACACTCTACTAAGAACCAGAGAAGGCAACTGGATCAAACTAATAAAATGCTTACCCAACCAAAACAAGACCAGATATTGGCACCTAGAATTGAAATCGGCCCAAAACCAGATGCTTAGATGCCAGCATAAAAACACCATCAGTAACAGTAAGGATATGTCTCCACTAGAGCCCAACTATCCTACCACAGCTTTCCAACATATCTGAAGTACAATAAAGAGCCTTTATAGAAATGATTCAGGTATTTAAGGAAAAAAATGAACAAATCTCCTAAAGAAACCTATATAAAACACTAATAAACACTATACAGAGATGATCAAAACTGTACAAGACCTAAAAGCATAATAGGATCAATTTTTAAAAAAAAAACCTGAAGGAAATCAGAAAATGGAAATTTTATGAATGAATAGGAAATGACCTCAAAGATGTAACCTCCCCTCCCCAGCCTGAAACCTGTTTGCTCAGGTTTCAGTGTTAGAGAGCATGGGGCGGAGCTTACCGCTCTATCGTCCTGCCACTCCCACTGCCACTGCCTGCCAACTAGCTATTCCGGAGCTATCACGTGTTCGCCTGGAACTTTACTCCAAGATGATTTGGCGAGAATTGGGACCCTTCCCCTGCTTCATAACTGAGTGTCAGAAATAGTAAAATTGAACCTTGATCAGACTGACTGTCTTGGTTTCATCTCTCTCGCGCACCACCTAGCCCCCCTCTTCTCTTCCAGGTTTCCAACATGCCTTTCCAGATATGTGAGCCACTGGTATGACACACCAGATAAAGAGATACCTCAGAGGCAAGCCTCACCAACATCAAAGAAGAGGTGGGAGACTCTGAGGCATAAGACACAATAGAATAAATGGATACCACAGTCAAAGAAAATGTTAGGTCTAAAAGTAAAATCTTACTCAAACCATCCAGGAAATCTGGGACATTACAAAAAGATCAAATTTAAGCATGAGATGAATAGAGAAAGGAGAGGAAAACCAGGTCAAAGGCACAGAGTAAATATTTTTCACAAAATCATGACAAAATTTTCCTAACCTAAAGAAGGAGATGCCTATTAATGTGCAGGAAGCATAAATAGACTAGATTAGAAAAAATTCCCAGAACTTAATAATAAAAACACTAAATGTATGAAACAAGGAAAAGATATTAAAGGCTGGAAAGGGAATAAATCAGTGGCATATAAAGGTAACATCTGACTTCAATCGAGACTCTAAAAGCCAGAGGAACCCAGACAGACAGATGTGCTACTTTAAGAGACCACAGATAGATACCAGCCCAGATTATTATACCCAACAAAACTTTCAGTCATCATAGTTGGAAAAAATAAGCTATTTTATGATAAATACAAATTTAAGCAATATCTATCTACAAATTCATTACTACAGAAGATGCTAGAAGGAAAACTCCAAACCAAAGACATTAATCTAAAGAAACCACAAGGAATAAATAATGCCAGACCAGAAAATCAAAAAGAGGTGAAATACATACATACATACATACATACATACAGAGAGAGAGAGATAGAGAGAGAGAGAGAGAGAGAGAGAGAGAGAGAGAATACACAGACATACACGATCATGGAATCAACAAGCACTGCTCATTAATCTCTCTCAAAATCAATGGTCTCATTTCTCCAATAAAAAGACACAGACTAACAGACTGGATATGAAACAGGACCCATCCTTCTGCTGCATCCATGAAACACTCCTTAACATAAATGATTGACATCACCTTGGAGTAAAAGGATGGAAAAAGGCATTTCAAGCAAATCGACCTAAGAAGTAAGCTGATGTTGTCATTTTAATATCCAAGAGCCAAAGAAAAAGTAATCAGAAGAGTTGAGAAGGGCACACATACTCAGCAAAGGAAAGATCCACAAGGGGACATTGCAACTCTTAACATCTATACACCAAACATAAGGGCACTAGAGTTATAAAAAGGAACACTACCACACTCCAGTCATTAATGTTGTCGATTTGGTCTAATGCTACTTACATTATGTTAATTTGGTCCCCCAAGTTACAAGGAAATAAGCACATCTACATGTAAGATGTTGAGGGACCCTGCTCCTAGTTGATTGGTAAATAAAGCTCCTGGCAGCTAATGGCTAGGCTGGGAGGCAGAGGCGGGACTTTTAGGATTCCAGAGCAAGGGAGTGATGGAAGAGGATAGGAGATAATTATCAATTATCATACAGGGAGAGGAATCCTGCCAGACCTGAGAACTACAGAACAGAGAGATAGCATTCATGTAAGAGGCAGGGACTGTGGTCCAGGAGGGCTGCAGGTCTGGGACCAGGGCAGCAAAGATGGAATATAGGTTATAGTCAGTAATAGCTCAGGAACATTGGAGTAGAAAATGTGCTGGCCGCATGCATGTTTGGAAGTGGCCCAACCATTGAGCTGTTTAAAGTATGTTAAAATATATGACTGTGATTAATTAATTACTACAGCATATTGACTTTCACATATGGATAGCAGGAGACTTCAATACTACACTTTAACCAAAGGACAAAACCAAAAATAAAAAATGCTAGAACTAACTGACATTATAAGCCAAATAGAAGTAAATGATTTCTACAGAAAATTTTATCCAAACGCAAATGGGTATGTATTCTTCTCAGGAGCTTATGAAACTTTACATCAAGTGGACCACATACTCAGAAACAAGACTCAATAGAGAAAAGAATATTGAAATAACACTACACATACTATCTGATTATAATCAATTAATACTATTGGATATAAAAAACAACCAACATAAATAGCAGAATACTTACAAATTGATGGAAACTGAGCAACTCTGTGTTAAAAGAAAAATAGAAATTAAGGAAAAATTAAATACTTTTTCTACAAAGGAATGAAAATTTATGGGACTGCATGAAAGGGACCATCCTTTAAGCAAAGCATCAGCCTACAGAATAGGGAAACATTTTTTACCAACTAAGTACTCAAAAAATTAGATATCAAGAAAACAATGCAATTTAAAACTGGGGTACATATTTAAACAGAGTAATCTCAAAAGAGGAAACTCAAAAGGCTGAGAAACACATAAAGAAATGTTCAACATCCTTAGTCATCAGGGAAATGAAAAACAAAACGACTTTTCGATTTCATCTAATAAGTAGCAGAATGGATACAATGGAAAAAATGGGAAAACTCATCATGACAAGGATGGGAAGGAACATTCATCCATGCCTGGCATAAATGTTTGGAAACCATCGAAATCAGTGTGGCAGTTCCTTAGGAATGAGAGTAATGATCTACTTCAAAATCTAGCTATACTACTATTGGGCATGTGCCCAAAGAACACATCATCCTGTTACAGAGACACTTGCTCAACCCTGCTTATTCCTGCCTATTCTTTTTTTGTGTGTGTGTGTTGTATATTCCTTTTTTTTTTTTACATATTTTCCTCAATTACATTTCCAATGCTATCCCAAAAGTCCCCCATATACCCGCCCCTTCCCTACCCGCCCATTCCCATTCTTTTGGCCCTGGCATTCCCCTATATTGGGGCATATAAAGATTACAAGTCCAATGGGCCTCTCTTTCCATTGATGGCCAACTAGGCCATCTTTCGATACATATGCAGCTAGAGACAAGAGCTCCGGGGTACTGGTTAGTTCATCATATTGTTCCAACTATAGGGTTGCAGATCCCTTTAGCTCCTTGGGTACTTTCTCTAGCTTCTCCATTGGGAGCCCTGTGATACATACAATAGCTGACTGTGAGCATCCACTTCTGTGTTTGCTAGGCCCCGGCATAGTCTCACAAGAGACAGCTATATTTGGGTCCTTTCAGCAAAATCTTGCTAGTGTATGCAATGGTGTCAGCGTTTAGAAGCTGATTATGGGATGGATCCCTGGATATGGCAGTCTCTAGATGGTCCATCCTTTCATCACAGCTCCAAACTTTGTCTCTGTAACTCCTTCCATGGGTGTTTTGTTCCCAATTCTAAGAAGGGGCATATTGTCCACTTTGGTCTTCATTCTTCTTGAGTTTCATGCGTTTAGCAAATTGTATCTTATAACTTGGGTATCCTAAGTTTTGGGCTAATATCCACTTATCAGTGAATACATATTGTGTGAGTTCCTTTGTGATTGTGTTACCTCACTCAAGATGATGCCCTCCAGGTCCATCCATTTGGCTAGGAATTTCATAAATTCTTTTTAATAGCTGAGTAGTACTCCATTGTGTAAATGTACCATAATTACTGTATCCATTCCTCTGTTGAGGGGCATCTGGGTTCTTTCCAGCTTCTGGCTATTATAAATAAGGCTGCTATGAACATAGTGGAGCATGTGTCCTTCTTAACGGTTGGGACATCTTCTGGATATATGCCCAGGAGAGGTATTGCTGGATCCCCCGGTAGTACTATGTCCAATTTTCTGAGGAACCACCAGACTGATTTCCAGAGTGGTTGTACAAGCTTGCAATCCCACCAACAATGGAGGAGTGTTCCTCTTTCTCCACATCCTCGCCAGCATCTGCTGTCACCTGAATTTTTGATCTTAGCCATTCTGACTGGTGTGAGGTGGAATCTCAGGGTTGTTTTGAGTTGCATTTCCCTGATGATTAAGGATGTTGAATATTTTTTCAGGTGCTTCTCTGCCATTCGGTTTCCTCAGGTGAGAATTCTTTGTTCAGTTCTGAGCCACATTTTTTCATGGGGTTATTTGATTTTCTGGAGTCCACCTTCTTGAATTCTTTATATATATTGGATATTAGTCCCTTATCTGATTTAGGATAGGTAAAGATCCTTTCCCAATCTGTTGGTGGTTTTTTTTTTTTTTGTCTTATTGATGGTGTCTTTTGCCTTGCAGAAGCTTTGCAGTTTCATGAGGTCCCACTTGTCAATTCTCGATCTTACAGCACAAGCCATTGTTGTTCTATTCAAGAATTTTTCCCCTGTGCCCATATCTTCTAGGCTTTTCCCCACTTTCTCCTCTATAAGTTTCAGTGTCCCTGGTTTTATGTGAAGTTCCTTGATCCACTTAGACTTGACCTTAGTACAAGGAGATAGGAATGGATCGATTCACATTCTTTTACATGTTAATAACCAGTTGTGCCAGCACCATTTGTTGAAAATGCTGTCTTTCTTCCACTGGATGGTTTTAGCTCCCTTGTAGAAGATCAAGTGACCATAGGTGTGTGGGTTCATTTCTGGGTCTTCAATTCTATTCCATTGGTCTACTTGTCTGTCACTATACCAGTACCACACAGTTTTTATCACAATTGTTCTGTAGTAAAGCTTTAGGTCTGGCATGGTGATTCCACCAGAAGTTCTTTTATCCTTGAGAAGAGTTTTTGCTATCCTAGGTTTTTTGTTATTCCAGATGAATTTGCAGATTGCACTTTCTAATTCGTTGAAGAATTGAGTTGGAATTTTGATGGGGATTGCATTGAATCTGTAGATTGCTTTTGGCAAGATAGCCATTTTTACAATGTTGATCCGGCCAATCCATGAGCATGGGAGATCTTTCCATCTTCTGAGATCTTCTATAATTTCTTTCTTCAGAGACTTGAAGTTTTTATTATACAGATCTTTCACTTCCTTAGTTAGAGTCACGCCAAGATATTTTATATTATTTTTGACTATTGAGAAGTGTGTTGTTTCCCTAATTTCTTTCTCGGCCTGTTTATTCTTTGTGTAGAGAAAGGCCATTGATTTGTTTGAGTTAATTTTATATCCAGCTACTTCACCGAAGCTGTTTATCAGGCTTAGGAGTTCTCTGGTGGAATTTTTAGGGTCACTTAGATATACTATCATATCATCTGCAAAAAGTGATATTTTGACTTCATCTTTTCCAATTTGTATCCCTTTGATCTCCTTTTGTTGTCAAATTGCTCTGGCTAGGACTTCAAGTACAATGTTGAATAGGTATGGAGAAAGAGGACAGCCTTGTCTAGTCCCTGATTTTAGAGGGATTGCTTCAAGCTTCTCACCATTTACTTTGATGTTGGCTACTGGTTTGCTGTAGATTGTTTTTATCATGTTTAGGTATGGGCCTTGAATTCTTGATCTTTCCAAGACTTTTATCATGAATGGGTGTTGGATCTTGTCAAATGCTTTTTCCGCATCTAAGGAGATGATCATGTGGTTTTTGTCTTTTAGTTTGTTCATATACTGGATTACATTGATGGATTTCCGTATATTGAACCATCCCTGTATCCCTGGGATGAAACCTACTTGGTCAGGATGGATGATTGTTTTGATGTGTTCTTGGATTCGGTTAGCAAGAACTTTATTGAGGATTTTTGCATCAATATTCATAAGGGATATTGGTCTGAAGTTTTCTATCTTTGTTGGGTCTTTTTGTGGTTTAGGTATCAGAGTAATTGTGGTTTCATAGAATGAGTTGGGTAGAGTACCTTCTGTTTCTATTTTGTGGAATAGTTTGTGAAGAACTTCTTCTTTGAAGGTCTAATAGAACTCTGCACTAAACCCATCTGGTCCTGGGCTTTTTTTGGTTGGGAAACTATTAATGACTGCTTCTATTTCTTTGGGGATATAGGGCTGTTTAGATCATTAACCTGATCTTGATTCAACTTTGGTACCTGGTATCTGTCTAGGAACTTGTCCATTTCATCCAGGTTCTCCAGTTTTGTTGAGTATAGCCTTTGGTAGAAGGATCTGATGGTGTTTTGGATGTCTTCAGGATCTGTTGTTATGTCTCCTTTTTCATTTCTGATTTTGTTAATTAGAATGCTTTCCCTGTGCCCTCGAGTGAGTCTGGCTAAGGGTTTATCTATCTTGTTGATTGTCTCAAAGAACCAGCTCCTTGATTGGTTGATTCTTTGAATAGTTCTTCTTGTTTCCACTTGGTTGATTTCGCCCCTGAGTTTGATTATTTACTGCCGTCTACTCCTCTTGGGTGAATTTGCTTCCTTTTGTTCTAGTGCATTTAGGTGTGTTGTCAAGCTGCTAATGTGTGCTCTCTCTAGTTTCTTTTTGGAGGCACTTAGAGCTATGAGTTTTCCTCTGAGAAATGCTTTCATTGCGTCCCATAAGTTTGGGTATGTTGTGGCTTCATTTTCATTGAACTCTAAAAAGTCCTTAATTTCTTTCTTTAATCCTTCCTTGACCAAGGTATCATTGAGAAGAGTGTTGTTCAGTTTCCACGTGAAGGTTGGCTTTCTATTATTTATTTTGTTATTGAAGATCAGCCTTAGTCCATGGTGATCTGATAGGATGCATGGGACAATTTCAATATTTTTGTATCTGTTGAGGCCTGTTTTGTGACCAATTATGTGGTCAATTTTAGAGAAGGTACCATGAGGTGCTGAGAAGAAGGTATATCCTTTTGTTTAGGATAGAATGTTCTGTAGATATCTGCCAGATCCATTTGATTCATAACTTCTGTTAGTTTCACTGTGTCCCTGTTTAGTTTCTGTTTCCATGATCTGTCCGTTTGTGAAAGTGGTGTGTTGAAGTCTCCCACTATTATTGTATGAGGTGCAATGTGTGCTTTGAGATTTACTAAAGTTTCTTTAATGAATGTGGCTGCCTTTGTATTTGGAGCATAGATATTCAGAATTGATAGTTCCTCTTGGAGGATTTTACCTTTGATGAGTATGAAGTGCCCCTCCCTGTCTTTTTTGATGACTTTGGGTTGGAAGTCAATCGTATCAGATATTAGAATGGCTACTCCAGCTTGTTTCTTCATGCCATTTGCTTGGAAAATTGTTTTCCAGCCTTTCATTCTGAGGTAGTGTCTATCTTTTTCTCTGAGATGAGTTTCCTGTAAGCAGCAAAATGTTGGGTTTTGTTTGTGTAGCCAGTTTGTTAGTCTATGTCTTTTTATCGGGGAGTTGAGTCCATTGATATTAAGAGATAATAAGGAAAAGTAATTGTTGTTTCCTGTTATTTTTGTTGTTAAAGTTGGCATTCTGTTCTTATGGCTGTCTTCTTTTAGGTTTGTTGAGGGATTACCTTCTTGTTGTTTCTAGGGCGTGGATCCCTTCCTTGTATTGGTTTTTTTCTGTTATTATCCTTTGAAGGGCTGAATTTATGGAGAGATAATGTGTGATTTTGGTTTTGTCGTGGAATACTTTGGTTTCTCCATCTATGTTAATTGAGAGTTTTGCTGGGTATAGTAGCCTGGGCTGGAATTTGTGTTATTTTAGTGTCTGTATAACATCTGTCCAGGATCTTCTGGCTTTCATAGTCTCTGGTGAAAAATCTGGTGTAATTCTGATAGGCTTGCCTTTATATGTTACTTGGCCTTTTTCTCTTACTGCTTTTAGTATTCTATCTTTATTTAGTGCATTTGTTGTTCTGATTATTATGTGTCGGGAGGTATTTCTTTTCTGGTCCAGTCTATTTGGAGTTCTGTAGGCTTCTTGTATGTTCATGGGCATCTCTTTCTTTAGATTTGGGATGTTTTCTTCTATAGTTTTGTTGAAGATGTTTGCTGGTCCTTTGAGTTGAAAATCTTCATTCTCATCTACTCCTATTATCCGTAGGTTTGGTCTTCTCATTGTGTCCTGTATTTCCTGGATGTTTTGAGTTAGGATCTTTTTGCATTTTCCATTTTCCTTGATTGTTGTGCTGATGTTCTCTATGGAATCTTCTGCACCTGAGATTCTCTCTTCCATCTCTTGTATTCTGTTGCTGATGCTCGCATCTATTGTTCCAGATTTCTTTCCTAGGGTTTCTATCTCCAGTGTTGCCTCATTTTGGGTTTTCTTTATTGTGTCTACTTCCCTTTTTAGGTCTAGTATGGTTTTGTTCATTTCCATCATCTGTTTGGATGTGTTTTCCTGTTTTTCTTTAAGGACTTCTACCTGTTTGATTGTGTTATCCTGTTTTTCTTTAAGGATTTGTAACTCTTTAGCAATGTTCTCCTGTAATTCTTTAAGTGAGTTATTAAAGTCCTTCTTTATGTCCTCTACCATCATCATGAGATATGCTTTTAAATCCAGGTCTAGCTTTTCAGGTGTGTTGAGGTGCCCTGGACTGGGCGAAGTGGGAGAGCTGGGTTCTGATGATGGTGAGTGGTCTTGGTTTCTGTTAGTAAGATTCTTACTTTTACCTTTCGCCATCTGTTAATCTCTGGAGTTGTTATAGTTGTCCCTGTTTAGAGATTGTTCTTCTGGTGATTCTGATTACCGTCTATCAGCAGACCTGGGAGACAGGCTCTCTCCTCTGAGTTTCAGTGGTTAGAGCACTCTCTGATGACAAGCTCTCCTCTTAAAGGGAAGGTGTACAGATATCTGGTGTTTGGACCTCCTCCTGGCTGAAGAAGAAGGCCCAAAACAGGACCTTTCCCAGATGCTGTGTTGCTTTGGCAGGTCCCAGAAGCTGTCAGCTTCTGTGGTGCACACTCTCACCTGTGCAGACTAAGTTCCTAAGTTCAGCGGAGTCCTGGATCCAAGATGGCGCTCCCTTCTCCTGATGAAGTGGGATCCTGTGCAGGGTGGGACCACTGTCCTCCGGCTGGGAGGGTGCCGGATGTCTGCGGCCCCAAAAGGGTGCTGCCTCAGCGGCTCTGTGGCTCCTGCCTGTCCCAGAAGCTGTCTGCCTCTGTGGTGCACACTCTCACCTGTGCAGACTAAGTTCCTAAGTTCAGTGGAGTCCCGGATCCAAGCCCTGCTATATTCTTAATATCCCAAAACTGTAAACAAGTTAGATTTCCTTCAACAGAAGAACAGATAAAGAATATATGGTACATTTACATAATGGAATATTACTAAGGCAATTAAAAACAAAATCATGAAATTCCCAGGTAAATTAATGGATCTAGAAGAACAACATCCAGAGTGAGGTAACCTAGACCCAGAAAGGAAAATATGGTATGTTCACTTATATGTGAATGCTTGTTGTTAAGTCAATGATATACAAGCTGGAATCCATAAAACCATAGAGGACAGATAGAGAAGAGAGATTAGAGGGGCACAGATAAGTCTCCCTAAGGAAAAAAATAACATAAATATTTATGAATGGATGAGAGAATACTAGAATGGGAGGATCACATGGAGACAGGGGTGGGGTGGGGAAATGGGGACTGTCTTAGTAAGGGTTTGTATTCCTGCACAAACATCATGACCAAGAGGGAAGTTGGGAAGGAAAAGATTTATTCGGCTTACATTTGCACATTGCTGTTCATCACCAAAGGAAGTCACAACAGAATCTCACACAGGGCAGGAACTTAGAGGTAGGAACAGATGCAGAGGCCATGGAAGGGTGCTGCTTACTGGATTGCTTCCCCAGGCTTGCTCAGCTTGCTTTCATATAGAACCTAGGACAACCAGCCCAGGGATGGCACCACCCACAATGAGCTGGGCTCTCCCGCCCTTGATTGCTAATTGAGAAAATACCTTACAGCTGGATCTCAAGGAGGTATTTCCTTTCTCTGTGGTAACTCCAGCTTGTGTCAAGTTGACATAGAAAACCAGCCAGTTCAGGGACCAATGAAGAAAGACTGGGAGAGACAGCTAAAATTAAGGGCCATTTGAGGCAATGTATGGACACATAATATAGTAGGAGCTTCCTAAAACAGATACATGTGTGACAGGAATCTAAATGAAATCTCCAAATAATTGGGAGACAGAACCCTAACTGCCCATTTCATGTCACCAAATGAGCTTTCCATTACCAGGATTGCCTCATATCCAATGAAGATATTGGCCAAAGGCGTCCCGTGGGAACCTCCAAACATTCCTAGCTTTTACCAAGACTGTATGTTGTTCTCCAGAAAGTGATGACAAGATGCTATTGCTGAAGGAACTACTACACATCTCAATGAACATGGAGAAGTCTAACAAGTGCCTTCATAGAGCTTTATCCCTATGGGCTAGCATGCTAACTTCTATGGTATAGGAATCAACTCTGCATGTTATGAAAAGAGAATGGTAAATAGCAACCAAGACAACAACTCCTTTGATAAACAATCATGTTCTGACTACAAAATTATGGTAGGACAATAGAAGCAAAAATGCCTGTGGGAGTATCTGATTTTACTTAAGGCCAAATTGACAGTATTGAACCCATACCTGACAGATAGTCTATGGACCTAGTAAGATGGGAATGACCTAATTCAAGATCTTGATACACTACTCTTAAGCATATACCCAGTTTGTTTTGGGTAAATCCAAATACTAGAGGTTATAAATTAACAAATGAAAATATATCAATAAGATGACTACTAATGACATTCCACTATGTTCATAGACCAATGCCTTGTTTCGCCATCATCCTAGAAGATTCTTGCTGCAGCAGATGATAACAAATACAGAAACTGACACTCAAACATTATTCAGAGCGTCAGAGACCTTGGAACACTCAGCCCTAAGCCATTAAATCTCCCGCTCAGGACTCAAGGACCCCTTAGACGACGAGGTTAAAAAAAAAAGTGTAAAAGCCAGAGGGTTGGACACTGACAAATCAAGTCCCTCTAATTAACAATGTGCATTGGAAATTTTAAAAAATGAGCCAATATACACAGGGCCTGTGTGGGCCTAAACATACGGGCCTGGAGATGAAAGGAGACATGGTCACATGCGCCCATCCATAACCCAAAAGCAATATCTGATTGATGAACCACTTGCAAATAAAAATAGAGTTTCCACCAAAGGAAATTCACTGGGAAAACAAATTACTTACTAAGGGTAGGATACATTCCCAGCACTAGGTGGTCAACACAAAGTAACACCAGTGGCATCTTCGAAGGTCCCTTCTCTCCTTTCATCCTACAGGTCTTTTGAGTATATATTGGGTCTCTCAGTTTTGTGTTTCTATGTAATTTCTGGACACACAAATGAATGGGTCTCTCTTGAGTCTTTTCTTGGACTCTTGTCATTGTGTTTGTTTGTTTGTTTGTCCTATTCTGGTGTGTTTTGTATGCTATTATAGTATACTATATTGTTATAATATGGTATTTTTTCTAACGAGAAACAGAAAGAAGGTAAATCCAGATGGGAGGTGGGGGGTGAGAAAGGATTGGGAGGAGGAGAGGGAGAAGGAAAATACTCAGGAAATACTAGGTGAGAAAAAAAAAACTATTTTCAGCAAGTGGAAAAAAATAATAACATATTTACAAAACTCAAATTTTTGTTTTTAGAACTCATGAGAGGCATCCTTTTATCTAATGAATAACCTTTTGTATTTGTTGTGTAGTTTTAATAATTTAAAGTATTGTTGTTTCTTCCTAGATATTGAATATTTCAATGTCATATAACCATACTGAATTCAAGTAATACTGTTTTTAAAGTTATTGCAGACATTTGGGTAGGGAGCCTCCTCATTTTCATAAGTTCTAATGTTGAAAGTTAAATCTTCCCTTTGTTCTTCACATTTAGAACTTTGATCATTGGGAAACCATCAGCATGTCTTTTGTTAGCACGGGATTCTGATTTCTGTGACAGTAGTTTGACAATTCTACCTATTCATCGAAAACACCATTTTAATCAATTACAAAGGAAGCATTTTTTTAAAAGTCATTGTTGAAATTATTTTTACAGAAATATCTACCTGGAAAGCCTCATTGTTAACGTTGGAAGCTTAATTGCTGCTTTCCTAGTCATCCAGTGTTTATCCCAACTTCTTGGATCAGTCTTCAGAGGAGAAGACAGAGGATAACAACTAGCATGGTCTTTGCCTAGGGCATCATTTCTTTTATTTCATGCTAAAGTGACACAGAATCCATTTGCATGAATAAATGCCAAAATACTGCACCTTCAAATGACATTGATTTGCCTCTATTCACACCCCTTCTCTCTGAATTTTATACTAGAGAACAAAACCTTCATCTTTGGAGAGAGGCCTCAGGATTTTTTTAGTTATTAATTAATCAGATTGGTTTTAACATTCTCAGAATGACAGCAAAAGTAATGCAAGCAACAATAGTTTTTTGAGTATATTTTCCTGCCATATATTTCAGTATATTTGGTTTTAGAATAGCAATGTTATACTTGAAATAAGGTATAAAGAACATGTTCTTCTTTCATAAGCATCAAAAGTATAGTTGTGTTTTGTATTTTTAACAATTTTATTTATTTGTTTCAATTTGTATTTGTGTGTGCATTTCTGAAGAGTTTGTAATCTCATGACTATAAGAAACTACAGAAGCAAGGAGAGGGCATTGGTACCCCTGAAACTGGAGTTACAGGCCTTCTGAGTAGCCATGTGGGTGCTGGAATAGGACTTGAGCCCTCTGTAAGAGCAGTAAGTGTTCTTAATTTCTGAACCACATTTCTAGCTCCTATGTTCTATATTAATGCCAATGATTGGATATATTTTATTCAGTTGATTAAAACATAAATTTAAGGGTTAGATATTTGTAGAATGTATTATAAAACACTTTTTTAAATGATAAAATATTTCTTGTTATAAAATTATGAATTTGTACTTCAGAATACAGAACTATAAGTTGACACATACTATTCAATAAATACTCCTTAAGGATTGATCATCAAACAAGTTCCATATCTTTAAATAGTATTTTCTGTATATCAAATAGCAAACTGTTTTGATGAGATCTTTAAGTTCAACTAGGTGGCAAAATTTGAAAATATGACTCAGTTGACAATATCTGATTTGAGAAGAGTATTGGGATTCTAGATACTAACATGATGGTATATCATCTGCAATCTATGTTAGTGTATTTTGATACACATTTCTGTGGCAGAAATATTATTTCTTATCATTCTCATTCTTGAATAATCTGTTGACCTCAAATTCAATGACAGGAAGATATAAGAAGTGATTCACCTAAGTTTAAATTTCTGGGCTAATATCTACTTATTAGTGAGTGCATATCATGTGAGTTCTTTTGTGATTGGGTTACCTCACACAGGATGATACTCTCCAGATCCATCCATTTGCCTAGGAATTTCATAAATTCATTGTTTTTCATAGCTGAGTAGTACTCGATTGTGTAAATGTACCACATTTTCTGTATCCATTCCTCTGTTGAGGGACATCTGGGTTCTTTCCAGCTTCTGACTATTATAAATAAGGCTGCTATGAACATAGTTTAGCATGTGTCCTTATTACCAGTTGGAACATCTTCTGGATATATGCCCAGGAGAGGTATTGCAAAACACATGAAACTCAAGAAGAAGACCAAAGTGTGGATACTTCGCCCCTTCTCAGAATTGGGAACAAAATACCCATGGAAGGAGTTATAGAGACAAAGTTTGGAGCTGAGATGGAAGGATGGACCATCCAGAGACTGTCCCACCCAGGGATCCATCCAATAATAAGCCACCAAACCCAGACACTATTACATACACCAGCAATATTTTGCTGAAAGGACCCTGATATAGCTGTCTCTTGTGAGGTTATGCCAGTGCCTGGCAAACACAGGGCCCCCAATGGAGGAACTAAAGAAAATACCCAAGGAGCCGAAGGGGTCTGCAACCATATAGGTGGAACAACAATATGAACTAACCAGTACCCTCAGAGCTGTGTCTCTAACTGCATATTTAGCAGAAGATGGCCTAGTCAGCCATCATTGGGAAGAGAGGCCTCTTGGTCTTGCAAACTTTATATGCCCTAGTACAGGGGAGCACCGGGGCCAAGAAGTGGGAGTGGGTAGGTAGGAGAGCAGGGTGAAGGGAGGGTATAGAGAACTTTCGGGATAGCATTTGAAATGTAAATGAAGAAAATACCTAATAAAAAATTGGACAAAAAAGAAGTGATTGACCACCATAAAGTAATTTTTATCACAGAGACATAGTAATAAGTGAACATTAAAGAGATAGAGTGCAATTAAAGAGAGAACGGTCATTAAAATGCTTAGTTTTTAGTATCTTATCCTTATTTATAACAAAATGTATTAATGGTACACATATATAATTGAATTTTTAACTATTGCTGAGTAACAATCAACTTCTGATGTAAGAAAAGACAATAATATTTCTCAAAAAACACATGTTCTCCATAACACACAAAACATATGTTCAAAAAGGCAGGTTGTGAAAAGTCTTTGAAGTTCAAATTTCCTCTGATATCATAGAGCCAGAATGTTACCAAAAGACCCTCAGAATTTCTGGAAACAACTAATTTGGCAAAGTCATCACTTAGATTTCTAGTTGGGTGTTAAGAGTTCATAATTTTTAACAAACTCCAGTCTCAGGTTCCTGTATGGAGGCAGAATATAAATAATTCTTTATGGTGTCTGTAACGTGTTCATGATATATGAAAAATGTTATTGTAAATTTTCTGACAATAGTCATTTTTCACTTGAGGCAGAGTACCACACAAATATGAAGCACAAATATGAACAGGGTGAAATTCACACTATACGAAACCCATAGTAAATGAAACAGAGCTCCATCTGTGTCTATGATGATGCTGTTTCTTGGTAATCCCATGTCATCTAGATAATCCTACTCAATGTGAACCTAGTAGGCAAGTTCAATTTCACAAGGTAAAATTCAATCTATATAATTATCTCATTGCCCGTGAGTACTTCTCCCATGGAGTATAATGGTGACTGTTATCACTGAACGTTCCATTTGATCAGCTACTAGTACATTAATTGTTCTATATAGCAGACTATGGACTTACCAAACTACAAGTTTTTTGATATTTGACTCCAAAAACACAATATTTCACTTCAAAAAATTCTTGAGGATATAAAATTTCCTTAGTTATTATTTAGATGATTTTTTCATTATCCTTAAAGTTTCCAAAATTTGAATTATTGAAAACTGACAGAAGTATATTCTGTAAATTTAATTTAAAATTTATGTTCATTAGACTCTTGGATCTCCTCAATATTCACTCTTTTCTTTATTCCTTTGTAAAGATTCTAGCTTGAATCAGTTCCCAAAACACCTGTCTTAAAGGTATTTCCCAGTATTCCTTTGCCATTTGGTATATGACTGCCTTATACTAAGTAATTGTGTAGACATTTTATATGGAAGTTTTAGAAATTCATTCTTAAAAGGAACCTAAATATAACTCAGAGGTTTTTTCATTCATTTATTCTACCATTCTGTGATGTATTACAAAACAGTTGTGGGGCAAGAGATATAATTTATATTGGCATATTGTTTATCTAGTATGCAGCAGGACCTTGTTTGGTCCAAGCACAGTGGTGTATTTGGAAAGTAGATGCAGAAGAATCAGCAGTTTGATGCTAACCTGTGATTAAAAAGACCATGTCTCAAAAAAAAATTCTCCCTGTCAAAATAAAAAATCCCAAGGATGTTGCCTTAGTTTTCCCTAATACATAAGTGGGCATCTTTGAAACCACTTACACACAAATAACAAAATTGGACTCATCTGATTGTATTTATATATTTGTGCATACATATACATATACATACATGTATACAACAATAATTATCAAAGGAAAAGAGGATATCAATTTGATAGTTGGGAAGAAAATGGAAGAGGATGGAGGGAAGATACCTGGGAGGACTTGGAATGAGAAAAGACAAGGAGGAAAGTGACACCATTCTATTTTTAAAAAGTGTGTCTGTTATCTGTGTATGTGTCTGTGGGTATGTCTGCATGTGTGTGTGAATCTGTGTGTATGTGTGTGTTTCTCAAAATGAACAACAAAAATTATAAGTGAATCAAACATAGGATCACACCTCTTAGGATTGGTGAGGTGATCTGGAAGCAGAGAGAAACAAAGCTGACACATCACCCTAAAGTAAGCATTTAGAAGCTCTTGGTTGTGGTTTAAGTGTGAAATGTCTCACACCAGCACATCTCTTTGAATACTTAGTCTATAGATAGTAAAATCTTGAGAAAGTTGTGGCTGCCCTAGGCAGTAGAACCTTAATGATGTAACCCAGACATTGTATAGTCTCAAGCTCACTTTACTTCTAGATTGCAATGATCAGTGGCCTCTGTAAGTTCCTGCTGGCATATCTTCTGTGCCATGGTGGACTACACCATGCCACTGAAACAAACTGAATCCTTTCTTCTGTTAATTGCTTTTGCTGGGTATCTGATCACAGCAGTTGATAAGTAACTAATGTAACTCTAATGAAAGCACACTTGTGTAGAATTTCCTCCAGATTGAAGTACTCCATCCTGCAGGGAAGCTTGTTAGGACAGAAAGCAAACGACTCAAAATACCTTCAGGAAGTCCCAGAAACTGACCAGATTAAGTAGAACCCCTCCCTTCCAAGAGTTAACAATAAAGCCTCACTCTCAGACAAGACAAGCTAATGCTTGGAAGCTGAGAAGACAGAGACCAGTGGAGCTGTGTGGAAGAGGTATAGATCAACTGAATCACCTGAAATGACACTTTCTATGTTGCCCAGCAGATTTTCTTGCAGCTGTGCAGTAGGTGACAGGTTCCCAGCTTTTCTGAGTTGTCACCTATGCTAGGGTGGGCTTTGGACACATAGCTACCTTTGAATAATTTCTGCTCCTGTAAGTAATCTTCTCACCCATATTCCTTGTGAATAACTCAAATAAAACTGATTAGTTCAGAAACCCAATTTAGTGTTATTGTTTTTTTGGTCTGTCATAGGTAGCCCATCTAGGGTGAGTAGACTTTCATGTGTTATATATACCCAGGAGATGATATTGGTCATTAGTGGAGCATCCAAATTATTTAGCTTATCAGAGCCCATTACTCTGCCTCTTATTTTAGTTGCCATGGTATGAGCAGAGTTTCTAGGTAATATTCATCTTCCCCAATAGTTCTCCCTTGTCAAATGTTTAAAAGCAATGAGCTTAGGTTACAAGAGCTGGGACTGTTGAGGTCCAAGAGTCTCTGAAGGAAGACTCCAGACTCAAATAGTATGCAGAGGCAAAGAGTGTTTATTCTACAGAAATTACCAGCATGCAGGGGTCAACCATCAATCAAAACAGTGATGACTTGAGGGGCTCACAGGCCCCTATTATACAGGTCTTGGGGAATTTCCCAAAAGGATTAGGTAACTATCATATGATTGGTAGGAGGCAAAGCTGAGACGTTAGTACAATTTTGATTGGTTGCTAAGTTACTTTCATTATATTTGGTGAGACCTTGAAGAATTTTGAAAACCAGGTCTGTTCTGGCTGTGTCCTAAAGCTAGATGTCCTAGGAGCTGACTCAGCTCCAGACTTATCCTTCCTAAGTCAGGGTCATCGTTGACTAAGACCCACTGTTAGTAGCTCCTTCTGAAGATTCCATAGCACTTCCCGGGAAATTGAATTTTTTTATTCCCAAGGTTGGTGGACCTCTCAGGACCTCTGAACCTATGAAACAAAATATATCTCCCTGGCCACTTCCAAGTTTTTTCTCAGTTCTTTTGTCACGGTGGAGAAAAGCTGTCCAACACATCATTCCATTAATGCACAACTAAAAGGTTAAAAAATACATAATAAAAAATATTGTAAAAAATGCCATATCTAATGTAGGCTTTTGTTTTCAATTGGTACATCTGAAACATTCAGTTCACACATGAAGGAACTCATGGTCCAGCTGCTTATGTAACAGAGGATGGCCTTATCTGGCATCAATGGGAGGAGAGGCCCTTGGTCCTGTAAAGGCTCGATGCACCAGCATATGGGCAATGAGGAAGGAATGGGTGGGTGAGTGTGTGGGGGAGCACCCTCATAGAGGCAGGGGGACGGAGAATGGGATAGGGAGTTTGTGGAGAGGAAACTGGGAAGGGAGATAGCATTTGAAATGTAAATAAATAAAACAACCAATAAAAAAATAACAAAAAACTAAAATCATTAGATTATAAAGCTTGCATCAAATCACAAGAAACGAAATCTGACTTTTCTCATTTAAAGTCTTAGTCAGTGGTGGAGTTAAAACAAGAAAACCAAGATGAACATACATTTGACGTTGATGTTTTGAAAGTGTTCAGTGTCTGGCTGGTACAGATGATATTTATAGATGGGAGGATGGAAGCCAAGGAGCAGAGGGTCACAGAGATGTTCAGATGCTGGACATAGAGCTAACCGAAGTAAAAGCTTTACACATTTTCCCCTTGACATTTTACAATGCTGGCCAGTGGATATTCAGAACAGGCATCTTTCCAGTCAATATTTTCTGACTACCTCTTGTGAAATTAGGAGAGTTTCTGTTAGAAAAGGGTGGCATTTCCATCTGTCATCTCGTTCATAAAAATAAAACCTGAAAGATAGTATCATGGCATTTGTACATGCTCCTGGTATCTTCATAACATATTTAAAGAAGCTCATCTGGACTTTTTAAATGAAAAACAGAGCATCTAAGAAATATTTCTTATTGCCTTAAAAACTCATTTTATGAGAAATTATTTCTTTATCTTTGTCCAAATTCAGCTGTTGTGTTCCCTTGATGACTTTTAGATTCCTAGAAAATGTAGAAGAGTCTCACATCGCATCACAACTATGAAATGCTTCTATGCATTTACTTGTCTCAGTCTGTGAATAAAATTTAATTGTCAACATAATATGATCCTGACACAAAGAAAGGAAAAAGTACTATGAACCACCAAGCTGCTGTCAAGTTTTGTGTTTAACCAGGACCGTATCACATGTGCGTGGGCAGCACATCTGAGATACAGACACACTGATTTTGTGGAGCTGTTTGTTGTCAGAGCTCAGGCTTCCTCTGCCCTGACCATATAGAATCCAAACTGACTGTTCACACCCGACACAATGCTTCGTACCACATACTTTCTTCCTTGAGCCAGTTCCTATAAAGTGCAAGCGGCAAAAGCTATGAAAGGGAAAGGGGATGAAATTGGGTTTATACATGTTAAATTCCAGCACATTTTAATGGTCTCCAAATATCCACTAGACTTTTCTTAAACTTCTATTAAGAGTATGAACATTTCTCTTTGTTCCCCTCTCCAAGTCAGAGAGGAAGTAGCATGCCATCCTTTGTCAGCAAGAATGCCTTGCCCCAGTTTAATGAAGTCGCTGTCTGACATCTCAGCTCTTGCATTGTTTGCATTGCTTTGTTCCCTTGTACATTGTCAGGGGAAAAGTACAATCACTGCATTCTTTCCTACTTTCAATTCATTGTAATGTTACATTTTGCACAAATGAAGACATTTCTCATTCCAACATCCCAGCTCCTGTTTCCCTGCCCATTGCATCTCCATCTTGTGCAACATCTTCCAGCCCTCATTGTTTCTGTCAAGTTTCTTTTAGTTACAGATTTTACCAGGAAAAGCCTTTCTCTCTGGACACCAGATGATTCTGCCACTCTTGGCTTAGAAACTAACCATCCGTTCTGTAGTTCCCAATAGTCTCAAACTGCAAGATTTGGTTCTGTGATGTTCTAAAATGAACGGTGGTTATGAATATATATGTGTGTATATGAACATGCATGTATTTGTGTACATGCTATGTACCTTAATCATAGATATGGAATCGAATGAAAAGACATGATTTTCCTAAACTATTTAGGATACCCAACAATCCAGGATTCTATGACATTAAAGAGTGTAATTTTAGGGCTGGAGAGATGGCTCGACTGTTAAAGTCTAGGCTCGCAACCAAAAACAAGTGAAATTTTATTTTGCCAGGTGCTAATTAGAAATCCAGAGGTGGGGGATCCCATGAAATGAGGTGTAAAAACTAATACGGTCTGATAGACTCATCAAAAATATTGCTGCTATAATTCCGAATCTGCTTAGTAACATAAATAAAATATTCTCCTATAAAGTGTATACTGCTAACAAGAGCATGACTTTAGCATGGTTCCTTGTGCTTATTTGTTATAACGCTTTAGAAATTATACTAATAAGGAAAATGGCACTCCTAATCCAAATGGGATCCTTGGGCACATTGGCATCTGTGCTGAGTTAACTGAGGTAGTTTACTTTTAGTGTGATGGCTCCAACCAAGAACTTTTGGCAATACCCTGTTGGCTCCTCGTGCTGGTAAGTCAGCCCTGCAATCTGTTCACTCTTCCAGTATGGCTGCTTTCTGTGCGTCTATTATTTTAGGCACTGTTAGTGGGTCCTTTGGGTATTATCAGCATCTTTATGATTGTAGGACATGCTGTGCATCACAGCCTCATTTAACATTCTGAGGTTTTGCCTAGTGAACGGAGTGCCTATTGCAGCTCATTCTTTTGCTGCACTTGCTGCTCCTCCATTAGCAAGCAGGTATTATGGCAAACATCCCTTCACTTAGTGCAAAGAAGGTTGATGTGCCAAGTGCCACCATCTACTTGTTTTTCTGTGAGGCACATTGGAACTCGACGGTGTTCTAAATAAGCTTGGAAAGAGTTTTGTAACATGTTATCCTTCAGAAAGCAGTTTCCCCTATTTTGGTGAAAAAAAGGGTGTGTGTGTTTATTTGGTTATTATTTTTAAAACCAAGTAGCATTTCCCTGCTATCCCCTTCCTCTTCCTCTTTTTCCTTCTTCCCTTTCTTACTCATGTTTTTTTTTTTTTTTTCGAGACAAAAGAGTCCCACTGCATAGTCCAGGCAAGCCTCATATTCACAGACAACCCCTGTTTTAGCCTCCTATGTGCTGAGATAGCAGGTGTGGGCCACTGTGCCGGGCTTTCTTTTCTTCGCTCTCTTATTGTTCTTCTTCCTTAGACTTCTGACAGCTCCACATGAAGAAAGTAAATATAGACATACACATTCCAAGTCTAAAGGAATAACGAACAAAAATGTTTTGTTCAAAATGCTTTTATATAACAGCTTTTCATTTTAATAACAACCCATGAGATATGGTAGAAAAAGTATGTCAAAATATAGCACATATACTGAAATAAAATCTGAGTACCAATGAGATTATAGTCCTAGACTGCTATCCTGAAGAAAGTGAACACTAGAGGCACTGTGAGTGGGTCCTTAGGTTGTTATTAACACAATGATTACTGTAAGTACACTCAGTCTTTGATGTCCTATTCATCACAGCCTCGTTAGGTTTTGCCTAATGAACTGGGTGCCGAGTATGGTATTTACCATTTCCTTTCTCAGTCTTCTCAAAGCCGTTTTCAATGACTCATATGTCAATACCCAAGAGACACTAACAGAATATTAAAGTTTCTTTTCTGTTTGCTCCAACTTTATTTTTTATTCCTTAATGATGAATAAATGAATATCCACTAAATCAATTCCCAACATTCGAGACAAACTAATAGAAAAAAAAGCATATTTGAAAAGTGTAGTAACAGCATAGTCGTGCATGGCTTGAACTAAATATTGAACTCAAGGCTAAAAGCTGCCTTTATACTTTTTGATTGTTTATTTGTTCTCTAACTAGATAAATTTTATTGTCGGAATAGGCATGAAATGACCTGAGTCTCTTGTTCACATTTAAATCCCTATACTTGGTGGATATTATGAGTCTCCTCTCCTCAAGTACTGAATTTTTTGAACTCTGTGTAGATATTCTAGAGTTGTAATTTTGAGAACAGATAAGAAAATGGTGTGTTGTGACTATAACACTGAGAAATTCCTCTTTTCCCCTCATTGGGTTTGACTTGAAAACAAAAGTAGATCTGCAATAAAATCCCAAAGTTGAACACAAAATACAGCAATGCACTTTTGCTTCTTTATCAGTTCAGTAAATGAAATGTATTAAGATACCATGCGAGCCTAATCATGATGGAGTACATATTTGAAAGGATTCTGAATGTTTTTTTAAAAAAATAACTAGGGAGATGGTTTAGTAGTAGTTAAAAGTTTCTAGAAAATGTTGAGAACTATTTTCCTTTACTGTGAGTTTATAGCATTGCTTTAACCGTTTTACATTCACAGTTGAGCATGGTTTAAAATATTGCATTTTCAAATAATTTTAGTTTTAGTATTAACGATAAAGTATTCTTAATAAGTTTTTTCCCATTTTAAATTTCAAATGATTAAGAGACTTATTTTGATGATTATAAATTAGGCCGCATAGAGGAAAAAATGAAAAAGACAAGTCTGCCACTATCATTTCTGTCCTTTGGAGTTTACATTTTCTCCTTCAATTTGAAAGCCTACTCTGTGCAATCACCCAAATAATGGATGCCTGCAAGCCTGTTCTCTGGTTTACTACCATGACAGGACCAATGAACCAGAGTCAGCTGTCTTTTCCAGCCTCCTCCTTCATCCACCTTCACGGGAAAAATAACTTCCTCTCTCTCTCTCTCTCTCTCTCTCTCTCTCTCTCTCTCTCTCTCTCTCTCTCCCTCCCTCCCTCCCTCCTCCCTCCCTCTCTCCCTCCCTCTCTCCCTCCCTCTCTCCCTTCCTTCCTTCCTTCCTTCCTTCCTTCCTTCCTTCCTTCCTTCCCTTTTTTCTTTCTTTATTATATGTTTAATGCAGAAGGGGCAATCTAAAACTATTGGTAAAGGACACACATATTCCCTCTGTTCATATTCATTTAGTAAAAAGAGTAGTATGCAAAAAGAGTGGGGCAGTGGATCTTGCCAGAAAACTTGGTAAGGTCAAGTGGATTCACAAATCCCAGTACCCTCAAAGCTGAGGACGGTAGGTGTTTTATCTAGATTCTGACCAGGTTCCTGTCATGGAGAGGACCATGACAACCAGACACATACGGGCAGCAGCTGAAATCTCTCCACATGAAGATGAGGCATCCCTAATATCTCAGACCAAGCCAATAGAAAGCATCTTCCTTTAGATTCCAACCCACCCCCAAATGTATATAAAACCCGATCTACAAGGAATAAAGCACAAGAGTTATTTAATCAAAGATCATTGAGACCATCTGTCATACACAACTGTAACACTTTGGGGAAGAGACGTTCTCTCCTAAAGCTTTTGCAGCTGGAAACTGCTGGAGCATACCAAGATCACTTTCTGCTCAGTGGCCCTAACCTTGGCTCCTAGCCTCACAGTCCAGCCACCCCACCATGCTGATCAACTCCAGAGCAGCAGCAGGCAAGGAAGATCAACTCCTCCTCCCCTTTAGAGAGCACAACTCTTTGGCCTCTCAGTCTGGGTCAGAGCCCTGTGGATCTCTGCAGACAGCATCCAGCACACAGACAGCCACAAATGGAGCTGGAAAATGAGAAGATATTGTCTTAGACAATTTAGGAAAAGAGCTAGATATCAACTCTCATTAGAACAGTGTTAAAGATGAGACAAAATGACTTGTTACTGAGTGGGAAATGAGAGTGTAATCTTTGATTTAGGGGGATAATCTTGGGATATATATGAGATGTCTCTATCTTACACTTTTTCCTCATTTCATTTATATTACTGTGATAAACTATCCTGACATTAAACAACTTGGAAGACAAAAGAGTTTATTTTATCTTACAATTACGTTTCATTCCATCATAGTAGAAAATTCAAGAGCAGAGAGAAAGAAATGTGTACAGGCTTACTTCTCAGCTTACTCTCTCCTCTCACAGAGTCCAAACCCAGAGAACGGTACCACCACCACCACCACTACCCCTGCACACACATACACACACACCCACACACTGGGGCTTCCCTGGCTGGAGTGGCCTATGGATTTCGTGGAAGTACATATTAGATTTGGTTACTGGAATAGAACAATGATTTGGGGCTAGAAAGTTTGGAGGGCAAGATCTGTGTGATCCATAAGAAACAGGGGATATGACGGGCATCCAGAAGTAGATGGTCTGCTACAGAACTGAAAGTGAGATTTTTTTTTAATTTGGGGAATTTGTTTTGTATACACTTTTAAGATTATGATATAACTGAATAATTTCATCTCTCCCCTTTTCTCCTTCCAACTCTTTCCATATACTTCCCCTTGTTATCTTTCAAATTCATGTCCTTTTCTTTTATTGTCGTTACATGTATGTATATGATCTTAAATGTATAAATGCATCCTGGTCAGACTGTATAATGTTAACTGCATGTATATGTTTCCAGGGCTGGCCCTTTGGTGTTAGGTAACCAACCAGTGTGCTTTCCCCAGAGGAAAACTCTTTCTTCTCTCTCAGCAGTCATTAGTTGCCTGTAATTATTTGCCTAGAGATGAGGCCTTGTGAGCTTCCCTCCTTCTATTTCATCATGTTTATTGGTGTCAGCCTTGGCCAAGTCATGATTAAACATCATATTTTAAGACTTCAGAGGTGTAGCTTCACAGTTCTGACACTTACTTATGCTATGCACCACCTTAAAGGGCTTAATTTGGAAATAATATGAGCTTTAGAAAAAGAAATGTATTAATATATTGTTTCCTAAATATGTAGTTTAGTGACAGGGTGCTTTCTAATAAAAAACTAAGTTTGGTCCAACAAAAGAAAATTCTCAGTGATTTGATATTTACAAACAATTTTTACATACTTCTTTTTAAATTTTATTTATTTATTAATTTTTACATTCCATATTTTATTCCCCTCCCCTGTCTACTCTCCAACTGTTCCACATCCCATACTTCCTCCCCGTCCCCCAACCTCAACGTGGATGCCCCCACCCCCAACCCTACCTGACCTCTAAATTCCCTGGGGCCTCCAGTCTCTTGAGGGTTAGTTGCATCTGAATGAACACAGACCTGGCAGTTCTCTACTATACGGGTATTTATACATACACTCATATCAGCTGGTGTATGCTGCC
Organism: Mus caroli; assembly: GCF_978045245.1. Classification (NCBI taxonomy): domain Eukaryota; kingdom Metazoa; phylum Chordata; class Mammalia; order Rodentia; family Muridae; genus Mus; species Mus caroli. Next base: position 62,468,845 of record NW_028227272.1, on the reverse strand, counting down.
TGGTTGGTGAACCAGTGTCTGAGAGATCTGGGGGGTTTGGGCTAGTTGAAAATGCTTGTCCTCCTACAGGTTCACACTCCTCCTACACAGCTTTTTCCAGCTTTTCCCTAATTCAACAACAGGAGTCAGCTGCTTCTGTCCATTGGTTGGGTGCAAATATCTGCATCTGACTCTTTCAGCTGTGTGTTGGGTCTTTTGGAGGGCAGTCATGATAGATCCCTTCTTGTGAGTGTTCCATAGCCTCAGTAATAGTGTCAGGCCTTGGGACCTCCCCTTGACCTAGATCCCACTTTGGGCCTGTCACTGGACCTTTTTTTCCTCAGACTCCTTTCCATCTCCATCCCTTAATTCTTTCAAACAGGAACAATTATGGGTCAGAGTAGTGACTGTAGGATGGCAACCCCATTCTTCACTTGATATCCTGTCTTCTGATGGATGTGGGCTTTATAAGTTCCCTCTCCCTAATGTCTCTCACCTCCCAGATCTCTGGTGTGTTTTCAAAGGTCCCCCAACCTCCTATTTCCCAAGGTTGTCTGTTTCCATTCTTTCTGCTGGTCCTCAGGGCTTCAGTCCTTTTCCCTCACCCAATCAGTATTGGTATATACTCCACTCCCCTCCCAGTCCACTTTCCCTTCCAGGTCCCTCCCTTCCTACCCACTTGTGATTGCTTTCTTCTCACTCCTAAGTGGGACTGAGGTGTCTTCTCTTGGACATTTCAGCTTGTTGACCTTTTGGAGTTCTGTGGACTGTATCTTGGGTATTTTGTACTTTTTTGGGGGGTGAGGGGACCTAATATCCACTTACTAGGATTTCTCTTAACAATAGGCTTCTTGTTACTCACAAGGACAGGCTTTTTCATACTCAATAGAGAAAAAGTAGAAGCGTTTTTATTTCTCTATGAAATAAAGGTTGAAGCTTATTTTTCATCTAGAATGAGTATGTTCTTTCCGCCCTGGCACTTACTCAATGAAACCTGCTTGTGGAGGCTTTTGTTCCATCTATGTTTGTGTGTGTATGTGTGTGTGTGTGTGTGTGTGTGTTATAGGGGTGTGTGTGTAAGTATGTAAATTGATGAAACAAGTGTTGGGTCCCAACAGGAATGTATGAAGATGTACGAGTATGTATGTATGAATGTGTGTGTTTATGTATATTTGCTTGTCTAAAAGTTTTTCCTTTTGCAATCGTGACTCTCTTTTTCTTGATCAATAAAAGTTAATTGCTTCGAAGCTCCCTCTCACCTGCCCAGTGAGAGATGAGGTTCCGGGACAACAGAGAAATGAGTCTTAACAACTAATCCTTTATCCTTTACCTAACACCCTCAACCCCAACCACCCATTCACCCCCATGTTTAATAACAAGAGGGTGTTATAACAAGAGGCTTGTAGCATCAAAATAACTTAGAGACAAGGCAAGTAAATGCTATCCTGAAATAAGCAACCTTTGTACCTTTACTTTCTCAATACCAAGTAGTACCTGTACCAATGTTCTATCAAACAGGCTGCCTTCCAGAGAGGACCCAGCCTGGCATATAAATCCTGGCATGTGATAGTCTTAGGTTTTTCTCCAAAGATCCATAACTTCCTTACACCAAGTAGTTGTCTAGGCTTCGAGTATCAGGCATGGCCCTTCTATTGTCGAGTGGGTCTTAAATCATCTTATCATGCAATGCTTGTCATAGTGGTTTATGGGCTTCATAGCTGGGTAGAACTGTGGGTTGCTTCCTTCCCCCTTGAAGCTTGAATGGTGCATTCTAGTACCATGGAATCTGGTTCTTAGGGATGAGGCTTTTAGCTAAACTCTAGCTTGGGTCCTCTAGGCTCTTTTTGCAATAGAGACTCAGCTTCTACCTCTGGGAGATAAGGAAGGGCAAGACCAATAGCTTATAATGTTTTGAACAACTTTCCCCAGCAATTCAAAAGAGGGCTTTTTGTTCCTGGTGTTGGCATTTTGCCAGATAGTTTGTGTATCTTGGTATTGTTCTTAAAAGTTTTATCTCCTATTATACTTTTCCAACATGTAATTCTGAGGGAAGGCCTATGAACTCAAGACAGTATCATAATGCTCTTTTCTCCCCACTCCTTGCCTTTTCCTTTCCTTTCTCACTTGCAAAAGGAAGCATGAGAATACAAGCATAAGAATATAAGAAAATTACTGGGGCTCCACATTTGAAGATCACTTTGCTCCTACTTCTGATATTGTATTGGTTTATGAACTGGGCTCTCCTTTGCAAAGCTTTTTTTTCTGAGCAATTTGACAAAATTGAGTTTACTTTTTTAAAATCACATTTATGTTCTTATTCTGCTACTGAATATTCTGCTTCACTCAGCTATTTCAGGTTTATATTTTACTTTCTCAAATTACTTCAGTACGTATGGTGAAGGTGGTATAATGGTGACTACTCTCATATATATCCTCCATAGAACCTACCACTCAAATAAATTTTACTTAATATTTAGGTAAGCCATGAGGTAACATGTATTACTTAAATCTATGTGTACGTTTTTTTTCCAGAGATCTCATGTAGCCCCAAGCTGTCCTCAACGCTATTAATGCAGCTAAGGATAATGTTGAACTGTTGATCCTCTTGCCTCAGCCTTCTGAGTCCTGGGAATACAGGTATGTACAGCCATGAAGTTTATACACAGTGCTAGGAGTCAAACCTTAGGATTCAACCCCAGTGTTCACACTTGGTAGACAAGTATTCTATTAACTGAGATACATTATGTTTTAAGCTTTATAAAGTCTGAGGGTAACTGCAGATATGTCTTAGCTATTAGGAGTACTTGCTGCATAATCATGAGGAGTGGAGTTCCAATCCTAGAACCAATTTAATGCATGGGCACCCTCAGAAAACCATAGGCACACATGCTGTCTCAAAATTTTTGATTGTAAACTTGAGTTCACTGTGTTAGATTAGGAAGAAGAATAGCAACAACTGAGAAACGGTGCTGGACATAGGGCAATTGATCAGGAATTTTTTAATAGACTATGAAAGCAGTGTTCAAAGTTGGAAAAATGTCCAGAATTGTTGAGCATTCGAAGTTTTTGAATTAGTGTTGTCTTGCATTCAAACATATGTAATATTCACTATATCAGTATAATATAGCATTAACTACATTCATCAGAGAAGAGTGAACAAATCTGATACCCAAAAGCTGTACAAATATTAATTCACTAAGCATTCACGAGTCACAATTTAAATTTTTTAGGAGTTGCTAACCTTTGAAATATTTTTCCACAAATGGATTACTAGAGCTGCATTAGCATAATAATAAAGATCATTATTTATATTATTAAATGCTATTACACCTTAAATTATAATAATGCCTGCAAAAATTTAAGAGAAACTCTGTTTCTACTCCACATCATGTGTGTCTCATCTTAAAAATATGTATATACATTTAGGTAAATTTCCAAATAGCAAGAGTCCTAATGGATGGATTCTAGATGGAACTTTAATGACTACATTTTGAAGACCTTTTAAGGTTGGGCTTTAGGCCAAATGCTTACCACTTTAATGGCTTTGTGATTTGAGTAAAGATTGTTGTGTCACTTAGAAACAAATATGATTTGCTAACATTTCCATTTCTTTTTTTTAACAATGTAAGTTTAACTGTGTAAGCTTAATGGTATAATTGCAGAGTATTCACATATATGCTTATGAGGACCTTCTGTAGTTATGGCGTTCTATTCAGATGTCTAGCCTCATCAAAATGTGATGATAGCCTGTGCTGTGTATATTTTCAAAATTGCACATTTCTTGATGGCTCCTTCACCAATTCAGCTTAATATATAAAAATAAGTACCTAATGAACAAAGCAAGAGTAACAAATGAACAAGAGAATGTGTATGAAATCACCAAGGGCTTATAAATCAAACAATGGCCATTAATGTAAAGCCAACAACAATTTCAGTGGTGGCATTGGAGCTGAAGGAATCAGAAAAGATTGGGCTCTGGAACACAGGAAGTAGCACCAGGAAATGGGAAAGCACATCAAAAGCATTGAGCCATGTTCCAAATGGAACATGGAATCACATGGAAAATCACAGTTGCACAAAGGAGTCATTTTTCCCTTTTATTCTTGCACTAATTTGTGTATCATTTTTCTCTTCCCAGTTCCCAACACTTTTCTAAGAATGCAGGACATTATCAACATAGTTTTTGAACTAGAATTAAAAGAAGAAAGACTTTTAAAACTGCCTGAGGAAGGAAACCTTAAAGAGGAAAACTACGTTGGCAATTTCAAAAAAAAATTTAAAGCTAATTTATTGTCTCCTGGTTAATCTCAGTCTGAGTTGTGTGGAGTACATCTGTGGTGAAGAAGACCTCTCAAATGGAACTTAGACAAGAAAACAGCCCAGAAAGTCCAGAATGCTTCTGGCACACAGCTGATAAAATTATTTAACTGCTCATTTATGTATCCTAGGAACAATAGCCACCCCAAATTTGAAATATTCCACCAAAACCACTGGATTATTATGTTCTTCAAAAATGAATTTGAATATGACTAGTAAAGTAGCACACATATATTCTGTTTATTCAATACTTCCTCTTGTGGTTTTTGTTTTTGTTTTTTGAGACAGGGTTTCTCTGTGTAGCGCTGGCTGTCCTGGAACTCACTCTGTAGACCAGGCTGGCCTCGAACTCAGAAATCTGCCTGTCTCTGCCTCCCAAGTGCTGGAATTAAAGGCTTGTGCCACCACTGCCCGGCTTTTTGTTGTTGTTGTTGTTGTTGTTGTTGTTTTTGTTGTTGTTGTTGTTGTTTTGAGGGCATTCTTTCTCTAGTATTATCTTTAAAGTATCAGTTAACATATATGTTAAATTTTCCTTTGTAAAATGTGATATCATTAGTGACATATATGTCTTACGTGTATTAGAAGCAGACATGACTAGTAGGAGATTCTTTCATTGCAATATTGAGGGAAGTCAGATACTACTCTGTATATTTATGTAAATAAGTGAGATTATTTTGTGATATCAGTTCAGTGTTAGATTGTATGCATTAAAGGGTAATTTGGAAACAGTATTAGTGCTAAAATATCCTCTATAATGTGGAATTTTATTTTAGTATGCATTGTTTATATATTGCTACATGCTTGGAGTTATTCCAAAAAATTCCAGGTTCTGTAAGTACATTAAATACTTGTGTAAATTTTCTGATTATTAGATTCATTTGTAAATTAAGAACAAAATGTGAAAGTTTGCATGCCATTAGCAAAGTACTTGACATATGAGTCATTTAACTGACTATATAAATGAGGGTGGTGTTGGGAGATGGTCTGTGTATTCTGTATTAAGATGCTGACTTCTATGCCTGGACATCTAATTGTCAAGCTATTGGCATGGTTAAGCATGTCCAGACTCAGTGTTATATAAAAATTGCTTTCTATTACCTCTGATTGGTCAATAAGAGCTGATTCAGCCAATAGCTAAGAAGAGAAGAGAACAGGGCAGGACTTTGATCCTAGTGAGGTAGTTCCACAGAGATGAGAGAGAGAGAGAGAGAGAGAGAGAGAGAGAGAGAGAGAGAGAGAGAGAGAGAGAAGTAGGAGAGGAAGAGGAGAAGGTACAGAGAGATCATGTGAAGGGACCAACCAGGAGAAGTCTCCATGAGGACATAAATGGAGAAGAATGAGCCTAAACAAAGCTCAGATTGCAGGTAATGAACCATGAGGCTGCAAAGTAGCCAAGCTAGCATAGTAAGGTTAGAATAGATGAGTATCTTCCCAGTTATAGGGCTTGCAGCCTTTTAATAAATTTACTAGGTCTCCATGATGTTTATCTGGGAGATTAAAATGGCCTATACTCAGTTTACAAATGCTTGCCCTGAAGTTATCTGGAAACAAAGAGAGTGAAGCAAATCCTCCAAATTACTCTTACAAGTAATGTTCCAGATTTTTCTTTAATGTAGATTCATATAATTTCAGAAATTGTAAATATTTAGATGATTGATAATAAATTAAAGTGGCAGCCAACTTCTCATTCTAGATTTGTATGGCCATTTTTTTCCCAAGAAGAAAATAGCAGTAATGTGTTATTAGGAATTTTAAATATTAATATTGACAACTTGACATATTATACCGAATTTAAATTACTTTGTGACAGATTTTCATTATTATGTTATTGAAAATCATAAATTATACAAAAGCACTTGGTTCTAAGGACAGTGTCCCCTCCCCACATACTTCTACACATAAAATTATGTGAGTTCATAGAAAATAGAAGTGATTCTGCATGATAAATTATCAACTGAAGTTTAGAATTATTTGTCATGTACAAATATGGGAAGTAAAACAACTGGTTTATCCTATGACAGTGTACTTGGTTTCACATTTGAAGCTTGCCATCCACATTGCTTTAATCCCCATTGCCACTTGGGGCTGAGCACCAAGTCTAACTTTGCTATTTCTCCTCCCTCCTACCCCAGATATGTCCTAGCACATTACTTTAGAATGTTTAATAAATTCAAATATAGCAATGACCAGAACAAGGGGTGGGACTCAGTCACTAGAGTGCTTTTAGTGCAAGCATGAAGACCTGAATCTGATTCCCAGTGTCCATATAAAAAAGCCAGGCATGGTGGTTCACATCTGAAACCCCGTACAGGGATGCTGGGAAGAGCAGTGGAAGGAGATAGCTGGTCAGTCTAGCCATATGGTGAATGAGAATTGATAAAGACTCCCAATATCAACCTCTGGACAAGACACACACACACACTCACATGTACACACATTGTGAGTGAAACAAACATGGTTGTATAAGTCAATATTCTGTAACAGGCAACCATTTTTATTTCCATTGCATAAAGAGGATGTGATGGCACATAGTCATGGACTGACCTATCAGTCTTTTTGAAAATTAGCTTTGAAAAGAGAAATTTTAAATGTCCAATGTCACTGAAGTAAGCTACAAGTGGGTAATCCCACTTATTTCTTTAGTAGGACACTTTATTGTTTGTTTGTTGATGAATTTTACATTCTGCAATCCCCTTTAAAGCCATTCCCATTGCAATCAGAGCTCTATGACTTTCACAAGTCTATTTTACTTTATTTAAAATCATGTTGTATGTTGGTGTGTGTCTCTGGTTATGTTCACTTCTTTGAATGAATATTCATTCCTATACACATTGGGAGTCAACCTTGGTTGTATTTCATCAAGAGCTATCTACCTCATTTTTTGAGATGGGATTTCTTGCTAATATGTTGAGTTCAGTAATTATCTAGGCAGACTGATCAGTGAACCCCAGATAGCTGCCTGTCTAGCACTAATTACAAATGCATAATATCGTGATGTGTCTTTCTGAGTGCTCTGCTCGGGATTAAACTAAAGTCCTAGTGACTTCTACAGCAAGCACATCACTAACTAGCTACCTTCAAAACCCTTCCTCTGTCTATTTATAAGGATGTGGTACAACTACCAGATATCAAAGTTAACCAACTCCCCTTCATCCAGTGGTCATTCCCTGGACTAACTGATGGTATTCAGGGTCTAGATTGCCTAATTGAGGAACTTACATTACCTGCATGTTGGTGTGGTAAGGATGCTGAAGTTCAGCTCTCCACAATTGATGGCTTCTATCGAGGATGTGGGTGGGAAAGGACTCAGTTTTCTTTAAGAGAATGGCCACTGGGAGTTTGAACATGCTCCTGTTAGTATATGGACAACACTAAAAGGGCCTAGGGGTTTTTGTTTTTGTTTTGTTTTGTTTTTAGTTTGTTTGTGTACTGGCTGCTTTTGTATGTCAACTTGACACAGGCTGGAGTTATCACAGAGAACAGAGCCTCCCTTGAGGAAATGCCTCCATGAAATCCAGCTGTAAGGCATTTTCTCAATTAGTGATCAAGGAGGGAGGGCCCATTGTGTGTGGTGCTATCCCTGGGCTGGTGGTCCAGGGTTCTATAAGAAAGCAAGCTGAGCAAGCCAGGGGAAGCAAGCCAGTAAGCAGCACCCATCCATGTCCTCTGCATCAGCTCCTTCCTCCAAGTTCTTGCCCCTTTTGAGTTCCTTTCCTGACTTCCTTTGGTGATCAACAGCAATGTGGAAGTGTAAACTGAATAAACCCTTTCCTCCCCAACTTGCTTCTTGGTCATGATGTTTGTGTAGGAATAAAAACCCTGAGCAAGATAGTTTGTTTGATTGATTGATTTTGGTTATTTTCAATCTTTTCTTAGAGAGGGAGGTCACAAGACTGGGGCAGACCTGTGAGTTCTGGGAAGTGAGTGTAATCAAAGTTCATTATGTGAAACTCCCAAATAAACAATAAAGATTATTTTGGGAAAAGGAAAAAATCTCATGATTTGAGCTTACTTGACATATTTTAAGATATGATGGTCACACCATCTTATAGGAAAATGAAGTGATCATATGCACAGCATCCTTTTTTTATTTATGAATTTTCTTTGCTCTTTGGATGTCTCAGAATGGTATGCCTGGTGACAAACAGGGGAAGTTGGTTATCTCTGAGGTTGGGGATCAGGAGAGAGGTATGTACATTTCTGCCAACCCCTTTTATTCCTATTTCCCTAATATGGATTCTTTATAGGTCAGACTGAAGAATAACGTTGAATTCCTTAAGAATCATAAAAAGAACCAGAATTGAGCATCTTACTAACATAATTTATATGATGCTGGAAAGGTTCTGATGGCCTACAGAATGCTTTTGTTATGAAAAGGGAAACGATAATATGTTGGTTTAAATGTTTTTTCTTTCTGCGAGTTCCTTAAGATATGAATCATACTTTCTTTATCCAAGGCGGTGGGAGCAAAAGCTAAACTGTGCTTGTCATCATTTTTCCTCCATTGAAAAAGTAAAACTTTTTAAAGTTGTTTTTACTTTACTTTGAAATGCACCTATCTCCACCACAATGAAGTTAACGATGTATACAGTAGGACTGAAAGAATAAAAGATAGTAGTTTGAAAGAATAAAGTGTGGTATGGTGTATTAAATAGTTGAGACTTGGAATTATAGAGGATGGTAAGGGGAAACAGAAGTGTTTGGAAATTTACCATAACATTTTGTAAGCAAAGTTGGGGATGGTTTCAATAATAGAGCTTTGAGTAATAAACATCTGTTTTATTAAAAGTAAAGTTTCACAAAGTCTGAACTTATTAAAATACTCCATTTTATGGGAAGAAATGAAAACTACACGGATTGAGATGAGTATTGATGTTTTATTATTATTTAAATGTTTTAATAATCACAACACTTAACAAAAACTGATTAAAACTACTGATTTTATGTCATTAGCTACATCTGACTTGGTGAGCAAAATGAAAGGCAATAGTTGGTACATTTTATGGGAGATTCCGGGATTAGTAGTGTAATATGTTCCACAAGCATAAGGGACTGTTCCTGCTGTGTTACTATGTAGCATTGAGTTCAGAAATGGCCCTACCCCTCAAAGAAACAAATAAGAGGCTCTCTCATGCAGAATGCTTTTAATCTTCTACAATATGAAATCTATTATGAAGTCAAATGAGAATTTGATTTAATATTTTAGTGCCAAAAGAATGATATTTATATTTAGAAGCCATGGAAACAACTCCTTCAGTCACACAAGAACAGTTTTGTAATCTTGAGAAAAGAAAAAACAATTCAAAAACCTATGGCAAGCACGGCAGCAATACAAAGAGATGTTGACAATAGTCAAGTAACTTTTCAAGTACTCTGTTCACTTTAAAAGAAGGAATGCATAATCTTCTTTCTCAACTCATATTACCCTGCTTGGAACACTTAAGCCTGCCACAAATTGTGACCACCACTGATCCCTTGTCATAAAGAATAATTGAACTATAATAATTCACCTTAATACCTAATAAAAATGAACCCTTATGGGTAAAGGAGTGTGTAAGTCATGAGGGCCTTTGGTTGGAGTTGGCTTAAAGGATGTGGAATCTCAATTATAAGAGTCACAGCAGAAGTTTTAACTACTTCCATACTCACTATTATTTCTCCATGTAATTACTTTGATAATTCTTAATAATATGGGAAACTTTTATGACTCATTTAAAAAAAAAAACCTACAACTACCACTTTTCTAAACCAGCATAATCGCTTAATTACATTCTAAAAATTTGTCCTTGTGCCCACAGATAAGTAGAGTTCTCATTCCTCAACAGAGAAACTTCTTTTCACAACACACAGACCGTTAGAGAAAACCACAGCCAATCAAAATGGAGAACCATGGAGCTTAGATCCGATGAACACATCTACTATACACTTCAGCCCCTCAGGCTAAGGAACGAGGTGGAAGAGGGGGTCAAAAACTGTAAGAGCCAAAGCATCCGGAAGTATTCTATGATATTGTGGGGGCCGTTTTAACGTCAAAAGCTACACCCATAAAGTCTCATCAAATTACTGTCTTAAACATTAGCTGAACAGAGCAACATTATACATAGCAAAGTGAACTGAGAAATCCCACAAAGCCTCAATTCTATACAAAGAACTACTTGTAACTAAGGAATGCAGACAGTGGGAAAGTGTTCCTTGGGGAGGAGCATAGCAATTAGTTATCTAATACCAGCAGTCAGCTCTGAAAACATACATACAAATAACATGATACAGACTGAACAGGTTATATCTAGGACTATATATGTATACATATATAGATATATATATATGCAATAAATATTAAAGAGCTATCAAAAATGAGACCAGGAATTAATAAAGAGCAAAGAAAGATATATGGGAGGGTATGTAGGGAAGAAATGATGTACTATAATAATCGTAAAACTATAAGAAAATAAATTCTTGCCCTGAAAAACTCCAGAGGGTGTTGGTTGGCACTCTCAGAATTATTTTCTCAGTGTCTCTGCTTACTGAAATTCTCCAAGACCTTCCCTCTTTTCCCTGAATTCTAAATTAACTTAAGGAAGATAACGTTGCCTGATGAGGTAATACAGCATCTACTTAACAAACTCTTCCTGGGTATCGAATTTAAAACTGTTTGTTTAGCCTAGTGGTGGTAGTAGCTCTTGCCTTTAATCCTAGCACTCTGGAGGCAGAAGCAGGTGGGTCTCAGTAAGTTTGAGGCCACTTAGGTCTATGGAATGTTCCCAGGCTTACTGTAACTTGATATGCGGTTGCTATTCATGGGGGCTAGGAGTGGGGCCCTTTTTCTGAAGTGAAAGGGAGGAAGCATGGATGGGGAAAGAGGGGCTTTAAAGAACCAAGAGGAGAGGAGGAAGGAAACTGTGGTCTGAATGTAAAATAATTCACTAATTAATTTTTAAAAACCCAAACTCTCTTTATTCATAGGTTCATAAGACTCACGTAGTAAATAAACATGTTTTCAAAATCTAAGATTATACGTGGAAAATAGGACTGGTTATGGAAACTAATACTAGAGACATCTGAATGCTTAGAAGAACTAATCAGGCAAGAAAGATAAAGGGCATTGGAAAGAAAATAGTGATAACCAGAAAAAAGAATATAGAGATATTACATGCATCTGCTTGAGAAAACAACTGTGTTTACAACTCTCTAATTGCCCAGCACTTACTCACAATTTCACAGTGTTACTAAATAAATGTAACAATTTAACAGATTTCAGGTTTGTTTGTAAAACCATAGCCTACATTACTGAAGAAAATGACAATGACTTTTGAAAGAAAAAAATAATGATATTCACCCAGAATTAATCGTGATAAAATATAAGGAATAAAAGTGTTTACAGTCAAACAAGACTAGACAAAAAAGGCTCAAAGTGGGGCTTCTGCCTCAAGGCGATAAGTGAAAAAGTCTGCAGACCCAACTGAAAACAATTTAAATTCAATATAATTCAAAAACCACATGCATGGGGGTGTTGGGAAGCTGGGGAAGCCGTGAGGAGTGAAAGGAGTGTTCTAGGGTGAGAGGACCCCTGTGTCTGGCCTGTTCAGAATTCCTCTAGTCTGGTACCAGCAAGTGAGTGCGATTATGGGCTTTTGTGAAGGAGAAAATCCAGCAAAAAATATGGGAAGTCCTGCAAGGAATGAGTCTGGGTCTTTAAGAGACTCAAACCGATGTTTTTATTTTATTTCTTCTTTCTTTACTATACTATACAGATTCTAAATGCTGAACTTCAATATTTTGTATATGGAAACCTTAAATTATAAATGCCAAACTTCTGTATTATTATTGCATACATAGTAATTCCTATTGCATATACACATTCTCTCTCTCTCTCTCTCTCTCTCTCTCTCTCTCTCTCACTCTCTCTCTCTCTCTTTCTCTCTCTGTCTCTCCCCTGAAAGGTTTATGGCTTCAAACAACACAAAAATACATTATGAGTTTGCAGTTCTGAAATCTGTAATGTTATATAAAATCAAGGTGTCAAGAATATTTTACACACTTATTAATAAATAAGTAACCCCTTCATAAATCCGTTTCTTTGACATTAATTTTAATCAATAATTTCACACATGTATCCAATGTGTTTTGATCAAATCCACTTCCCAGGACCTTCCCTCCTGTCCCTTCCTTGTTCCTCCTCCCAACATGTTCCTTCCCATAAGCTTTATTTTGCTTGTTTTGTTTTGTTTTGTTTTGTTTTGTTTTGTTTTGTTTTAAGCTCCCAGAGTCTACTAGGTGCTGCCTGTCTGTGAATTCAGCAGGGATGGAACTTTGTAAGCCCCTAGCTTTCCAGCCCATGCTGAGATTTGAGTTGGTTTGATCTTGTGCAAGGTCTTATGTGTACAAATTCATCGAGTTTTCAGAGAGAATTTTTCTTTTTCTTCTTCCAGATTCTAGAAGGTATTTACACTGCTTGTTTCCATCATTAAGCTGACCATGACTTGTTTCATGGTGCTATTACTCTAAATCTTCTGCCTCTGTTTCTGTTTTCCCCAGGAAATGGTATGCATGAATACTTAGGGTCACCAAGAAGTTCACGAAAGGCTAAGACAGACTCAGTCATGTCAAATGAGGCTAGATATGAGATATATGGCTTCATCCTGTTAATCTAGGAAGGGAAAGGAAAACTCTCATCTTCTTGGCCACCTATAATTTTTAGAAATTACTTCTTACATTCATTAAACATTTACTTTTTCTAAACATATTGACAGAGAGACAGAGAGTGTGTTTCATATGCCCAACCACCCAAGTGGAAAAGAAATAAATACCAGATGATTTAGATATTGGAAGTAACACACTTCAAAATAGCCATGCATGAATATGTGCTAAAGTAGAATAATATTGAATATTAACAGTGAACTGTGATTTTGTTTGTCAATTAAATAGAATTCTAAATGGAAACAGAAATAAAATATCAAATTAAGAACTTACAGATAGGTTATTATAGGACATGGGGTTAATAAGTATGCTATATTGTAAAACTATTTTTATTCTCTTGAAGTAATTGTCATCCAGAAGCAGACCATATTTGTCTTGTAAATTAGGCCTAGTTCTAGAAACTTCTTGCCTACCTACAATCTAATCTAGACTCAGAATGATTTTAGGCTCTGGGGCTTACTGTAAATAATCTCACTGGTTCTTGTTCTTTCTGAGCTCTGGCTGGGTAGTTTAACTCAGCTGTTCAAGATCAAATTTTTTTTACCAGCTGACTGATTCAATCGGACTACACTCTGCCTTTCCTGAATTGCTCTGCTTAGCCTCATACGAACTTTGGCAATAAGTTCTATTTGGGTTGCTTCTCATTTTCTGAATCATTCTTTCTTCACTTGTGTCTGGTTTTCTTGAGCTCAGATCTCTCCAACCTCTCCAACACAGTGCCTGGGTGTGGAAGCTGCTGAGCTGGTCCCCACCTTGACTTTTTATATCCGTTTTAGCTGGGAAGAACTTTCCAACTTAGTAGTTACACGTGACTGGTTGACATTTCAGAAAGCATTGCTTGCATAAAATTTAAGTTAGCATCATAAACTCTGCTAAATATATTTAATCATGGTTAACTTGAGTCATTTGCCCAGTACATGACTATGGCCATGATATCCATTAACAAGGGTGGAGTGACTTTGGGTTTCTGACTTGGGGGAGGGGGTGTGCCTGGGTTTCTGAACAAGCCATGGTTTTTCCAGTAAACAAGTTCAAACTAGGGACAAAGCTGGATATAAGATGGAGTTTGAAAACAACATAGAATTAGCTAGGCCTGGTCCTTCATTGAGTTATTTGAGTTTCATAAACATGTTTTTAACATGTATGTCTTTGACCTCCGGCAACTCTTCCCAGATCTAGGGTGCCTTTCTTTTTACACATACCCTTTCCTATCACCCAACTTTCTAAAAGCAAACAAACAAACAAAAAACTCTCCAAGACCAATTTGCAGTGTACAAATATTCTTGATGTGTCTAACACTGGAGTGTTATCAACTTATCAGGGGCTATACTCTGAGAAAACAAAAAACCAAACCAAACCAAACCAAACCAAACCAAACCAAACCAAACCAAAACCAAGTCTCTCCCTTTCTTGTCAGCTAAAAATTGTCAGTGACTCCATGGCCAGGGGTAAGGTTTCCTGCCCAGCTCTCATCCTGATGCTGGGATTTGCTCTGTCTTGGGTCTGGACAATTTTTATACTATGAGTTCATAGATATCATAATCCTTAAGAAAATTAAAAGAAAAAAAAACTTTATGCAAATTAAACACACATATACCTAAAAGCAAATTGTTTCAACAACCCTGTTTCAGTAAAAGAATTATGAATGAAAGATGCAGAAAAGATTTAATTTTGTGTTCTATCTGAGTTGTGGCCAACGTTGATAGCAGATGACAGAACGTTCTTAGGAGCAGCAGACTCTGGGGGCAATGCTGCCGAACAACATTTCATCCCCCAGTGCCACTTATCCCTGAGAGAAATAACCAGTAATAGGAGCTAAGCAGAGGTCTCTCTCTGCTCCCTCCACTGTTCCTGTTAGTGACAGACTCGGTGTGCAGTGACGCGTGAAAGCACGGTAAAACTCAAAATGCATAACTTTTTAAATCAAAATCAGATATTAAGTCAGGAGAGGAACTGATCAATAATAAATGTCTGCTCAAATAAATGCAGCCCATGCTTGTAATCCTTGTCATTACTGCTTCTTTAACCAGGGTGTACCAGTGTCCTAGTGCATTACTGAAATGTCTTGGGGGAACAAAGAGAAGGGTGTGTGTGTGTGTGTGTGTGTGTGTGTGTGTGTGTGTGTGTGTTTCATTTTCATTTTAAGAAATGTAGTAGTCCATGAAATTATGTCATTTCCTAGGGGGGTAGACTTAGCTGCAGCTAAGTAGGTGCTAAATGGGATTTCTTTCACTAGATCAGTGGTTTCTGTGTCAAAGAGAGGACATTAGATGAAATCCGCACACACCCATAGCAATGTGCACCATACATTCACACACCAAAGACACCAAGGAAAGAAAAGGAAGTATCCTTACTGAAAATTTTTATCAAATACTGAAATAAAGACTATGACCCAGGAATATATATATATATATATATATATATATATATATATATGAAATGTTTTTATATTTTTTGTTTTGAAGCAGTATAATAAAAAATAAGCAGGAATCATGTACCATGATATCAGTAAATGCAAAGTAAACTCAGAATAATCATGTTGTCTGTCTTGAAGAGAACTAACGTTTTTTTAATTTAATTTTTTTTAAATAAACTTTTAATTAGGTATTTATTTCATTTACATTTCTAATGCTATCCCAAAAGTCCCCCACACCTTCCCCCACCCACCCATTCCCACTTCTTAACCCTGGCACTCCCCTGTACTGAGGCATATAAAGTTTGCACGACCAATGGGCCTCTCTTTCCACTGATGGCCGACTAGGCCATCTTCTGATACATATGCAGCTACAGAGACGAGCTCCGGTGGGTACTGGTTAGTTCATAATGTTGTTCCACCTATAGCATTTCAGACCCCTTTAGCTCCTTGGGTACTTTCTCTAGCTCCTCCATTGGGGGCCGTGGGATCAATCCAATAGCTGACTGTGAGCATCCACTTCTGTGTTTGCTAGGCCCCAGCATAGTCTCACAAGAGACAGCTATATCAGGGTCCTTTCAGCAAAATCTTGCTAGTATATGCAATGGTGTCAACATTTGGAGGCTGATTATGGGATGGATTCCTGGATATGACAGTCTCTAGATGGTCCATCCTTTCGTCTCAGCTCCAAACTTTGTCTCTGTAACTCCTTCCATGGGTGTTTTGTTCCCAATTCTAAGAAGGGGCAAAGTATCCACACTTTGGTCTTCGTTCTTCTTGAGTTTCATGTGTTTCACAATTTGTATCTTATATCTTGGGTATTCTAAGTTTCTGGGCTAATATCCACTTATCAGGGAGTATATATTGTGTGAGTTCCTTTGTGATTGGGTTACTTCACTCAGGATGATGCCCTCCAGGTCCATCCATTTGCCTAGGAATTTCATAAATTCATTCTTTTTAGTAGCTGAGTAGTACTCCATTGTGTAAATGTACCACATTTTCTGTATCCATTCCTCTGTTGAGGGGCATCTGGGTTCTTTCCAGCTTCTGGCTATTATAAATAAGGCTGCTATGAACATAGTGGAGCATGTGTCCTTCTTACTGGTTGGAACATCTTCTGGATATATGCCCAGGAGAGGTATTGCTGGATCCTCTGGTAGTACTATATCCAATTTTCTGAGGAACCGCCAGACTGATTTCCAGAGTGGTTGTACAAGCTTGCAATCCCACCAACAATGGAGGAGTGTTCCTCTTTCTCCATATCCTCGCCATCATCTGCTGTCACCTGAATTTTTGATCTTTGCCATTCTGACTGGTGTGAGGTGGAATCTTAGGGTTGTTTTGATTTGCATTTCCCTGATGATTAAGGATGCTGAACATTTTTTCAGGTGCTTCTCAGCCATTTAGTATTCCTCACGTGAGAATTCTTTGTTTAGCTCTGAGCCCCATTTTTTAATGGGGTTATTTGATTTTCTGGAGTCCACCTTCTTGTGTTCTTTATATATATTGGATATTAGTCCCCTATCTGATTTAGGATAGGTAAAGATCCTTTCCCAATCTGTTGGTGGCCTTTTTGTCTTATTGACGGTGTCTTTTGTCTTACAGAAGCTTTGCAATTTTATGAGGTCCCATTTGTCGATTCTTGATCTTACAGCACAAGCCATTGCTTTTCTATTCAGGATTTTTTTCCCCTGTACCCATATCTTCAAGGCTTTTCCCCACTTTCTCCTCTATAAGTTACAGTCCAGCTTTTATCCCCTCCAGGCCCACCTTCTGAATGTTCCACATCCCATACCTCCTTTGCCTTTCTCCATGAGGATGTCCCCATCTCCCTGACACCCCATCCCACCCCATCAGACCCCCAAACTCCCTGGGCCCTCCAGTCTCTTGAGGGTTAGGTGCATCTTCTCTGACTGAGTCCAGACCCAGCAGTCCTCTGCTGTATATGTGTCAGGGGACTCATATCAGCTAGTGTATGCTGTCTGGTTGGTGGCTCAGTGTCTGAGAGATCTCAGGGATCCAGGTTAATTGAGACTGCTGGTCCTCCTACAGGGTCTCCCTCCTCAGCTTCTTCCAGCTTTTCCCTAATTCAACCACAGTGTTCAGCAGCTTCTGTCCATTGGTTGGAGGTAAATATCTGCATCTGAGTCTTTCAGCTGCTTGTTGGGTCATTCAGGGCAGTCATAATAGGCCCCTTTTTGTGATCACACCATAGCCTCAGTAATAGTGTCAGGACTTGGGGTCTCCCCTTGAACTGGATCCCAATTTGGGACTGTCGCTGGACCTCCTTTTCCTCAGGCTCATCTCCATTTTTTCCCTGCAGTTCTTTTCAAACAGGAACAATCCTGGGTCAGAGTTTTGACTGTGGGATAGCAACCAAAGAACTAACATTCTAAGAGTACCATCATGAAAACTAACATTCTAAAGAGAACCATCCCGACAAATGAGGCACTTCTTATTGTCAAACCAGCACAGATCTAAATGGTGAGCAGAAAGTTAGAAGGATGGAAATGCCTCTTTACTCTGCACACACACCCCTTCTCCCTCCCTCTTTCCATTAGAAGCAGTAATGTCCAGCTGGAGTGAGACCCTGACCAAAAGGAAAAAGAAAGTAATAATGATGGAGAACCAAATGGACATTGTAAGAGGAATATTTCCAAATAACTTGAATTTGAGAAATTCCTTTCCTTCCTTGAAGAGGGAATTTTTTTCCTTGAAGAATAGAGACACTGGCTTTCACGTGTTTAAGGAAATTACATGAATAGGAATTCTGTGATTTCTGGTCATCAGAACATTAGGCTGAGAAAGTAAGTAATGATACAACATTTAATAACAAGAAAATATTTGGGGTATTTTACAATTCATTTGCATCTCATTTTTTCTTAGCACTGTCCTTACCCTATCTAGACCAAGTCCCCATCTTCTTATAGGAAGAGCTATGTTTTTTTTAACAGAAATCTTAATAAATAACTTAGAATGGAATATCAGAGGACCAGGAGACATTACTATATGACAGTGACAATGGATGGAAACTTCCTGATAAAATGTCAGATCTAACCATATCACCTTTGGAGAAGAAAAACAAGGTGATGGAAGACTGACTGATGACAGGAAGTTGTTGGTGGCCATGTAAGGGAGGTGAGATCAGATGGGTAAGTGATCTTGGATAAAAATCACTGAAACCACGCATCAGTTTTAGGCTTGAATACATGGTAAACTCTTTCGATTGAGTTCCAATGTATAATGTCATTTCAGTATCATTGCTCATGTATTGTAGTGTTTGGTTATGGAGTTGAACATCTAGGTGATATGGGGTGAAGAACATATTGCTATCAGAAGCATGCCATATTTAGTTGTATTATTACAGAAGAATTTTCAGCAAAGCACAGAAACAATAATTTCCTGTTTCTCTTCTGAGATACAGAATGTGCTTGCTCTTTTCATGTCAAAACTTCCATAAATAACGAACCATTATTGATCAGCACAACACATTATGAATTAAGCAGAGTGTATATTCTTATAGGCAGTTGTACAGTATGTGTTATTTGAATCATGAAATACAAGGTATCTATAATATCCATTATAGATATTTCAAAATATAAACACAGTCAACAACACTTTGGATAGAGTTATATACTATGGGGAAGAAACCAGTAAATCTTATTTATTCTAATCATTAAAGATTATTTTCAACAGTTTGTTGAAAATTTCCTCATCATGATCCACTAGATCCACCTTAGTTATGAAGGGATGCAAAGTAAACATTGTTTGGGGAAAGGGTTTGGACTTCCAGATCATTCCTTGATTGAGAAACCTGGTTGGTATTTTCTAGAACCTACCAGAAAGAAGACACCCCATTGATTGGGAGTAAATATTCAGTGCAAAGAGCAGTATGTCATTCTGCAACCTTTCTGTACATTACGGATCCCTAGAACCTTTCCAAAGGGATCAGTTCTAGAAGGATGGGATTTCTCCCTCAGTTCAATTCCAATGCCATTTCTGAATGGCTGCAGTCTGTGTGAAATGGAAGTTTATGGTTTTTAATCTACTAAAGAAGATCCCCATCTCTCTCAAGGGGAAAGAGGGAGGGGCTCAATGTTTTCTAGATAACTTTTTCATACATTAAAGATCTAAGAGACACTTGTTTCTTGCAAAAAAAGGGAAAGGACTTGAATCAGCAGTTTTTCCTGTCTTTGAAATTGAAGAGGAAATAAAGAAGTAGGACTATAATTTTATAATCGCATATCCATGATGACTTGACCAGTATTAAATTCTATTGATCTTGATTTTCCTTTTGTAGGTTAGTTGTCTACAAAAGGAAAGGTGAGCTTACATTTTAATCAGTCAAAATATTATTAGCATGTTTTTCAGCACCCTTAAGGTGAAGCTAACTACAAAAACTAAAATTCAGAGCAAAACGGCTACAAGGATGGCAGAGAGTTTTAGCAGGCTCTACTGAAAGTTCCTATTCATCTCAAAATATTCATTTAGCTACTCAGTCTTAGTCTCTTGGAAAATCTACTAATCATAACTCTTAGAAAATTTTAATTGTCTCTATTATATAAGAACTGCTAGGATACCTTATAAACCTGATTCCATCAAGTAACTATTGATATGATTTTGTTGTAAGTTAGACATTAAAAACAATGGAGAAAATTATATACCATTTGCCCCCCTGATACAGGGTTTTTCTGTGTAACAGTGCTAGCTATCCTGCAACTCACTCAGACCAGGCTAGCCTTGAACTCACAGAAATCCACCTGCCTCTGCCTCCCAAATGCTGGGATTGGCCACCACTGCCAGGCCTTGTGCGTCTTCTTTTTTTTTATTTTATTTTTATTTTTTTTTATTACGTATTTTCCTCAATTACATTTCCAATGCTATCCCAAAAGTCCCCCATACCCCCTCCCACTTCCCTACCCACCCATTCCCATTCTTTTGGCCCTGGCATTCCCCTGTATTGGGGCATATAAAGTTTGCAAGTCCAATGGGCCTCTCTTTCCAGTGATGGCCGACTAGGCCATCTTTCGATACATATGCAGCTAGAGACAAGAGCTCCGGGGTACTGGTTAGTTCATCATGTTGTTCCAACTATAGGGTTGCAGATCCCTTTAGCTCCTTGGGTACTTTCTCTAGCTTCTCCATTGGGAGCCCTGTGATCCATCCAATAGCTGACTGTGAGCATCCACTCCTGTGTTTGCTAGGCCCCGGCATAGTCTCACAAGAGACAGCTATATCTGGGTCCTTTCCGCAAAATCTTGCTAGTGTATGCAATGGTGTCAGTGTTTCTAACTGTGCCAAATTTGGGTGAGCAGGTGAAAGCACATAAGAACATAAGGACATTCAGAGGAGTGTGTGTGTGAAATGCACAGGCTGTGGAGGTGGAGCATCAATATTATGTAAGAGGTCAGACGTAAGAGAGACAATTAAAATCTTCTGAGAATTGGGATTAGTTCATTTTCTAAGAGACTAAGACTGGGTAGGTAAATAAACACTGAGATAAATAAGAACATCTGGCAATGTCTGTGAAGATGCTTTGCCATCCATCCTTGTAGCCATTCCCTTCCGAATGTTAGTTTTTGCAGTTGGCTTCACCTTGAGGATGCCAAAAACTTTGAATGTAGTATTTTGACTGATGGAAATGTAAATTCACCTCTCATTTTGTAGATAATTATCCTAAAAATTGAAAAATATTGTTACACTCTGCTACCAAAAGTAAGTCCCAGGTTTTGACAAAAGAATAAAATGTAAAACAAGAAAATATCACAAGTTCCAGCTACAAATGAGAGTGTACGCCTTGGGTTAAGACACCCCATCGCTCATTGTTATTTCCTGATTACTCAACATGTGGGTTTGAAGTATTTTCTAATCCTGTTTGTAATATAAATTGAACTACGTGTTCAATTTAATCCCTAAATTATCAGTAAAGAATGCCATATTTCTTAGTGTCTTCCTCGATTTTAAGAAAACTCAGAGGTACCTCAAGGCAACTATCAAAGGGTAAATTTACTTTTTAGTTATAATCTAAGATATTTAAAAAGTTAACATTAACTAATCACCATAAAATTTAATTCTGTCTTAACATTTAACTCAAAGTGCTTAAGAACTTAATTAAAATATGTCGTACACATTCAGAACTCTTTAAAGTTAAATTTATGGTTAAAAAAAGCTACCTTTGATTTATATTGTAAACTTACTATGTTCTTAGTCTCATATCAAAACATAATTTTAACTATGTCAATTATATGTTGACATCAAAACCAAGCTGCACAATCTTGCCAGGTGTTAGAGGTGTCAAATGCTTGTGATTTACGTTCTATTAAAAATGTATTTTCGTTCCTTTAGTGAAAGGGACTCTGAGAATTTCCTGTAAGGTTGAAAGTCAGAGATTCAGGATCAGAGATCTTGATGGCGTTTACACACTGACATTCTAAAGCCAAGAACCAGGAGGTAGCTTCCTTAGGATTATGCAGGGAAAGAATGAAGATGCTTCAAGCAGATTCGAACTGTAGCTTGAAAAATTATCCTTTTGCACACATTTTCACTGCTGCAAGAACTATTAAGTGAACACACATCCATTTATGCTTATTCCTTTTCCTTCTCCGGTAGTTTCTTACTTTTTTAAAAAAATCATCAATATTTTAAAGACAAGAATATTTGGTAATATTCTTCCCATTTTTTTCCTGTTTGCTAAGCTAAAGCAACTTTAAAGAGATAGATTCCTATGTATCCTTTCTCTACTGGCATCTAGCCTTACTGAGCATGACTGTCTAGGGAAAGCAGATCTTTATTTTTCCCCTTTCCAGATTCTATATCTATATTTCATTTTATTACTATCTTCAACTTCCCAAATGAATGCTATGATAGTCTGTCTCTTCTGGCCTTATGGGGGCTAGCAGTATTTGTCCTTGGAGCCGGATGCCACAGCACAGTGTTAACACAGTAAATTCTCTTAATAAAGAACATTCATACCAGGATGAGATTCCGTCATTTTTGCTTTTCTTAAACAGCACCATTTCCCATCTGTTCTGAGTTTAGAGCCAAAGCCTGCTCAAGATAAATTTAATGTGTGTGGAGATGGATGTGGAGGAGTTCAAAGACCAGCCTGCTGGCTGAGTTGTCAAATAATAGAAACATTCGTAAATTCCTTCTTCTTTTAGCCCACCCTGAGGAGAAACAAATCAGAACAACAATAGCAAACTGTTAGAACTCCACACAGGACACTATAAAGGATGAATAATTCCATTCCAAGATCCCATCTTCTTGTCTTCTACTTTGTATCTCAGAGCAAGATGCAAGAACTAAGCATCCTTTCATTGCTTTCCAAGAAATAGCATCATCCATTTTCCCTAAGACCAGTCAAGATGTATTTGCACATCACTCTTACACTCCAACTCCTTTTATGGTTATTCTCTAACACTAATTTGTGGGGTTTGTATCACTTTTTTTGTTCAAACCTCTTGAGCAAAATCAGGGGTTCCACTTAAAAGTAAGAATATTGCTCATTTTGCTGCTCTCGCCTCTTATTATGTTCAGGACATAAAATAGAAATTCTAGCACATCCTTCATCACTGGTCTTCTTCTATTTTCCTGGTATAGATTCTCAATGGACACTCCTTCCCCATTGGCAGCAGAGAGATTTTCTCAGTACTATGGCTGCTGGTAAGCCCCAAGAGGGACTTCCAGATGGAGCAGCTTTTTTGAACCATCCACGCACCAATGAGCCCAGTACAGGCTCAAAACCTGGACTGCGAGAGCATCTTTTGTTTGTCCTCTCAAAGCCTGGTTTATCTGTGGTGAATAGATGTTTTGTTTCACCTCCCAAGGAAAAATAACACAACTGCCAATTATGTCATACTGAGATAAACTTAACTAGGTCACAATGCATTGTCTGTTTTAAATATAGATTTGGTTTCAAATATTTGCCTACTGAATGCCCATATGTAAAATCCGTGACTTTTCTTCCATGTGATCAGTCCCTGACAGCTGTTGTGTTTGCTCAGCCCCATCGCTTTTTATACCCTGGAAGAACTTATTTGAGATTAGACTCTTTTTTTTTAATTTTGGAATTAAATTTATTAATTATGACATCTTCCAGAATTTTTTCTCTTTGAATTTTATAGTGCTTATGAAGTTTTTTTTTTTTTTCTAGTTTTCTTGATGTTCTGAAAAACTGTAACGTTCTGTATGGTCAGGTACTCCATTGCCTGTGACCACTGCTTTAGCAGGGGTCTGGAACCTGAGGACAGACATATTGGAAAGACTGAAGACATTGACCACCTGTTGACTATCAAGCCAGTGGCCCCAAATATCTTGAACTATTGTTATTTATACAATCACAAGCCTACTCACCTGAGCAGTGAAATTATTGGCTATTTTATTTAAAGAATTCATAACGTCAGTATACATGGCCTTATCATTACAAAAGCCCCCTTCCTCCTTTTCCTTTCCCTCTGGGTCAGTCACACAAATACCCCCAACCGTACTCTGCAATTAAAATTTAACATTAGTTTCCCCCACCACCAGTCAAAATAGCAGTTCTCTGTCACAATATCTTTTATCACTGCAGACAGAGACATGTTCATGTACCAAGCAACGTTTCCTGATATGAATCCACTAATTCCTGATAAAGTCTCTGTTGATCAGATACAACTTCCCCATTTTATAGGTCGCTGTTGATCAGACACAGCTTTCTGAAACAGTTATGTGAGCCAGGACCATTGTTCTCCACACTGTGACCAGCTTACTCAGTGTGACTGTAGCTGTCTCTCTAGGGACATAAGTATGTTTCCCAAATTACCCAGGATTAATTGTCACATCTGGAGGATGAATAGGGGTAGAGAGAGGAGAGGAGGGTTTCACTCCTTGAATGAGTACGAAGAAGAACATAGAATTCATTCACAGGTCTTTGCCAAGTGGGAAGGGGTTTCTATGGGCCTTGCTGTGTGGAGTCACCAGTGAAACACTCATAGGCCTTACAAATTAAATCAAAGTTTCCATTTCTCATCTAATATCAGCAGGCAGCATCTGCGAAGTCAGAGGGGTTTAGCCTTAACTTTGCTCAATTGTGATATTTTGTTATCTGCTTTCCACAGTTCCACCAGCTTAATTATCATTTTCAAAATCTTATTAAGTTTGCTGATATTGTATCTTATTTTCTTTCACTAATTAACTATGTAAATTTAATTCTTTTGCCTTTTTACTAAATTTGGCATTAGTCTTTCGCCATTTTTATATTTAGCTAATTAACTTTCAAGTTTTTTTATTTTTAATAGTTATAAGTTGTGTCCTAAAATTGCTTTAGCCTATATCACACAGCATGTATGTATATATGTATGTGTATATGATGTATATGTATATGTATATTTCATGTACATACACACATGCATATGCATATACATACTTTTTATGTATATTATATATAATAATCCAATTTTAAGTGTTTTCTGGTATCTACTTTAGGAATTTGCCTCTTTCTCATTTTACTTAACCTTGTTCTTTAATTTCCAAATAGATTGTTCTCTTTTCTGTTTTTACTATCTATATCTAACTCATGTTTACCAGTTACAAAAGATAGAGTTATATGCTACCAATTTTTTGGAATTTATTGAAACTCACCCATAGTTCAGCATGTGGTTGATTTGTATGAAGGACATTTTCCTAGCTTAAGATAATTGCACCTACAGGTTAAAGTGGTGTCTTGACATAAGTTGGTTATCAAAGATTAATGAATCATCTGAGCATTAACTCATTATTAATTTTTAAACCTCTTCCTCTTTTGATCAGTCACTCTTCCTCTATCTTATTCTATTTAACAAACACCCAAAGAAATATTCTTGAATATCCCTAAAATGATAAATAGGGAAGTCATTAAAAGTAAAATGTGAGTTATTAGAGATTTTAATGTCATGTCATGCTTGAAGAAAGTTAAAAAGATTAAGGAAAACGCCAACAACATTGATGGAAAGCTATAATGAATTTATTAACATCATTAAGTCTTAATGAATCAACACAGCATGTTTAGCATCTTTGTATGCAAGGCATTAAAATCAAGACTAGACTTACATCTACTAAAATTCTAGAGGAATGAATGCAGAAATAAACATTTGGTAGAATATAGGATTTGGAATAATGTTCTAAACTAATGGGACTAACCAAAGTCCAATGGTTATAGCTAGATTGATGACAAATGCCCCTGCAGTGGGTGGTGGCGTGTGAAAGCATGCACAACACTGTGATGGGGAGATGTGGAAAGAGAATCTGTGTTATAGTAAGAGGGCCAGAAAGAGAGCTTGTTCCGAGGAGGAAGGACATTTTCTCTGGAGTATAGAGCTTGCCCTGTTCTGCATTGCCATTTTATTTTAAGAGGTGAGGATTGATATGATTTAGCCTGCATCTTCCCACTCAGATGCCCATATGGTGAATCCCAGCCTCAGCACCTCAGAATGTGACCACACTGGGAAACAGGACTTTTAAAATGGTCAATTAAAATGAATCTATGGAGGTAGACTGGAGAAGGGTAACAAGCATTGATGGGGGAACGCCCCTCTGAAGATCTGAAGCTGCAAGGGTCAAGACACAAAAACCGTGAGTGTCTCTTCAAGAGCGTCTATCTCCAACAAATGATAAAACAAACTTCTAGGGTTGAAACCACCTTGCAAATGATAGAGCCTTTTTTATAGTAGTCTTATCAGGACAAATACACGAATGTCATGAAGAAATAAATAAAGGTACCAGCTTCTCTCTGAAAACCTTCAGTAGTCTTTTTTTTTTTTCAGTCCAATACGTTTTTTATTTCCAACCACATTCCTTTTTTTAAAATTAATTTATTTTTTTACACTCCATACTTTATCCCCTACTCAATCTACTCTCTGACTGTTCCACATCCCATACCTCCCTACCTACCTGTCTCCATGTAAATGCTCCCCCTCACCTGACCTCTAAACTCCCGGGGGGCCTCCAGTTTCTTGAGGGTTAGGTGCATCATCTCTGAATGAACACAAACACGAAAGTCCTCTGCTGTATGTGTATTGGGGGCCTCATATCAGCTGGTGTATGCTGCCTGGATGGTACTCCAGTGTCTGAGAAATATCTGCAGTCCAGGTTAATTGAGAAGGCTGGTCCTCCTATAGTATCACCCTTCTCTTCAGCTTCTTTCAGCCTTTCCTAATTCAACAACAGGGGTCAGCTGCTTCTGTCCATTGGTTAGGTGCAAATATCTGCATCTAATTCTTTCAGCTGCTTGCAGGGTCTTTCAGAGGGCAGTCATGATAGGTGCCTCCTCCAACAGGAAGACAAGGCATCAAGTGAGGAATGGGGTTGCCATCCCACAGTCTAAACTCTGACCCGTAATTCTTCCTGTCTGAAAGAATTACAGAGATGGAAATGGAGAGCAGCCTGAGGAAAAGAAGGTCCAGCGACAGGCCCAAAGTGAGATCCAGCTCAAGGGGTCCCAAGGCCTGACACTATTACTGAGGCTATGAAGCACTCATAAAAAGGGACCTTCAGTATTCTTTGATGGTCACATCTCCACTGTTTCTTGGTAGCCATGCACTATACCTTTGGTGTCACTTCTATCAATGTGAGGACCCTCAAGATGACTCCTGAATTGATTGCTTCTTCTATCACATGGTTTTCACATCCATAGCAGGACCCAAAATGTAAAGTATACCTACACTCGACATCATTTAAAAATATCCTGCCTCCCATAAAATAGCCTAGCACAACTAAGTTTGCAAGTGACTATATATAAGCAATAGGAGTTAATGGGGCTTATATGAAAATATGGCTGGAGGCAACACAATTATAGGACAATGGTATAATATCTAATTTTAGAAGAATACCTAGGAAGTCATAACAATGTCATGCCATTTGTTTGCTAGATGAATTACATTTGTACCTGTTAGTACTTGAGAGTGTCCAAATTTCTCTACTTCTCATATACTAGTTAAGGTCATGAAAGTTAAATACAAACAAATTATATTTAAAACTGAATTAGTCAAATATTATGCACATCTTTTTCATCTGCCCCATTGAATTTCCCATTATATCTATAAAATGGGTCGTCCTTACATGGAAGACAAGATAGCCATGACTTAGAGGCATTAACTCAGCCTTACTTTCAAATAAATATGTCATCCCAACATTCCTTTCCATTTCCACAAGTTTTGATTTATGAAAACAATCCCTTCATCTGAAGATGTTAACATTACGTACTACTTTTATTTTATAACCTCATGTTTAACAGTGTGTTCTTAGCCACTAGAAACTCGAGTCATTTATGGAAGAATAAAGAGTAAACTTTCAGCTGGGCATGGTGATGCACAACTTTAATCCCAGCACTCAGGAGGCAGAGGCAAGTGGATTTCTGAGTTCAAGACCAGCTTGGTCTACAAAGTGAGTTCCAGGATAGCCAGGGCTATACAGAGAAACCCTGTCTCGAAAAAAAAAAAAAAAAAAAACAAAAGAAAAAAAAAGAGTAAACTTTCTGGTTTTGTCCAACCTCCTATAGTTTGTCTTTTGTTTTTGAGAGTACATATTATATAAATACAGAAAACATATTATAGCCACAGAGACCACTATACCCATTATATGATTTTAATATTAAATGTTCCCGTTAATATATAATAAGAGAATCAGTGATTACTCCAAGAAGATTGGACATGGATCAACAATAAACCTGGATCATGAACAAGTGGAATCAATTCAGTGATATGCTCTTTAGATTTATAAAGGAAGAATATGTTGAGGGAATTTTCAAGCTTTCTTATAAATCAATAGAACATAAGACTGTGTTTCTACTAAGCATCAGAAAATATAATTCAAGCAGCTTAATTTGTTGGGAAAAGATGAAATCATATCCTCTACATATTATGCCATATCATCTATTTTTGGGCATTATTAAAAACCAAAGATTAAAACATCAAATCTTTCATTTAATATATAAATGCAAAATTGAAGACAAATTGTGACACTAAAATGAGGGTGAATTATTTTTAACCACTTTATATTAGGTCTTCCTTCTCTTATCTGTGTAACGACTTTGTAAATCCATCAGTTTTGCTTTTTATAGTGGAGAAAAAGTGGCAGATGTATCTGGTTGCCGAAACTGTTCAGAGCTAGTTCTAAAAGAGATATAGAAACAAAAATGATTGTCATATATTTGTGTGCATATTTATTTTTATCCTTACATGGCTGTCAGAGAGTGTGTTTCTTGGCAAAACTAAGTTATGTGTTAAGTCAGAACTTTAAAATTAACCTTAGATCACCCATGCTGCATTTTTTCTTAACCATGTAGGGATCTATTATATTTCAGTACCTAACATTCCCAATGAGATAATTATATAGAATTTAATTAATATGAACCATGAGGGTACACATTTAATATATAAGTTGGCATTCAGTGATCAACACTCAATGTTTGCTTTCAGTGTGCCTCATCTTTGTCTTGGAAAATTAATAGGAATACATCAGTATAGGACTAAACACCAGAGCAGTAAGATGCATTCTTAAGTATGTTGTTCTACTTGAGAAGAGATGAGAAAACCGAAGAAAACAGAAAGACAGTTGGGTGTCTGTGAAAATGTTGACCATTTTACATAGATTTGATTCATTTCAATTCCCTTTTGATTGTATCATGTACAAAAAGAAAAAAAAAAGAGTAAACTTTCTGGTTTTGTTCCACCTCCTATATATGCTCCTTTAGAACCAAATAATGAGAAGGCATCCTTGAGCTAGATCAAAGAAAGGAGACAATTTACAGTGAAGACATTCTGCAAGGGCAAGTGTGGAGCACAGAGTTAGTGCTTATGGACAGTGTATCTGCCATTTTGAACAGTAGAGCTTCATTCCATTGTTAATACGAACAAACTGTGGGACTGAGGATAAGAATATGCCTGCAGCAGACTCAGCCACAAGAGAAGAAGATGAAATATGGAAAAGAACAGGCACCTGGTTTCATTTTCACTGAGGTACTGTGGTGTTGGGATCATTTCTGATTACAAAATTGCAAGATAACACACCAAGGAAAAAGTTTAGCTGATAGGAGAAAGAGAAATGTCAGTGTCATGTAGGTTTTAGTAGATAGAATTTGAAGTACGAAGGTGTTTGAGCACTGGAATTCTATTATAATCCATACTAAATAGTTCAAGTCATTATCAGATGCCATGTTATAGAATCCATAGACTTTGTAAATCATTTTGAGTTTTCCCACCTATTGGCATGTCTAGGGCCATTGTGTATAGTCCAGAGAGTTGTATGTAGCACAGCCTCTAATGACATAGTAGCAAGGAATGCATTGAGAATTTCTTCGCTTTCTTCTCTCATGCTGGGTGAGGTTCATGTGTAGACTATACACAGAGGCTCAGCATCTCCCATCTTAAGTCTTGCCACCCAGTTTTGGAGTTGCCCCCTGTCTGTATAGCTGACAATTATCTGTACTCCTTCAAATCTCTCTTTCTCCCTGTTCAAATGTGACATTTCTCTCTCAGTTCTCTAGGCCACTAGCTGTGTCCCCAAAGACTTTGTCTGATGTAGCCCAAGACCACCTCACCAAAGATGCACAGCACTAGGAAACATTCAAAGCAAGTGCTCTCTCTTTACTCTTCCCAAGATGGATATGCGCAGGAGGACTTTTTTTGTTTGTGACAGAACATATATCATATAACATTATCCCTCATAGTCATTTGTAGGTTGACAGTTCAATTCAGTGACTGTGTGTGTGTGTGTATACATATATACAGAGAGAGAAAAAGAGAGAGAGAGAGAGATTATATGTGTGAATGTGAACAGTGAGCATAGGTCATAAAATAAGAAAGAGCTGGATAGGTGGCAGAGGTTGTTTTGCGAATGATAATGATAACAGAACACATGACGTGCAAACAGGAAGGAAAGCAGAGGATACAAGGTGAGCAGAGTGATCAGGAAGGAGAGAAATAAATCAAGAAAAACAAAGTACTATTGAAAATGCCACAATTTCAATGTGAGTTTAATTTTAAAAATCATTTTAAAAGAGAAGAGATCATACCCAGACTTGCTGGAGCAGCACGCTAAAGAGTTCCAGTTATTGCCTCCAAATCTGTAGCTATATTCTGATATTGGGGCTGTCTACCAGGTACTCTGTAATTCTATATTACAGATAAGACATGACAATTAGAGTACAGATCATCTGTAGGCACTTGTTATGGAGTGACTGACATAAGGCAATTATCAATGTATAAAACTAAATACTTTGTATACTTCCACATGCTGATTCTAAAATATCTATTGCTATCACAGTTAATAAAGAACTCCAAGTTTAAGAAATAAACGTCTACAGAAAATGAAGTTTTATACATGGGTCAACACTTGCACATTTTTCTAAATTAGACTCAGAGATACTTACCGACTCTCTTGTAACTATGGGATGTAAATGGGTTACCTTTGGAAAGCAGCCTCCCCCACTAGGCAGAGATCTGCTTCCCCCTGCTGGGAGAATCCAATAGCTGCACATTATCAGACAAGTGTCAGATAGTAATTGCACCATCTTTGAGCTCCCATTCATTGTTGGTACTTAACAAATAAGATGGGAATATGAAAGTGACAGAGCCATGTCCATTTTCCCATGACAATAACTAAATATTTTCCAGAGATGTTTTCAAACATAGGAACACAGACGAATGCTGTAGTCCAATGCTCATCCACTCTGAAAGTAGTCTGTTGACTCTGGGCAATCTTATATATGTCTTTAATTTCCCAAGTGCTAATACCTCTCGAAACCACCCCCTAAATCTTCAGTGCCTAAAATAGTAGAAATGGTTATTCTTTCTCTGAGTATCACACTATGCCCTTCCTGTAACTTCGTTTGATGTTTCTTGTAGACTTGACAGAGTAAAGTTCAGTGTCCTATGGAATCTTTTCTGGCTAAACAATTACATGCTTATTCCTGTTTCATATCTTCTATAACACTTGACATCCCATCGCATAGGTATGTGATAGTGTGTCCCTAGATAGGTATATGAATATATTCTATAAATATTAATCTTTCATGCAGATTTTACGTCAGCTAAAATGAATACTACATAAAGTCATCCAAACAAATCTAAATCATACACATGTATGACAAACTCCAGCATCTCATAAGCATTATGGGAATGTCCCAAATCGAAATTGAGGTTAATGATACAGTGACTATGTTCTGCTCCATAAGTACCAGGTCCTAATTAAAGCTGCTGGTCATTCATTTGGATGGCTTTCAACTGTCATCAGGAACTGAGGTGGAACGCTCAGGAAGATAATTAAGAGAAAACTGTAATATCATTTTCTACGGTATTAATAAACATGCACTGGCTATCAATACCAAGCGATTTGGTGCTTCTCGATTAAGTTTGTTCCCCAAAGAGAAGTTGTGTATTGCATAAGGAAGTTCATCTAGGACTCACAGCATAGAATAAAAATGGGGGCCTTTTCAGTTTTTAGTTTTAATAGAATGGCACCATATTAGTTTTGAAAACTTACAAACCTGTGATAAAAATCAGTGTTGTGTGTGTGTGTGTGTGTGTGTGCATGTGTGCATGTGTGTGCACCAAAGCGTGCAGAGAGCAGAATTTGTAGGAGATGGTTCTCTCCTTCCACTATGTAGATTCTTGGGGAAGAAACTCGGGTCTCTAACTTTTGTGGCAACTTCTTTTTTTTTACCCGCTGAGCCATCTTGCTAACACACTATGCTTTATATATATTTATGCTTTATAAAATTGTCTTCCAAATTTCAGAAACTTTGTGAGAATAATGTCATGTGCTCTGGGACTGTTCTTTGGTCAGAATATGGTAAATTTGTTTCTTTAAATGGCATTCCTTACTGATGGCTTTGAATGTGCCTTCACAATGCTATATGCTGTCTACCACCTACTGGTGGGGTTCAAGCTGGACAAGGATTTAACAGTTGGGGATCAGAATGTAAACTACAAAAGCATCTCATCCCCCTTTGACAGTTTCGTGAAGAAGCCCCTGTTCTCCTTGGGAGATTCTCAGCCCTACTGGTTTTCTGAGTGAAGTCAGTGTAGTGTCTGTGTGCAGAGGGAGCTGCAGGCTCGATGTGAACCTAGTGCAGCAATTAAAATCAATCAATGGAGGCTGAGACAAGTCATTTTTAGATTTAGTCCTAATCTGAGGGAAAGCATTTTAGATTTTAATTAACTAATAACTAGCTATTAAATTCTGATAAAATTTTGTTAGTTTTAGTTTATAATTAAAAATGCTGGCAAATTAATTCTGTAGAGACTTGATGCCTCAAGATGGGAGGAAACCTAGGGGAGTGTGAAGGGGAGGGGGAACGAGGGGAAGAATTCTGCAAGATCCTGGAGGGGAGCAGCATGTAGGGTGTAAATAAATAAAATAATTAATTTTAAAAATTGGCACAAGGCAGTGGTGGTGCATGCCTTTAACCCCAGCATTTGGGAGGCAGAAACAAAGGTGGCAGTTCTGAGTTAAAGGCCAGCCTGGTCTACAGAGTGAATTCCGGGACAGCCAGGGCTACACAGAGAAACCCTGTCCAAAAAAAGAAAAAAAAGAAAGAAAGAAAAGGAAGAAGAAGAAGAAGAAGAAGAAGAAAGAAAGAAAGAAAGAAAGAAAGAAAGAAAGAAAGAAAGAAAGAAAAAGAAAAATTGGCAAGTAAGTGGCAACTAACAACAAATGCTGGAAGGGATGCGGAAAGAAGGGAGACTCATTCACTGTTCTTTGGATTACAAATTGGTATAGCCTCTCTGGATATCAGTGTGAAGAATTCTCAATAAAAAGCTAAAAAGTTAAAAAGCTAAAAAAAGCTAAAAAGCTAAAAAAGAGCTAAAGAGCTAAAGAGCTAAAAAAAAAAAAAAAGCTAAAAAGCTGAAAAAAAGCTAAAAAGCTAAAAAAAAAGCTAAAAAAAAGCTAAAAAGCTAAATAAAAAAGCTAAAAAAGCTAAACAAAGCTAAAAAGCTCAAAAGCTCAAAAAAGCTAAAAAGCTAAAAAAAAAAAAAAAGCTAAAGAGCTAAAAAAAAGCTAAAGAGCTAAAGAGCTAAAAAGCTAAAGAGTTAAAAAGCTAAAAAGCTAAAAATCTAAAAAGCTAAAAAGCTAAAAAGCTAAAAAAAAAGCTAAAAAGCTAAAAAGCTAAAAAAAAGCTAAAAAGCTAAAAAGCTAAAAAAAAAAAAAGCTAAAGAGCTAAAGAGCTAAAGAGCTAAAAAGCTAAAAAGCTAAAAAGCTAAAAGCTAAAAAGCTAAAAAGCTAAAAAGCTAAAAAGCTAAAAAGCTAAAAAGCTAAAAAGCTAAAAAGCTAAAAAGCTAAAAAGCTAAAAAGCTAAAAAAAAAGCTAAAAAGCTAAAAAGCTAAAAAAAAGCTAAAAAGCTAAAAAACTAAAAAAAGCTAAAAAGCTAAATAAAAAGCTAAAAAGCTAAAAAGCTAAAAAAAAAAGCTAAAGAGCTAAAGAGCTAAAGAGCTAAAGAGCTAAAGAGCTAAAGAGCTAAAGAGCTAAAGAGCTAAAGAGCTAAAGAGCTAAAGAGCTAAAGAGCTAAAGAGCTAAAGAGCTAAAGAGCTAAAGAGCTAAAGAGCTAAAGAGCTAAAGAGCTAAAGAGCTAAAGAGCTAAAAAGCTAAAAAGCTAAAAAGCTAAAAAGCTAAAAAGCTAAAAAGCTAAAAAGCTAAAAAAAAGCTAAAAAGCTAAAATGCTAAAAAGCTAAAAAGCTAAAAAGCTAAAAAACTAAAAAAAAAAGCTAAAATCCCCGATAAAAAGACATAGACTAACAAACTGGCTACACAAACAAGACCCAACATTTTGCTGCTTACAGGAAACTCATCTCAGAGAAAAAGATAGACACTACCTCAGAATGAAAGGCTGGAAAACAATTTTCCAAGCAAATGGTATGAAGAAACAAGCTGGAGTAGCCATTCTAATATCTGATAAGATTGACTTCCAACCCAAAGTCATTAAAAAAGACAGGGAGGGACACTTCATACTCATCAAAGGTAAAATCCTCCAAGAGGAACTATCAATCCTGAATATCTATGCTCCAAATACAAAGGCAGCCACATTCATTAAAGAAACTTTAGTAAATCTCAAAGCACACATTGCACCTCATACAATAATAGTGGGAGACTTCAACACACCACTTTCACCAATGGACAGATCGTGGAAACAGAAACTAAACAGGGACACAGTGAAACTAACAGAAGTTATGAATCAAATGGATCTGGCAGATATCTACAGAACATTCTATCCTAAAACAAAAGGATATACCTTCTTCTCAGCACCTCATGGTACTTTCTCCAAAATTGACCACATAATTGGTCACAAAACAGGCCTCAACAGATACAAAAATATTGAAATTGTCCCATGCATCCTATCAGATCACCATGGACTAAGGCTGATCTTCAATAACAAAATAAATAATAGAAAGCCAACCTTCACGTGGAAACTGAACAACACTCTTCTCAATGATACCTTGGTCAAGGAAGGAATAAAGAAAGAAATTAAGGACTTTTTAGAGTTCAATGAAAATGAAGCCACAACATACCCAAACTTATGGGACCCAATGAAAGCATTTCTAAGAGGAAAACTCATAGCTCTGAGTGCCTCCAAAAGGAAACTAGAGAGAGCACACATTAGCAGCTTGACAACATACCTAAAAGCACTAGAACAAAAGGAAGCAAATTCACCCAAGAGGAGTAGACGGCAGGAAATAATCAAACACAGGGGCGAAATCAACCAAGTGGAAACAAGAAGAACTATTCAAAGAATCAACCAATCAAGGAGCTGGTTCTTTGAGAAAATCAACAAGATAGATAAACCCTTAGCCAGACTCACTAGAGGGCACAGGGAAAGCATCCTAATTAACAAAATCAGAAATGAAAAAGGAGACATAACAACAGATCCTGAAGACATCCAAAACACCATCAGATCCTTCTACCAAAGGCTATACTCAACAAAACTGGAGAACCTGGATGAAATGGAGAAGTTCCTAGACAGATACCAGGTACCAAAGTTGAATCAAGATCAGGTTAATGATCTAAACAGCCCTATATCCCCCAAAGAAATAGAAGCAGTCATTAATAGTCTCCCAACCAAAAAAAGCCCAGGACCAGATGGGTTTAGTGCAGAGTTCTATCAGACCTTCAAAGAAGATCTAATCCCAGTTCTTCACAAACTATTCCACAAAATAGAAACAGAAGGTACTCTACCCAACTCATTCTATGAAGCCACAATTACTCTGATACCTAAACCACAAAAAGACCCAACAAAGATAGAAAACTTCAGACCAATATCCCTTATGAATATTGATGCAAAAATACTCAATAAAGTTCTTACTAACCGAATCCAAGAACACATCAAAACAATCATCCACCCTGACCAAGTAGGTTTCATCCCAGGGATGCAGGGATGGTTCAATACACGGAAATCCATCAACATAATCCAGTATATAAACAAACTCAAAGACAAAAACCACATGGTCATCTCGTTAGATGCGGAAAAAGCATTTGACAAGATCCAACACCCATTCATGATAAAAGTCTTGGAAAGATCAGGAATTCAAGGCCCATACCTAAACATGATAAAAGCAATCTACAGCAAACCAGTAGCCAACATCAAAGTAAATGGTCAGAAGCTTGAAGCAATCCCTCTAAAATCAGGGACTAGACAAGGCTGTCCACTTTCTCCATACCTATTCAACATTGTACTTGAAGTCCTAGCCAGAGCAATTCGACAACAAAAGGAGATCAAAGGGATACAAATTGGAAAAGATGAAGTCAAAATATCACTTTTTGCAGATGATATGATAGTATATATAAGTGACCCTAAAAATTCCACCAGAGAACTCCTAAGCCTGATAAACAGCTTCGGTGAAGTAGCTGGATATAAAATTAACTCAAACAAATCAATGGCCTTTCTCTACACAAAGAATAAACAGGCTGAGAAAGAATATAGGGAAACAACACCCTTCTCAATAGTCACAAATAATATAAAATATCTTGGCGTGACTCTAACTAAGGAAGTGAAAGATCTGTATAATAAAAACTTCAAGTCTCTGAAGAAAGAAATTATAGAAGATCTCAGAAGATGGAAAGATCTCCCATGCTCATGGATTGGCAGGATCAACATTGTAAAAATGGCTATCTTGCCAAAAGCAATCTACAGATTAAATGCAATCCCCATCAAAATTCCAACTCAATTCTTCAACGAATTAGAAAGTGCAATCTGCAAATTCATCTGGAATAAGAAAAAACCTAGGATAGCAAAAACTCTTCTCAAGGATAAAAGAACCTCTGGTGGAATCACCATGCCGGACCTAAAGCTTTACTACAGAGCAATTGTGATAAAAACTGCATGGTACTGGTATAGTGACAGACAAATAGACCAATGGAATAGAATTGAAGACCCAGAAATGAACCCACACACCTATGGTCACTTGATCTTCGACAAGGGAGCTAAAAACATCCAGTGGAAGAAAGACAGCATTTTCAACAAATGGTGCTGGCACAACTGGTTGTTAACATGTAGAAGAATGCGAATCGATCCATTCCTATCTCCTTCTACTAAGGTCAAGTCTAAGTGGATCAAGGAACTTCACATAAAACCAGAGACACTGAAACTTATAGAGGAGAAAGTGGGGAAAAGCCTTGAAGATATGGGCACAGGGGAAAAATTCCTGAATAGAACAGTAATGGCTTGTGCTGTAAGATCGAGAATTGACAAGTGGGACCTCATGAAACTGCAAAGCTTCTGCAAGGCTAAAGACACCATCAATAAGACAAAAAAACCACCAACAGATTGGGAAAGGATCTTCACCTATCCTAAATCAGATAAGGGACTAATATCCAATATATATAAAGAACTCAAGAAGGTGGACTCCAGGAAGTCAAATAACCCCATTAAAAAATGGGGCTCAGAACTGAACAAAGAATTCTCACCTGAGGAATACCGAGTGGCAGAGAAGCACCTGAAAAAATGTTCAACATCCTTAATCATCAGGGAAATGCAAATCAAAACAACCCTGAGATTCCACCTCACACCTGTCAGAATGGCTAAGATCAAAAATTCAGGTGACAGCAGATGCTGGCGAGGATGTGGAGAAAGAGGAACACTCCTCCATTGTTGGTGGGATTGCAAGCTTGTACAACCACTCTGGAAATCAGTCTGGCGGTTCCTCAGAAAATTGGATATAGTACTACAGGAGGATCCAGCAATACCTCTCCTGGGCATATATCCAGAAGATGTCCCAACCAGTAAAAAGGACACATGCTCCACTATGTTCATAGCAGCCCTATTTATAATAGCCAGAAGCTGGAAAGAACCCAGATGTCCCTCAACAGAGGAATGGATACAGAAATTATGGTACATTTACACAATGGAGTACTACTCAGCTATTAAAAAGAATGAATTTATGAAATTCCTAGCCAAATGGATGGACCTGGAGGGCATCATCTTGAGTGAAGTAACACAATCACAAAAGAACTCACACAATATGTATTCACTGATAAGTGGATATTAGCCCAAAACTTAGGATACCCAAGATATGAGATACAATTTGCTAAACGCATGAAACTCAAGAAGAATGAAGACCAAAGTGTGGACACTGTGCCCCTTCTTAGAATTGGGAACAAAACACCCAGGGAAGGAGTTACAGAGACAAAGTTCGTAGCTGTGATGAAAGGATGGACCATTTAGAGACTGCCGTATCCAGGGATCCATCCCATAAGCAGCTTCTAAACGCTGACACCATTGCATACACTAGCAAGATTTTGCTGAAAGGACCCAAATATAGCTGTCTCTTGTGAGACGATGCCGGGGCCTAGCAAACACAGGAGTGGATGTTCACAGTCAGCTATTGGATGTATCACAGGGCTCCCAATGGAGAAGCTAGAGAAAGTACCCAAGGAGCTAAAGGGATCTGCAACCCTATTGTTGGAACAACATGATGTACTAACCAGAACCCCGGAGCTCTTGTCTCTAGCTGCATATGTATCGAAAGATGGTCTAGTCGGCCATCAATGGAAAGAGAGGCCCATTGGACTTGCAAACTTCATATGCCCCAATATAGGGGAATGCCAGGGCCAAAAGAATGGGAATGGGTGGGTAGGGAAGTGGGGGGCGCTATGGGGCACTTTTGGGATAACATTGGAAATGTAATTGAGGAAAATATGTAATAAAAATATTAAAAATTAAAAAAAAAACGCTAAAAAGCTAAAAAGCTAAAAAAAAAAGCTAAAAAGCAAATAAAAAGCTAAAAAGCTAAACAGCTAAAAAGCTAAAAAAAAAGCTAAAAAGCTAAAAAGCTAAAAAAAAAAAAGCTAAAAAGCTTAAAAAAAGCTATAAAGCTAAAAAAAGCTAAAAAGCTAAAAAAAAAAAAGCTAAAAAGCTAAAAAACAGCTAAAAAGCTAAAAAAGAAGCTAAAAAGCTGAAAAAGAAGCTAAAAGGCTAAAAAAAAATCCACCATATGACCCAGCTATACTACTGAATATCATACAAAGAACTCAACAAACCATGGTTGCCACTCTGTTAACAATAGCTAAGAAATAAAAACAATGTCATATCACCACCCTGTGGGTGAAAGGATAATGAAAATGTGAACCATTACCCTAAGGACCACTATTCAGTGGGAAAGAATGAAATCATTAACTTTGCAGGTAAATGGATGGAACAAGAAAAGATCACATTGTGCCAAGTAAGCCAGCATAATCCCTAACTGTATTCTAAATATTTGTTATTTCTCTCCCACATTCCACATACTCACATATTCCAACATGAGTACATATTCAGCAGTACCTATAGAAACCAAGAAAGTAAAAAGGGACCATTGCTTGGGTTGGGGAGCAACAGAAAGGGAATGGCAGAGCCCGGAATGGTGGCACACGCCTTTAATCCCAGCACTCGGGAGGCAGAGACAGGCGGATTTCTGAGTTCGAGACCAGCCTGGTCTACAAAGTGAGTTCCAGGACAGGCAGGGCTACACAGAGAGTCATCCAGTGATGATTCCCAGTACCAATTAAAATGTAAAGATATACTTTCTTTTCCTAGGGCTTTCGCATGTGCTGTTAAGTTGCTGGTATGAGATTTCTCCGCTGTTTTAATGTATGTCTTTAGTACTATGAATTTACTCTTAGAATCATGCTCATTCTGTCCTGTAAGTTTGGATACCTTCTGCCTTAATTTTCATTCGATTCAAAAAGTTTCTCATTTCTTTTTTAACTTCTGTCTTGACTTATTTTTTATTCAATACTGAGTTGTTCAGTTTCCATGAGTTTTTAAGCTTTCTATTGTATCTGTTGTTATTGATACCTAACTTTAATCTGTGGTAGTATAAGATTCCGAGAGTTGTTTCTATTTTCTTGTTCTGCTGAGACTTGCATTGTGTCCAAGTATATGGTCAATATTGGAGAAAGTTTTATGAGGTGCTGGAAAATATTCTGTAAATGTGTTAGATACATTTGGCTTATAACATGGTAGCTCCAGAATTTCTCTCTTAGTTTTTATCTGGATGATCTATCCATTGACAAGTCTCAGATATTGACGTTGCCCATTATCAGTGTGTGAGGGTCAATATGTGATTTGATCTGTGTCAGTGTTTTTGTTTGTTTGTTTGCTTGTTTGTTTTGTTTTTGGTTTTTTTTTTTTGAACATTGGTGCCCTTACATTTGGTGTGTAGATATTAAGAATTACAACATCCCTTTGGTGGAGTTTTCATTGATAAATATATAGTGTCTTTCTGTATCTTTTCTGATCACTTCTTCCTTGAAGTCTATTTTGTCAGATATTAAAATGGTTACACCAGCTTGCTTCT
Organism: Mus caroli; assembly: GCF_978045245.1. NCBI lineage: Eukaryota > Metazoa > Chordata > Mammalia > Rodentia > Muridae > Mus > Mus caroli. The sequence continues at coordinate 62,428,660 of NW_028227272.1, read as the reverse complement.
TGTTTGCTTGGAATATCTTTTTCTATCCTTTTACCCTGAGGTGATGTCAGTCCTTGATGTATATAGGTATGTTTCTTGGATTCAGCAGAAGGATGGATCCTGTATACACATCTATTCTATTAGTCTGAGCCTTTTTATTAGGAAATTGAATCCACTGATGGTGGTGGTGGCCATGGTGTGTGTGTGTGTGTGTGTGTGTGTGTGTGTGTGTGTGTATGTGCACGCACATGCTTGCCCTCTGCCCTCTTTTTATTTATTGGTATGGGATTATTTATTTCCCTATGTTTTCTTGGGCATAGTTAACCTCTTAAAGTCACCATTTTTTCCCTCTAGCACCCTGTAAGACTGGATTTTTAGAAAGCTATTGTTTAAATTTCTTATTTTCTCCATCTACTATGATTGAAAGTTTTGTTGGGTTTAGTAGTCTGGGATGGAACCTGTGGTTTTTTACAGTATATTGAATATCTCTCTAGGCCTTCTGTCTTTTAGAGTCTTCATTTAGAAGTCAAGTGATATTGTAAAAGGTCTGCCTTCATATGGTGCTTGATCTTTTCCCTTGCAGCTTTTAATGGTCTGTCTGTTTTATACAAATAGTGTTTTTGCTATTATGTGCTGAGGGCAATTTTTTATATACTTCTGGTGCCCTGATAAGCATTTCCATATTTGGGGGGGGGGTGGGAAGGGGTTTATTCAGCTTACATATTCACGTTGCTGTTCATCACCAAAGGAAGTCAGGACTGGAACTCAAGCAGGTCAGGAAGCAGGAGCTGATGCAGAGGCCATGGAGGGATGTTACTTACTGGCTTGCTTCCCGTGGCTTGCTCAGCTTGCTTTCTTATAGAACCCAAGACTACCAGCACAGAGATGGCACCAAGCACAATGGGCCCTCCCACCCTTAATCACCAACTGAGAAAATGCTTTACAGCTGGATCTCATGGAGGCATTTCCTCACCTGAAGCTCCTTTCTCTGTGATAACTCCAGCTATTGTCAAGTTGACACAAAAAACAGCCAGTACAATTGACCCCTTGTCAATTTGACCCACAAGCACATCACTATTAAGCCTCAACGCTTACTTTCTTATTCATCCCACAGATCCAAAAACTTTAAAAGTCCCACACTCTTTACAAATTCTTGCATATTAAAATTTCAATTCCTTTAAAATATCCAATATCTTTTAAAATTCCAAGTCTTTTTTTACAATTCAAAATCTCTTAACTGTGGACCCCCACTAAAATACTTACTTCCTTCAAGAGGGATAAATATCAAGGCACAGTCACAATCAAAAGCAAAATCAAACTCTAACTGTCCAATATCTGGGATCCACTCAAGATCTTCTGGTTTCCTCCAAGGGCTTGGGTCACTTCTCCAGCTCTTCCCTTTGCAGCACACTTCGTTTTCTTGGCTTCAGAGTATCTCCATCTTTACATTAGGAAATTTTTCTTCTAAGATTTTCTTGAAAATATTTTCTGTGCCTTTGATGTGGGTTTCTTCTTCTTTCTCAATTCTTAAGATATTTGATCTTTTCCTATTATACCAGATTTCCTGTATGTTTTGAGCCAGGGTTTTTTTTTTTTTTTTTTTTTTAATTCTTTGATCAAGATATCCACTTCTTTGTGTGTGTGTGTGTGTGTGTGTGTGTGTGTGTCTTCAATGCCTCAGATTCTCTCTCTCTCTTCTCCAGTGAATGCCTGTTGGAGTAAGAGGCTTGGGTAAGGTGATGAGTGAGGGGAAGAAAGTTTGGAGGGAAAGGACTGTGTGAGACATTGGAGGTGGGGCAGAGGGGAGAGAAGGATGCAGCAGACAGCCTGCTCAAAGCTATGGTAGGATTGGGGAAACAGATTGGAGAAGATGAAGAGGTCAAGATCTTTATTTATTCTACTGACTTCCCTGGCTGAATTGTAAAACATTCTCAACACAATATAAGTCAATTTGCTACTGAGATGCCTGCAGAGTAGGTTGTATCATTTCATGGTCATGAGAGTCAAGTATGGAGTCAGCTTGGGTATCCATGCACGGATGGGGGAATATAGAAAACACAGTGTGTATACACATACTAGAGATGAATTCAGAAAAAAAGAAGAAATCTATTTTTTTGTAGTTAAATGGATGAAAGTGCAGTTCATCATAAAAAGTGAAATAAGATGGATTGATCACTCCATTTTATTTCAGAGAAGAAGAGGAGAAAGACAAAGGAAACAGGGAACAGGAGAGGGTAGTGCCAAGTGAATCAGTGGATATGGTCAGATATCGCCAACGTAAAGCATATTTTTGAACTGTCCTTTTCTCTGCCTTATACACCTGTTCCTGTGCATTTGTCTCACTCCTTTGAACTAAAATACTTCAAGTACTTAGGAGGTCTAAAATAATTAAACGTAAAATAAACTCATTCTCAAGATAAACTAAGATTTGTATACTATTATAATATACTGGTTTGCTAAATTCTAAATTTGCTAACTGCTTTATTAGAGCCGGTTTTTCATTGCCCATAGTTCCAAAGTTCATTGAAGCATGCCATTTGTAAATCTGCCATTTTCATTTTGAATTTGTGCTCAATAAAGGACGGTTATGGAAGCAATAAATCTTGTAGTGAAAGGCCAGTAACTGCATTAAATCTATTCTGAGCTCTTTAGAAGCGTGGAAGCATGGTACCTGGGCTGTTACAGCTAAGACCTCATTTTTCTTTAAGTAACCTAAGCCTGACTCTTGCTAAGATTATGTGACTCCTGGGAACCTTTCAAGGCCCTAACCCTTCTTTAAAAATGCTAAAAGTGATCTAAACTTGAATTTGCTGACAGCAAGAGAGATTTCTTCAGCTGTGTTCTAAAGAAAGCTTTCCAGGTCCTATGAGAGCCCTGCTGCTGCTACTGCTGTGCCTGCTGTCACCGCTGCTGCAGCCACCACTGCAGCCACCACCACTTACCCTGCTCAGAAAGGGGTCTCCACCAACCTTCAGACTCTAAGTTCCCTGTTAGCCACTGGGAGTGTTTTTGTTCCTCTTACTAAAGTGATTTTATTTACATTTTACTTCTAAGCTGGAAGAGTTAGATCTCTTTAGCACAGTCTTCTGAAAGGACTGTCACCTTGAAAAGCATATAACGAACTATAACAAAAACGTATATATAATCATTAATATATAATAAATAATATAATATAATAATAAATAATAATAAATGAATCATTTGTAGTGTCAAAAATACCACCGGAATAAACTAGGCCTGAAAATGTTCATTTACCCAACGCATATGCAAATTGTTGCATCAACTGTTAAATATACCTCATTAAATGTTTATGTGATAAGAAAGGAGTATTTTTGAAAAAGAAGATGCCACTTTAAACCTCATTGCTCTATTCAGTATACACACATTAATGAAAGAAACGAGTGAACTCACTGACAGAGACTCTGGTGATGTTAACATAGCAAATAATACTATGATTGAATAAAATCGGTTAAATAATCTTAAAAATACAATTTAAAATTTTAGGAGGTTGTGTGTGATGATGTACCTGTAATCCCGGCACAGGGGAAACTGGGGTCAGATTGGTTTACACAGTAAGTTGAAGAGAAACCTGAGCTATACAGTAAGAACTTGACTCATAAACCGAGAAGTTGAGATGTATCTCTGTGGTGGTACGCATGCGTAGCCCATGCAGGGCCCTGGGTTCTAGCCTCAGCACCACAAATTGAAAAACACAGCACACAAAGCACACTGAAATCAGAAACGCATTAGTGAGATCAGCATCAAATTACTGCCTTGTTCAGTTTCTAATAACTTCAAACTATGTATCGAGCTATGACATTATAATACATTTTTTAAAATCCAATAAGACTCACTGATCAGAGGCACAGATTTCTTAAATAATCATCATTATTTTTACTTGCATAATGAATTCTGAAATTACTTTCATGACAATTCTATGATTTGAGCTATTTCTCTTGAAAATAAATTTGTTTCAATAGGGAAATGAATTCACAAAGATCTTTCTTCTCATGTTCATAAAATTTATTGCTACATCTTTATTTAGAGTCTTAGTTTCCTATTTTAAGGAGAAACTAGGAACAGAATGCAGTAAATTTTGTTCTGGATCATGGGTTCTATAGACATAATTAGCAATGGACCTGAGGAGAATACACTGTTGTCTTTTTTTTTTTTTTAATGAGGTTGCAATATTAGATATGCTCCTGAAATTACATAAAACTTTAACAATGCTTGATTATTTGGCCATAGTTAGAGGTTAAGTGTAACACCACAGTCCTTTAATCCCAACACTCAGGTAGCAGAAGCAGGTGGATCTCTGTGAGTTTGAGACTGATGTGGTCTACACATGGAATTCCAGTTTTGTCAGGCTTACACAGTAAACCCCTGTGTTCAAAATCATAATCTTATAGCTTAACATGAGTATAACCAGCACCACTGTGGGTTTTTTTTTTCTTCTAGTCATTTCACTGTGAGGGAAAAAGTCTTAAAATGACAAACTTCTTAATAGTTTAGCCGTTCTCAATTTGTATCAGAACTAAAATTCTGGAAAATAATAATTTCTCTACAGATTCATTCACTTTTCTGAGAAAACAAAAAGTTAGTGATTCCACAATGCAGGGTACAGGAGAACCTTCACTGCACCGCAAGAACTCATCACCAGAGTGTAATCTTTCAGCTGCCGTTTAATATACTCCTAAAAAGAGAGCTTGATTCTTTGTGTTTGCTTATATTTCAGCTGGTCAAATATTTACCTAATAGATAACCCATGAAAATATTTAAACTGTCCCTTCGTTTCTCAGAATTTATGAAGTCTTAGAGCATCTTCCCAGTTTAACTCCTTCTAGTGAACCTTGAGGAACTGTTAATGAACAGATACCTGTTTCGATCAATGCTTATTTTCTTCACTTACTTATTCAGTAAACAGAAAGTAAAAGCAGCTGATATGCTGTACTGAAAGCATATCTTTTTTGACCTCTTTTAATAAATATTTACAAAGAAAGGGAAGTCATTCTGTGGTTGGATCTTTCAGTGCCTGTTTGCTGTGATGGTCAATGGTTTGGTTTGGTTTGGTTTGGTTTGGTTTGGTTTGGTTTGGTTTGGTTTGGTTTTTTGGTCGATTTCTTAAGCCAAGGTTGGACTCCTTGATTAATCATGTTCTGTCACATTCAAAAGCAAATCAAACCAATTTAGTGAAGGCAATATTTATCATAAGCCTGCAAGTTTGGAGCTAAAACCTGAGGATAAATGAAATATTAGTTCTGTGACACTTATGTAAAATGATACAGAAACACAGCCATACGACTTAGTTTAAACCTGACATGGCTTTGTGTATTATCTAGTGATTTCAAATGTTTTTTTTTTTTTTTTAAAGAGTGGAACAAAAACTGATCTGAAATCCCAATATGAATAACAGTTAAAAATCACTAAGCTCCACGGTCAGTCTAATTTGTTTTTCTTTACTCCCCCCATAGAAGATATGCACCAGTTCTAGAGATTTTAAGGAACATGGTATAAAAATCACAGAACTTCACAAAGACACTAAATACATAATAGAAAATTATTAGGAGTAAGACTGAATCTATAGTCTCCAAGCCTTTCTCCAATGCCTTGATGACCCGTCCAGCAGGTCCAGTTATTCGACCTTCTCCTAAGAACCAAATGGGGGGAGAGAGAGAGAGGAGAACCTTGTGCAAGAACGACACAGAAACATTCTGAGTGGCATCAAGGTCCCACTGTATTAGCCAGGCCCAAGGTTTAAATGCACAAGCAAAAGGGGAAGTACTTCTCAGCAGGAGGGATGGGGCAGCGGCGGGGGGGGGGGGGGGCAACTCAGAACAATTGTGTTGTCTTAATAGCTCCCAACATCTCCCCCGTTTTAATATTTTTATAAAGGCATATTGTATAATAAATTTGTAGCCACATTTTTAACAACCGCCCAAACGTCTGCTTGCTCACCTGGTGATTCTCTAAAACCATGAAGGACACAAGGACAAGTCATCTATGAGGCTTGAATTAACGGTTCCAGTCTGTTGGGTATAACTTGGGCTAGCCAAGGGATTTATGAACGAAGCAAGCTCCATGGTTAGAGGTAGAGGTCTGATCCCCAGTGTGTAATGTTAGGGGCCATGTACAGGATTGACTCTCAGGCCCACAAATTTTTACCCAGAGTAACCCTGACCTGCTCCTGTGCCATTTTTCCTGGGGGAAGGACCCTAGGGCACTCAACCTTCATACAATCAGACATGCCTCTCAGAGACTGTCTAACAGCTTCCAGACTAATCTCTGTGTAGTACTTAGTCTCACAACTCTCACGGGCGACGGCTTCAAGTTCCAGTTTATTGATGTATCTACTCTGGGATGACTGTTTAGTTTCCAATGTGGTGAAAATGTATATTACCATGATGGAAGCACAGACTACAGCAATCTATAAATGATTCGTGGCATGAGACTGATGGCCGAATTTAGGGCGAGGGAAAAGGTATTACATAAGCATTTTATGGAAATTGAGTCTCTCTCCCCGAGAAGAGGGTGATGAAGTGGTATCCAAGTCTGACTCTTCTCCAGTAACCTGCTTGTTATCGCCAACATCCAGCCGATGGTAATGAACTGAAACAAATGCGCTTGAAAGAGATGAATCAATTTGAGATTTAACAAATCAGGTCAATTTCTGAAATGTCCAGGGACCGAAGAAAATCAATAATAGGAGTCCCAATAGGGGCCCCAAAAGGGAGGGCAACAAGGTCGAAAGCCAAGGGGAGGTTGAAAACCAGTTTTGGTAGTCCACCTTCCCCCTAGGCCATTGTAAATACGTGTGTATGGGTGTAACTCAGCTATCTATAGTTCTAAGTATCTACTCTGGTTCCTCTTTAGGTCTCAAACTTCCTTCTTCCTAGCTGATGGTAAATTCCTGTGTAGGGCAGTGATCTAGCTTTTATTCAAAGTGATAGTGTAATACCAGAGGCAATTCTGAATGTCACTGAATAGGCAACATTCTTACTGAATTCCAAGCCCATGGTCAACTCAAGGACTTTCTAGGACACTGGAACACTGGTGAAGGCTTGGCTATGTCAGAATTCAATCTTTTTTTTTTCTTTTTTCTTTTTTTTTTTTTTTTTTGGTTATCATTTTTTTTATTACATCTTTTCGTCAATTACATTTCCAATGCTATCACAAAAGTCCCCCATACCCTCCCCACTACTTTCCTACCCACCCATTACCATTTTTTTGGCCCTGGCATTCCCCTGTACTGGGGCATATAAAGTTTGCATGTCCAATGGGCCTCTCTTTCCAGTGATGGCCGACTAGGCCATCTTTTGATACATATGCAGCTAGAGTCAAGAGCTCCATGGTAATGGTTAGTTCCTAATGTTGTTCCACTCATAGGGTTGCAGATCCCTTCAGCTCCTTGGGTACTTTCTCCAGCTCCTCCATTGGGGGCCCTGTGATCCATTCACTAGCTGACTGTGAGCATCCACTTCTGTGTTTGCCAGGCCCCGGCATAGTCTCATAAGAGACAGCTATATCTGGGTCCTTTCAGCAAAATCTTGCTAGTGAATGCAATGGTGTCAGCGTTTGGATGCTGATCATGGAAAGGATCTCTGGATATGGCAGTCTCTAGATGGTCCATCCTTTCGTCACAGCTCCAAACATTGTCTCTGTAACTCCTTCCATGGGTGTTCTGTTCCCAATTCTAAGGAGGAGCATAGTGTCCACAATTCAGTCTTCATTCTTCTTGAGTTTCATGTGTTTAGCAAACTGTATCTTATATCTTGGGTATCCTAAGTTTTGGGCTAATATCCATTTATAAGTGAGTACACATTGTGTGAGTTCCATTGTGATTGTGTTACCTCACTCAGGATGATGCCCTCCAGATCCATCCATTTGCCTAGGAATTTCATAAATTCATTCCTTTTAATAGCTGAGTAGTACTCCATTGTGTAAATGTACCACATTTTCTGTATCCATTCCTCTGTTGAGGGGCATCTGGGTTCTTTCCAGCTTCTGGCTATTATAAATAAAGCTGCTATGAACATAGTGGAGCATGTGTCCTTCTTACTGGTTGGGACATCTTCTGGATATATGCCCAGGAGAGGTATTGCTCGATCCTCCGGTAGTACTATGTCCAATTTTCTGAGGAACCGCCAGACTGATTTCCAGAGTGGTTGTACAAGCTTGCAATCCCACCAACAATGGAGGAGTGTTCCTCTTTCTCCGCGTCCTCGCCAGCATCTGCTGTCACCTGAATTTTTCATCTTAGCCATTCTGACTGCTGTGAGGTGGAATCTCAGGGTTGTTTTGATTTGCATTTCCCTGATGATTAAGGATGTTGAACATTTTTTCAGGTGCTTCTCTGCCATTCGGTATTCCTCAGGTGAGAATTCTTTGTTCAGTTCTGAGCCCCATTTTTAACGGGGTTATTTGTTTTTCTGGAATCCACCTTCTTGAGTTCTTTATATATATTGGATATTAGTCCCCTATCTGATTTACGATAGGTAAAGATCCTTTCCCAATCAGAATTCAATCTTAAAAGGCACTTATCATAGGATAATACTAAAAGAGAGTACATGGATCCATACACCAGACTAATGCGGGAATACAATATGAGTATATGGGTTAAAGAGAACGCCAGACTCCAGGAGTGAGTTTCCATGAAACTCTCTGTCTCATGAGTGGCTTTTGGCCTCTCGGCCTGTCAAGCTGACTCAACCAGAGTGCGTGGCATTTTTCCCTTTCTTTTTTTATTTTTCAGCCAAAGTTCCAGGATGTCCCACATCGTTGTAGCTACAGACCTCAGGAGCACTCTAATGATGAGTGGAAACACACGATTACTAATAAAATAATGCCAATAAGAATAACAAGTAGGATTATATATTGAACCCAATCCAGGGGGTTCAATGCACTTAGGTTGTTTTTTAAATCTCTAGCCAATTCATCAATGTTTCAAGTGTCCAAATGACTTTTACTAATATCTGAAATTTCTGCCTTTCTAGCCTTAATGTATGTTATATCCTGTTCTATTACTAAGACTACTACTTTTAAGACATCTTTTGCCTCCAAGTTTTTATAATAAGTTGTTCTCACAAAACTATGGAAATATTCCTATGTTTATCATTAACAAAAGAGCAGTATGTAGCTGCTGATCTAAAGCTATGGTAGATACATTTTTAAAGTTTGCATTCCTAGATTATTAAACCAAGGATCATTTCCTAACTCTAATAGGCAGCAAAACATAAGCAGGTCTCTTTAACAAAATCATAACAGCAGATTCCTAATCTAAAATAGGATCTACACAATAAATTGATTGACAAGAATAACAATGAATATGAAAAAGACTTGTCAAGATTGGTGATCTTGACTCTTAAAATTATTTAACAATAAGCATATAGGTAAGGTGCACAAACTTTCATAGCTATAAGGAGCTTGCCTGAATGGCCATAAACAGTGTCTCTGACAAAATCTTGTCTAATACTCTGTAGTAGTCACTCCGCCTCAGGAGTTAGCTTTTTTAGTTGTTTTTATTTTAAGTTGGCACTAGATTGGCACTCCTTGTTGCAGCCCATGGCGGAGATAGGAAGAGTTTCTTTATTTTGCTTGTGTCTGCTCTCTCTGATTTCTCCTCCTCTGTACGCTCAATACAGCTTTCTTGTCACCACTGTCAGGGCACTCACAGGTCACAGGTCAGCCTGTCACATTGGAAGCTAGCATGCTCTTGTAGCATTCTGTGGAAAAACCATAAACATTCCCCCTTTTCCCCATATTAAGTATCTGAACAGGATCATGGCATGTGCCAATAAGTGGATCCTTTTTATCTGCCCTAGACATTATTATATCTAGTTTTTTTAAATAAAAATGTGACTTAAATAATGTGCACGGGGATATAATTCCCCCCTTCTTTGTTTTTAAAGAAGGTATAGTTTTTAAAGTTTTACAATATCTTGTCTTTGAGAATTATAAAATATCTCAGTAACATGTGTAACATTAAATTGTTGACAAAACATCTCTTGGAGGTTTTGAAAATAAAAATTTTTGAAGCAAATTTCTCTTTCTTAGATTTTCTGTAACTAAAATCCTAAATATTAAAAATATATTGCCTCTGAATCTTATGGAGCAACAACTATTCCCCAGAACTTTAAACTTCCCTTTAGAGGCATTAGCTAATAAAATACTTTCCACTTAGGAAACAATATATACTGAAAGATTTAAACTCTTTGCTTTTTGTATTGAAGCAGACAATAAAAATTTCTTACATATTGTAAAGCTATGTTAGCCATACCTACAGGCAAAATTATCTAGTGATCACCAGTTCATTAAAAGCAAAACTCTTTGAATTTAAGCATTATTTTAAACATCTGAATAGATCTGTAACAAAGCTAAAAAGAAATTCCCCTGAACACAGGGAAAAACTTTTTAAAGCACTGTTTGCAAAACAGAAGAAGGGTTACAAGCTTCCCAGGGGCTGCCTTGAGCCTGCATTAACTCAAACATAAAATATTTTTTAATCTGAGCATCTTGGCACTCCTGCAATAAGGACCGATTTTATAGGAACAACTTAACTGTTTATGTCTCTAATTTTTGACACTCTTTCTTAAGATGACCTACAGTTAAAACGTTCTTCACAACTTTAGTGCTGTGAAAAAATTGCCCGTATTGCAGTTTCCTGCCAGGCAGCAACTATAGCCAAACTGATTGTCTGAGGGTCTAATCTATGTACAAAGACAAACATAGCTAGATCATTCTGTCTCAGTTTTCTATGAAGTGAGCTGTATTAGCGCTGTCATAAGATGATTACTCTTATAATTATCTTAATTACAATATGCAGGTGAATTAAAGATCTTAAATTTGTAATCAAACTGCAAGCTGTAGTCAATGGAACATTGGCAATTTTAACCATATTTTTTAAGTTTCCGTTGCAATATTAGAATATATCTATAACTTTTGGAAAGCAAGACCCAATTTTAAACAATTTATTCTCCTTAAAATCAATACTAGAAACATCACTATCATGTTACGAAGTTTGGCTGCCAATTCATGAATGCATGACAGTGCAAATTTTAATGTTCCATTAAAGAGACATTGTTTTAAAATCTTATCTCTATAAGTCTACTTTCTAGGATAAGAATTACATAAAATATTATCTCAATTTAGAAGTATCTTTAGAGGACTAGTTTTCTGGGTTGGTTTATGCCATGTGCTTTTGTTTGAAAATGACTCTAGCCCTGAGTTATTACTTTTAAGCTATCTTTGTAACCAGTGTTACACCTTTTTAATCATACCCAAATAACTTATAAGTCAATTCTCTATGACCAAGATATGCAGATCATATTTATACCTTTAAGACCAATCAAAAACCAAATGAAGTAGCTACACGAATCTTATAAATTTAGATCAATCAAAGAATTTTACTTTTTATAGCTATACTTATAAGATAAAAACACACTTGTCATTTGCTAAACACAATCACAAAAGAGAATTTTTTAGGAAAAAAACAACTATCAGCTTATTTGCCTTAGAACTAAGAGGTTGCAGATTCCTTTTCTTTAAAAACAGTTTTTTCAGCAGAACCTCTCCTGCTGTGCTTGATTTTTCGCTAAAGTGAGGGGCCTCTCTCAGCCTCCATTGTGCAAACTGAGAGTGAATCAGCAGGTAAAGTTTTAACTATTTATTTTTTTCTTTTCTTTTCAACATGAAACATAAAACAGTCAGTCATTCAGACAATGAAACAATCATTCAGACAACAAAACAGAAAACATACATGAATTGACGCGTGATTGGTGCACCAAACATAGACAATATAAAGAGGGTAAAGAACTTCTCCTATAGGGGCCAGAGAGGAAAAAACAGGGCGTCCCCCGATTTCTCTGTCCCTGGGAGAGTTTTAAAATCTATTTTCCTGCTTCCTTTCTTTTCCTGCTTGTAAGAGGTAGTTTGTCAAACCAAGATTAAAATCCAAAATTTTCTAACAGCTTCTGGCAAGCATCCAAAACTTCTAATTTATTTAATCTGAGGGCAAATTTTTGAGAAAACACACAATCTCTATACACTAAATGTCTCAAATAGCCTAAAAGTTTACCATGCTGAATCTTTTTTGAAGCCATCATCAGTCCACACTTAGTCAAATATTTTATAGCCATCTGCAAAAACGCTCTCTATTTTTTGCAACCAACAAAAACACCATCAACAAAATGAATTATATACGTTTTAGGAAATGATTTCTTAACTTCTAATAAAACCTAATCTATGAATTTTTTGACACAATGTAGGATTGGGGAGTTGTAAATAAGGTAACAGTAAGAATTGAGCTATATTTTGACCTTTATGAAGTCTCTTTTTATACTTTAACCATAATTTAACCATAACTTTTAATTTTACCTAAAGTATCAGAATCCACAACTTGAAGTTTTTCTTATAACTGGGGCTGTGTCCTATAATGAGCTCCACCTAAGATCCACTTCATCTTAGAAGCCAGGGTCAAGGGCTTCGTGACCTTGCCATAGTTCCTATTTTAGTCTATTGTATACCATGACTCTTGTTGTTCTCTCTCTCTTTTTCTTTTTTCTAAGCTGGCAGTAACCTTGGCAATGCTATCTTTAACTAATCCAGTTTTATCAACATATACGCAGCATTCTTCTTCAAGTGCAGCACATAAGCCTCCTTGTTGTAGAAAGAGCAAATCTAATCTCCTTCTATTTTGAAGGGTAACTTCTGAAAGGGAGACCAAGGAATCAGTAAGATCATCTAGGCCCCTTTTTATATTCTCTATATCTTGGCTAATAGCCTCATTGAGCAGATGGTAATTGCATGCATTCTGTTGAGATGACACAAGGGCTGTGATTCCGGTCCCAGTCCCAGTAGCACCCAGGCCAAGAAGGACCGCAAGGGTCACCACCGAGATAGGCTCTCTTTTGTGGCAGGATGGCAAGGAGGCACCTCGATCCCAAAACTTTAATAAGTCATCTGACTTATGAATACTAAAATTTGGAGAAAGCTGAACCAAGACACAATCATTTCTATTATTTATAAAATCTTGTATAATTATGTACCGTGTAAGGCCCGTGGAACATGCCAAAAAGGTATCATTTGGGGCAAGAAGATAAGAAAACCTATTTTTATTTACTCTGAACATGTTATTGCAAATCTCTAGCAAGAGCCGTGGTGGAAGCATGCCTGGGCCCAACACACAACTTCCTATCCCAGAGAGTTCTGTCAAGGTAAGCTGAACTGACTCGAAGGGAAGCTGCCTAGCATCTGAAAGCAGGGTAAAATTTCCAAATAAGGCTATGCCCTCATAAAAGGGTGGGGAAGCAGAAAAGCACATCCAACAATCTTCAAATTCTGACGCATTATCTTTTTGTGTCTTATCCAGCAAGGCTAAAGCAGAAGCATTCAATATAGACCACAGTAAATCAGTGGAAGAGCCCCCCTCCCTCACCTTTGTCCAGGCCCATCGAGGCTTCAGTTCATCCAGGTCTGAGTGCCTGCGATGGCAGAGTGTTCTTGCTTAGACCCGCCGCCTCAGGCCACAGAAGCCCCTAAGGCCCAGCCTCGGCCTTCAGGCCTAACTGGTGGCTGCCTTGAGGGCGAGGGCTCCTGGTGTCCACAGGGTAAGCACTGAGGCTGCTCCCAGCCCCTCGGGCTCACCCAGTGCGGGCTGAGGCCATGAGGGGCCCAGGGTGAAGAAGGCCACACTCCCGAGCTAGCTGCGCTCACTCGCTGCTGGAACCCTGCACAATCTCCCGTGGGGGGTAGGAGGTTGTCTGCATTTGTTATTAGGAGAGACAGGCCCCGCAGGGGGGCCCTCTGGCCGTTTCCCTGGACCGCAGGTAGTGGGTGGCCTTGATATCAGTCTTAGATCTCGTACCCAGTGGCCGCCTCTCTTGCACTTTCGGCAAAGACAGGGGTGGGGGTGGGGGTGGGGGGTTGAGACTAGGGTGCTCTGTCTTTGTGTAGGGCATTCTCTAGCAAAATGTCCAAGTTGGTTGCATCTATAGCAAGTTTTTTCTCCTTTATTTAGTTGTAGAGCAGCCCCAATGGCCAGGTTGATAGACTTAGAAACTTGTTGGGAAAACACATCTCCCTCATTACAAAGCTTGATCATACCATTTATATCTAAACTCTTGGTTTTACTTCTCAGGGCAGCCCTACATGCTGAATTGGCGTTTTCAAGAGCAAGTTGTCGGACCAACAGACCCCCACTTTCCTCAGGTCCTAAAATTCTCTCAGCTGCTTCCTGCAATCTGGCAATGAACTGTGCATAGGACTCTTGGGGCCCTTGTATAATCTTGGTTAGGGGCATAGTTAGCGCCCCTGCAGTAAGGACAGCGCACCTCGTGCCCCACGTCTGGTGCCACTTGACCCGTCCAGCAGGTCCAGTTATTAGAGGGTCTCAGGGGACCTTCTCCTAAGAACCAAATGGGGGGATAGAGAGAGACGAGAACCGTGTGCAAGAACGACACGGAAACATTCTGAGTGGCATCAAGGTCCCACTGTATTAGCCAGGCCCAAGGTTTAAATGTACAATCAAAAGGGGAAGTACTTCTCAGCAGGAGGAATGGGGCAGCGGAAATTTTTCTTTTGGCAACTACAAGGGGAAGCAGGAACTTGGCTGTATCAGGGTACATCTTGAGGTCAGGACATCTGGCGCTGACTTAGGGCTAGAACAATCTGTGGTTGTTCTTGGAGCGGTGTGTCAGTGGCCCGCTTTTGACCTCCTTTTCTTCTGGGGGGGGGAGAGGCCCAATTCAGAGATCAGGACAATTGTGTTGTCTTAATAGCTCCCAACACCTTGAGGCAGCAATACAATACAAATGCATATAGTATGAGTTTAAGGACTGACTAAACCTGTGTTCAGTCATGTTTTCAATACTAAGAGCAAGTTCTTTAAGCCTGATGTAATGACACATATTTGTAATGCCAGTATTCATGTATGGGAGTCTGCACATATATACATATAGCACACACACACACACACACATTCACTCAATCAACTCAGATGTATGATACTGTAATGGGGGAATATCTGTGACTAGATTTTGTTGATAACTCCAAGAAGGTGATAATTAATGGGAATCTTGGCAATATAGCTTGTTTTCATCAAGAAATTGGTGGAAGATTTAATAAAGATTAAGGAATCATTGCCCTTTTTTGTTGGAAAGCAACACAGGTTGTTAATATTTCAGAAATTCATAGTACAAAGTGTTAATGGTGCCTACGCCATTCAAATCATTAATGGAAAAAAAAAAACAGCAGCACATGTTTACATGCATGCTACTCTCAAGGTAACTGTGAGGTGTGAACATCTGACTCCCCCTAAGTCTTCTATCAAAGTCTGGCCAAAACATCTGACTATTAAAATACTATTTTATCACAAAGTAGCAGTATATGTCAATTATATTAAAATCAGTGTATTATATTACTATTTTTTGAATTATGGAGGTGAACTGAGTTACTGGTAAATTTAATTTTAGAAGTGTTAGCATACTTGTTTTTCTCAAAAAAAAAAAACACTCTGAGATGGCTGAGAGCTACATTTCCAATGGAGCATGTATGAAATTACTGTTTACAGATTTGCTCTGATTATAGACATAACTTGATGGCAAATTAACCCCCTTCTTCCCCCAAAATTTTCAAGCTAAATGACTTTAATAACTAAATTTTAGCTTTTCTCAATTGTGGAAGGTAGAAATCCTAAATAAAGATAGTGTTGGTATTTTTCATCCTAAGGTTTCTCTAGCGAGGAATTGTCTTTTAGGGCTTCTGGTGACCTCTTCTGCTATTACTTGTGATGGCTTGCTGCAATGTCAGCTCTCTTCTCACATGGAAGTCTCCCCTCAGAGTCTCAATTCTTCTTTTATGATATCTTTATCATAAGGTATCTTCAGGTCACTAGACTTTAGCTTAACGATGTCAACATAATGTGATTATGCCCATGCAGACACTATCTCCAAATATGATCACATTTACAGATTTGGGCATTAGACCTTCATCATTTTCTTGGAAAAGATACAATTCAACCTATAACAGATCTAATATATATATATATATATATAATAGAATGAATACATATATATATAATAGAATGAATATATATACATATATACTAGAATGAATATATATACATATATAATAGAATGAATATATATACATATATAATAGAATGAATATATATACATATATATAATAGAATATTCCTAAGTACTTTTCCCTGCGAATAGAACTTTTTCATAGCTTTTAATCATTGTATTTTAGTTTCTCCTTATATGAATCATGTGGCTGAATATCTAAAAAGAGACTTTTAAGTTATTGCTGCACAAAAGCTTTACAGAAAGACCTATATTTTCTAAACCTTTGTAAGTAGTATAATATTTATGCGAAATCATATCTTTCCCCATGCTGTGCATAACTGTGCCTCCTGCCAAAGTCGGAGCTGCTACACGCTTACTCACTTACACTAATAATAGATACAACAGCAGGGGCTGCAAGTGGCATCTTATGAGAGAATAAGTCAATAAACCCTTAATTTGTAAATGGAGGTTTCTGCTTCAAGTTCTTGCCCTGCTTGAATTTCTTCACTGACTTCCCTCAAAATATTAAAGAAAAAAAATATCCCTTTCCTCCCCAATTTCCTTTAGATCATGGTGTTTTCACAGCAATGGAGAAAAAAGAAAACAGGACAGTAACTTTTTAATGATCTTTTTCTGTTCTGGTGTTTGGGTTTACTACTTTCAAATGCAAAGATTTGTGGAAATACTCAGATAACACATCCAAAAATATGGAGAGGATAGCTACAGCTTCCATTATGCTCTGTCTGTGCAAGATAAACACAGCATTTCACCAAACTTTTGACAGCATTTCACCCAAGCACGCTTGAATTGTGGAAGTAATTTATTTCAACTTCACTTCTGTGCAGACTGCCTGCAAAGGCATTTGGCTCCATCCCCTGGTTACTCATAGTATGTCTCAACTAGAACCCTCTTATGTGTTCTTGTTCTTCATTCATTCATTATTCATATCTCTACTCACTACCACGTCCACAGGACACTTCTGTGTCAAAGGCCAGCTTCAACACCACAGGTAAACTGACAAAGGCAGTGATTAGGCTCAGTGATGACAGCAGCCAATGGAGGAGCCCACTGACAGTGGTAGGTGATTTATGAGGTGAGCGCTGGTAGTGGTGATGGGAGGAAAACTTAATTATCTAGGGCCTGTATTCTCTGTGACCTGTAAAACACTCTGAACTCTTTAAACTCTTAGGGGAACAAAAAGAAAGAAAAAGAAAGAGATAAAGTCATACATTCATACACACACACACACACTGGATGAAGCAAACCAGGCTCCAACAAGACAGGTCCAACAATTTCACACATAAATACATACATACATACATACATACATACATACATACATACATACATATTAGGGTGGAAAAAAGCGCCAATGAGCTGGCTTTAATAACTTTACACACACACACACACACACACTCCAACCACTTTATATTTTTTTCCTTTAGGTTTTTCTTATATATCCTAAGACAAAGTTCTCTATGTAAGAGGGAGTAACCCGGAATTGTTGATTTCAAGTTCAAAGCAGTAGTTTTTAATCTATCATTTATTCCACAAGCTCATTATAAGTTCACAGTAATAGTTTTATATGTTCATGGCCTAACTTATCATGATGCACAGCCATGGCCTTATCCTTGGACCTGACCTAGAATGAAATTTTTCTTTGATCATAATTTGTTCCAAGCCTATTTTTCTTCCTAGTGTAATAGATGTACCAGTAACGTATGAAAATTTTTTATTTATTTTTATGCAGCCTTCACTGCTCTACAAGGTAGAGGCACATTGTGATTTTAATTCCAATTTTAAACACTCTATCTACTGTTTTAACTTCTTAAAATTGTTTGATTCAAATAAGCAATTCTATAAAATCATTAATTCATCTAAACAACATTATTTCATGAAAGTACGTCTTCATATTGACCTGCAGGAAATTTGCCCAATAGTGTGTGCTAATACCCAGGTGTCAATTATAACAGACTATAGGCAGAAAGGGTTTCTTTGTCCAATAACACTAGGTCAAAAACCTAAGGAATACAGCAATGACAACATGAGATGGCACATCAGCTGCAAGAAGCAATCTTGGGACAAAGCATCTGGGGTTGTGCCTTTCCAGGATTCACCCATCACAGTGATGCAACATAGTGGGATCACCACAGAAGTGCCTTTCCACTTATTAAACTCTTAATGCCGTGTGTGTGTGTGTGTGTGTGTGTGTGAGAGAGAGAGAGAGAGAGAGAGAATAAATCTTTTTTTAAAGTCACAAGTACAATCTTTTTCATGGGAAATAACTGACAGAGAAGAAAGGGTTTTCATGAGTACAGTAGAAACTTGAGTTTGCCACAGAAAAAACCAGGCACATGTCTCACTCTGAATTTCTATGGCAGCTCTGTTCCTTCAAGTGTACATTCTCCTCAGACTGTAAATAAAACTACCAATATTTCTTTTTGTTATTTTAATCCCGAAAATGGTCTGTTTTTTATTATAGCAATACATTTTTTTTCTGGCCAAGTAACATACTTTACAGGGGTAGCATCAAAAGAATTCTCTATTGACTTACCCCAAAACAAACTTTTTATTAGTAACATTCTGTAGCACTTATTGCCACAGGCAACTTAATTATATTTTACCTGAAGATGTATGTGTGTGTGTGTGTGTGTGTGTGTGTGTGTGTGTGTGTGTGTAATGCGTGCTCACATTCATGCATGCATCCACATGTGAATATGTGAGGATATGTGTGCATGCTTGCATAAAATAAGATCTTTATTTTCCATAATTAAAATATGCCATGGCTGTGTGTCATAAGCCCTTTACTTAACCATTTTGGGAAGGTCTTTCACAAATACTGTGTGTAAAATTGGAAAAAGACCCATCTTATAATACTTGGGATAAATCAATTCCAAACAAATTAAAAAGGAAAACCCAAGCAAAATTTGAACAGAATAAATTGATGTTCTCCACTTAAAAGATGTTGTTTCCAGAAAGTTGAATGTCACAAAAAAATGGAAGGTGACACTAAGAAAATTCCAAGATGGAAAATACAGTTTCTTCTGTAAATGTCCTAATTAACAATCTCAAAAGAGTCAGATGTTCTTCATCCTAACATGCTTTGGATTGCTCAGCGAAAGTGACCTTCTGCGTTGCTAAGTCCAGAACACTGCCATTCAGAAACAGTGTCAACATTCCAAAAGGTTAAAAACTAAAAACACATCAAGTCAAACCATGCATATACTCGTTACACAATATGCTCTACCTTATTATTTAATAATTAACCCCAGTCAGTAATCTTTCAGTATGCTCAAAAGGTAAAAGTATAAAAAACAATAACCTTTTCTCTCAAGATGAAATCACTGTGAACTACTTTGCATGTTCCAGAAACACCGTGTGGGCTCTGAGCAGTGCAACATCAGGTAATCTGCACACACCTGGAAGCTTCACATTTTACAACTGATTATCTTGCAATCTAGAGGCATGTCCACCATTCCCTTTATTCCTTGGCATTTGTTTCTTGAGAAACAAATGAGTGTGAGAATTTCCTGCAGTTTAGATTTTATTGAGAGCATCACATTCATGTTACTTTAATCTCCTCTTTTTCTTCCTTCTCCTTTTCTCACCAACCTCCCTACCCCTTGCTTTTTAGAGCTGGGTATCAAGTTCTCAGCTTGTTCGTACTGTGCAATGGCAATCCAGTGAGATATATCCATAACACAGATGGTGTTCATTTTCTTTATTAAAGCACAGTATTTAATATGTAGCGTTATCTTCTTGCACCTGAAAAAACACAAGCCTGTTCATCTTCTTTGTATGAGCAATTATATAAGCATGACAGATTCTTTCTTTGTTTCTGGTTTTCAAGTTAGTGGGTTAGGTTAGTACAAAATATTGTTTATCAGAAAATTATTAGTTAATAATTTAATATCTTTATAAATCCATAAGTTTCAAACACATCTCAGTCAGCAGAATCTGTTGTTTACTGGCTTTGGTGATGGTGTAATTGTCCTGCTTGTCACAAGCCTATTTTCAGCTAAGTGTTTTGGATATCACCAGTTGATTTATTCTGTGACATATTCCAGTCTCAACTGCTAAATTTTCAACCATATTGTGAATGAACCCTTTCTCCAAACAACCTCTAGTTTCCTTTAACTGTGAAGTTGTGTTCAGGCACATATAGGTACTCAGTGTCCTTGTTTTCTATAGTAACAAAGTAAGAAACTTTTAACTTTCTATCAAGGTCCTCTAATCAAAAAGCCAACTCTATTTTTTAAATTCCTTATTAGACATATAAACAATAATGAGGTAAAGAAATGACATGGAAATTATGATGAAAGTATAGTCAAACAAGAAATTGGCCAACTCTCATTAATTATTCCCTTCCACATTTATACTGAGCCTGACTGAAGACTTAAATAGAAACAGGTATAATCACAGACTTTTGTTAAGTCCTAACATTTCCATTATTTACATAATACTTTACTGATCTTTGCCTTGCAACTCATAAGCATATACTTTTGTTGCATATTATGTGCATAATGATGAGAAAGAATGGTCTTCACAGTGGTTATGGGAAGTCTGAGTCATAGAGGTTTATACAGAAGTCAGATAGCTTCTCAAAACTGTAACTCTTAGGTTGGAACTTCTATTTTCGATTCTTACAAGTGACATTGCTCCACAATTTGATGTGTCAGGTGCTTTGTGAGGGGAATTGCCATGAATTGTGTTTCATTACTAATTTTGGATACATTTCTTAAAACCTTCCTGCAATTAAAATATCTCAGAGCCTGTATAGAGAAATGACATGGAATCAGACTGGTGATTAAAACTATAAGAAAATTGTAATTTTAAAACTTTATTGGAAATAAAACAATATGAAAGTTGAAACATCTTAAATTGGCCACTTTCATTCCTTTAAGAAATAGATAGGTTTAAAACAAATACCTGTGTTAGAAGTAGATTTACCATGTGATGCGGAATTCTTACTTAAGAGGACTTATGTCATTTTACTTTCTCTACATAATGCTGTTACATAATTCTGTTCTCTGCTGCTGATAGAGTGAACAGCAAGGCATGCACAACTACTTGTTATGATAGGGAGTGAGTGACATAAACAAATGCATTCTTATCATTGATCTTTTGAAAGAATGACTTTGGCATTTTGCCTAGTCTCAGCATCCAGATTTCAGCATTGATGCATGTAATCATTTGGGAGCTTCAAAGAGCAAGGCCTCAGGGTATATAACCTTGGAGCCAGTTAGACAGACATGACTTCATATGTACTTTTGTCCATGGTGACTTCATGACTATATAACCCAACTCTAGTGGGGATTTTTGCTCATCTCTTGCATATCTAGCTTGCTGCCTTTAAAACAGCTCCAGGAGATTCAGCACCCATATTGGTATTTTCCTTCAGATCCCTAGATTTCCTTCAAGATAGTTTCACAGAATCACATAGATTCTTTTTCTCTGGTGTTTTACCTTAAATGCCCAGATATTTCCCTCAGTTCAATGCTACTAATATATAATGCATAAGATCTACTTTGTTCATTGTTAATAATATATTTATACTTGTTTCTATTTAGGTACATTGACAAAGGAAATGAATACTTGATGTGTTAGGATTTTATTGATGTGAAATGATACCATGATCACAGAAACTCTTGTAAAGGAAACACTTCATTGTGACTGGCTTATAGTTTCAGAGGTTTAGTCTGTTGTCATGGTAGGAAACATGGCAGGGAAAAGGCAGACATTGTGCGGAGAAGGAACTGCGAGTTCTACATCCAAATTGGTAGGCAGCCGGAAATAAACTGTCTTGCCCTTCTGAGACATCAAAGCCCAGCTCCCAGTGACACACTTTCTCCAACAAACCCACATGAACTCCAACATGCCACACCTCCTAATAGGGTCACTCCCTATAAAGCAAGTATTTAAACTCATGATTTAAATTCCTGTTCAAACCATTACACACGGCATTGCTATGCATAACATGTATTAAAATATGTAAACAGTGTAAGATGGCTAATTAAAACTAATTAATGTATGTATTACCTAATATACTTTATAGTATAGCATGGCCATGCATGTATTTCTTAGGATCTAAAAGGGAACAAAACATTAACTTAGATACAAGAAGCCAGACTCTAGTGACTACACAGTGTTGCCTGCATGTGGAAGGTGGAAATGAGTATGAGAATGCTAGAGGCACAGTGCTAGGGGCACAGTGCTAGAGGCACAGTGCTAGGGGCACAGAGCTAGGAGCACAATTTAAGGGACACAGTACTAGGGGCATGGGCTGTGGATACTACATTGTTGACATGATGACAACATAGGAAAGGATCTGCATGTGCAAACTACTAAGGGTTTGTTTGTCCTGAGTCAGCCCCTTCCCACTTGTACACAGAGGTGATGAACAAGGAATGTAGGACTCAATGGCCTTGGTCTCTGCAAACCCTGGGCAAGAGGACAAGACTCAACATTAACCGACAGGTAACAAATGTAAATGAAGAACTCAGTGATATACTTCATTTTTACAACTTACAATTATTTGTGAATGCCAGAGAATAACTTTGTGGGAATGAAAAATTTATTTCTGGGGAAGAAAAGAATATTCATGATTATAAATGAAGGCATTTTATGTACTATTGTAGTTAATGAAAAACAGTAAGGTTTCTGTTGGCAACCTTAATCCTCCCAAACCATTATCCCTGTTTGTAAATATTTGGAGACATTTTATATGCTTAAGACTGATAAACCTAAGAGACAAACCATAAAAATTGTCTACAGACTTAACTGAGATATAGAATCTTAGAGGCAAGGACACATTGAATTAGGAATCAGTATCCTTAGTTTTTCACTGATGCACTTAATGAACCATAAACTGTGCATTATCAGAACAGCCTGGTGCTTCTTTAATTATAACACTTACAAAACACTGACTCTTCTTCATATATTCACGCTTTCATTAGCTAAATGCACTAAAGATAACCTCAGAGGCACAAAAATGTGAAGGAAAGAAGATTCAGCTTTTGCCCTTGGATTAATTTGACCAAGAGCAAGCCCAGGTTTGAATTCTTTTCTTCTTTCTCTGTTTTGTGTCTGCCTATCTTCTCTGTGTAGTGCATCTGTCTGTCATTCATGGTGTCTAGCTTGCCTGTGTCTCATGTACCTGATCTGATCTTATTCCCTGCCTATTATGTGATGTCCGTAACAAAGGTTCTGCTCTGTATTTATTGAACACCATAGAGAATATCAGATGGGGAAGGAGTAAGAGAAAAGTTATAGAAGGTTTTACCTGAGTTTTACAAGGGATTAACTTATCTACTCCAACTTACTCCCAGACACTCAGTACTGAAACATACTCTTATCAAGCAACATCTGTGTGCAGTTTCCAACATTTATGGTGGATATTTGTGGTATAAGGTTAACTTTTGGCCTGTTCAGCTTTCAGTAAACAATTACCATAACACACACACACACACACACACACACACACACACACGCAACTCTGAGTGGGTCAGCAACATGAAAGAATAAATAAATTGAGGTTAAATCTGTGGTTTAGTCTAGCTTGTAAAAACTGATTACATGAGGAATCTAAACCAAGTAAGATGGACTATTACTCTGTTCTTTTCAAGTTTGGTTAAACAGGCAGGTTGCATGCACAAGGTATCAGATTAAGTCTTTAGTGACTTCATGGACTACTAGTAGCTTGGCTATGGAGTCCCATATAAATTTGCAGGTTCTTATATACTCACTTGGTTTTTGTAGGGAGAACAGTAAAAATCTACTGCTTTTAAAATTTTTCAAGAAAACAATGTTATCAACAAAAATATTACTGTTTTCCATTAATTTCAATAGTAAAAATCTCTTCATTTCATTATCGGAATACATTTTTCTTTCCAATAAATCAATTTTTATTCCCACAAAGTTATTCTTGAGGACCCACAAGTAATTTTAAGTTATAAAAATGGAGAATACCCCTGAGTTATTTGTTACCTGTCAGTTGACATTGAGTCATGTCTTCCTGGCCAGGGTTTGCCGACACTAAGGCCATTGAGTCCTGCATTCCTTCTTCATCATCTCTCTGTGCAAGAGGGAAAGGGCTGACTCAGGACAAACAAGTCCTTAGCACTTTGCACACGCAGATTCCTTCCTATGCTCCCATCATGAAGACTATGCAGTGTCCACAGCCGGTGCTCCTAGCACTGTGCTCCCATAATGGTGCCCCGAATCCTATGGCCCTAATCCTATGCCCCCAGCACTGTGCTTCTAGTGCTTTTGCATCCTACTTGACACTCAGAGAAATGAGCAACACTGTAATAGCACAATAGAATCTGGGTGTCTACAAATCTAACTTATTGTTTGGTTCCCTTTCAGATTTTGAGTCATTCCAAAGATAGAGAGACATGAACTTACTGAACACCAAATCCAAAATGGTCTATTTTAATCACCTGAACACAATTACTTTGTTTGTTTGTTTGCTTGTTTGTTTAAAAAAGGAGACTCACATGTTTTGAAATACTAGTAATTAAATTTTAAAGATAGAGTTCTATGTCAACATCTAAGAAGTTATGATTCTATTCTCCATTTTACTTCTAAATGATTTGTTTTCCTGAAACCTCAGTTGCATCAGGGAGGAGGGGAGAGACACTACCCTAGTTGATGTTATAGATTCATTAGATTTCAATGAGCACTGTCTGACAACACCCATTGATTATTGTTTTGTTGAGACACAGACTTCTTAGTAAGCCAGGTTAGCCAGGTACTTCTCTTTGTAATACAATGTGGACCCAAACTCATGCTAGTTCTTCTACCCTTCCCCCCACCAGCTGCTGTGCAATTTTAAAAGTAAAGTATTTAAGTGAAAGCATTGATTTCTGCTATGTATTGCTGCAGAGAATAAATTAGTGTTTAGTTCTACCTTAAGCATTAGTGGTTAAGTATGTTTGTTAGAGTTTGAGGAGAGAAAAATTTAGGTTTAGAGAGTAGATCTCTATGGCCGTGGAGGAGCTTGGCCAAGTTAATTCAGGGTTGATATTGGTTAGTAGTCAGTGGACCTGAAGGATAAATAAAAGTGAAAAGAAAGATAACAAGAAAATGTATTAAATGAAGTTTTCAAAGTGGTCAATACAGCATTAAGTGACCTAGATGGATCCTAATATTAGCTAGAGGGAAAATATGGAGGCTGATGCTACATGGTTGATTGACAAGGAAAGGGGTTAATAAAATAGCATTGCCTGTTGAATTCTTTCATGACCATTAGCACAATTTCATTTGCTTCTTGAATTGAAGATGCTTCAGCCAAGCTTCTTGTGTCAACCTTTTAGGTGAGATAAGGGAAGCAGTGGGGTTAGATATGATCAAGATACCGCATATACATGTATGAACCTTTCAAAGAACACATTAATATATTAGTTTAACAAGATGAGATACTAAATTAGAAATTCTCTCCCTTGTCAAGGCTACCATCTACACTCTGACAGCAATCTCTTCCATAGGAGTACTCAGAATTAAGGTGCAATAGCAACACCTGCTCATTCCTATATTCCTATATTCTTCTAGCTGCAGGATCGAATCAAGTGTTTCCTATTTTATCGTTGATAGAATTAAGGATGGCACTTGCAATACTTTGAAAATTTACAGAATCAATTTTCTGTATATTAACAGGGGATTTGCAAGACCATCAGTTCCTGGCAATTTTAATTTCCTTGAGCAGGGAGTGCTGGTTGTAAGTCCAGTTTGACCTTCCACAATATATCTTAAAGTCAGCATTTCTTCTTCTATGATTGTACTTCTATTGGAAACTTCTATTTTAACAAATATACAATGTCATCTCCCTGGTTCTGGTGTGAGAGGATGAAGATAGTGTTGTTACAATCAGAGATATACCTGTCAAGACAACTTTTATGCTGAAGATTTTTCTACATGGCATATGAGTGTGCCTTTATTTCACCCTAAATACCATAAACCTCTTCCTTCTTGCTAAAAGAATTTTGAAGATGTCATGGCTACCCATCACATCATTACAGATTTCCCAACCTTAAAATAAATAATGTGAGAAATGTAACTGTTCATTTGAAATGACAAATCTAATACTTTCCTTTCACATACTAGACAGTCAAACATAATCTGTCTATTTTAACGAAGTTGTTTTAATGTACACTAATAATGCTTGGCTGAATACTGTAAAATATGTACAACTTCTTCGAACAGATATGAAGTTATTATCTTATCATCCTGCAATCTTTTACTGGAGAGTCGACAAATTCTCAGAAAACTAAACTTGAACATAGAAATTTAAAATGTCTGTTTTTGTAGACATATGATATGGAAGTTGTTAAAGCATACTATTAAGACATTTGTATATATATATATATATATATATATATACTTATATCTATATATAGATATAGATATATATAGATATATCGGGACTAACCTTGCCTATGCTATGAAGGAACTGAAGCATAACAATAATAATTAAATTATCCATCTTTTCAAAGGTAGATTAGCCACTGCAATATGCTCCAGGGCCCAGGTTTTTGTCACTGAACCTCATTGATTCCCAAAGATTAAGATTACTCAAATCAGTAATTCCAGAATATTCCTAATGGAGTTATGAATAATAAAATTGTGAGATAGATCTCAGGTTATGCTTAGAACCAAGCCTTTCTTAGCAGTCAAAGCTTTCTAAGCATAACAAAGACTGAAAATAAAAGATCAAACATCCATACTAGAGTATATGGCATGCAGAAATAAACTCTGAAGGATTAAAAAAAAGGATGACAAAAGTAAGCATGCAGTTTATTCAGTGGAGATGTAAGTCAGGCAAACAACACAGAATGTTAACATGCGGAAGAAGCAAGCTTCAGCAGCCTAAGGGTTACATTATCCTGTCTGAAAAGCAATGATACTTAGAGTAAGCTGAAAAATCATACAAAAGGATGGGCTAGCACCAAAACACACAGACTTAAGTCCAATGCGTTCATGCACAAATGAAACCCTAGCTCTCAGGAGGCAAAGACAGGGAACTGTGAATTCAAGACCAACCTGGGCTACACAGCTATATCTACTTCAAACTAAGATCTGTTAAGTGGAAAGTGGATGTTTAACTGTTTTATGAAGGTAATGCTAATCCTTATTAATTGATTAAAATATTGGTTTACAGGTACAGTTTTCTAGAAAAATAAAGTATTAACACAAACACAATAAAAATGAAACCATTAATGAAAATAATAATAGTTAATTGGACCTGGTAGTTGATCTGTACATAAAATCCCAGCATCAATGAAACAAAGGCTGAAGTTTAAGTAGTCCCAGGCTAGCCTCCACTGTGCAGCAAAACCCTGTCTCAAAACCTAGGAACAAACCAAATGAAAGGGGCAGCATCTTCCCTACTTCAACTGTTAATTAAGAGCAACCTTTTCTCAGTCACAGTAGAAATCTCTATCTCTATTTGAAAAGGTTCTGATTAACAACAGTGCACAGCACACAAACTGAAGACATTTTCGATGTATCCTCATTAAAAGCCTATCACCTTAAGAATGCCTGTCATCACTTCTGTTACTTATTCTGCAGGAAGTCCCAAAATTCTAAAATAAAGAGATGAGGGGGGGAAGACTTTGGGAACTTTCAATGTTGGCCAGTGATATGATGTGCCAAATACAAGACTCAGAACTGACCTATCTACAAACCAAGGAACAAAGTAGGCACTTTCGGTAAGTTCCCAGAAACAAGAATAACATGGAAGAATATAATTGATATCCAAATGTGATTTTCTTAAAATTTTTATCATAAACTAACCATGTGTCCTATAACAACATCAAGCTATGGAGCTGGGGGTGTAGTTTTGTTTGTACAGTGCTTGTCAAGCAGTAACAAAGTCCCTGGGTCCCATCCCCAGCATCACATAAAACCAAGTGGTAAGTCATACCTATAATCCAAGTAGTTGGGAGACAGAGGCAGACAGATAAAATGTCAAGGCAATATTGACTCCATAAGGAGTTCTAAGGTACATGACATTCACTGTTCCAATACACATACATTACTTACATATGTGTACATATCATGCCTACTTATCTTAAAACCAGAATCTGTAACAATTTGAAAGCACAAATGAAAAACAAGTTTGGGAAGAATGAGAATGGCGGGGGGGGGGGTTATACATGTGTACCTGGAGAGTCAGAGAGTGAGATGCCCTAGGATGGAGACAGGGCTAAGTAAACGAGCATGGGGCCACCTGTGGAGGCCACACGGTTCACAAGGTAGTCAAGTGTGAGGAGCGACACCTCAGCTAACTGGAGACCCACCCAAGAGATGGCAGGTAGCCAGGAATAAAATTATGGCTAACTAAAGAGCAAAACTGCTTGACTGAAGTTAATTTTTTAATATTGAATTATCTATAGAGGAAAAAAAGTTTCATATCACACCAAATGAATCTGTGATGTTTTTTTCTTTAATTTTATTTATTTATTTGTTTTTTTTTTTTTTTTTTTTTTTTGAGACAGGGTTTCTCTATGTAGCCCTGGCTGTCCTGGAACTCACTCTGTAGACCAGGCTGGCCTCAGAAATCCACCTGCCTCTGCCTCCCAAGTGCTGGGATTAAAGGCATGTGTCACCACGCCCGGCTCTGTGGTGGTTTAAATATAGGAACATGGATAACGAAATTGTAGATTAGGCTAGGGAAGGAAATCATAAAACACCATAATCGATATTCCCTGAATTAAAAAAATATGTATAGTTTTTCAACATCAAACTTTTAACCCTGTGTGTGACAGCAGACAGCATAAGCAGACTGTGAAGCACACACTGAGAAGAAATAAGAAGCCTTCCCAGGAACAGGTCAGGGTAATGGGTTAAACGTGCTAATCTGCTCCAGAATACATGGAAGACAGGTCAGAGGATGTCATGGTTATGTGTGCTCCACTTCCTGCAGAAGAAGCACGATGCCGATGAAATCTGTGTCTGGCTTCTCCCCGCTGTGTGAAAGGATAGAAGTCCCATCTCTGAGACACCCCCCAGCTCTCTTTCCCTCCATACCATAAATCACATCTGTTCCTGCCTGAGGGGGGCAAGGTTCTGCACTAGTTACTGGACCCTCTTTCTACACCACGTAATAATCCACAGACCCACTTACAAAAGCAAAATCACAAGATTAAATGTTTTCAATCGGCTTCTTGTGCGTTTCTTCATCCTTTACACTGGATTTCACTGTGCCATAAGTTTTAAGTTTCCATCATTTGTTTGCTGCCTTTAAAGTTTTTAAGGTTTGTGCCCCAAGCCCATTATCCCCATAAAAACTAATATGTATTACACGACTTTCACATAATCATTTCTACAAAGTGTCTCACAATCAAAAGAATAATAAAGAACATAAAAATAATTGTGATCACTTCAATTTCTGCAAACATTTTGGAACATCTCACACCAAAAACTAAGCCGACACTTGTAGACAGACATCTCTCATAATCATTAGAGAGGCTTCATTGAGCAACTGATAGAAACAGATGCAGAGATCTGCAGCCAGACATTAACCTGAGCTTAAAGAATCCTGCAGAAGAGGGAAGGGAGGATTGTAGGAGCCATGTGGGGCCAAGGATACCACAAGAAAACCCACAGTATCAAGTAACCTGGGCTCATAGAGGTTCACAGATACCGAGCCAACAATCAGGGAGCCTGCATGGATCTGACCTAGGCTCTCTGCACAGCTTGTGTGTGTGTAGCTTGGTCTTCTTGTGGGACTCCCAACATTGGGAGTGAGGGCTGTCTCTGAATCTTTTGCCTGCCATTGGGAGCCTTTTCTTCCCAATGGATTGTCTTGTCCAGCCTAATATAAAGGACATTGCTTGGTCCGATTGCAACATGGTGTGCTGTGTTTGCTTGATATTCCCACCCTTTTTCTAAAGGGAAACTGTAGGGGAATGGATTGTGGGGTGGGGAGTGATGGAGAGGGACGGGAAGAAAAGGAAGAAGGGGAAACTGCATTCAGAATGTAATATATGAAAAAATAAATTTTAAAAATTGAGAATAAACAAAACTGAAGCTGATTTGCCCATCCTATTAATCTGGCATTGCCTCATAATCTGCCTGGCCAATCAAATATAAGATCTTGTAAATTGACAATGTAGCATTTACACACACACACACGCACACCACATTTTATTTTCACTTAGTTCATCACTGTGTGCCCTTATCTACTGTAAGATCTATAGTTAAATACTTTATGATGGAACACGTCATTTTTGTTAATGACCTCTCCTTGTTACCATGTTTTACATTCTTTTAGTCACATCAGTGATTTAACCCATGTCCTTGGCATACCCAGGCTGTTCCTGAAACTATAACTACATTCAACTTAAATAAACATCCATTTTCTTTTCTACCTTTGTGATTCTATTTTAATTCCACACAAATAATTAAAACTTTATATGACAAAAATTGAGTGAAAATATCAAGTTATCACTCTAAATTAGTAAGGCCTTCACCTACAAAGGTCAGAGGCCAGTCCCTGAGATTTCTGTCTCAGCAGGATTGAGAAAGGAAGAAAGACACTATACAATGGATAAAGTCTTTTCTACGTGGGAATGCACTAGTATCTTCTCTGATCTGGGCATCTCCTGGAAAGAAAGAGGGTAAACATCAACTAAACAATATACGGGACTAAATACTATAGATGTCTTAAATTTCATTTAAAAATTAATGTGCCTAGTAGAAATTTAAAAGATTACACCAAGGTATATTATTAATGGTGTTCCCCAAAATAATTGTGATAAAGCAATTCCTGCTATTAGAAAAAACCTGAAGAAATATGCGATAATGTTTATTTGTTTTGAGACAGGGTTTCACATAGCCCTGGCTATCCTTAAACTCACTGGACTGCTTGGATTAAAGGTATGCATCACCACACCTGTCTTGGCATATTGTTCTGATGCAGTTTTCATGGATTCTATTAACCCCACCCTTTGGTGTGTTTATAAGTAAGCAGTTATGCTTTCATGTGATCTATAAATAACACCTAAGTGATATTTTGAAGCATTCTAATGATTTCTGTGTTTTTCTGCAGCTGAATCCATATAAGTGGTACACTCAGAGGAGCTACATTATTGGAATCGTTCATTTGATTTGAATCAATAGTCAATCAATTTAATGGCACTCCTCTGCTTAGCAAGCCTACAAACTCACCAGGAGCTACAGTTAGGATGCTAGTGTGTTTGCTATACAAAGAGAGTTGAAATAGAATGCACAGAAACTTTAGCGTGTTTGCAGGGCTTGTTGAGGAAAGCAGTCAAAGCTTTCAAGTCACTGGAACCTGTACCAGGAAATGCTAGTCATTTAATTCTATGGGGGATAACCTGAAAAGTGAGAAAAACAACTCATCTAAGAAACAACTTCATTCATTTACACAATAGGGGTGCAATGCGTATTCTCCTTTGATTGATCTGAACAAGACTCCAGTATGGGTTTAGTACTGTGCCACCTAGTG
This sequence comes from Mus caroli, assembly GCF_978045245.1. Classification (NCBI taxonomy): domain Eukaryota; kingdom Metazoa; phylum Chordata; class Mammalia; order Rodentia; family Muridae; genus Mus; species Mus caroli. The sequence goes on along the minus strand of NW_028227272.1, from coordinate 62,397,148 downwards.
ACTCCGTGAAGTTCTGTGGAGCAAGCCCTATGGATCCAATCCAATCTTATTTTCTTTCTTTCTTTTTTTTTTTTCAGAGCCACAGAGACATTTGTTTTCCTGTTGAAAATCTATAAGTTCTGTTTCTGTGATTGGGGAGTGAATTTGATGAACATTTTCCATGCTTCCCCTACGCACCTCCCTCTTGGTTTTCCTGTTGAAAATCTATAAGTTCTGTTTCTGTGATTGGGGAGTGAATTTGATGAACATTTTCCATGCTTCCCCTACGCACCTCCCTCTTGGTTTTGACTCTCTTAGTCTCTTGCTCGCTGCTCTGCATTTTGACAACAGCATCAAGAGCTGTAAGGACCACAGGTGAGGTTTGGTTTTGCTCATCCTACATCAAGTATCAAGGCTCAAAAACCAGCAACATCAGACTTGTGGACTCTGCTGACAGGACGAGGACTTAAAGATGCATCTACTTGTCCTCTGTCTAGTTTTTGTTTTTTTTTTTTTAAAGAACATTTGTTAAAAGCAAGTTTAATCATGTCAACAAATGTTTTGGTTACCTTTTTAAAAAACAAGGTTATCTTCTAAGAAGCTGACAGGGAACTCTTAAGGATGTGCTTTCACCTCCATCCAGCTCTAATGGCAGAGATTAATTAACCAGAGGTCTAAAAAGTGTACTTAAAGAGCCTCTGAAAGTCTAGGTTCCTGGCTTACTTAAATAGACTGTGTTGGCAGAGCAGGTCAGTGGGAGAGCTGAAGCTCAGTACAGTCCTGTGGAAATGCTGCAGTTTTTTCCTTATTTGCTTCATGGCTGCCCTCTGGCTTTTAGTCTTCAATCTCATCTTATTCAGAATCTTGTCTGTGAGGTAATGCAGCCACAGCATGTTATTTTAAGGGTGATATTCACCCCAGCAGTTTTTGTTCTCCATCCTCATGAGTCTGTAGATCTCAAACTGGTAGTCTCCTACACCTGTAAATAGGTCCTCTTCAGAGGAGATATCACAGAAAAACACAATCCCATCCCACTCCAAGTGGGACAGGGTGTAGTCAACACCTGTTGGGCTACAAGTCAACACCAATCTTATTTTCTTCAATGAATAGAGGTGATTCAAAATTATGGCATATGAAGGAATCCCAGGAAATGAGTTTGAGGGAAGAGCAAATGAAATAGTTTTATGTCGATTTTATGCTATCTCAATAAAGAACAAAGTGGTCTTTGTTCAGCCTCCTATTGCTGTGCTCAGGATTATTCCTTGAGACATTGCCCTTCGTTTGCCACTGACCTAAGTAGGCTGTAGATCTCAATATGCGATATGACCCTGACATCACTAGCTATTATCTCTGCTCCCTACAGCTTTGGGGTGACAGGGGCAATGAGTTGATATCATTAGCAGATGCCTTGTGAGACAGCATTTCACACCTACTTCATGGTTGCCATCCCACTCCTATGTCAGTGCAAAGACTTACCTAATTCTCCCCTCCCCATATATGTTCTGGATGACATAATAAGTTGAAATAATGGAAATTGGAAATACACTAAATACGCCTAACCTATCTGACATGGTCTCTTAGCAACAGAGTCCCCAGTGCTATGATTCACTTACATTTGTAAGTGTATGGTTGACTGGGAGCCTTGGCAGCAAACGGCAACCCACCATCACAATGAGCATCCTACTAGGTACAATTAGCTTAGGAAATGATCAACATTCTTAAATTGAAGGCATAATTACTACCGAATGCTTATTACTTATGCTTCACCAAAAAATTCAAAATTGTTAGTGTAGACCATCTGTACATATATGTGGGAATGTGATGTTGAGGCTTTAGAAGTTAAAGTACTCCCTGGTGGACAGACACATGGGGAGAGGGGACTTTGTGGTAAGCTGTTAGGCTTTTGTCCCAAGTCGGGAGGATGAGGAAGAAGCCTACCATCTTGGAAGTTTACAACCTTTCTTACCAAGCCATGGCTCCTCTCTTTATCTTTCTGCCTATCAGGAATTCTAACTCCCAGTCTCTTGTTATGAGCATGTGTACATAAGACAAGAAACCATAAAACAAATTCACTGTGTTTTCTTTTTTTTTTTTAAAGATTTATTTATTTATTATATGTAAAGTACACTGTAGCTGTCTTCAGACATTCCAGAAGAGTGCGCCAGATCTCGTTGCGGATGGTTGTGAGCCACCATGTGGTTGCTGGGATTTGAACTCTGGACCTTCGGAAGAGCAGTTGGGTGCTCTTACCCACTGAGCCATCTCACCAGCCCTTCACTGTGTTTTCTAGAGTGAACTTGCTCTCAAAGGATAAATGTTTCAGTCTGTCGATGAAAGTTAAGAATGAGAGTAATAATAATGTTTAAAAAGACAGGAATTATGGGTAAGCAGAGGAAAAAATGAAAAAGAAAGTCAACCTGAGGAAGCATTTTACTAAAAGCATTTTATCAAAAGCATTCTTCTAAAGTACTTTTAGTTTCTTAGTAAGTTATGTGTTTATATTTTAAGTCAATAATTGCAATTTTCAGTACTATAGTATTATGTTATATATACACACATGACAGATTGATGTGTAATTCTAAAACACAAGGGACAGTAAAAAACTGGAACCTAGGAGAAAAGGCTCTTGATAGTCCAGAAAGTAAACCGGGAACAGTAGCACATACCTGTGACACCAGCACTCAGGATCCTGAGGTGGGAGGAACATGAGATAACAGACAGCCTAGATTCTATGGAGATGCCCTGTATCAAAACGTTAAAAGGAAACTAAACTGTAGATGGCACAGAACAAAATAGCAGAAATGTTAGTTTCTGGTGAGTGCCCTTTCCTCCTTTCCTCCATATTCTGTTCACCTCTCTGAAGTAAGTTGTTCTTTGTGACTTTTACCATTTCATAGTATGAAAAGATCAACAGGAAAGGGGTGAAAGAGAAAGGCACCTTTGGAAACAGCATCAATATTTGGATTATATAGCTTTTATTTTCTTTCATAATCTACCTTATCATTTGTAGATTTAAAAAGAACAATTACCAGGACATTCTCCTCTTGATGCATTACAGGGAGATAGACAGTAGACCAATTAGTCACTGTGCATAACCAAAATTAGTATTTTTAAAGTAAGTAAAATCTCAATACATACAAGACGATAGAAGCTACTGCTAAAGTCAAGTAAAAATGAAGACTGATAATCCTGTCTACCTTTACAATGTATTAACACCTAGGAGTTTGAATTAAGGGTGGATAGTCCAAAGGACATCATTGAAGACCATCTTCTTATTCTCTCCACTATTATTTGGTGAAGCCTGAACTGTGTGTGATGTGCTTCAAAATTGTCAGAAAAACTTGTCAAAATGCAAATATCTGGCCCATCACAGGCCAACTGAAATAGAATCTCAGCAGATGGGAATCTGTCATCTACATGTTATCATGTTCTTGCCAGTGAGTCTGATGCAGCCCAGGTCTGATTCCAATCTAGGTGATTATTTTAGGATAGCCCTGCAAGTTTGACATCCTCTTCCCAGTGCTCTATATTTTGAAGAAATTGAATTCTAGTGTTTATAACACTACATCATTAGAAACTTCAAAACCAAAATTCTGTCACAGTTCTTAAAAGTTGGAAATTGTTAGAAAGTACTCAGAGATATCTTTTACTATGGATGTCAAGAAAATAGAAGGCACCAAAATCCTATCTTGTTGGGCACTGATCATAGTACATTTGGTGGGGTTAGAAATATGGATCAAAAATATGGATTTGCAGTAACATTGAGATATATCCTCTGTCATGATGAGGCATTTTTGTTGTCTGTTTTCTCAATACTTCCAAAGGAATGAATGTCCACGCCTTAGGAACTCACTTACTTATTCTCTTTCTCCCTGTCTGTCCCACCTCTCTCTGTTTGTGTGTCTGTCTGTCTGTCTGTGGAGTACATGTGTTGCATGTGTATGTGTGAACATACGTGTGCATGTAGGATTTATATGATGTGGAGTTTATTTAGTAAAGGCTAAATATAATAATTTTCCTGTTATTTCTCAGCCTATAAGAAAAATTTGCATCAAAGTATGATAAACATCTTTGTCTGGCATGGATGAGGGAAGACTCATGGTAGATTTTATCTGATTATTATTGTACCCTAAACTAGAATTCGTTATCTTTTTTTTAATTTTTAATATTTTTATTACATATTTTCATCAATTACATTTCCTATGCTATCCCAAAAGTCCCCCATACCGCCCCCCCACTTCCCTACCCACCCATTCCCATTCTTTTGGCCCTGGCATTCCCCTATATTGGGGCATATAAAGTTTGCAAGTCCAATGGGCCTCTCTTTCCAGTGATGGCCGACTAGGCCATCTTTCGATAAATATGCAGCTAGAGACAAGAGCTCCGGGGTACTGGTTAGTTCATCATGTTGTTCCAACTATAGGGTTGCAGATGCCTTTAGCTCCTTGGGTACTTTCTCTAGCTTCTCCATTGGGAGCCCTGTGATACATCCAATAGCTGACTGTGAGCATCCACTCCTGTGTTTGCTAGGCCCCGGCATCGTCTCACAAGAGACAGCTATATTTGGGTCCTTTCAGCAAAATCTTGCTAGTGTATGCAATGGTGTCAGCGTTTGGAAGCTGCTTATGGGATGGATCCCTGGATACGGCAGTCTCTAGATGGTCCATCCTTTCATCACAGCTCGAAACTTTGTCTCTGTAACTCCTTCCATGGGTGTTTTGTTCCCAATTCTAAGAAGGGGCATATTGTCCACATTTTGGTCTTCATTCTTCTTGAGTTTCATGCGTTTAGCAAATTGTATCTTATATCTTAGGTATCCTATGTTTTGGGCTAATATCGAATTCGTTATCTTTAATTGCTAAGAAAATCATGTCATTTTGCAGGAGTTTGTCATTGAATAGTATTATGAGAACTCTTTTTAAAACACTATGTCCTATTCCATATTCAGTTCAACGTAAGAATTTTGCTTAAATTTGTTATTATATTGATATTGCATCACATTCTAAGATTGAAGACAAATCTGATTCTTAATATTCTCATCATATCATATCCTCTGTTGTACATTATAGTTCCATGCCTTTAGGGTATGTCATCACTGGTGGGAAGGGGAACAAAGAAAAGAGATTTTTCTTTCATTAGTCATTTAATCGTTTCAGGAGTCTGACTTCCACGGTTTCATCTGGAATTTGTTGGAAAAGAAGCGAAGGGTGTAGGCTTGAGGAAACAAATATAGATCTTTGTTGTTTTTCTAATAATCACTTCACATGTACATGTCAGATCATGACTAAGACATTCTAGCAATTATTTTACAAACAATATTGAACAACATTTTGGATATTTAATAATAGAAATAAGAGGTTACCAGCCCTTCCTCCGACCATCAAGATGGACAGAAGTAGATTAAGAATCATCTTATGGGTAGTATTTATCAGGAAGAGTTGAACTCTTAAATTTTCCATCTTGCTGTAGGTGGAAACTTATGGATTTAGTTCAAAGCATTTCAACACCTAAAAACAAATTTGAACTAGCCTTCAGTGACAGCAAACAGCATTCTCATCACAAGCACAAATCACACAATATTCTTATATAGAAAACTTTGAAGTTTACAGGGAAATATTCCAAATAAACTAGGAATAGTGGCACATACCTTTAGACCTATAGCTTGAAGGACAGGAGAAAGAAGGTGACTTCGAGTTAAAGATGAACCTGGTCTTTCTGATGAGTTTCCAGGTGACTCATGATACATAGTGAGGCCCTGATTTAACAAAACAAAAACAAAATCAAAGAGGGAAAGTCACTCTAAAATAATTACAAACATAAACACTTTTGATTTTAGATATTTTTGTAGTCTCTGATCATAAATGAATTAGAATAACTATATCTACAATAACCTATTGAATTACATTAACTAGTATGCTAAAGTTATTCCACATATTAATTCATTTAATAACTCTAAGTTGTGAGAAGCATTGCAATGTACTGCATGGAGAAAGAGCCAATAAGGCTGCATTTTCATTAGTGTAGCTACTCAACATTGTTGGCTCCTGCGGAAGGTTCATTCTCCTTTGGAAATGGAACTGGAAATATAATATTCATGCTCCCAGTAGATTTCCATATAAACGTGCACATACGGAAGCACTAGTTACATTCATAGGGTTATGAATAGCATCAAAAACAGACAACGGAAGCTGGAGGAAGACAGAGTTGGGAGGGGGAGGAGAGAAGGAAGGTAGTAATGAAAGGATTTGTTTAGAGTTACTATTATATTTGTGTGTGTGTGTGTAAGTGTGTGTAAGTGTATGTGAGTGAGTGTGTGTCAGAGAGTGTATGTGTGTGTGAGTGTGTGTGTCTCCAGTGTTCCACTGCACACATGTGGCGGTCAGAGGAAAACTTGTAAGAGCTGATTCTCTTCTTCCACGGGGACTCTGATTGAACTCAAGTTTCAAGCTTGGCCACAAAAGCCTTTACCCAAAGAACCATCTCACCACACGCCTATGCCTCTGTCCTTTCAAGAATCACTGAATCATCCAACCTGAACTTCTTTTTAAAAGTATTATTACCACAATGATTTAACTTTTGTAAAAGGTTTACTTTGTGTGTCTAGAATTGCTTTTATGATGCCTGACCTAGAACCACTGTTTAAAAAACAATATTTTCTCTGTCAACTTCCTTTGGAGTTTTCATCAGAGAGTAGTTGACTGTATGTGGGTGAACTTCTGGAATCTTATAGATTTCACTGTGCTTGCTGTCTGCTCTTTCACTAATACTAGGACACTGAACACTGTGTTAAACCCTTTGACTTTGTTCTTCTCCTTTATTGGATTGGATAAAAAATATTTTAGATACTAAAACAGCAAGACATGTTTCCCAGATTAATACCTCCTCAATTTCTCATGACTTACATTACATTGTTATGTCCATTAAAAAAAAAAAAACAAGACTGACAGACCTTCAATTGTACACACCAAGAGTTCCCTGTCGTTTCCAAGTGCCTCAAGGGAAAGAATCCAAAACATCTGAGTAATGCAGCTGTCTTGGCTCTCTGTTGTGACTTTCTCCCATGTATATTATTGCTGTTCCATAACCACTGTTGTCCACCATGGGTCATGCCTTCAGGGTAGGACAGCATTGGCTGGTGGGAAATGTAACAAGAAAAACAGATTTTTTTTTTCTCCCTGGGTTGAATTCAACCAATGTCAACTAATCTTAGACCATTGAATAGAAAGTCACTGACTATATTTTATACATAAGGAATATGTAGAGACATTGTCTCTGTGCTTCTCTCTCTCTCTCTCTCTCTCTCTCTCACACACACACACACACACACACACACACACACACACACAAGACTTGACTAGACAAACTCTTATATCCAACACAAAGATACCAGCAGTTCTCTTTCTGAACACACACCTTTGCCCAGTAACTTTCCTATGGTGGAGTTGGGTCAGGTCAAACAGGGTGGATGGGGTTATTTTACATTTGTCAACACTCCTACAGAACATTAGAAATATTCTTGATTTTACGGCTTTAAAATAAAGTTGTAAATTCCCCTCCTTTTTCCTTCCAATAGATATCCTAAAACATGAAAATATGCTATTTCCTTTTTTCCCCTTTTCAACACACAGTAGAAGCAGAGGAACATACAAAACCCTTTATCAGGCTCCTGTGTCCTGTTTTTTGTCATTTTCCTTACCATAATGAGTCTATATTGGCCATAAGCTAACAATTTTAACTCTGCCTAATGCTTAGTGAGCTAATCTCAGTTTTATGAATGCCTCTGTGTCTCACTCAAATAAATATCCTCTTCAAATCTTTGCAGCAATTAATCCAATCTCGCTGTTAGAAAAATAAATATCAACAATGGTTCACAGCACCTGAAATATCCCAAGAGAAAATTTATTATATATCTTTAATGCAACATGACTGAAGCATCACCCTCTTTGATACTATTAGGAAATGTGACTAAGGTGGAAATTTCACTAAGGTGGCTTTATGGTATTGCAAAATAGCCCTTCTCCTATTTCTTCTCTTCCTTCATGTCTCTTGAGAAAGCAGCCTGCTCTTTATTTTAGTGCCTCCGGGAAATCTGTAGGTGGATGGAATATGGAAGTCTTCTATGTTTTTGTTTTTATAGATCATGAACTCTTAGAAGAATTTAGAGGCAAAGAATGGAAGAAAGAAAGCATTCCCTGGCCAAAGGTTTTGCTCTGTTGAAGCAGCACAGGAGGTGCTGTTTGTCCTTCAAAGTTTAATTTAAAAGCAGTGCTTCAAGCCATGGAGAAAAGTGGCATCCTTCTGCTCCAAGAGCAGAAGGAAACTGCATCCTAAGGCCTAGCACAGCTTCAGCAGGGTGGTGAGATGTCTAATTTGAAGCTTCTTGTTCTGCACAGGCAGATAGAAACTAAGGTACAGAGGCTTGCAGGGCTTGCTTTGGCAGATTGCAAGTGATGCAGTATTGGTAAAGAGGCCCGGAGAAAGAAATCCCATGTCTGAACCAAGTTGAGCAGATTTTTTTTATATTTTCTTTATTTATATTTCAAATGTTATCCGCATTCCTGGTTTCCCCTCCAAAAGACCCATATCCTACGCCCCCTCCCCCTGTTCACCAACCCACCCACTCCTGCTTCCCTATCTTGGCATTCCCCTACACTGGGGAATTGAGCTTTCTCAGGACCAAGGGCGTCTCCTCCCTTTGATTTCTAACAAGGCCATCCTCTGCTACATGTGCTGCTAGAGCCATGAGTCTCTCCATGTATATTCTTTGGTTGGTGGTTTAGTCCTTAGGAACTCTGGGGTTACTGGTTGGTTCATATTGTTGTTCCTCATATGGGGCAACAAGCTCCTTCAGCTTCTTGGGTCCTTTTTCTAGCTCTTTCATTGGGGAACTTATGCTCAGTCCAATGGCTGGCTGAAAGCATCCACCTCTGTATTTGTCAGGCACTGGCAGAGCCTCTCAGGAGACAGCTATGTCAGGCTCCTGTCAGCAAGCACTTGTTGGCATCCACAATAGTATCTGGGTTTGGTGTCTGTATATAGGATGGATTCCCAGGTGAGGCAGTCTCTGGATGGTCTTTGCTTCACACTTTGTCTCTGTATCTCCTCCCATGGGTATTTTGTCCCCCTCTAAGAGGGACCAAAAGAAAATACAAGGTCTCTCTACCAGAGTCTCAGCATTGTGGACTCTGAGAAGAAGGGACTCAGGAAGATACGACACAGTGTGTTCCACTGACCTGGAGTGATAGCTATCCTGTTTAGAAATTAATTTCACATAAAGAAAATAAAGCAATGCTTATTGTTTATCTAAGTCTCTAGGTCTGTGGATGTATACTTTTACAGTTTAGATGTCATAGAACTTCTCGGCAGAATATGATGTAAGGCTAACAACTTCTAATTCTACACAGGAAGTAGTCAATATATTGATGTACTTTACATCCCCAGAATGACCTAAGAATGTTGGGTTTGAAGAAAATGGTGTGCACAAAGAACATGCCCTGTGGTACAAATTTCAAACAATAAGCTTTGATAGGGGTAGAGTTGAACAGATGTCAAGTATGCCTTCAAATTGTACAAGAAAATTATTCATTTTACGAAAGTAGTTACTCCAAAATTATAATTAAAATTATAAAATGATAGAGAGTTTATGTTTGATATATATAGAAAACAACATAAGCAATTAAATTCATTTAATATAGCCTATTTTTAAAAAGTATTTTCTGGAGAAAACTGTACCAACATCTGCATAATTCTGATTACAAGGTGTTAATTCTCTAAAGCAGATAGCATTTTCTTAGTTAGGGTTTCTATTGCTGTGAAGAGACTCCATGACCATGGTGACTTTCATGAAGAATGACTTTAAATGGGGGCAAGATTACAGTTTCAGAGGTTTAGTTTATTATCATCATGGTGAGAAGCATGGAGGTATGCATGCAGACATGGTGCTGGAGAAGGATATGAGAACCCTTAATCCCCAGGCAGAAGAAGGAGACTGTGTGCCACATGGGGCATAATGAGCATATATAACCTCAAAGCCCTTCTTCTACAATGACATTCATATCTAAGAAGGCTGCTCCTACTCTAACAAGGCCACACCTCCTAATAGTGCCACTCCCTATGGCCAAACAGTTGAACACACGGATCTGTGTGGGCCATTCGTATTCAAACAGTCACAGTGTTTAAGCGCAAATTGTAATCCAAAGAGTTATAATCTCTTCTTTTGAATTGGTTGTGCTTGAATGGCTAAAATGTACCCTTCAAATTGTCGAATAAAAATGATATATTCTGTGATAATGTTATTACTCTACTTCTGAGTACAATTTGAAAAATTATTATTTTTTTGTTTTATTTACTCAGAAGAAAGAAAAAATAATGATGGAGGGAGCAAAGAAAGAGAAGAATAAGAAAAGAACAGAACAGTAAATGGAAATAGATGAGCAATGACTAACAAGTGGCTACAGACCAAGTGGGTCATTCAAAAGCAGTTCCAGGGACATTGCTTGAATGGGAATCTTATCATGATTATCTGGGAGAAGTGGAAGTTTCAGAAGGAAAAGATGTGTGGCCTGTCATTTCAAACTGCCTACTCAGAAGGCTAGCTGGCAAACTCTCAGCTCAGGTTTTTATCTTAGTTTTATTGGGTCAGTCTCAAACTATATAGTCACTATAGGATTCCTTCTCCATGATGATTTTATCCTGGTAGTTCTTCTAATATTGTCAATTCACCAGTCGGACTTCTACACTCTGAAACTCAGAAATTGATCCAAGTACTATCTGGTTGTTACTTAGAGCATAAGTCCCTGAATATGCAGATGAGAACTCCCTTAGATTTAAGCAAACTGTCAAAACCTGTGATTAGTGCTGATTTTCATCCTTGTTTACAACCGTTGTTTCATGGATCTTTACCTTGCTGCACTGGCCCTGGTTTCAATGTAAGGACTAGAGGGACTGTTAATGCAGATTCACTTGTTCCTGACTTTAAATCAAAATGTTTGACAACTAGGTTGTACTACAGACATTAAAGGTTTCACCTGCATTTCTAGTACATTCGCTGAATCATTTGGTGTTTTTTCTTTCTTTTCACAAAAAAAAAACAATTTTCATAAAACCCTTCATAACTTCATATTTGTATAACAAACAGTAAAAAAAGTCACAATCTATATATATAATTATATGATTATATAATTATAATAATAATGTGTAAGTTATAATTATACATGACTATATATATATATATATATATATATATATATATATATATATATAGTCACTATACTACATATAGTAACCCCAGCGTCAGGGAAATGGTTCTAGAGGCAATTTGCAGGCAAATGGATGGAACTAGAAAATATCACCCTGAGTGAGGTAACCCAGTCACAAAAGAACAGACATGGTATGCACTCACTGATAAGTGGATATTAGCCCAGAAGCTCAGAATACCCATGATACAATTTATAAACCATATGAAGCTTAAGAAGAAGAAATACCAATGTGTGGATGCTTCAGTCGTTCTTAGAACAGGCAACAAAATACGCACAGGACATAGAGGGTGAAAGGGACTTGGGAGGTAGAGGGGAGAGGGAGGGGGAAAATGGGGGCAGGATCAGGCATGAGAGAAGACAGGGATGATAGACAGAGGATTAGGAAATTGAACAGAGGTGTGTAGCAATGGGGGATGGGAAATTGGGGTAGCCACCAGCAAGTCCCAGATGCCAGGAACCAACAGGGATGACATTAGCTGAAATGCCCAGCAAAGGGAAGGGAGAACCTGTACAAACCATATCCAGGGGTTAGGTAAGGCCCCCGATTGAGGGAAGGGGCCACACACTCATCTCCAAATTTTTAACGCAGACTTGCTCCAGTTTAAAGAAAATACAGGGACAAAGAATGGAGCAGAGACTGAAGGAAAGGCCATCTAAAGACTGCCCCACCTGGGGATCCATCTCATATAAAGATACCAAACACTGACACTATTGCAGATGCCAAGAAGTACTTTCTGACAGGATCCTGATATAGCTCTGCCAGAGCCTGACCAATATGGATGCAGATGCTCCTAGCCAACAGTTGGACTGAGCATGGGGACCCAATGAAGGAATTAGGAGAAAGGACTGAAGGAGATGAAGGGGTTTGCAACCCCATAGGAAGAACATCAACCAACTGGACCACCCTCCCCAGCCAGAGCTCTAAACCACCAACCAAAGAGTACACCTGAAGGGACCCATGGCTCAGGCTGCATATGAGGCAGAGGAAGGCCTTGTCAGACATCAATGGGAGGAGAGGGGGCCTGAGGGGGTTTGACACCCCAGTGTAGGGGAATGCCAGAGTGGTGAGGTGGGTGTGGATAGGTGTGGGTGGATGTGGGTGGGAGCACCCTCATAGAAGCAGGGGCAGGGGTGATGGGGTAGGGGGGTTTTGGAGGGGAAACTGGGAAAGGGAATAACATTTGAAATGTAAATAAATAAAATATCCAATAAAAAAGTTAAAAGCAAGAAGGTGATTAAAAGTTGACCATGAATATATAAATCAAAGGAACCTAGGATGCCAAAGCAGCATTGATTTCAAGAGGTGCCTATTTTATAGAGAAGGGCCTGTAATGGGAAAGAATAAGAAGTCTATCAACCATATACATCGATATCAATCCTGAGCAACTTTTATTCTCAGTGACAGAGCATTACCTATGAAGCAACAGTGACTGATAAAAGAAATTGACAAATCCACAAGGAAATTTGGAGCTGGGAAACCCCTTGTGACTGTAATTGCTTGACCAATCAAGCAGTAAATTAGCAAGGCTATAGTGATCTTGAATGACTCTGTCCACTAATTGAGTTTAATTGACATATATAGTGTACTGCACACAGCCCTTCCAAATACGTAGAATCAACTGGGATGTAAACCCTTTTAACTCTTTACTCGGCTGAAAAAACAGACCTCAGAAAATTTTTTTGTTTATGCATCGTATTCTGCTCAGTAAAAAAAGGACTGTGTTCACAAGCAGTTTGGGCCGGGTAGATGTATGTTTCCTTTATGTCTGAATCACCATTACCAAGACTTGGACAGAATTTCATGTCTGTATTTACACAGGAGGTCGACTGTCACCTTCTCATGAGTGGCAAATTTTGAGCTTTGGGCTTTTTTTTTTTTTTTCCTGGTCAAACAGAATCTTACCCAAGCAGAGTTTCTGGGTGTTTATTCTCTAACTACATCAGAAGAAAAAAATAATAAATGTAAGGTTTGTAGTCTATCTGGAGTCTGTGCTCTTGTTTTACCTAATTTTGAACAGGTATCTGGATATGATGCTGTTAACCATCTAGATTTATATTGGGTTTATCTTTACCAATTGTTTTCAAAAGATGGAAGTGTGAATGCTCTGGTCTGCTATATTTTCCTAGTATACACTCTGCACTGGACACTACAATATGGTATTCTTTCTACTGACAATTGTTCTTATTATTATGGGTAGCTGAGTGGCACTTTCAGACTAGTGAAAACAAACATTATCATCCTTGCTCCCACATAGCTCCATCCTACTTAGTGATCTCAGCTACCCACTCAGTGTTGTATTACCTCCCAGTCAGTGCTACTGATTTACCCACCTCGTGGTACCCAATTACTTTCCTAGGGTTTTTCTTTTTATGTTTATACCTCATTTTTAATGAAGAGCTCTCTTACAATTTTTTTGTATACATAGTTTCACACCCTTTTATTTTATCCAAATAAGCTTATAGCGTTTTGCTAAAATAAGTTATAATTTCAACTATGTTGATGATAGGAACAAAGGATAAATCAAACATCTTTCGTTCTGGAGAATGGTGGGGCACGGTGGTTTAACAGCTTTCAGTTTACAGTTGACTTTTGCAACGTGAACATTTGCAGAGGAACTTTTTTGTGAACATTTTCCATTCCGTCATCTGTTTTCTCCTTCTTGAATTATTTGATATTAAAATAAATCTCTCTTAAAGCACCTATCATGGAATTGTTCTTGCTAATTTCTTCTTATACCATCTGTGGAATCATACATTGTAGACTTTGTGATTATGATTGAACCTTCTTTTAAAATATAAATTGTAATCACATTATTCAGAAACCTGATGAACAGGAGGCCACAGAGAATTTAAATGCCATGTGGAATGACTTTCTTCATATTTGAAGGATAAATAATGCTTTGGAAGTTTAGGCCCTTGAGTTTAAGGTCTCAGGTAAAGTCACAGATAGGCCTGTTCTTCCACTGATATTCTTCAAGCTCACCCTGAATTCACTGATACTCAATGAAGGAAAACATGAATATAAATATTTGCTTATAAAGACTTGTGAATATCTCTTTAACCATAAACTGTGAGTGTTAGATCACATGAAAAAATAAAACATTTATTATAGGAAGCTGTATTTAAAAGAGCAGATAGCAGGGATTTTATCTTTTTATTGAAAATTGATTCTTTTCTCATACAAATTTGCTTTTCTATAGTTTCCCCCTCCTCTACTATTTCCAGCTCCCCCTCCCACCTGCTCTCCCCTTCAAAATCACTTCACTTCTGTTTCTTACTAGAAATGAACAAGCTTCTAAATGTAACAGACAAACATGACGAAATTAAATATAATAATATGAAGCAAAACTCTTCATGTCAAATATAAACACAGCAACCCAACAGAAGGAAAAGAGTCCTAAAAGTAGGCAGTAGAGTCAGAGACCCACTTGTCCTCACCATCAGGGGTCCCAAAAAAGTACTAGGCTAATAACAGCTTTAATACATATGCAGTGAACCTGGTGTAGACCCAATTATGCCATGGGCTTGCTGCTTCAGTCTGTGAGGTCGTATGTGCTCTTCTTAGTTGTTTCACAGGACCATGTGCCAAGTTGCTGGCCCAGGGGGTCTCATGGAAATCGTCAAATGACTCATGTGTTCCTGTCTTGTTGCTGGGGAAGGAGCCTCTCTGACAGCGATTATCTAAATCACTGAGTATATGAGTCTATGAGTATAGCAAAATATGTAGCTGACTTTTGTTACTTTGTGGGTTCTTCTTTTTCCCATCCTTTATACCTGTGGTTTTACCCCATAACACTAGATAAGAAAGAAGGAAGGATAAAAGGAAGAGAGATAGAGGTCTCTGAATTTATTTATTTATTCTTCTTTCAGCAAAAATACTAACAAACCATAGACAACTTCCCTAAAGGACCAACAACCATCCACCACACTTCTCAGGTCTCTGGCATTTATATGTCCTCAGAAAAATTCCCAGAATACCAAATGCCACACAATCACAATAATTATCTGCAGCTGGCAAAACTACACTTCTGCTAAAGCATGAGGCAAATCATAGTCCACTGCAGTGAAGAGTATGAAGCTGCCCCACATCCCTATACCTGCAATTTAAAATGAAAACGCATTCTTACAATATTTCTATGTTTTTAAAGAAACCAAAATTCTAGGAATCCCACTAAAGAATATCATTAGGAATCAGTTCAACCAGAGAGTCTGAATGGAAGGTCTCCATCAAATCCCTTCCCTTGTAGCTCAGGGAACCCTAGGGAAGAAGAGGCAGGAATATTGTAAGAGTTGGAGGGAGTGGAGGGCATCAGGAGAACAGGGCCATCTGAACAAACTAAACAGGCTTTTCCTTAAGTACCATAATCTACCAATATTGTTTAATATTTTCCTCATGAATTTTACACCACTTTTGTTTTAACCTATAGGGACTGTTACCTCCGATGGATAGGATCCAAACACACTATGATGCTTAATATCTTTGAGAAAATACTATCTTATTGAACTTATTGATCAAAGACCTTAGAATGGAATTCTAAGAGCTCTGAAACAGCATTGCATCTCACTTCGTTAAACTCAGCATCCTTCAGAAGACTTTCAGTTTTAGTTTGCTATCATTTTTTCACATTTGTGAATTATAACTACATCTATGCAAATGAATGTGTTACAAACACTCTGTGCTTATAAATAAAGAAAAAAATCACATTACTTTGAAGTGAGGAGAAATGTTTATGAATGATCAGTGGTAATGTTTCAATTCCATTCATTGAGGCCTGGATAATGATTATATAGTTCATCTTGGGTTCATGAGTTTTCTCTATAATTCTCATCCACAAACCCTGGCACATGAGATACACTGTTTCTCTTCATCTAAGACATATTTCACTCCAGAGTTGAGATTTTCACTTTACTTTTTTAACTCTTCTATTATCTTTTAAAATATTTAAATGAAATTCTCAAGTACTGACTACATTTTCCTTTTTATTTCATTGAATTTCTAGGCTAATTTGGGAGTACCTAGTATATTTATAAATTTCAATCCTCATATCAGGAACAGTCAGTTGCCAGTAGAAGATAATAAAGCAACTATAAATAATAACAAACTGGGTTATTTCAACTTACAGTTTCAGGTTATAGTACATTATTTTGAGGAGTCAAACAGGAACCTCAAACTGCTGGTCACATCATCTCGACATCAAGAACAGAAAGAAATGAACCCATAATAACTTGCATTCATTCCTGCTATGCTCAGCTCCCTTTCTTTCCTCTTAACCAGTTCAGGACCACCTATCTTGGCAGTGGCATCACTGTCTGTAAGCTGAGTCTTCTCATATCAATCAACCTAATTAAAACAGTCTCCCAAAACATTCCCATAGGCCAACCCAATATAGACGACCCCCATTGCGACCCCCTTCCTAGCTTGTGTTTAGGTGACAATTAAAGTTAACCATCATATATCTGTGAGAGTGGATGAGTACACTCATACATAAGAGCTCTGAAGAGAACTTAGAATGAAGTATATAAGCATTGTATACATTTCAGTCTGTATTATTATTTTCCTTCTTGGAGGGAACCTATTACAGCATTTTGAGGAAGTCAGAAAAAGAGGATTGTTTTGTTGTCCCTGTGTTCTGTTTCATTGTCAGATAGCATGGTGATGAGTATGAGCTTTACTTCTTTATAAAGCTCCCAAAAGCAGGGGCTGGCGAGATGGCTAAGCAGTTAAGAACATTGCCTGCTCTTCCGGAGGATCAATTCTTAGCACCTTTGTAGATGTTCTCAGTTACCTGCACCTACATCTCTAGCAGATCCAATCCCCTTCTGGCCTTTGCAGGCACTGTGTACACATGATACACAGACATGCATGCAGGAAAAACACTCAAACACATAAAATACGTAATTTGAAAAGACTGAAAGCAATACAGGTACAGTAAAATACATGAGATACAGAACAATACAATGCTACATGGTGGAGCTCAAGGGAACCGTGCTTCAATTTGTGCAAACAGTTCTTCAAACTCATCCTCACTCTCCACAAATGAAGAAAGCAAACTCACTGGAGATCTTGTGTTTGAAAAGTCCATAAAGAGATTTACCTTGAATGAAATTGTTGGAGAGCTGTAGAAGTTTTGAATTCTCACCTATAGTCACATAAGAGGAACCAGACAGGGACATTAAAAGGCGATGTTTGGTGAGAGAAAAATAATCTCAAGAAAATAATTAGGGATCTATGCGCAAAAGGTGCTGTCTAAGGAGTCTGCCTTGAATCTGCCACGAATATCAAAGCTTTCTAAACCAAAGGTCAGGCAAAATCTCACCAAATAAAACATTGTTAAATGTCTTTGATAGTTATCCTCCTAGCTGACTTTGGAAAGAGCAAGCATACTGATTAGAGGATAGATAATAGGTCCTGACACTGGAGTTGGAAGGAGCAGCACCAGAAAGATAGCCTGGCTTCACCTAGACAGCTTGACTTAGAAGTTCCCAGCAGGGTCTCCAGGGAAACCCATAAAAGCATCCTGCTACTGAGCACTGACAATTGCAATTGTCATATCTGCCCTCAAATGGCATAACTGGTAGATTTTCCTTAAGCCTTATTTCTTCTGCATCTATTACAATCTTAGGACAAACAGAATCAGTTGAGAGTAGGAAATGGAGGTGAAGGAGTAGAGAAGCTCATTAGTGTAGAGCAGGTGTTATCTATTGGACAACGGATGCCTCTTAAAGTTCTGTGGATACCAACTATTTTCCTTTTTTGCATGTAGCATAAGGGAGAAAAAACATGGTTCTTCTAAATAGGGAAAGAATTTCAACTGCAATGTGATTCAAAAAACTAAGGGAAAATGGTTTCACATTTTCTTTACTAAAATAGGGAAACAAAACATCTGTGCTAGAAGACAAGTGTGATAAAACAGTAGTAGTGGGGAAGCTAGAACATATTTAAGGGGCTCAGTGTCCATGGATATTTGAAAGGCACACACACACACATACACACACACACAAGAAATAAGTAAATGACATTTTTAAAAGATATGGAGCAAATTGTATTGTATATCATTTCTGGCTATATATCTTTATCTGCCTATGTATATATATATATATGCATTTATGATTTATGGTGTGTGTGTTTTCTGTAAATCTTTTTAATATTTCTTAAAAGTACAGAATATCATAGTTTAATGGGACTTAAGTGACTAGAAATAACAATGAGAATCTGTGCACTTAACATATGTAATTTGTAAATACTACATATTTTTCACATTTACCTGCAGATAGCATAGTAATACAAGATGACAAGAAATGTAGTCACTGGATGGAAAAATAAACTTTGGAAAATCCCCACAATATTAAGCAACAAATTATTACCTCTAATATACATCACCTGTCACATGACTTGTCAGATAAAAAATATTACTTTTTTTTAGAAAAATATATCAGCAATAATGACTTACAGCAATGAAAACTGTGGAGCATCATAGTTTGAAGAGAAAACATGAATTCTTGAAAATAGCAAAAGATGCAGAGGTTTTATAATGTATCTAGATCATGTATCTAATTGTTGCAAAGGAATGGTAAGCTTGAGAACAGCACTGCAGTTACTAGCCCTCATCCTCAGAAGCAAAGCAGATGTGACTGCAGAGGACTGCAAGTGATATTTGTCTTTAAGGTGATCAAGATAAAATAAATCTGTAACATTCTTTTATTCTGTGCTATTTATAAACGTTTTAGTTCACTGACAGCTAAATCGACCTGGTCCTTACAATCACCCCAGCATAGATAAACAGCAAATGCCCTTAACTCTTTAAGAGAGAAAAACCTAATTGCAGGAAGGAAAGCAATGCTGCCACACTTCAGTGCAGCTGGCTGACAGTGCTATGGTGTCTGTCACAGAGGGTTCAGGAGTCAACGGGCTGAGAACTTTAAATGAAGCAGCAACCTGGACAAGCACCAGGGAGGAGAAAAACAAAAGGTTAATGGGGGAAAGTAAGAGAGAACTCGATGAAGATATTAAAAACAGAAGTGTAAAATAATGATTGGAACATGACTTTCAAGTTTAAAATAATCAGCAGTTCTATTTTGATAGACTTTATACGATCCGGGTGCACAAGAGATTTATCTATAATGATGCAGTGGTAGAGTATGGGATTTCTGCAGGCTCTTAATCTATACAGGAAGTGTTTGAACCGTCTTTGTGGAATCTGAACTTTCTGTCATATTTCAAAAAAGTTGTCCTTCAAGGTTGATTAAAAAATATGAGCAGTGGCGCACGCCTTTAATCCCAGCACTCGGGAGGCAGAGGCAGGAGGATTTCTGAGTTCGAGGCCAGCCTGGTCTACAAAGTGAGTTCCAGGACGGCCAGGACTACACAGAGAAACCCTGTCTCGAAAAACCAAAAAAAAAAAAAAAAAAAAAATATGAGCTTGTCTAATTTAGAATACCTCCTGTAAGAAAGCCTATGGTAAACATGAATGTAGATTCCTTTTAAAATGTTTTTTATGCCGGTACAATGTTTAAAAGAAAATACTAATTGCAGAAAATTGAAAGCAATTATCCAAAGGTTGTGTGGAGAGGAAACCCTGTAACAACTGAAAAGAACTGCAATGCAATTATAAATGATTATCAACCAAGAAGTGTGTTAGCTCTGTGAGGATGATGTACTGTGAGCCACTCTCCTTTGTGTAAATGTCCCTCTACTGTAGCTCACATAAATCCTTTCACCCCTCCAACTGAGTGGCTCTTCCAAGTACTTCGGGAGTCCCTGGGCCACCCTAGAACACTGGGGCATTTTAGTTTCACTGAAACCCATTTTCTTTTCACTCCATAGGCTCTTGCCAATGTTCTAATTTTTTAAACTGCTTTTATGTGAAGAAAGTTTGGGAAACTTTGTACCATTTTCAAATAACGATAAAACATAAAAGTCACTTTTCTTACTGACATTTTTAAAGGACCCTGTTTCAGGCCAAGTAACTGGTGTGTTTCATGGTGATATTTAAACAAATTTGTCACATAAAATGGACTGTTCAACCTGACTAGTCTTGGGACTGAAGAACTCAGATGAGTTATGAAACCTGATATTAAAACATCTCTGTAAAGAATTCCTTGTTTTTCCTATACCATGTTTTCTAGGCTGCTCAGTGAGTATACAGCAAAGCCCTTTGTTAGGAATAGAAACAGAAAGGCACTGGTTAGACACACACGAGCAAGAGAGGCACAGCAGACAGACAACACATAGCTGACAAATCACAACGTACAAGCTTCAGACAGAAGACATGGGAAGAGAAGTGAAGAATTCAAAATTTAGGTTTTAGGTTTGTTCTTGGTAAACTATTTGAAGGTAAATTTTCTTTGTTTTCTTTCTTTGTTTCTTTCTTTCTTTCTTTCTCTCCTTCCTTCCTTCTTTCTTCCTTTTTTTTGGTTATAACATTAATGAAAACAATATGTTTAAAAAGAGCAGAAAGTAGAAGGTCATAGGAGAGTGAAAAGTGAAACAATTTACATTAAGTACTCATGCATAAAATTCAAAAATAAAGAATTTTTAAAGAGAGTAAAAAAAAATGATTACCAGAAGCTATAAAGAGTAAATAGCTAGGAAGGAGGCAGTGCAACAGGTACCAAAATCCTTCAGCTAGGTGGAATATGTGTTTGTGTTTTCAAGCAAAGGGCCATTAACTATATTTTATACCAACTTACACACATTCTGAAGAATGAGACAAGAAAAAAACAAAAAAACAAAAAAACTAAGTCCCTAAATACAAAGAATTAGCAAACACTTAAGGCAACAAGATACCACTAGCTCAGATTTGGTCATTACACATACATACACTTTGTCACTCCATTGTCCTGTAATCATATGCAATTATTGTGGCAGTTAAAAAGAACACATTAAGGCCAGGTGTGGTGGAGCCACCTTTAATCTGAACACTCAGGAGGCAGAAGCAAGCAGATCTCTGAGTTTGAAACCAGCCATGGTCTATATAGTGAATTCCAGCTACATAGTGAGACCTTGTCTCAAAAAATTTAAAAAACAGACAAACAAAAAAAAAACTATTTTGAAAAATACTCAGAATGTTATTATGCCTTACTCTACCATGTGTCAAGGTTTTGGGTAAAGCTACAAAAATGTGGATAAGACAATCAGCTGGAACAGAATGGAGAGTCTGGACCAACCAGCAGATATGCACTGCCTGACTTATACCCAATGCCTAGCACACTAAAGTGAGCACAAAAATGTATTCTAATAAACTCTGGCTGGACTACCAGAGATCCAGATGGGGATAACAATTTTAGAGTCCTCTAACTTTATGACGATGTATGTATATAAACTTTTAAAGTATAGCTGTAATGAGCTGTTTTCCTCCAAGCCCCAAGCTCCTGGAATAACAACTCAGACTCAAACAAACTTACAAATACCTAGGCCATATAGCTAGGCTTATTTCCTGACTAGCTTATAATTTAAAATAACCCATTTTTTACTAATCTACATTCAGTCCTGTGGATGGTCACCTCTGATCAGGTAGTCTGTCCTCTTCACATATCCCCTAGGGTCTTGCTCTATTCTAGAATTCTTTCTGCCTCCCTTATGGCCCATCTTCTATTCTACCCTTCCCTATAGGCCATAAGTGTTTTTTTTAATTGACAGGTGATACATACATATACTACACAAGATATTACCTCTACAGATAGCTATTATTTCTAAAGTTGCAAAAGAGTCTGTTATGCTAATGAGAAAATCCAGTAGCCTACAGTGTATTGTGAATTAGCAGATCTGAGTTTTAGTGAGATCTTTGTTAACAAGTCATCTGGGATGAAGTAATTGAATTCCCAGAAACTATTTTCCCCCAGCTGAGAAAATAAGTGGAAGATTTTTTTTATAATTCCCTAGCTAGAGGATCATTCAGTAAGAAGCAAATTAGTTAATATAGTGAAACTGAGTTAAACATAACTGCATGTCTGGAACAATTCTTATGTCAGAGACATATTCTGTGGTCAAAAATAAATTGCCAGAATTCATAAAATATACCAAGACAGGTATCAGGCAAGGCAGCATAAATTATCATGATCATACTTTTGGAATCCCCAAATATAATTGTTTCAGAGGTAAGCATGACTGATTTTTAAATAGTAGCCACGTATTCCTAAGCATCCATCCTGGTGTATTTTCAAATAACATTCAGAAAGCTCTCTTTTATTTCAATGCAATGCAAAGATTAAATTATATAAACTGTATCTGTGAAGAAGGATGACTAGTTAGGTTATAAAAAAATCAGAAATTCCACAGGCTAATACCAATTGTGGGATTTAAAATACACAGAAGTTAAATAATATACAACTTCCTGGCAAGAAATAAAAGAGACAACAAACAAACAAACAACGAAGTTAATTAATCATGGATAGACAGGCAGAAGGAGCCTTCGATCTCCAACACACATCATAAACAAATTCACTCTTGTGTGCCGATGGGTCACAGTCTTACTTTCCACAAGCCATGGTTCCAGACATGGCAGTAACCCCATGCTGAGCTGAGCAAAAGCCCATTTGAAGGGTAGCATTAGTAAATGAAACAAAATCCCACTGTAATGATTACTGAGATTAAATAAGTGCTAGTTAAACTATGTAAGCACATTTGATTTAATCCGTCATTTTTGATTGACCAGGAAAAAATATATAAAATTATCTCTGTCTAACGGAACCCCAGCTATAAGCTTCAACTTGGGTGCTGCTTGTTCTCCAAAGCCTTAGTTGACCTTTCCAATCAAATTACTGTTCTCTCATGCATGGTTGTTGCAGATTTTCATATCACACATTTCATCATCATCGTACTGTATTAATACAGGGATTTTTCTTACAGCATCCTTCCCTACCCCTGGTTCTCTCCAATGATCTTTAAGGTCCTTCTTTATGTCCTCCACTGTGTACTTAGTACGCAAACAGTGTGTGTTTCTTAATTAGATGGATTGATGAATAAATATTTTAGTGTAAACAAAATATATCAGGTTAAAGAATAAAAATGAAACTAAGTAAGATCATCCCTTTTAAAAGTGATTAGAATGGAGATCCATTGTAGCTGTATGAATTTAGTTTCATTAAAAGTTATGAAAAGTATGTACAATAGGCAAGATATTCAGAGCTGATAATACATGAGTATTTTAGTGCTCGTCTCTCTGCTTCTCTATATATTTGAATCATGACACATTATTATAATCTATGAGACAGAAAGTAATATTAATACTTTTGGATATGCAGAGTAGCATATTATTTAAACTTATGTTACCATAGTAACTATTTTAAATGAAAGTAGGAAGTCTGTACTACAGACTCAGTGGCAAAACAATGTAAACAACAAAGAACAGAATTATGGCCTCATCTTATGAAAACAAGACAAAATAAAACACAGCCAATTGATGGAAGGGAAGCAGGTTACCAAGAGTACTGGCAACACTTGTGATCCAGCTTGTGGGGAGGTGAACCAGAAAGATTGTGAGTTTGAGATAACCTAGACTAAAGTTTAAAATTCTAATTCTATCTGTGGACAATTAGAGGAACTAGGAAATAGATATGTAGATTCATATATGAGTATATATACATTATGTGCATACATGCACATATATATTCATGTATATGTGTATATATGCATAGAATCCAGAGGTCAATGCTGAGTGTCTTACTCAATTATTCACCACCTTATATATTGATGTAGGGTCTCATACTGAAACTTGATCTCAACAGTTGACTACCCTGGTCATCAAGCCCCAAAGGTCCTCTTATAACCCATAACTACTCTCTAGTCCTTCAGGTCCCATCCAGGGCTGGGATTACATGCAAAAAACAAACTACTCTATTAAACTTTTTGTCTTAGAGATTTAAAAATAAAAGTTTGCGTATAAATGTTTTGCCTACATGTATGTGTGTGTATCACATATTTATCCGGAGCTGACAGAAGTCAGAAGAGGGTGTTAGAACCACTGGGACTGGAATTTATGGGTGTTTGTGAGCCATGTGTGGGTGATAAGAACAGAACCCAGGTCTGCTGCAAGAGAAACAAGTGTTTTTAATTGCTGATCAAACTTTCCAGACCCAGTAGATAAACTTTAAATCAGGAATGACAAGCTTGAATGACCAACAAAAAAAGCTAACTCATTTTATTACTTTAGTCATTTAACTATTATAATCATATATCATTCAAAGGCTCAAGTAATCAACTGAAAACTTGACATAAGATAAATTATCTAGATATATGAAAAGGGAGGTTCCCTGTATACATAAGGTAGAATGTAGCATTACAGAACCTGATTATGCCCAGGACAATACGTAGATTATACAACTACGACGCATGCATGTAGGACAAAGAATAAGCACGAATAAATTCTACACGATATATAAATAACAAAAAATAATGGGTAGCTTAGAAAGAATTTTGTTTTATAATGATAAAAATGAATATGAAAAAATTATTTATTGAGGTTGTTTCTCAGTAACTCTACTGAGATCAACTGCACTTTAAAGCATTTTAAATCTCTACTGCATGCCAGAGATTCATTATGAGATGGAATTGTGACAGGAAATCTGATGAATTCAAAACGCTATTGAATGAAGAAAGGCCTTAATAATTCCTGTTCTTGCAAAAGTCTCTTAACAAGGTGAATTACTCAAACATATAAGTCCATTGAGATATGAACTGAAAATCTCATTGAACATATTTGGAGGAAATGAAAAGACCTGAAGCTATAAGGACTCTGTTCTTCAAAAGGACGCATGCTCTAGCAAGTTCTCTGCAAAAGTCACATTTTATTCCAAAGCAAAACTGTGGCCCATGCATAGAGGGTCTGCAAACAGATCCTGATGTTGATAGCATCCTATGTGGCTCTGGCATCTTCTTCTAAACAGATGTGCCTGGCTAATCTTGCTACAGGTATTTTCCCTGATTTTAAAAAGGAAAAATGAAACTTTTCAACCAAGAGTTACAATAGCCCAGAGAGTTGAGATGATTTCAGAAGTCCCGTAGAAACCGCAGGTGAGATGACTGTTGTTTTTAAAGTTTAAAGGGCCTTAGCATTTCATTCACTGAAGCTATTGACTTTAAAGCAAAAGAAATAAAAATTTGCTGCTGCTGATTGAACTCTGGGTATAAGTCTGAAATCTGGGTTTCTGTTTTGATTGGATTCCTTCTAAAGAAAAATGATGTCGTGTGTGTGTGTGTGTGTGTGTGTGTGTGTGTGTGTATTTGGGTGCCTGAAAGAAGATCTGATTCTAAATCCTCAATGTTATATTAAATTGTGTTGTTTTTTTAACAAGCCTGCCCTCCCTCCACCCCAAAGTCTTGTTTCTTCATCTTTGTTTTTGTTTGTTTGTTTGTCTGTTTGTTTGTTTTTCGAGACAGGGTTTCTCTGTATAGCCCTGGCTGTCCTGGCTGTGATTTAGAGACCAGCCTGCTCTACACAGAAAGCTCCAGACCACACCCAGAGCTGCATAGTAAGATACTCTTAAAAGAAACAAACAAGCAAAACAAAAACAAAACAAGAAGCCTCCCCCCCCCCAAAAAAAAACCCAAATAGAAACAGGAATAAGATCATTAGGGGCCTTGATGAGTTTAAATAAAATATGTACACAAAGATTTGTTGAAAATAATAGCTGTTTCATTTAATAGATGTTAACAGTTTGCTCATAACTGTTATGGATACAATCAACCCATTTTTGACTGTACCCGAGGCTTCAGCTCTTCGTGGGAGTTCATGCCTGTACCGTGTAATTGGTCAAAGGCCCATTGCTTGGAGTGTATGGGGATGAACCTATTACTATTGGTTCGCTAAGTGAACATGTTGTCAAACTGCCTCTTAAATAATTGTTTATACCCCTCAAATTATCACTATCTTCGCCTTAAATGGAGCTTTTATTTGTAGGGAACAACAATTAACAGAAAGACTCACAGCTGGTGAGATTCAGAGAACAGGTGATGTCAAATACTCAGCATTAAACAACATGTTCGTACCCTTCTCTCCAAGGCTCAGGGAGTATCACAGAAGAGGGGGTAGAGGAACGTTGCCTGTAATTTTAAAAACCTGCTTGTTCAGACTAGGCTTTGGGAACAGCAGTTCCCCTCTGGCTAGCTATCTCTTTTCCCATAAACACCAGGACCAGCAATTGCTTTAAATTGACCATCCACCCACATCCCCCACCCCCTTGGCTGGCTCTGCCTACTGCCAACACCCGCCCCGCGGCTGCGCCCTCTCTCTTGCCCACCTAAATCGTAGGTGATGGAAAACACCAGACAATCTTAATATTTTAAAAATCAGCCATATGACACAACCACTGGGCTTGGAATCTATTGTCCTAAACTCATCAGCTATTCTATATTAGAATTCATCCGGTGGTAGAGGCCGCCATCCGTTCTAATTGCCCCCGGGTCTGCATGGTTTCCCTGCATCTCCCTCCAAAGCCTGGCACAAAAGCTCTTTATCTAGTTTCCTCCTTTTCCTCCTGGGACCCTGAAAACATGCCTATATATCTTTCACCAGAAATTGGCTTCTGCCCTTTTTATTTACCCAAATCAAGGGACAATTAGGGATCCTCCCCCTACAGAGGAATATAAGAGAAAAATAAGAGAAAGGAAGGCCAAGAAACTATGTCTTATTCTCTCATGTCTCTCATGAAATCAGAGTACCTAAAAGCTGCCTGAATATAACCAGAACACGACTGAACACTTTAGCATTCAGCCTTAGATAGAGGAGTACCCCCACGACATGAGGGATTTACTGGCAGTTAAGGACTCCTGGGGAAGAAAAAGTCATAGCGTTCAGTGGCAGTGCCTCTGAGAAGTTACTCATGCATCAGTAGATAGTTTCATGGCCACTCAGATGACAATGAACCTGGTTAAGTACAGTGGGGTCATAAAGCAAAAGGAAAATCAAAAACAAAATTAAAAGACATGCCAGGCTCCTGTCAGTAAACACATCATGGCATCAGTAATAGTGTCAGACCTTGGTGTCCCGCATCCCCCATGAGATGGACCCCAAGTTGGGATGGTCATTGGACCACCTTTCCTTCAGGCTCTTCTCCATTTTTGTCCCTGCAGTTCTTTTAGAATGGAACAATTCTGGGTCAGAAATTTTGACTGTGAGTTAGTAACCACCCCGTTCCTACACTCGAGGCCCTGTCTATCTACTAGAGGTGGACTCCTCAAGTTCCCTTCCCCATTGTTGGGCATTTTGGCTAAGGTCACCCTTATTGAGTCCTGAGAGTCTCTCACTTCCCCAGTCTCTGCTACTTTAGAGGGTGTCCCCACCCCTCTACCCCCCCATGATAACATATTTCTATTCATTTTCCTGGCCCTCTGGGTTTCACTCCTGTCCCCTCATACCTAATTCTGTTCCCCTTTCCCCCTCCCCTCTCCCAACCAATTCTTTCCCTCCCTCTGATTATTTCCTTCCCCCTTCTAAGTGGGATTGAAACATCCTCACTTGGACCTTTCTACTGTTATACTTCTTATAGTCTGTGGGTTATAGCTTAGGTATTCTGTACTCTTTGACTAATATCCACTTATTAGTGAGTACATACCATGCATGTCATTTTGAGTCTGAGTTACCTCACTCAGGATGACATTTTCTAGTTCCATCTATTTGCCTGCAAAATTTCATTATGTCCTCGTTTTTAATAGCTAAACAGTATTCTATTGTGTAAGTGAACCACATTTTCAGTATCCATTCTTCGGTTGAGGGTCATCTAGGTTGTTTCCAGCTTCTGGCTATTACAGATAAGGCTGCTATGAACATAGTGGAACACATGTCCTTGTGGTGTGGTGGGGAATCTTTTGGGTATATGCCCAAAAGTGTTATAGCTGGGTTTTCAGATAGAACTACTTCCAATTTTCTGAGGAACCTCCAAATTGATTTCCAGGGTGGTTGTACCAGCTTGCAATTCCACCATCAATGGAGGAGAGTGTTCCTCTTTCTCCAAATCCTGGCCAGCATGTGCTGTCACTTCAATTTTTGATCACAGTCCTGATTTGTGTACGGTGAAATCTCGAGGTTGACATTGCATTTCTCTGTTGAGTAAGGACTTTGAATATTTCTTTAAGTGCCTTGTGGCCATTCAAGATTCTTCTGTTGTAAATTCTGTTGTTTAAATCTCTACCCCATTTCTAAATTGGGTTATTTGTGGGGTTTTTGGGTTTTTTTGAGGCCTTACCAGCAACTGACTGTGACAGATGCAGATACTTACATGCAACCATTGGAATGAAGTCAGGGACTTCTATGGTTTAATTAGGGGAAGGATTGAAGAAGCTGAAGGGGAGGCAGATCCCATAGGGAGACCAACCGTCCTAACTAACCAGGACCCCAGGGAGCTCTCAGAGACTGAAGCCACTGGCACATATGTAGCCTCAGTAGGAGAAGGTGCTCCTAATCTTTGAGAGACTTGAGGCCCCAAGGAATGGGGAGGTTTGGTGCAGGGAGGGAACACCTTCTCAGAAGCAAAGGAGAGGTGGAATGGAATGGTGAACTGTGGGAGGGGGACCAGAAGGGGATCGACTGCTAAAATTTAAAATTAATAAATAAGCTAAGAGATGTGAAAGTGGGGTAGAGACTTGGTGCAGGAGGAATAGTTTGCAGGAGTTCAGGAGGAACAAGAAGTGGTGGAGGGGTGTAAATGTGACCAGAAAGTATTAAATGCAAGAAGGATACTGTAAAGGAATGTCGTTTTTTGAAGGAAAACAATGAAAAGCATTTTAGTTTGTGGGCGTCTTAACAGCTGTTTAGTAAAACAATTTCATTTGTCACCTATACAAAGAAAAGCCTCATTCTGCAGTACCTTGCAGTACCTTAGTATATTACTAAAAGTTTTTAATGAATGTTTCCCCACAAATTTAGTGTTTATAAAGAAACACTGTGTAAACACAGTGTTACAAAAGAAAACAAGTGGCTTAATTGAAATAAGATAAATACCTGAAATGAATTCACTATTTCTGTGCACAGAAAATACTTATTAGCCTTTCATGTGCCAAATCTTGCATGAATTCAACTGTCACATACATGAACTCAGGAGTGAGCTTCTGTGGATCTGATGACATTTTTTTCTTTTTTTTTTTTTTAATTAGCTATTTTCTTCATTTGCATTTCAAATGCTATCCCCAAAGCCCCCTATATCCTCACCTGCCCTGCTCCCCAACCCACCCACTCCCACTTCCTGGCCCTGGCATTCCCCTTTACTGGGGCATATGATCTTCGCAAGACCAAGGGCTTCTCCTCCCATCGATGGCTGACTAGGCCATCCTCTGCTACATATGCAGCTAGAGACACGAGCTCTGGGGGGGGGGGGGGGGTACTGGTTAGTTCATATTGTTGATCCTCCTATACAGTTGCAGACCCCTTTAACTCTTTGGGTACTTTCTCTAGCTCCTTCATGGGGGTGTGTCTGTTGACATTTAGAAGAGAGTAACTCTAATGTATGCACATTGCTACAGGGAGTAGAAATAGGTTTTACCATTGAGAACACTTCCTTCAAGAGTCTACAAAAACTAAACACAAGCTTAGTTTATGACCCAGAAAGATTACTTCTAAAAAGACAGAAAGACAGAGGGGGGAGCATAGAGAAAATGTTTATATAAAAGAAATTTCAAAAATTGTTCATAAAAGCTATAGTCATAATTGCCCCAAACTATAATTTAGCTAAACAATAAGAATAAGCAAACAATATTCTACAATGTAATTTCTACTTCAATAGAATAGTGGATTGCTAATAAATTAGAGAACTATCACAGACAGTATGATAAACAAAGAAGCCATGCAGTTACAAAAGCACTCATAGCATGTAATTGGCTGCAGAAAACATGGGCAAAACTCTCTTTGTTAGTGAAAGCTGAAATTATTTCTGCAAATGCAGTTTTGCTAAAGCGTACGCGTGGACATCAGACAGATCTGACACAGGGTTCAGTGGATTGTTGACCATGCAGGATGGGAAGACAATGATGAAAACTGGAGAGCACACTGAGGAATCAAGGTACACAGGCCAGGCAATTAGAAAAATGGTGGCCTAAAATGGCCTGGTATATAGAACGTGTGATGTCATAAGGGGAGGGTAGGGCTAGACATGCATGCAATCAGTTAAGCTACTAGAGAGGCTGAGACAAGTACATCACTGGAGCCCATGAGTTAGAGCATTATATTGAGACCTTATCTCGAAAGTAGGAGTAGTGCTACAATTTGAGGACAGCTTGGGACTCATTGAGAAGACATACTGAATGAAACATTGAGGTTTTATAGAAATATGACTATGCTAGTGTAAGTATTAACTAAAACTATAATTACGCTTGGTACTTTTTATTAGAGATTAAGCTGTTCATTATTTTTTTAAATATGATGTAAAGTTTATTAAGGAAACATTTAAAAGATGGTTAATTGTTTTCTGATGGGTAGCACTGATATATGCTATATTTATAGGTTGTGAATCATGCATATAACTTATGGGTTTTACCATATGTTTAGTTTTCAGATAAAAGGAGGGCTACTCCACCTCTATTTTATAAAACTGACACAGGGAGGTTTCTTGTCTCAGTTCTGTGCACCAGTCTCTTGGGATGATTCATTTCTTCTATCATGCTTATTACTATAAAGTTAAGCAAGTTTGTGCTTATTACAACCACATGTGAGCCATGTTAATATCATTAATATTCTCTTATTGCAGGTGCCTTGCTATTATTTTAACTTAGATATTTATACAGGATTGTTGATCTTTTATATAACACAAAACATGCTAACACAATAAACATCAAAAACCCTTCAAGTATCATACTACAGTGGATTGACAGAAAACATCTTATCTAGGCAGGAAGGATAAGACAGAAAATAACATTTGACTGAAATAGTTGATGTGCATTTACGTGAGGAAGTTTTTATTTAGAAGTATGTCAACTTTGTTTTATAATTGATAATATCTATAAACTTGAAGGATTCCCTGTGATCTTTTCTGAAGAAAATATGTATTCTATGTGGAGAAGGTAGCCATGCTTTTTCTATACCTTTTTAAATGTCAGATAATTGTATATGCTCAGAGGTGTTCTCATCTGTTACAGTGAGAACTCTGTCCCCCTCACAATATTTATGTATTCAGTACTTAACCTCCAAAACCTCAGAATGAGAATGTTTTGGGAAATGGGCTCTTTAGAAAGATAATAAGTTAGAATACATTTCTGAAAGGAGGAAATTATGGTAGAGACAGTCATGTGCTGTATGGGGACACTAGATGAAATAGCCATCTACAAACCAAGATGAGAGTTCACAGAAGAAACCAGCCCTAAGACTACCTGACTTCAGACTTATAGATCCATCTGTTTAAGTCACCAGTAATACCCATTGATAGTAGGTATTGAAAACCCTGGGAAGTGAGTATATCATCTTGGTACAAAACTATATATCATCTCAATACAAAAAATAAACTTGCAAAAAAAGTATATCTCCTTTTTAATTTTTTTTGGTTATGTTAAAAAAATCTTTTTTTTATACGGCTTCTTCCTGTCTAGTTCAAGCTAGACTCACTCTGCAGCTCAGACTGGGCTCAAAATTGTGACCTTCCTGTGTCTCAAGCTGGGATTATAGTGTGTGTTATCATGTCTAGCCACAAAGTATTATTAGTCTAACTTTTCAGTAGGGATTTCCCCACACTGATCTAACCAGATTATGTCAAGAGTAACTGACCAGCTAGTGACACTCCACTAATCCATTTCAAAGAGTAAGGCCCAGAAGCCATGTTTCCTCTTGGTGTTCTTGAGAGTCTATACAATCGCTCGATGCCTTCCATAGGACTGGGCTTTATTTTGGGACCTTTTAGGTTGGAGCAACAAGAAGCCTATTGCTATTCTATGGTAAAATATTGAAATGAGTGCCATAATCTAGAATTGAGCTGAAATTTAGAAACTGGTTGAGACAAGACAATGAGGAGAGAACATTGATCCAAAAGTCAGATCAATTTATTCATCCTGCTTAAGGCTATCCAGTTAACTGAAGACAGACTTTGCTCATTTAGGGCAGTCATAATGAATGCTATAGTGACTCAGGAGCATGAAGGCAGAATAGCCTGGAGAGCATTTCTGATAGGCTGCTGTCTAGAACCTGAACTTCAAACTTGCCTCCATATTAAAACAACCTATCAGATGTAAAAATGAATAATACCAAATTAGTAATCTCAAGTATCATATTGCAACTCCATACACATATACAAATATATTGTATAAATAAAAGAAAATATATATACTATACAGAATTATTTTGCTGCCAATTTCTGTTTTATTGTTGGAATTTATGTGAGATGTAACCTTGGTATTGGGATATTTAGAAATTTGACTCAGTAGCTATGGTAGTGCTCATTGCCCTGAATAATATTATTGAATGGGTCTGAGAGAAGCCTAGGCATATATATTTTTTTATTAATCAGATGAGTCCAGTGCAAATCATTGCCCCAGCTAATATAATCAAGTTTCTCTATAGTTCTACTCATTCACAATATAGGATAAAAGGTGATTTAAATGTATAGTATTTGGTACTTCTTTTTCCCTTTGTGATATACTTGGTACCTGTACGACACCAGCAAGTCCACATATATTCATATATAATTAAATTAGGTTCCATAGTTATAGGTTCTTCAATGAACTATCATGTGTCTTTGTTTCTGTGATTCAAGCATCTTTGAGGTTTTCAAGTGACCCCAAAACACTTGAAACTGGGTTATCATCCCAATCCCAGCTGTGCAATGGACGCGATTATTTCAGGAAGAGAAACAAGCCCCACGAAGGAACAAAATGTAATTGCTTCTATGATAGTCATTTAGTTTCCAAGAGTAAAGATTCAAAGCAGCATCTCCATTAGCCGAACAACAATTACACAGCGTTCCTTTTCATCCATGTCTTCTAGGCTTTTCGTTCTTGAAGCTTTCTAAAGGGTATTTGAGTGATCTAACATTAACCACCCACACACTGTATTTACCACTATTATTAGCACAGCAGATGATCTTCACAATTTAGAGAAGCTACAAGAAGCATTATTAGAGATTTTTCTTTTAAAAGTGCTTCCAAATCATTTGCCATTTCTTCCAATTTGTAACCCAGGCAGAATTGCTCTCAAGTGACCTTCAGTTATTTCTCTTAACTTCAGCTTTAAAATGACTACAATTAGTAAAACTATGTAAGTGCATCTTAACCTTGGATATACTTCCTTCTACATAAATTCACAATAGACAGAGACACAAACCTGACAAAGTAAAATGTAATAGAGTCGCAAGGTCTTACTTTCAGGCTACCCAAGTAACCACATGATTATCCAAAATAGGTGGTTTATAGCCACTAATAAGGAAATTCATTACATTGGGAGTGGAGAGAATACATAACTCCTATGAAAGCAAATTCGGTTTTAGTCTTTTTTTTGAAAAATGTTCAGCAGATCATCATTCTGAATGTTCAGCCACTATTTATAAAATCCTCCCTGGTGTTATTAAATACTGAGAATATTTAATGCAGTGAGTAAACACTATATTGAGCTGCACAATAATAACCAAAGTTTGTCCTGTCGGAAGTGAACAAGAAACCTTGTGTGTAATGGTTGAGGCAAATGCACATAAAATTACATTGTGAGCACAAAATGCTACAGGAAGATCTGCAGGTAACTACCAGGAGGCACAGTGGGAAATGAAGAAAAAGGAACCTTCTAACATCCACATGAACACTGCTGAGACATAGTATACTGAGTTACTTATCTAAAGCCTGGACAATATTTTGTTCTATGGGAAAAAAATAACTTTGAAACTGAAAACAACGAGAGTGATAAACAGAAAACATGATATTTTAATGATAGTGTTGTCTGATGGAATATTGATTATATTTTGGTAGTAGGTAGACATAAGTATCAAGTGATAGCAAGTGCTGCAATGGCAAACTATCAAATGCTAAAGTGTAAAAGATTAACCTTTGGTACTATGTTAATAGAATTTTCTCAATAATTTTGACTAATGACTATAAAATGATTATTAACCAAGTGATTTTTGTTTTGGAAGAGAAGGCAGGATATTAATTCCAAATTTTCTATTGGTGCAAATCACTATGTTACTAAAGCAACTGGTTTAATTTTTAAATTGCATCTTTTTTTACTCATTTCACATGTGCACGTGTGTGTGTGCACTTGTATGCCAGAGAATACAGGTAGAGTCAGTTTACAGAAGCTGGGTCTCTCCTTCAACGATGTGGGCTCTGGAGATCACACTCAGGTGAACAGACTTGGCCTACTAAGGTGACGAATCTTCACTACTGAGTCATCTCACCTGCCCAAGCAACTGGCTCTTAGCTGCAATAAATAGATTGAATAAAATTAAAGAGATAGAGTTAATAAAACTGCCTCATTTCAAAGGCAATGAACATAACTTCTTATAACTCAAATAACCAGTATTGATAAGGTAAGTCTGTATAAACACATATTTCAAAAATGATGAAAAATATCGGATTTTCTAAACGTAACTATATTTGAACATTTAAGCTACAGAGTCTCTTCCAATTTGCTCAAAACTTTTAAAGCAGGAAAAACTAAAGTTTTGCACTGCATTAGGCAAGGACGCATCATTCCCAACTTACATTTTCTGCTTTTATTTTAGAAATATCTTGGTTTACTCTCCGACTCTGGTTTTCCATGCATAGTTGCTTTATTATTTTTCCATCCCTGGGTAGATATTTCGATGCAACCATCTCTGGGGTGGAATTTTGCTGTGCCATTTTCCAGAGAAAATTCTTCTTCAGAAGATATTGAAATTGTCTGTTCTCAACCTGTCTTCCTTAAAATTCACTTTTTTTTTCTGGGGTTGACATTTTAGACACATTGGGCAAAAATTAGAAAGTTATTGGGGCAAGTTTTCCTATATGGGAAACTAGAATGGTTAGATAAATAAACCATCTTTAATTTAGACAAAGGCTTTAGTTGAGGATGCCTTCAATGCATGTGAATATGTTGCTGAACAGATTGTATTTCCAGTACAACATTTCAAATACATAAATCAGTAGAAGTGTTGCCAGGAATAGTCATTATTTGAGAATATTTTAGTGTTAAAAGATCTTGAATAGACTCAATGATATTATATTGAAAGAGATCTAATACAACACTATGTACTTACTTTGAATATAAAAAGTACTCATTGTACATGTACTTGATAGATACCAGGACCAAAGGAAATTCCAGCTAATGTCTATATTGGTAAGTTAGGTACTCTGAGATGATGTGGTAAAGTGTCATAGATGTCCTGTATACTTTTTCCAAGAAGAATCCATTGCTGACCAACTGTACGTGTGTGAACATCTGCTGTATTTTGACCAACTATCTGTATCTCTAAGGCATCCTTGCCATGCCAAAAGCGTGTGTGCTATTCCTCCTGCATTCTCACTTACAGAAGCAGGCTGTTGATTTCCTAAATGTTATTGCCGCCATTAGCTTGGGGTGAAGAAAGAGGTGAGAAAGAAATGGATTTACACAAGATTAAGTAAGGTATTTTGGTTAGAAAAGCTTGTCCATCGTCTCTGTTTGCTTTTGTTTCTTTGTTATGGAACCTAACATTCATTTTTTTTTTTTTTTTGTGAAGTCTGCTGCTCAATTGCTGGTTGCAAAGACAGGGTACACTGGCCAGTTATTCAGAAACTGGACTGTACTATATAAAACTAGGATTAAGAAACAGGCAACACCAGCATTCTCTTCAACCTGTCCTCTTGCTGAAAGTACCTACTTGTTCTCCCATGAGTATGCTTGATTCATATTGGGCTCCTCTGAAATCCCTTCCTCAATATCTTTCTCTAGGAAGTCACCCTTGAAGACCTAGGATCACTAAATATCTTTAGTTTTCCTCATTCCTAACTGTAACATTGAAAGGAAAAAAAGAAGAAGAAGCTGTACTCTTACTTTGTATTTACAAAGCATCTTCAATAAGTGTTCCCACACAATGTGCTGTTCTTGATTTCAATGGAGAGCAAAACTGCTTTTCCAGTAACTCTCTATTCCTCCGCACACCTCAGTGGCTCGGTTCAACAGCCTTATAACCCAGGGATTTTTTTTTTAATTCTGTGACTTATTTGTTACCTATTAGTTATTTACTTGGTGCCAAAGTAAATTTGTAACTAAATTTTTGCTTTAATAAAACCATAATGATTTAGAAGAATTTTAGTTTTCTTTATAACTAAATGTCGTAAAACATTATACTTGAGAACTTTTACAGAACTATTTATTCAATTTTTTTATCTGACATAAAGAACAGAATAATTTAATTGGTAACTAACTCAACCAAAATTTATTTCATATAAACTGTATGTTAAGTCCTATTGCATGTGCCACAAAGAGTGCTTTGTTGTAAAAGTATTTAAATTAGTTGTATTTGGACAGCTTATATATTACTGGAAATTGGCAGACCATAAACAAATAAACAGGCTATTACTTGATATTGGTGAATGAAAAAAGCTAGCAAATTGGCACAGGTTGACTAGCTAGGCAGGGCTTAACTGGTGAGTCTCCTGTTCCTTGATTCTGGTTTCAGTACAGTGTCAGGTTAATTCCCTAGTGTACTCTTATCTTTGCACTGGAGTTTTTTTTTTTTTTTCTTTCAGTCAACTAACAACAGAGCAACAGACCACAGAGGAGAAGGAAAATGTAAGTTTCCATAATGAAGATACTGCAAAAACAGTGAGGTAAATAAAACAAAAATTGATTTACTTATCTATCACAGATAGTCTGGAGAAAATGTAACTGGCCTGCCTAGTAGGAATGGATATATTCTAAAGAGACACTTGTTCCCCTTCTCTGAATATCAGACTATTAAAAGAAAGAAGACCAAGAAATGAAAAGTTTCCTAGGAATCCTCTGCTAGGAGGAGAAAAGGCTGTCCTGTGGCATCCAGAGGAGGGTCTTGTTTTCAGAGAAAGATTTTCAATTGATCTAATGAATTTTCAGGAGAGAATTGGAGCAGAGAGAATGGTGGGGAGGGGACCACATCTTGGCCTAGTTGCATAGTCATCCCTCCATCCCTCCCTCCCTTCCTTCCTTCCTTCCTTCCTTCCTTCCTTCCTTCCTCCCTCCCTCCCTTCCTTCCTCCCTCCCTTCTTCCCTCCCTCCCTCCCCCTCTCTTTCTCTCTTTCTTTCTTTCTCTCTTTCTCTTTCTTCCTGCCTTTCTTCCTGTTTTCCTTGCTTTTTCCTTCCTTCTTCCCTTCTTTTCTTCATTCCCTTTCTCCTCTTCTTTCCCTCCTCTTTCTCTCTTCTTTCCTCCCTCCCTCCACCCTCCTTTCCCTCTTCCTTTCTTCCTTCCTTTCTTTCTTTCTTCCTGTCTTTCTTCCTGTTTTCTTTGCTTTTTTTCCTTCTTCCCTTCTTACTTTTCTTCATTCCCTTTTCCCCTCCTCTTTCCCTCTTCTTTCTTTCTTTTTTCCTCCCTCCCCCACCCTCCTTTCCCTCTTTCTTTCTTTCTTTCTTTCTTTCTTTCTTTCTTTCCTTCTGCCTTTCTTTCTATTTAATCACTACCATAATGTCAGATTCACAAATATGCTTAAATATGCTTGGAATATGGGGAGCAAAGATAAGCCAGCAGCAGTTGCTTAAGCTTTGAGATTTTTGTAGAGGAAGTATGTCCTTGGTTCCCTGAAGCAGGGACCATAAATTTAAAAACTTGGATAATGGTAGGACAAAAATTGCATGATCATTATGATAACCATGAGCCTGAAAATTTGTTCATTAATATTTATTAAGCAACTTTTATGGAAAAACATGGGCCCCAGCAATACAAATATCTCTGCCCTTATAGAAGCCTAAATATGGGATGAAGAAACCACTCCACCCCCACCAAATTCTGTAGAAGAACATAAGACATGAAATATAATAATGAAAAGTAAAAGTATAGCATTGTATACAGACACAAATCAAAAAATAATGATGAGATAAGGAAAGAGAAAACAATAAATGGAAGACAAATTTTATTGTTATGGTTGCTAGAATGAATACATCAGTATGCATGGTTTCTGACTCTCAGAGATATTTTTACTTGCTTAATTACTTAATTTTATACCATATTTCCTGTAAACAATACTGGTCCCAAACTCCAAAATATATAACAATGTCTGTTCTTGAACACTTGGTCCCCTTGTCCCTAGTTTCCATGTGCTAGGGTTATAGGCATCCACCACTACACCTGATACATTCCTAATGGACTCCTGAAGGGTCATTAAGTGATCACTATCTTGCATAGCTCCTCATATATATTAGATATATTAGTAGTATTGTACTAAGCATCAGATTAGAACTTAACATACATAGGGAATAAGAAATAATGTACTTCACAGAGGTAAAAATATAAGTGGAAATGTCCTTGATTTATGTAACTGAGGCATACTATAAAGTCAAATGGAATAAAGAAGGCTGAAGACATAGCTGAAAACAGGAGATGTTGAATTAGAGTTAAGGATAACCAAGAAAAGAGACAGGAGGGAGGGATGTGAGTAAGTAGTCCATATCTAATGGTACTTTAAGGTTGATGACCAGAAATCCTGAAATCTTAAATATAAATTCATTATGTCATTGGATTCAGTTTGGCCTAGACATTGTTGAACTCCAACATGAGGGGGAAGGAGGGAGAGAAGGAGTGAAGAGGAAGGAGGAAGGGAAGAGGAGGGAGTCAGGGAAGAGGGGGGGAGACAGGGTAGGGAAGAGGAGAGAGGAAGGGAGGGAAGGAGTGAGGGAAGAGGACTGAGGGAGGGAAGAAGGGGAGGGAAGATGGTGGAGGGAGGGAGGAGGGAGGGAGGGGAGAGGGAGGGAAGAGGAGGCAGGGAAGAGGAGGGAGGGATGAGGAGGGAGGGAGGAAGGGAGGGAAGAAGAGGGACAGAGGAGGGAGGGAAGAAAGAGGAGGAAGGGAGGAAAGAGGGGGGAGGGAAGATGGTAGAGGGAGTAGGGGGAGGGAGGGAAGAGGAGGAAGGGAGAGAGGGGAGGAAAGATGGTAGAGGGAAGTAGGGGTCCAAGGGAGAGAGGGA
The DNA here is from genome assembly GCF_978045245.1 of Mus caroli. Lineage (NCBI taxonomy): Eukaryota > Metazoa > Chordata > Mammalia > Rodentia > Muridae > Mus > Mus caroli. Next base: position 62,357,899 of record NW_028227272.1, on the reverse strand, counting down.
AGGATGGAGGGAAGAGGAGGGAGGGAGGGAGGCAAGAGGAGGGAGGGAAGGACAAGGGAGCAAAGAGGAGGGAGGGAGGAAAGGAGGGAAGAGGAAGGAGAGAAGAGGAGGGAGGGAGGGAATAAAAGGGAGGGAGGTAGATAAGAGGGGGGAGGGAAGATGGTGGAGGGAGTTAGGGGGAGGGAGTGAGGTGAGAGGGAGAGAAGTCAGGGAGGCAAGAGGAAGAAGGGTGGGACAAGGGAGGGAAAAAAGGGAGGGAGGGAACAGGGGGAGGGAAGATGGTAGAGGAAGGGAGGGGGAGGAAGGGAGTTAAGAGGTGGGTGATGGGATGGAGGGAGGGAAAAGGAGGGAGGGAGGGGGAAAGGTTGGAGGGGGAGGGAAGATGGTGGAGGGAGTTAGGGGGAGGGAGGGGAGAGGCAAGGAAGAGGAGGGAGGGACAAGTGAGTGAAGAGGATAGAGGGAAGAGGAGGGAGGGAAAAGGAGGGATGGAGGGAGGGGAGAGGAGGAAGGGAGTGAAGAAGAGGGAGGGTGTGAAGAGGAGGGAGGGAAGTTGGGAAATGGGGGAAGGAGGGAGAGAAGAGGAGAGAGGAAAGAGGAGGGAGGGAGGGAAGAGAGGGAAGGAGAGAGGGAAGATGGGGGAAGGAAGATGGTGGGGGTTAGGGGCAGGGAGGGAGGGAGAGAAGAGGGAGCAAAGAGAATGGAGGGAGGGGAAAGGAGGGGAGAGCAGGTAGTGAGGGAGGAAAGATGGGGAATGAGGGAGGGAAGAGGGGGGAGGGAAGGTGGTGAAGGGAGTTAAGGAGGAGGGAGGGGAGAAGGAGTGAAGAGGAGGGATGCAAGAGGATGGAGTCAGGGACAAGGGAGGGAAGAGGATGGAAGGAGGAAGGGAGGGAGGGAGGAGAGAGAAGGGGAAGGGTAGAGAGGAAAGGGAAGATTGTAGAGGGAGGTAGGGGAGGGAGGGAGGGAAGAGGGGGAAGGTAGGGATGGATGGAGCAAAGGGGAGGGAGGGAGGGTAAGGGAGGGGAGAGGAGGGAGGGAGGGGAGAGAGGGGAGGGAAGATGGTGGAGGGAGGGACAGCAGAGGGAGGCAAGAAAAGGGAGGCAAAAGGAGGAAGGGAGGAACAAGGGAGGAAAGAGGAGGTAGGGAGGGAAAAGCAGGGAGGGAGGGAGAAAAGAGGGAGAAGGAAGAGGAGGGAGGGAGAAAGTGAAGAAGGGGAAAGAGGGAGGGAAGAGGAGAGAGGGAAGAGAATGGAGGGAGAAAAGAGGAAGGGAAGAGGAGGGAGGAGGGGAAAGGGAGGGAGGGGAGAGGGTTAAGGAGGGAAAGAAGAGGACGGAGGGAGGGAAGAGGGGGGAAGGGGGAGGGAGGGAGGGAAGGAGGGAGAGGGGAAAGAGGGATGAGGAGGGAGGGAGTGAACAGTGGGGAGGGAGGGTGGTAGAGGGATGTAGGGGGAGGGATATAGGGGAGAGCTAGGGAAGAAGAGGGAGGAGGGAAGAGGGGGTAGGGAAGATGGTGGAAACAAGAGGAGGGAGGGAGGGAAGAGGGGAGATGGAAGGAGGGAAGGAGGGAGGGAGGGAAGAGGAGGGAGGGTGCAGGGAGGGAGGGAAGAGAGGGGAGGGAGGGAAGAGAGGGGAGGGAGGGAAGAGGTGGGAGGAAAGATGGTAGAGGGAGGTAGTAGGGAGCAAGGGAAGAAGGGAGGAAGATGTGGGAGGGAGGGAAGAGGAGGGAGGGAGGGGAGGGGGAGGAGGGAGGAAAGATGAAGCAGGGAGAAAAGAGAAGGGAGGGGAGGGGGAGGGAGTGAAGAGGCAGGAGGGACAGAAGAGAATGGAGGGACATAGGGGGAGGGATGGAGTTAGAGAGTAAGAGGAGGGAGGGAGGGAAAGGGATGGAGGGAGAGAGGAGAGGGGGAAGGAGGGAGGAAATGGGAGTGAGTGAGGGAGGGAAGAGTGGGGAATGACTGAGGGAGGGAAGGAGGGAGGGAGGGAAGAGGAGGGAAGAGGGGAGGGAGGGAAGAGGTAGGAAGGGACAAGTGAGGGAAGAGGAGGGAGGGAGGTAAGATGACGGAGGGAGGGAAGGAAGATGAAGAAGGGTTGGAAGAGGAGCAAGGAAGGAAGGGAGCAAAGATGGGGGTAATATGGTGGAGTAAATTCGGGAAGAGGGATGGGAGAGGGAGGGAAGAAGAGGGAGGGAGGGCAGAGGGGGGAGGGAGGGAGGGAAATGGAGGGAAAGGGAGGGAGGCAGTGAAGAGTGGGGAGGGAGGATGGTAGAGGGATGGAGGGGAAGGGATGGAGGGAAGAGGGGGAAGGAAGATGGTGAAGGGCAGTGGAGGAAGTGAGGGAAGAGGGGAGATGGAGGGAGGGAAGAGGGGAGATGGAAGGAGGGAAGAGGGTAAATGGAGGGAGGGAAGAGGTTGGAGAGAGGGAGGGTGGGAGGGATGAGGAGGGAGGGACAAGGGAGGGAAGAGGAGGACAGAGGGAAGGAAGAAGAGGGAGGGAAGAGGAGGCAGGGAAGAGGAGAGAGGGAATAGGAAGGAAAAAGGGGGATGGAGGGGGAGGGAAGGAGAGATGAAGGGAACAAAGGGGAGAGAGAGGGGGGAGGGAGGGGAGAGGGAAGGAAGAGGAGGTAGGGAAAGACAAGGGAGTGAAGATGAGGGAGGGAGGCAAGGAGGGAGGAAGGCAAGGAGGGAGGGAGGAAAGAAAGAGGGCGAAGTAAGGAGGGAAGAGGAGGGAGGGAAGGAAGGGGAAAGAGGGAGTGAAGAGGAGGGAGGAAGGGATCAAAGAGGGGTGATGGAAGATGTTGGAGTGAGTTTGTGAGGAAGAAAAAGGGGAGAGGGAGGGAAGAGGAGGGAAGCAAGAAGAGGGAGGAAGGGACAAGGGAAGGAAGAGGAGGGAGGGAGCGAGGGAAGAGAGGGATGGAAGAGGAGGGAGGGAAGAGGAGGGAGGGAGGGAGGGACGGAAGAGTGGGGAATGACTGAGGGAGGGAGGGAGGGAGGGAGGGAGGGAGGGAGGGAGGGAGGGAAAGAAGAGGAAGGAAGAAGGGAAGAGGGGGAAGAAAGATGGTGGAGTGAGTTTTGGAGGGAGGGAAGGAGGGTGAAGGGATGAAAGAGTAGGGAGGGAGGGAAGAGAGAAGATGACAGAGGAAGGTAGGGGGAGGGAGGGGAGACAGGAAGGAGCAAGGCAAGAGGAGGGAGGGAAAAGGGGGAGGGAAGTGGAGGGAGGGAGTGAGGGATTGAGAGAGGGAGAGAGGGAGGTAGAGTAGAAAGGGAGGGTGGGAAGGAAGGAAAGAGTGAGGGAAGAGTGGGGAATGACTGAGGGAGGGAGAGAGGGAGGGAGGGAGGGAGGGAGGGAGGGAGGGAGGGAGGGAGGGAGGGAGGGAAGAGGAGGAAAGGAAGGAGGGACAAGGATGGAGGGAGGAAGGTAAGAGGAGGGAGGGAGCAAAGGAAGATGAAGGAGGGATGGAAGACAAGTTAGGGAGGATGGGAGCGAATATGGGGAGGAAATATGGTGGAGTGAGTTTGAGTGGAGGGATGGGAGAGGGAAGCAAGAGGAGGGAGGCAAGAGGAGGGAGGGAGTGACAAGGGAGGGAAGAAGAGGGAGGAAGGGAGGGAAGACAAGGGAGGGAGTGATGAAAGGGGAGTGAGGATGGTAGAGGGATGTAGGGGGAGTGATGGAGGGGAGAGCTAGGGAAGAAGAGGGAGGAGAAAAAAGAGGTGGGGAGGGAGGAAGGGAGGGAAAAGGAGGGACAGAGGGAGGGGAGAGGCAGAAGGGCAGAGGAAAAAGGAGTGAGGGAGGGAGGGGAGAGGGGTAGGAAGGAGGAAAGAGGAGTGAGGGAGGGAGAGAGGGGAGAAGAGGGAAGGTGGGGAGGGAGGGAAGAAGCAGGAGGGAGAGAACAGAGGGGAGGGAAGATGGTAGAGGGAGGGAGGTAGGAGAGAGGGAGGGAGGGAGGGAGGGAGGGAGGATAGGGTGGAGGGAGGGAAGAGATCAGAGGGAGGGAGAGAGGGGAGAGGCAGAAGGAGAGAGGGGTGGAAGAAAGGCGAGGGAAGATGGTAGAGGAAGGGGGGGAGGGAGGGAAGAGGGGGAGGGAATGTTGTAGAGGGAGGTAGGGGGAGGAATGGAGAGGAGAGTGAGGGAAGAGGAGGGAGGGAGGGAGGGAAGAGGGGAGATGGAGTGAGGGAATAGGGGGAGGGAGGGAGTGGGAGGGAAGAGGAGGGAGGGAGTGAAGAGGGGAGGGAGGATGGTAGACAGATGTATGGAGAGGGATGGAAGGGAGAGCTAGGGAAGAAGAGGGAGGGAGGGAAGAGGGGAGATGGAGTGAGGGAATAGGGGGAAGGAGGGAGTGGGAGGGAAGAGGAGGGAGGGAGTGAAGAGAGGGGAGGGAGGATGGTAGACGGATGTATGGGGAGGGATGGAAGGGAGAGCTAGGGAAAAAGAGGGAGGGAGGGAAGAGGGGGAGGGAAAAAGTTGGACTGAAGAGGAGTTAGGGAAGGAAGAAGGGAGATGGAGTGAGGAAAGAGTGATGATTGAGGGAGGGAAGAGGCAGGAGGGAGGGAGGGAGGGAAGGAAGAGGAGGGAGGGAGGGAAGAAGAGGGAAGGTGTGAGGGAATAGGGAAAAGGAGGGAGGGAAGTAGAGGGAGGGAGGGAAGAGGAGGGAAGGAGGGAAGAAAGAGGAAGGAGGAAGGGACAAAGAGAAGAGCAGCAGAGGGAAGGTGGGGGAGGGAAGGAGGCAGAGAGGGATGGAGGGTGGGACAGAAGGTTAAGGAGGGAGGGAGGGAGGGAGGGAGGGAGAGAGGGAGGGAGGGAAAAAGGTAGGTAGGGAGGGAATGACTTAAGGAGGGAGAGAGGGAGGGAAGGAGGAGGAGGGAAGGAGAGGGAGGGAAGGAAGAGTAAGGAGGTAGGGAGGGAGGGAGGGAGGGAAGAGCAGCAGAGGGAAGAAAGGAGGGAAGTGGAGGGAGGGAGCAAAGGAGGCAGAGAGGGATGGAGAGTGGGACAGCAGGTAGAGGAGGGAGGGAGGGAGGGAGGGATGAAAGAAGGTAGGGAGGGAGGAAAGAGTGGGGAATGACTGAAGGAGGGAGGGAGGAAAAGAGGGAGGGAAGGAAGGAGGAGGAGGGAAGGAGAGTGAGGGAAGGAAGAGGAGGGAGGGACAGAAGAGAGGGACAGAAGATGGTAGTGGGAGTTGGGTGAGAGGGAAGGAGGGAAGAGGAGAGAGGGAAGGAAGGAAGCAGAGAGGGATGGAGGGTGGAAGGGAAGGATGGAAGAAGGGAGTGAGGAAAGAGTGGGGGATGACTGAAGGGGGAGGGAGAAAGGAAGGGAGGGAGGGAGGGAGGGAGGGAAGGAAGAGGATTGAAGGAGGGGGAGGGAGGAAAGAGGAGGGAGAAACAGAAGAGAGGGGAGGGAAGATGGTAACGGGATTTGGGTGGGAGGGAGGGAGGGAAGAGGAGGGAGAGAGGGAGGGAAAGGGGGGAGTGAATATGGTGAAGGGAGTGAGCAAGGAGGGAGAGGAGAGGGAGGTAGGGGAGACAGTGAAGGAGGGAAGGAAGAGGAGGGAGGGAGGGAATAGGGGATGGGAGCTAGAGAGGGAAGGAAGGAGGGAGGTATCAGGGAGGGAAGAGGTTGGAGGGAATAAAGAGTGGGGAGGGAGTATCATAGAGGGATGTAAGGGGAGGGATGTAAGGGAGAAGAGGGAGGGAGCAAAGAGGAGGGAGGTAGGATGAGAGGAAAGATGAGGGAGGGTGGGGGAGGGAGGGAAGAGGAGGAAGGGACAGAAGAGAATGGAGAGAAGATAGTAGAGAGTGGTAGGGGGAGGGAAGGAGGGAGGAAGAGGGGGATGGAAGGAAGAGGAAAAAGGGAGGGAAGAGGAAGGAGGGGGGACAAAGAGAAGAGCTGCAGAGGGAAGGAGGGGGAGGGAGGGAGGGATGGAAGAGGAGGGAAGGACAGAAGAGGGGGAAGGTATGATGTTTGAAAGAGTTAGGGGGAGGGAGGGAGGAGAGAGGGAGGAAAGTTTAGGGAGGGAAGATGAATGATGGACAAGGGAGGATAGAGGGGAGAGGGAGGGAAGTAGAGGGAGGGTGGAAAGGAGAGAGAGAGAGAGGAAGGGAGGGAGGGAGGGAGGGAGGGAGGAAGGGAAGAGGAGGGGGAGGGAAGAGGGGGGAGGGAAGATGGTAGAGGAAGGTAGGGAGAGGGAGGGAGGGAAAAGGGTGAAGGATGGAGGAAGGCAAGAAGAGGGAGGGAGGGAGGAAGGCAAGGAGCTAGGTAGGGAAAAGGATGGAGGGAGTGAGGGAAGAGGTGGAAGGAGGGAGAGAAGAGGAGGGAGGGACAGGGATGGATGGAGAGGAGAGGAGGGAGGGAAGAAAAGGGAGGGAGGGAAATGAAAGGGCAGAGGAAGGAGGGAAGAAGAGAGAGAATGGGAAGGAGGGTGGGAAGAGTGAGGAGGCAATATGGTGGAGGGAGTTATGGGGAGGAAGGGAGGGGAGAGGGGGAAGGAGGGAGGGAATAGGAGGGAGGGAGGAAAAGAGGGAAGAGGGGGAAGTGAGGGATGGAGGGAGGGAAGAGCAGAGCGGGAGGGAGGGGGGATGGAGGGAGGGAAGAGAGAGGGAAGAGAGGGGAGTGAGGGAAGGAGGGAAGGATGGAAGAGGAGGGAAGGACAGAAGAGGGGGAAGGTATGATGTTTGAAAGAGTTAGGGGGAGGGAGGGAGGAGAGAGGGAGGAAAGTTTAGGGAGGGAAGATGAATGATGGACAAGGGAGGATAGAGGGGAGAGGGAGGGAAGGTGGGAGGGAGGGGGAGGAAGGGAAGAGTTAGGAGGGAGGTATGGCAGGAGGGGGAGTGAGGGAGTAAAGAGCGGGGAGGCAGGAAGGTAGAGGGAGGAAGGGGAGGGATGGAGGGGAAAGGAGAGATGGAGGGAGGGAAGAGGAGGCAGGGAGGGAGGGAGGAAAGAGGAGGGAGGGACAAGAGAGGAGGGAAGATGGTAGAGGGAGGGGTAGGGAGGAAGAGGGGAGAGGAAGTGAAGAGGAGGGAGGGAGGGAGGGAGAAGAGAAGGGGAAGGAGGGAGGAAAGTGGAGGGAGGGAGGAAGGGAGGGAAGAGGAGGGAGGGTGTGGGGAGAGAGGGAAGAGTCAGGAGGGATGGAAGAGAGTGGAGGGAAGATAGTAGAGGAAGGTAAGGGAGGGAGGGAGGAAGAGGGGGAGGGAGGGAAGAAGGGCGAGGGAGGGAAGAGGGGGAGGGATGAAAGAGAGGGGAAGGAGGATGATAGAGGGAGGTAGGGGGAGGGAGGGAAGAATGAAGAACAGTGACTGAGGGAAAAAGAGGGAGGGAGGGAGGGAGGAGAGGGTGAAGGAGGGAGGGAAGAGGAGGGAGGTAGGGAGGGAAGAGGAGGGGCGGGAAGTGGGGGGGGAGCAAAGAGGAAGAACAATGGAGGAAGGGAGGGAAGAAGAGGGACAGAAGAGGAGTCAGGGAAGAGGGAGGAGGAAGTACTGGAGGAGAAAGGAGGGAAGGAAGAAGTATTGTGGGGGACAAGGAAGGGAAGAGGAGGGAGGGAGGGAGGGAAGACAAAGGAGGGAGGAATTGAAGAAGAGTGAGGGAAGGAAAAGAATGGAGGGAGGGAAGAGGTAGAAGGAGGGAAGAGGAGGGAGGGAAGAGTAGAGAAGATGGGAGGGAGGGAGGGAAGAGTAGGGAAGGAATATGGTGGAGGGAGTTAGTGGGAGGGAGTGAAGGGAGAGGGAAAGAAGGGAGGGAATAGGAGGGAGAGAGGAAGGGCATGAAGAGGGGAAAGTGAGGTAGGGAAGAAAAGGGATGGAGGGAAGGGGTTGGGGAAGATAGTGGAGGGAAGAGGAGGGAGGGATGGAATATGAGAGAGGGAGGGAAGAGGGGGTAGGGATGATGGTGGAGAGAGTTAGAGGGAGGGAGGGGAAGGGGAGGGAAGAGGAGGGAGGGAGAGAGGGAGGGAGGGAGGGGTGAGGGAGGGAAGAAGAGGTGGTGAGGGACAAGTGAGGGAAGAGAAGGGAGTTAGGGAGGGGAGAGGAGATGGGAGGGAGGGAGGGAGGGGAGAGGGGGAAGAAGGGAGGGAAGAGGAGATAGGGATGGACAAGGAAGGGAAGAGGAGATAGGGAGGAGATGGAGGGAGGGAAGAAGTGGAAGGAGGGAGGGAAGAGGAGGGAGACAAGAATGGAGAGGAGGAAGGGAAGAAGAGGTAGGAAGTGACATGGGAGGGAAGAGGAGGTAGGGAGGAGATGGAGGGAGGGAAGAAGTGGAAGGAGGGAGGGAAGAAGTGGAAGGAGGGAGGGAAGAGGAGGGAGACAAGAATGGAGAGGAGGAAGGGAAGAAGAGGTAGGAAGTGACATGGGAGGGAAGAGGAGGTAGGGAGGAGATGGAGGGAGGGAAGAAGTGGAAGGAGGGAGGGAAGAGGAGGGAGAGAAGAATGGAGAGGAGGAAGGGAAGAAGAGGTAGGAAGTGACATGGGAGGGAAGAGGAGGGAGGGAAGAGGAGAGAGGATGGGAGAGAGGGAGGGAGAAAGGGAGGGAGAAAGGGAAGTGTGGGGAGGGAATATGTTGGAGGGAGTTAGGGGGAGGGAGGGAGGGGAGAGGGGGAAGAAAGGAGGGAATAGGAGGGAGGGAGGAAGGGAGGGAAGGATGGATGGATAGAAGAGGGGGAGGTAAGACTGGAGGGAAGAGGAAGGAGGAAGGGAAGAGGGGATATGGAGGGAGGAAAGAGGTGGGAGTAAGGAAGGGAGGGAAGAATGGAGGGAGGGATGGAAGAAGAGGGGGGTAGGGTGAGGGAGGGGGAGTGAGGGAGGTGAGAAGGCAGGCGGGAAGGAGGGGAGGGAAGATGAGGGTAGGAGGGACAAGGGAGGGGAGAGGAGGGAGGGGAGGGAGAGGGCAGGAAGAGGAGGGAGGGAATGACAAGGGAGGAAAGAGGAGGGAGGGAGGGAGGGAAAGAAGAGGTGGGAAGGAGGGAGGGAAGGAAGAAGGGTGGGGGAGGGAGGGAAGAGGTGGGAGGGATGGAAGAGGGGAAGGGAAATGGTAGAGGGATGTAGGGGGAGGGAAGGAAGGAAGGAGAAAGAGGGGAAGGGAAGGAAGAGAGGGGAAGGGAGTGAGGGGAGAGGGGGAAGGATAAGAAAGGGACAAGGAAGAAGGGAGGGAGGGAGGGAAGGTGGGAAGAGGGGGGAGAGAAGATAGTGGAGGGAAGAGGAGGGAAAGAGGGAAGAGGGGATATAGAGAAAGGAAAGAAGGGGAAGTAAGGGAAGGAGGGAAGGAAGGAGGGAGGAGGAGGGAGGAGGAGGGAGGAAAGGAGGGAGAGGGAGGGAGAGAGGGATGAAAGAGGATGGAGGGAGGGAGGAAAGAGGGGGTAGGGATGATGGTGAAGAGAGTTGGGGGAGGGAGGTGGAAGGTATGAAGAGGAGGGAGGGAAAGGAGGGAAGGAGGAACAAGAGAGGGAAGAAGAGGAAGGGAGAGAGGGGAGAGGAGGAAGGAAGGGAGGGAGGGAAGAGGAGGATGGATGATCTTGGAGAGGGGGAGAGGAGGGAGAGGTAGGAAAGAGGAGGGAGGGAGGGAGGGAAGAGGAGAGGAAAGAGGAAGGAGGTAGGGGGAAGGAGGGAGGGATGGAGGGAGCAAAGGGGAGGGAGGGTGGGGGAGGGATGGAAAAAAGGAGGGAGGGAGGGAGGGAAGAGGTGGAAGGAGGGAGGGAAGAGTAGGGAGAGAAGGATGGAAAGGAGGAAGAGAAGAAGAGGTAGGGAGGGACATGGGAGGGAAGAGGAGGAAGGGAGAGAGGAGGGAGGGAGTGGGAGGGAGGGGAGGGATGAAAGAGGAGGGAGGGAGTGAAGATTGGGGATGGAGGATGGTAGAGGGATGTAGGGGGAGGGATGGGGGAGAGCTAGGAAAGAAAAGGGAGGGAGGGAAGGGGGGAGGGAAGATGGTGGAGGGAAGAGGAGGTAGGGGGAAAGAGGGAAGATGGAGGGAGGGAAGAGGGGGCATTTAGGGAGGGAAGGAGGAGGGAGGGAGGGCAGGAGAAATTGAAGAGAAGGGAGGGAAGATGATAGAGGGAGGGTGGGGGAGGAAGGGAAGAGGAGAGTGGGAGGGAGTGAGGAGGGAGGTAAGAGAAGGGAGTGAGGGAACAGGGGGAGGGAATAAGGTAGAGGATGGTAGTGTGGAGGGATGGAGGGGAGAGCGAGGGAAGAGGAGGGAGGGAAGAGGGGAGATGGAAGAAGGGAATGGGGGAAGGGAGGGAGGGAGGGAGGAGGTAGTGAAGAGGGGGAGGGACAAAGGAGAGGGTAAGGAAGATGGTACAGGGAGGTAGGGGCCAGGGAGGAAGGGAGGGAGGAAGAGGGGAGGGAAGGAAGAGGAGGAAGGGAGGGAAGAAAGAGGAAGGAGGGAGGGAAGAGGAAAGAAGTAGGGAAAAGGAGCGAGGGAGGGAAGAGGAGGGAGGGTGGGAAGAGGAGGGAGAGAGGAAGAGTTGGGAAGGAGGGAGGGAAGAGGAGGGAGGGAGTGAGGGAAAGGGGGAGTGAAGATGGTGAAGGGAGCGAGGGGGGATGGAGGGGAGTGGGAGGGAAGAAGAGGGTGGGAAAATGGTGGAGAGAAAGTGAGAGGGGAGAGGGTGAGGGAGGGAAGGAGGGAGGAGTGAAGAGAAGGAGGTTGGAGGGAAGGAGAGGGAGGGAAAAGGAAGGAAGGAGGGAGGGAAAAGGAGGGAAGGAGGGAGGGAGGGAAGGGCGAGAGGGAAGGTGGGAAGATTGTGGAGAGGGTTAGGGGGAGGGAGGGAGGGAGGGAGGGAGGGAGAGGAGGGAGGGAGGGAGAGGAGGGAGGCAAGAGGAGCAAGGGAGGTACAAGTGAGGGATGAGGAGGGAGGGAGGGAAGAAGAAGGAGGGAGGGAAGAGGAAGGAGGGAGGGAAGAGTGGGGAGGGAAGATGTTGGAGGGAGTTAGGGGAGGGAGACAGGGAAGAGGGGGAGGGAGGGAAGAGGAAAGAGGGAGGGAAGAGGGGGGAGGGATTATGCTGGAGGGAGTTAGAGGGAAGGAGAGAGGGGAGAGGAAGGAAGAGGAGGGAGGCAAGAGGAGGGAGGGAGGGACAAGGGAGGGAAGAGGAGGGAGGGAGGGAAGTAGAGGGAGGGAGCATAGAGGAGGAAGGGAGGTTAGAGACTGGAGGTAAGGTCGTGAAGGGAGGGAGGGGAGAGCGGGGAGATGGAGGGAAGTTGAGTGAGGGAAGAAGAGGTATGGAGGGACAAGGGAGGGATTAGGAGGGAGGGAGGGAAGGAAGGAATGAGGGAGGGAAGAGTAGGGACTGAGGGAGGGAGGAAAGAGTGGGGAGGGAGGAAGGGAGGGAAGAGGAGGGAAGGAGAGGGAGGGAGGGAAGAGGATGGAAGGGGGAGGGTTGGAGTAAATGAAGGAATAGGAGTGAGGGAGGGAAGAGGAGGGAGGGAGGGTAGAGGAGGGAGCGAGGCTAGAGCTGGGAGGGAAGATGGTGGAGGGAGGGAGGAGAGAGGGGAGAGGGAGGGAAGATCAGTGAGGGAAGAGGAGGTAGTGAGGTACAAGGGAGGGAATAGGAGGGAGGGAGGGAGGAGGGAGGGAGCCAGGGAAGAGGAGGGAGAGAGGAAGGGAAGAGGGGAAAGGAGGGACAAGAGAGGGAAGAGGAGGGAGGGAGGGAGGGAGGAAAGGAGGGAGGGAGGAAGGGAGGGAGGGAGGGAGGGAGGGAAGAGGGTTGGAGGGAAGAGTGGGTGAGGGAAGAGGAGGGAGGGAGGGATGGAAGAGGGGGTGGAGGGATGGAAGAGGGGGTGGGAAGATGGTGGAGGGAGTTTGCTAGGAGGGAGGCAGGGGAGAGGGATGGAGGAATAGGAGGGAGGGAGGGAGGGAGGGAAGAGGAGGAAGTAGGAAGGGAAGAGGAGGGAGGCAAGAGGATGGAGGGACAAGGGAGGGAAGAGGTGGGAGGGAGGATATAGGGGAGATGGAGGGAGGGAGAGAGGGAAGAGGGGCGAGGGAGGGAGGGGTGAGCAGGAAGTAAGGAGGGAAGAGCAGGGAGGGAGGGGAGGGAGGAAGGAGTGAGAGAATAGTGGGGGAGGGAAGAGGGGGTCGGGAAGTGAAGGGAAGGAGGAAGGGAGGGAGGGAGGAAGGGAGGGAGGAAATAGGAGGGAGGGAGGGAGGGAAGAGGAAGGAGGGAAGATTGTAGAGGAAGGTAGGGGGTAAGGATGGGGAAGGGGGAAGGAGGGATTGAGAAAGAGAAGAGGATGAGGGAGAGAGGGAAGGAGGGAAGGAAGGAAGGAGAGTGGGAAAAGGAGGGAGGGAGGCAGGGAAGAGTAGGGAGGGTCGGGAGGGAGGGAAGCAGAGGGAGGAAGGGAGGGAGGGAACAGGGGTGAGGGAAGATGGTGGTTGGAGGTAGGGAGGATTGAGGGAGGGGAGAGGGAGGGACAAGGAAGGGAGAGGAGGCAGGGATGGAGGGAATAAGAGGGAGGGAGGGAAGAGGGGGGAGGGAGTTAGGGGGCGAAGGGAGGGTAGAGGGAGGGAAGAGGAGGTAGGGGGAGGGAGGGAATGGGGGAGGGGAAGGGAGTTAGAGGGAAGAAGGGAGGGGTGAGGGAGGGGAGGTGAGGGAGGGAGAAGGGAGGGAAGAGGAGGGAGGGAAAGGGAGGGAAGATGTTGGAGGGTGTTAGGGAAGAGGAAGCGAGGGGAGAGGGAGGGAAGAGGATGGTGGTAAGAGGTGGTAGGTAGGAAGGGAAGGGGAGGGAGGGTGGGAGGGAAGATGGTGGTTTGAGGTAAGGGGATTGAGGGAGAGGAGAGGGAGGGAAGAGGAGGGAGGGAAGAAGAGGGAGGGTGGGAAGGAGGGAGGGATGGAAGGAGGGAAGAGGACAGAAGGAGAGAGGGAGGGAAGAGGAGGGATGGAAGAAGAGGGATGAAGGGAGGGAGGGAAGAGGGGAGAGGGGAGAGGACGGAGGGAGGAAAGAGGGGAAGGGAGGGAGGGAAGAAAAGGGAGTGAAGGAGGGAGGGAAGAGGAGGGAGGAAGAAGGGAGGAAATAGGAGGGAGGGAGAAGGGAGAGAATTGGAGGGAGGGACAAGGGAGGGAAGAGGAGGGAGGGAGGGAGGCAAGAGGAGGGAGGGAAGCAAGAGGAAGGAGGGAAGCAAGAGGAGGGAGGGAGGGAGGGAAGAAGGGGATGGGAGAGAGGGAAGAAGGGGGAGGGAGGGGTAAAAAGGAGGAATTGTAAAGGAGGAATGGAGGTAAAAGAAATGAAAGAAAAGGAGAAAGAAAAGGAGAAAGGAAAGGGAAGGGAAGGGAAAGGAAAAGAGAAAGGGAAAGGAAAGGGAAAGAAAAAGGGAAGGGAAAGAAAAAAGGAAAAGGAAAGGGGAAGGAAAAAGGAAAAAGGATAAAGGAAAGGAAAAAGGATATTAGAGGGAAAACAAGAAAAATGGGGCAGGAAAATAGTCTCCTGCTTTTTGTAAATATGGACAAAGATATGCTTACAGTATGGGTGGCTAATATAAACCAGAAGAAGTTTATGTTTTTAGATTTTTGCAGAGGAAGTATGGCTTCGATTCCTCAGATCAGGGGCCATTAATTTAGAAACCTTGATGGGGTGGGACACAAATTTCATCATCATTATGATACCCATGGACCTGAGAAAATCCCTGTGGACACTTTTATTTTGTGGACATTAATGAAGAACAGCTTGGACCCTAGGCATGAAAAGGAAAATATCCAAGCAATGTTAGATTCTCTAGCAGTGATTACTGATAGGCCAAAATTAAATAAAGATAGCACTACCAAGCCTACTCCCCCTCCTCTTTATGAAGATACTAGAAAGGCTATATAACAAGACTGAAGGAGGAGCCTCTTGATCCTGAGGAAGACTTAGAGAAAGAAGCTGCAATATAGGTTTTTGCAGTAACTTGCAGACATAAAGATAAGGATGAACAGAAAGAGCAACTTCAAAAATCCATACAAAGTCTTACCCATTTAACAGAAAAAAGAATATTTAGGGAAGTTATAGACTGAAGAAACGGAGGAATAGGAAGAGGATATTATCAATCCTAGTATTATAGCAGGTCTAGATCCACCTATGAAGGACGGGATCCTTTAGTGGCATTGATGTGCCCTAAGATTAAGTGGGGTGCTATTTTCCTCAATAAAAAATTATGTCCCCATCGCAGGCAGAATTGCAGAGTAATGTAAATCAAGGAGAGGATATATAAGAATTTAATTTACAATGCCCTGTATTTGAGAAGTATACACAGGGCAATCTTGTTAGAATCAATCAACCTATACTTATTAAACAACTGAAGGAATTAAAAGCTGCATGTGCCTAATATGGACCGTTCATTATGGCTATACTTGAGGATTTAGCTGCAGATGCCTTACCTCCTGATGATTGGAAACAGCCAGCTGGGGAGCCTGCTTTGGAAAAAAGAAATTTTCTGAGCATTGTCAAAGAATTGCTGAAGTGAATGCCCATGCTAATAATGCTGGGGGTAAACTATGAAATGCTGACCAGAGAAGGACAATAAGTAAAGATATCCCAGCACCTGGTGTATAAGCTTGGAATCTGGGCAAAACTATATAAAAACACTGCTGCACATAACTCTTCAAGTGCAGTACCTACAAAAGAAATGCTTCATCAAGACATACCAAAAATGAGACGAGGGCCATATGAGCCTCTTTAGGAATTTGTGGATCAACTTCTGAAAGCTGCTGACAGAATTTGTCATGATTCTGATGCTGGCCTTTTACTAGTATATGAAAATGCAAACTCTGGCTGTCAAGCAGCAATTTGACCACATAGAAAGAATGTAGGTATTTCTGAATATATCAATTTATGCAGAGATATAGGACTATCCTGTACTCAAGAATTGGCTATGGCTACTTCCTTGAAGGGAAAAACTATATAAAAACATTTGGCATTGACAACAAAAGCCTCAAGATTTTCAAAGATATCTACAAGTCTATATAGTTCATTATATGGGTGATATATTGTTAGCTGACAAAAATGAAGGTTCTTTGCTGCAAGCCTATACCCAATTACAATAAGCATTGATGGAAGAAGGATTGGTTTTTGCTCCAGCGAAAATTCAGCATGAACGCCACCCCACATAAGTATTTAGGACACGAATTATATCCGAAAACTCTTTATCTCAAAAAATACAGCTGATGCGCCGGGCATGGTGGCACATGCCTTTAATCCCAGCACTCGGGAGGCAGAGGCAGGCGGATTTCTGAGTTCGAGGCCAGCCTGGTCTACAGAGTGAGTTCCAGGACAGCCAGGGCTATACAGAGAAACCCTGTCTTGAAAAACCAAAAAAAAAAAAAAACCAAAAAAAAAACCAAACAAACAAAAAAAAAAACAAAAAAAAAACAAAACAACAACAACAAAAAAACAAAACCAGCTGAGTAAAGATAAATTAACTTTAAATGATTTTCAGAAACCATTAGGAGATAAAAATTGGCTTAGACTACTTTTAAAGATAACTACAGAAAAATTAAAGACAGTATTTGACATCTTAAAAGGAGATTCTGGTCCTTTATCTCCATTGTCTATAACTGAGGAAGAATGTCAAGCATTCTCTATAGTCAAAAAGTCTATAGAAAAACGAGTAATTCATTATGTTGACTATGCTAGGCCATGGGAAACATATTTTACCCCCTTTGCATGCACTTATGGTGGTATTGTGGCAGAATGGACCATTACTCTGGGTAGATCTACTGGTCTTTCCTTCTATTCACTCCTTACTATGAACCAGTTGCCATGTTACTGCAACTATCAAGGGTAGAATCATGCAAATATTTTGGAAAGGATCCAGATGAATTCCTTGTACCTTAACTAAATTGCAAATTGGTTGGCTCTATCAAAATATGGATATTTGGCCTATGGTATTTGCCAAATTTTCAGGTAAAAATTGATAATCATTATCCTTGCCATAAGTTGTTAAAATTTGCTAGTCTTCATGAGTTTCTATTTGTCCTTAATTTGAGCACCACATCTACAAAACAGGCTGCTTTAGTCTTTGATGGATACTCTAATGGATTCAAAAGGGTGACTTTGCAATTTGAACCTGCATCTGCTTGGATGATTGAAATAAAAGCTATTGCAGTTGTGTTCAAACTTTTGGAACAGTCTCCTTTTAATTTATATACAGATAGTCAATACATTGCTTGAGCTTTACCAATGCTGGAGAGTGTCTCTTATCTGAATTGTCATAATAGTCAAATTTTACTATTGTTTCAGCAAATTCAATCTAGTGTGAGGAACAGAAAGCATTCATATTATGTGGGGCACATCAGGGCCCATACTGACAGCCCTGGGCTCCTGTCTGGTGATTGGTGAGAGATGCTGATGCTTGGACAAAGAATGATGCTGACTGTGACCTTGCTGAGCACCGTGACAGGAGCCAACAAGGAGAAGCTAAAAACTAGCAGATGGTCTTCCTGAGAATTTCATTTTAGGAAACATTCCTGCTAAATCTTTTAGAATGCTTTTCCTGTTATTACTAATTATATATAACAATCACTAGGTATTAGCCCCCTTTTGAGCAGATCTCTACAGAACAAGAAAGATGTACTGTCTTGATTCTTAATGATGATCCTATAAGACTTCCTAAAATTATATTAGTAATTATTAAGCTCTTTTATAATAGGACTGCTATTAAGTCCTTTCTGATGTCAAAACTGCATCGAGAACTCTGCCATTCTTCAAATGTCACTAGTTGCTTCTGAGATAGCAATCAGGCATCTACAACTTAGAGCACATTCTAAGAGGTTGTAAAACAATTAATAAAAAGGGAACTAATGATTTACTATAAATTCAAGGACAGACAATAAAATATTGACTAGATTTATCTATATGAAACTTCACTAATAACTTAGTCACAAAAATTATGTTTTTTTAACTCTCCATGAACCTATAGACAGATGATGAATGTTTAGCCAGATAATTATTTTTAATGGACATATATGCAAACATTCTCTTTTGTCAACTTCTTACTGAATTTATTATTTGAATTTATATGCAAACTTGTGGTGAACTTTTTACCATGTGATCACATATTCTGAAAAATGTATAAGTACTGAGGACAAAGAGAGGAAACATAACTGAACTCAAGAACTTAGAAGTAAAGGCATAACTGGAAGTAAGGCATTGAGCGTAAGGGCATTATGATTGTTACATCAGAACAGAAGGAAAGAACAAGATTAGGAGACAAAGGCAGAGAGAACTTTTTAAAGAAAAAGAGAACTTTCTTAGAGAACTTTTAGAGAGAACTTTTTTGAAAACTTTTGTAGAAACTTGTTTTGAGAACTGGAGAACTTAGAAATAAAGGCTAAAATCATTCAATGTGTCCTTTTTTTCCCCTGTGACTTCAACTAGGAGGCTGCAAGTTAGATCTGCATTTTCTGTAGAGAGATAGAACAAAGGCTACTTTGTTTAATCCCCTGCTGTTTTAAGATGAGGTGCTAAATGCCAGCCTCAGAGGAACTCAAAGGCAGGTTAGCTACAGTAACTTAAACTTAAGATAGGTAAATGTTTTATTATTAAATAGCAACCCTAAATATTTCACAAGACCAAGTCTTGCCTCCACCAACAGTCTTTCCCCCTCTGCTGCCTCAAGAGGAACCAAGAAAGAACCACAACTGAAGCTGGCCCCTGCATTGTCCCAACGATGATGAAGAGGAAGCTGTATTGGGCGTATGTTCCTAACCCACCTTCTATATGGTCAAGGACAGAAGTACTTGTGACCTTAAAAAAGACTCAGCTGTTAGGATTTCCTTGTTCTGAGAATAAAAGTATTCCAAATTGGTGAATTACACTACTATAGGTCAGGGACTACCTATTTATTTTTACTAAAAATAGTACCAATGTTGGATGTGTTTCTATGTAAACTCAGACTTGGGAGAATATCTCTAAGGCTTTACTGCAAAGCATTAAGATGGACAGCCTATATCTCAGATTGGACAAGCTGCCTTGCCTTATTGAGACCTTGCAGTGCAGAGAGCCCAGAGACTGTGGAACCTCAAAAATATCAATCAGAAAAGTTGTTATACTGACCCTTTTCTTTCCTTTAATGTTATACTGACTCAATTATGGACTGCTCTGGAAATCAATATAATATTGAACAAAAAGAAATGACAATGGGCATTTGGAAGGCTTGTTCTGAACATTTTCAGAAACATTTGGAAATTGGCAGCCACCTTGTATGATGTGGATAAAAATGGAACAGGTTCTGGGGCTAAGCTAAATGTAACATCTTGCATTACCCCCACTTAATTGGGAATGTTACCATTGTTATTGACTCTGATAATGAGTTCATGTTTATTGTTTTAATTGTCTTTTGTCCAACTGTGTTTCTTCACTGTATAATGGTCAATCTATAATGGCAATACATCAACCAGCTTTTATCACAATCTTGTGATATTTAAACCCTCACATGCTTTTTAAAAAAGGACTTACAAATATTGGAAGAATTAGATCATGCTCTGGCTAGGAGCAAATGTATGGTTGAGCTGATCATTGCCAGTGTTGTTGCTCTCATAACTGTTACAGCCAGTGCTACTACTACTGCATTAGCTTCAGCACAATAGTTACAAACAGCTAGTTTTGTTAATCATTTGCAGAAAATGTAACCAATGCCCTGAGCATACAAGAAGATTTGGATAGATGGCTGAAACAAAGAATTTACACCTTATATATTATAATGTAGATCATGGGTGATGAGGTACAAGGAATGAAAGTCAGGAGCCATTTGGAACATCATACTCAATATCTGTGGATTTTTATATCTCCAAAAATGTATAATGAGAGTAAGCATAATTGGGCCAGAGTAAAAAGGCACCTTCAAACTATATGGCATAATAATAATAACAGCAATAATAAGATTATTATAATTATTATAATTATAATTAATAATAATATAAATACTTTAGCATGAAGAAAAAGGTTGTAAGACTTTTTGTTTTGTTTTGTTTTGGCTTGTTTTGTTTCTTTGAGACAGAGTTTCTCTGTGTATCCCTGGCTGTCCTGGAACTCACTCTGTAGACCAGGCTGGCCTTGAACTCAGAAATCCACCTGTCTCTGCCTCCCAGGTGCAATAAAGGCATGCACCATCACTGCCCAGCAGTTGTAAGTTTAAGAAATACAAATCCTTTGTGTTTCGATGATTGTAAATGATATTATGAAAATGTTGCAGGCAGTTTTTCCTTCATGGTTTTCATTTATTTCTCTTTTTGTGAGCATAGCAGGACTTGGCTTTATGATCCTTTTTATGACATGTCTATTACCTGCTGTTTTGAGAGGAATCTTCAGAGTTTTTACAGATGTCAAAGCAAAGTTATATAAATTCAAGCTCCAACGTCTTCCCTAGCAGAAGTCTTCCCTTCCAGAAGTTGGTAGTCTATAACAGGTAAGATCATACTGAAAACCTTCTCAACCTAAGACAGGCCATGATTATTTGAGTGCCAATGATGATAAGAGCTGTGTTTTCAAATTGCAACCTAAGACAGGCACAACTTTGTGCTCCATGAGTAATAAGATGCATGGCTCTTATAGTAAAAAAGACTTATAAGATTCTCCCAGAGTGGATCAACCTAAGACAGGATATGAATGCTAGTATTTATGTACTAAAGGCAGGTAAGGTCCACACTTCTTAAGGGGATGCCTAAAACAATCACAGTCTTTCTGAGCCAATAGCTGAGACAGCTTTGACTTGTATAGATTAAAAAAGGGGATATGTGGCAAGCACAACTGGTGTTAATTTTGGCTGATTTCTTGCCCGTAATTAAGCATGACTGAATCTGCCAAAATCTGTCTTTGTTTTTAGTTAAGATGTGTTATATCCTCCCAAGTCCCCCTGCTTATGCATTTATCCTTAGGAGATTGTCTAAGCCTGAAGAAAATGTGCTTAGTCAAACACAGATTCTGTGTAACTCACCACATAAGCATTTGTGGTGATTGTTTAACTTCCTAAAATTGGTCATGCCTTCTGTTGCTTGCCTTTAAAAGACACTGAGAAAATACACTCACTGCTGGTGTGGTATTTACCAGCAGCCCTCCTATATCTGTCTCTTGCATCTTCTTTCTGCCTTTTGTATAATCATCCTCAACTACCCCAGTTGTGGTTTTCATGTTGACTAACCAGTAGACTCTGGCATTTTGCTCTTTTAATTGGCTTATTGAATATGGGTGGATGAACCTGGCTTGTCAGGGCATATGATGTGACCTCCATAAGTCTGTGAAAAAGCACAAGCTATGAAGAAAGTTTTGTTGTTTGGAAATGCAAAGTGCCTACATATTGTCGCATTGTCAAGGTGGGTGTAGTCTTGCTTGGTGCCTTCATGCTGGCTCAGCTGTATTCTGGTCTGTAGAAAGCAAAAATGGAAATTAAAGTGCATGTGTTGAGTATTTTAAGGCCAGTACAGAAGTGACTGTTCTAGTTCTAGTCATATTTTATTGGCTCAACCCACTCAACTGTGAGTGGGCCCAAGAGTATATATAGCAGAATCAAGGCTGCTTTTCTATCATGTCCTCTGGCCAGGACTTAGAAGCTTCTAACCATACAAAAATTTGGAAATTATAATATGGGGGAAATTTTTTTGATCTCTTTCTTACTGAGACATCATGACTTACTGTTTCTTCTTCTTGGAAAAGAAACCAGAAGCATAGGTCAATAATGCCATCAGTCATTTGATTGCACTGACAAGTTATTGAAAGCTGTGAAGCACTTGATACTAAGAATCTGGTAATTATTTTGGTGATTATTGGCCTAGTTTCTGGTGCGTAGGAAACTTAATGCTATGTTTTAAGAATAAATTTGCTTAATTCTCCCCCTAATTTACAAAGCATTTTTTTAGAAAGCATAAAAGTAAAATGTATTCCCTATCCATGGCATCTGTTAGCACTGTTTCATTAACTTAGATGTGTGACAGAGTCCACATTAGTAAACCATAATTGTAATGTAAGCTGACTTCCTTGTGCAGCAGTACAATACTCTTGACAGACAATATTTGCAATAACGGACGCTACATATTACCTCACTGAGAAGTCAGTAAGAAAATCAGTGTCATAAATGTTGTAATTCAGCCCCACCTTCAACATTCGAACAAAACTGCTGAAGAAGAGACAGAAATGGCAGTTCCTGTGTACTAAATCTACTCCCCATTTGGCAGAAGATGCTGCATTTAGCACTTAACGTAGTACACAATTGGTGTTATAAAGAATTCCTGAGTGACTCTAGGCCTTAGAATCACATATTAGGAGACATTTCCTGCTGCCTTGCTGCTTCAATTAGACAACGGTGCTGGTAGCATCTTTTTTTATCTTCACATTCTCTCTTCTAGTAAATTCACTTATAGAACAAGAAAAGGAATTAGTCAAATTCTGTCTTGCTCATAGATGGAAGACAAACAGATCTGATACCTTCAGAGTAGAGAACTGAAGTCTAAGTAAATTATGAACTACCTGATTAAAACTAAAGAGAAAGAAAGAAGAAAATATCAAGAGAAGGAATGTTCAGGATTTCAGAGTTAAAAGTGATGCTGTAAAGAGAACCAAAAAGTATGAACAATTTCTTACAAAACAAATCAATGGGGTTTAATGAAGAATAAAGAGAGGAAGAAAGAAGAGCTGATAAGCAGCACCTAGAGTCACATATCTGGACTTAGGAAGCAGAACTGGAAATATCTAAAAGTTAGAAAAAGAGTTATTAAATGTGGATAGCAGTGCATTTTGAAGTCAAACATGCCCACCGTTATTGATGTGTAGAGAATTATCTATTTTCCTTTTGTATAAAAAGAACCACTAATTTCATGCCAAGTACAGTATAAAGATTGTACCTCAGCTTGAAAGACAGTTTATTTCTATGTAGATTTTTTCCTATGATGCAATAGACATGTAATGATTTTATTTATGATAGTCTTCTGGATGTATCCAAATGTACCAGCTTTACTTATGAAAGTTAAGGTACTAGCAAGAAGAAATCTAAGACATATGAACTATGATAGCAGTAAGATAGAAAAGACAGACAGTAACCTACAATTAAACATGTAAGGGCCATAAAGGCAGGTAGAATTAGGTACAGTCATCCATACTTCTCCTTTGATGTTTAATATTATTATTTCTCCATACATATAAGACATGTAATATACCATGAAACACTGTTCTTCTGAGCATGTAATTACAACTCTGACTAATTTTACACTCATCACAAACCTTATACATAGATCCTGTTAGTATTCTTACTGAAAACAAGAAATATATGTTTCAGAGATACTAAGGAGATTGCCAAGGATATATAAAATTAATGTTTAAATATTATAGAAATATCTTCTGCATATTCAGGTGGAAAAATCACATAACTTTAATGTAAATAAGATAAATTATGATGTTTTCTGGCTCTTTATTAATGGATAAATCTTTTACTTTTATGGATGTTCAGTTAAATTTATTTAATATCTAGACAAAATAATTAAATCTAAGTGAAAAATTAATCAAGAGAGAAATTAAATCTATCTTGAAGTAAGGCAGCATCTTATCCTACTATCATTCTTTTTGTTGTTTCATTTTAAACTTTAGAAGTTTCTTGCATAATTAATAATGCGCTTTATTGATAATAACTTCACACGAAAATGTTTCACAAAGGATTCATATTCTTATTGATTTTTTTCTTATTGATTTTATTGATTACTTTCTCTGCTCTTCAGTTATATTAATCCCCTCTTGCTATCATAACAAATTACCATATATTTAGCAGCCTAAAATAATAGCAACTAGTAATTAGAAATCCAGACACAGCATAGGTCTTCCTTATCTTTGTTTGGAGTCTCCTAACACTAAGACCAAAATGAAAACAAGTCTGTTTCCCTTGCTGGAGGATTTGGTCTTGTGATATGTCTTTCTCCAGGTTGTTTTCTGGATTCTGTCTTTTATAGTTGAGTGACTGATGGAGGGAGCTGGAGGTTGTTCCTTGTTTCTAGGGCTTTCCTGCATATTATGTGTGTTCCATGTGCTCATATGTCTTGAAATGACTCAGGCATTTTATAGTTCTGAGATCACAGAACTATCCTATCACAGGATAGGATTCTCCTATCACTGGTCTATATCTCTAGAAGATAAGGAGTTCTGCTTTTAAAGGGTCATATGAGTAAACTGAGCCCAGCCAAGTAAACCAGAATGATCTTTCAGTTCCATTATCAATAATCTAATTACATCTTAAATTTCCAAACAAGTCAATACATTTTCTTATGTGAGCATTAGGACATGAGCATAGCATGTTCTACCTACATCTTAAAAATATTTTTTCTCCAGGTACCAAAGTGAATTCCATAACTATAGTTTCTACTTTTTCTTTAACTTGTCTTCTTTTTATACCAAGAAGATTTTCCTAGTATTCTTTTAGTTTAAGTGGGAAGAGAACTCTTTTTTTTTTAGTTGAGCTAGGATATTTAAACATAATCATAGGATGACAGAATTTATAACAACATTCAAATTCAAATTTAAAATGAAACTCAAAACTGTAATGAACATTTAGTGGTATTTTTGCCTTACTGTATATTCTAAACCTTCCACTATCATTTGAGTATCATTTAACTCATATAGCACAGACAACTAAGTTAAAAATTCCCTGAGAATTATGAGAAAAGATGTCTTTAATTTGACTTATTTTACATCTCATGATCTGGTTCTTACCTGTTTTGTCTATAAACAGAGATGCATTTCTTAAGGAAACCATAGAAACAAGAAAGCAAAAACTCATTTTTGGTAGGTTTTAGATTGTAGTGTTTTTGCTACAGTGTCAGTTTGATAACCTATTCCCTTCTTTTGTTTGGGAAGGTTTTATTTTGGTGGATTTATTTTGACTGATTTCTACTAAAGCATTAATTTACAGTGCAGCCCATTCATTTATAAAAGAAAACAGCAGTCTATCTTAGTTTGCTTGAACAGGCCCAGCAGAGCTCGAAGGTCATTGTTATTTCTCATATGCTCACCCCTCCTCTCTGATTAATCTGAAGGCTTTTACGTGAAAATATATATTTCAGACCCCAGTTTCCAATCCTCTCATCCTAGTTCAAGTCAGCATCATCCCCACCCCACCCCACAGTGTGATTACTTCAATAACTTTTTGATTGCTCTGCTTGCTTTAAGCCCTGTTTCCCTAAAGCCATTTCCAGAAGAATATTTTTCATGAGTTTTCCCAAATGCTAACCAGGTCTTATAAAGCCCTTGCTTAAATCCCGCAGAGATTTCCGGTTGCAAAAGCAAATCCAAATTCCTTACTCTAGTTTCCAAAACTCTTTATAGTTCTGTCTGTTACCCTTTATCTTTCGTGGACACACACATACACACACACACACAAACACTAAACCTACACACACTGAACTGAAGTTTAGAAAGATTGAGCAGATCACCATACAAATAAATGTCTAATATTCAACCATTTCTCACTTAAAAATTATATGTTCTCATTATCAGTCTATTGTCATGTAAAGTTTCTAAGTCCAATATTATAAGGTTTCTAGTTTTGTGCAATATACAACTCTGTAATAAAACAAAATGCTATGTTTTCAAATAACATTATTCCAAGCTGACAGAGCTTTAGGGAGGTACATAAAACTTTGTATATTACTAATTCTACACAAGTTTTATTTATTATGAATAATAATATAGTTCACTTTAATTATAATGCCACAAGTCTTCCAGATGACCTATTCAGCATTTTCACCTCTGTGACTTGCTTTTCTCAGCTTCACACTGCTGAAGAAAATTTTTATCAATAGTCCTTAGAATCCAGAAGATCTGAGACTATGAGCATATCTGTGTTTTGTTGCCACACAAAACACTGTGTAATGGTAACACCTAAATTTGATGCTCTCAACTGCTATTACAAACAAAATTGTCACAAGCCTCAGGTGTGCCATTTCCCTCATCATCATTATTATTATTAAATTTATTCATTCCCTTTACAACCTAATATCAGTTCTTCATCTCCTCCCAGTATCCCCCCTCACAGAATTCCTCCCCTTTATCCCTGTCTTTGAGAAGTGAAAGCCTTCCTCCCCACCTCCACATGAAGTTGCTGCCAGACTAGGTACATCCTTTCCCACTGAAACAAGACGGGGGCGTAGGATCCACAAGCAGGCAGGCAGGTAACAGGATGAGGAATAGTACAAGCTCCAGTTGTTTGAGGGACCCACATTAAGTCTAAGCTGCTCATCTTCTCCTTGGGTGCAAGTGCTGAAGTCCAGTCCGAACTTGCTCTTTGGTTGGTGATTCAGTCTCTGGGAGCCCCCAATGGTTTAGGTTAGTTGACTCTGTTGGTCTTCCTGTGTAGTCTCTGTCCTCTTTGAGTGTCTCAATATTTTGTCCAATTCTTCCATAGGATTCCCTGAGCTCCATGTAATGTTTGGGTGTGAGTCTCTGCATCTGTTTCCACTGGCTGATAGGTCGAGCCTCTTACAAGACAGTTAAGTTACTGTCTGCAAACATAATAGAATAACATTATTAGTGTCAGGGACTGGTTCTTGCCCATGAAATGGGTCCCAATTTGGGGCAGTCCTTGGTTGCATATCTTGTAGGAATGACACTTTTGGGTAGAATACTTTGTGGGTAAGGTACTGTTCTAACCCTTCATTGGGAGTCCTGTCTGGCTAAAGAACTTGACCACTTTAAGATCCCTATCCCTCTCTGCTAGGAATCTCAGCTAGAGTCACCCCCTTAGACTCTCTGGACACTCTTCCCATTCCAGGCCCCTTGCATGTGCTAGAGATTGCCCCCACCAACCTGTTTCCATTTTATCTCCTCTGCTCCATTGACATCTCATATCTATTTTGTTCTTTCTTCGGAGAATGATTCAAACACCCTTCCTAGTGCCTCCTTGTTATTTGGCTCCTTTAGTTCTATTGATTACAGCATAGTTATCCTGTACTTTATGGCTGATATACACTTATAAGTGAGTTCATGCCATGCATTTCTTTTGAGTCTGGGTTACTTCACTCAGAGTATTTTCTGATTCCATCCATTTGCACGCAAAATTCATGATGTTCTTGTTTTTAATGGCTGAATACTAATCAGCCATGTAGATATACCACGGTTTTTTGTATCCGTTCTTCAGTTGAAAGACAGCTAGTTTGTTGCCAGTGTCTATCTATTATGAATAAAGTTGCTATGAACACAGTTGATAAGGTGTCCATGTGGGATAGTGGAGCACCTTTTGGATGTTTGCCTTGGTGTGGTATAACTGGGTTTTAAGGAATAACTATTCCTACTCTTCTGAGAAACGGACAAATTGATTTCCCAAGTAGTTGTACAAGTTTGCAGTGAAGAAGTGTTGCCTTTGCTCCATAACTTCACCAACATCCTTTAAGTTTTTGATCTTAGCCATTCTCATGGGTAGAAGGTGGAATCTCAGGGTTGTTTCAATTTGCATTTCCCTGATGACTAAGGATGTTAAATATTTCTTTAGGTGCTTCTCGGCCATTTGAGATTCCTCTGTTAAGAATTTTGTTTGGCTCTGCACTCTATTTTTTAATTGGATTATTTGGTTGTTGGTGTCTAGCTTATTGTGTTCTTTATATATTTTAGATATTAGTCCTATGTAAGACATAGAACTAATGAGGATTTTTTCCCCAATCTGTAGGCATTTGTTTTGTCCTGGTAACAGTGTCCTTGGATTTACAAAAGATTTTTCAGTTTCATGAGGTTCTATTTATTAATTCTTGACCTTAGTTCTGGAGACATTGATGTTCTATTCAGGAAGTTGTCTCCTATACCAATAAGTACAAGGCTATTCCTCACTTTCTGTTCTATTAGATTAAGTGTGCCTGGTTTTATGTTGAGGTCTTTGATCCATTTGGGCTTAAGTTTTGTGCAGGGTGATAAATATGGATCTATTTACATTCTTCTACATGCAGACATCCAGTCAGATCAGCACAAGTGAACCATTTTTTTTCCAAAAGTTAACATTACAAATATCTTCAACCTGTTTTTCCTAAGAGTCATGTGTTGTGGGGAATAGTAAAAAAAAAAATCCAGTACATTCCTGCACTTGTGCTGCCAGCTCCCTGCCCTGGTGGCCTGGCCAGCCATGCACTGGTGGGCAGTGGCCCTCTGGCCCGGAGCTCCTGAAAGGTCTCCATCCAGCTCACTAAGTCCCCACTGGCAGGTCATTACCATGCCAGCCCTATGCTTCAAATACCTCATGGCCTTTGTAGTGCACATCTGGCAAACCCATAATTTGCCATTGTACCTTTCTCTCTTGAACCCAGAGAAGCCGCCATGTGAAGGAAAACACAACACAAACTTTTCAGAAACAATGGTAACTCAATCTCTGGGTACAACAACTAAAACCTAATCTGGTAAACCTCATTAAAATCTGATTCCTCTGGTGGCAAATCCTTGGGGATCCACTATTATATTGGTAAACTCTAGCATTTACATCTTACCCTTATGCTACTCCTGTTTCAAAAGGACTTAACTCTCTCCTGCTTTTTCTCTTCCTCTGTCCAACCTGGAAGTCCTGCCTACACGCCCAGTGATTGGCTCCTTTATTCATTAGGGGATAGGTTCACAAGAAGCCACCCGAGCATGTGACTCATTCCTTATTCCAGACTGCCTCTCCTGGGAGAGCAGAATTAACATAAAAATACAGGCAACACAGAGCCATCCACAATAGTCATGCTAAACTTATCTCATGTTTTGCATTCTAAAGCAGTTTGTGACACTGTGACTGCTATGGAAAGGATTTATTAACAGAGCTGTTTCTCTTCTATACTATTGCAATCTTTTGAATGCAAAAGATAATAACATGAAAAAAAGATTCAAATTTCTTTGTCAAACTAAAATCTAAAGCTGTCAATATTTAAAAGAAAAAACTATTTATATGCTTGTTTTTGACAGTTGTGACAAAATATATGTTGGTTAGGAGCAGAGGGCAGAAATGGAAAAAAAGAAATTCAGTAAACTATATCAGTGGGTAACTTCTTATTAAGAAAGCACAGGAAATTATAAACAACTATTGAGCGTTGTATTGGGACATCTAAAGTTCCTGCTAGAAAACACCATTTGACTTCTGAATGTTCAAAGTTGGTCTCTCTCTTACTCTTCTAAGAAATCCCTCAATACATGTGACTTTACAAAATATTACTTTGTGACTTTCTATGATAAGCTTTTGAAAACAAAGATGTATTCATAGAATACTAAATACCAGTGTAAAGTTCAGGGTCCAATTAGCTATTTACTGAGTACCAATAGGTAAATAATGAGTCCCGATGTTGTCATTCTTCCATGCTCTGAAGAGAAAGTTCACATAGAACCTTTAAACACTAAGAAGTGGCTCTCTTGACCAAAATTATGAATTGAGAAGTTCATGTACATGATGCTCTTTCTATCCCAGAAAGAGGAGAAAGGGGTTTTCTTTCCTAAGGGTCTTCAAACCTCTGCAATATATATGTTGTCTCCAGGAATTAGATAATCAGATGCCTTTCAACTATAGATTTATAGAAGATAGGTCTGTAGATGATAGAGCACTGATGATAAAGCTATGTCCAAGCATCTATAAATTTCAGTTGATCGTTCTAACAGCTCCAGGATTTCTGTCTCTAGTTGCTCAAAACATAAAAGTATCAACTTCCTGACAATAACATATTAAAGTATTTAATAAACGTGATTTTATTTCTAGATCAAATCATTATGATTTAAGGTTCACAGGTCAAAAAATATATTCAGCAGAACTTGCAAATAGTTTTAATCCTTTTGACAAAAAATCATATTATATTTGTTGATGAATAATGACAAAAAAATTCATCAAAGATGTAAATTTTTCTTTCCCAGTGGAGCTTAAAGAATGCTTTCCTAAAATTACCTGTGAATAGCATTTGTTGTAAGATGAGTTGTGCCCCCACATCTTGAACATTGATTCTCTGACCCAACTGATCAAAGTCTGAAATTATTATAACCAATTAAGTAAAATGAGGAAATATTTGTCTAAATGTTCTTTATACAAAAGAGAAAAAGACATAGAGACACAGAAATTTAATACAAATAAAGAGAGGCCATTTCAGGCCTTGAGGTGCCTGAATTATCCCTGGCAGTCTTCAGAAATAACTTGAGGTGTGAAAGTTCAGACTCTAGAACTAATGAAATAATGAATCCGGGCTTTTATATCATCTGGTAAGTGGTAAATTGGTTATGTCAGCCTAACAAATGACTACAGCTACTGTGATAAATCAGTGATGAAGAGCAAACTATAAGTTAAATCCTAAGAGGATGTTGCCAAAACCACACTAAAAGGAAAATGGTTGTATAAAGTGTGCTTATATGAGTATATGGATTTTTTTAATTAATGCATTTATTTCAGACATTATGGAAAAACAAAATTTCACCATGTTAAAGAAAACCATAAATGTTTGAAAATAAGCATGAAAGAAAAGAATCAAAGAGAGAAATATTTTAATGCAAAGGTGGTGTTAAAATAAAATATCTGTGTATTGGGCTGGGGGGATTGATCAGTCAGAATAATGCCTGTCTACAAGCATGAGGATCTGAGTTCAAACTTCCGGAAGTGATATAAAAAGCCCAAACAAGCACATTGTATCCCCAGCACTCAGGGCAGTCTATGGTGAATGGCAGGTGGACGCCTGGATTTCATTGATTAAGCAGCTTAGCTGAATTGATGAACTCGAGATCCAGTGAGAAATCCTGTCTCAAAAAACAGTGTGAATATTGATTGAAAAAGACACTTTATTTTTTGCTTTGGCATCCATATGCTTATATACATATATGCATTTACACCCGTCACTTACACATCCATGTACATACAGCCCTCCTAAACACACACACACACACACATTTGTATCTTTTAAAATATGTGTAATATATGTTGTATTTATTTGCAACATTTGACCAACAAAGAGACCTAGAAAGGAAAAAAAATACTTGAGGGTATACATAACACAATGAGATTTAAAATCTTGATTCAGTGATAGTTTTTCTCTTATGATAAAAATCTGTAGAGCAGGTTCAAACAATTATGTAAAATGTGAGAACTCAAGAACTGTGTAAATAAATAAAATAATCAATAAAACAATTTGAAAAAAAGAAAGAAATGTAACTACTAATCAAGGAGATATATTATAAATTTTAACATGTCTCCAATTAACAGAAATATTGATGCTTTCTGAATACTTTTTAGAGTTTTGAAATGATAGAAAACTTTACTATTTACATGAAGATGTACTGCAATTTGAATTCCTAAAAGACATGGGAAAAATAAGAAATCTTTATACTTAGCACAGTAACCAGTTTAGTAATGTGGATTCCCAAGTGGTGAAGAACATAAGAAGGAAGCACAAAGGAATTTTCATTCGGCTACAGATACAGCCTGTATACAATACAGAAAGCAGGAGCTAGACTCAATGTGTTTACTTTGATCTGCCTAAAACAAAGGTTTGTATGTGTATTTAGACTTACCCACAAATATATCTCAAGATACATGTATCCAACAAAATGTATAGGACATGTAGTTTATATATTGTCATGTGGTCATAGAATCTAAGGAGAGCCACAATTAGAAATTGGCAGATTGCCTTATTGCAATTGCAGGTGACCTTAAAGAACAGTGGAATGTTTCAGTCCAAATTCAGCAGTCTGAGAATCAGGAACCACATTGAAAAAGTTCCGATCTGTGGATAAAAGATTGAAAACTAAGAGTGATAATGTACAAAGGCAAAAAGATGGCTCTCAGATCCAGCATAGACGGATTTGACCACCTACTAACGTTTTCTAGTTAAGTAACCAGTGGGTTTGGAGATCATGTCTGCTTCCAATGAAGCAACTTTCCATACTCAGTTAAAATGCTAGTCCTTTCCTGAAAAGTTGTCACAGAGACACCTAGGAAGAATATTAACTACATAGGTATACCATAGCCAAGTCTACCATGGTCATCTTCTAAGTCCCTCTTTCATCTCTTCTGAATAGGCATATAACAGAACATTTAGGAAATGTGCTTTTACCTATAAAAAAAAAGTGGTAGTGAATAGATTTGCTTCTGAAAACATATAATCAGTAAGCTCTGGCTCTAGCATTTTCCCATCATATCCTATTCTTCAACTGATGCCTTCCTAATATAAGCATTCCCCACCTTAATGAAGTGCTTGAGCATAGAGGTATGTTTTTTTTTTATATTCATTTGCACCTATGACTTAAATGTCCTTTAAAAGCCTTTAGATAAGTTATGATAAGTGTTGTTCTTGTAAGACTAAATCCAACTTTTTAAAAGGCATTAGAAAAATATAACAGACTACAAAACAGTGCTGAACTCTTATGCCTAAAATTTCTTTGTTTTTCAAAGTAAGTTTTTATGGCAATCCCAGAATGGAAATTGTTAAATAGAAATAAACAGCAACTGAACTTAGCAGGAACTTAAAAACAAAGAGAGGAAGAGGTAAATAATGAGTTTTCTCTTTTACCTACTACTCATGCATCTGTAATACAAGATAGTTCATCTATGTAGTTCTGTCTCCTGAAATAGTAAATTACATGACTCTACAAGGAGACCTGCCATAGTAATTCAGAATCTCCGTCCTAGCATCATCATTCCTATGTATTATGAGTCCCACATGGCATTTTTAAGTTGCCTATTCTGCATTTTAATGATGGAACCATGCATATTTCATGGTCATGACGCTTCTTACTTAGCATGAGTCATAGGAGATGGTTGCCAAAAGTAACTTAAAACTGACAACAGTATAGATATAAATAAAGATAGATGTAGATAGGTTCTTTTTACTTAATTATGAAATGGAAGATACTCTAAAACTGGCACACATAAAGGAATCAGTCAAGGACAAGTCAGGATAGAAAAAGAAGAAAGTCATTTACCAATATAATCAGGAATTATGAAGAAAGTCTTGTCAAAAGACCTTAAGTGAGAAAGGAGAGAAGGAACAAAATCGGATACAGCTAGTATTGGTAATAAATGAGGAAAATTGAGAAAGAACTAACAGACTGGGATTGTGACAGTGAGACCTATCAGAGTCAGCCGACCTCATAATTTTGACACATCTTTGTCTTTGTTATATGTTGTTGTTCTGCCTACACTTAGCATAATTGTTAAATAAAGTCATTGGACTCCTGCATCCAAATTATATTAGTGAAACTTGACTCAAAAATCTAGTATGATCATGCCATGAATTCCATATCTGACTCATGATCTTATACTTCTTGAATGTCAAGAGAAACCAAAAGCAGAGGTGGAACTGTGAAATATAATGGCTATAACCTGTTGGATCCCAGGTACTAAAATATCACTAGCTGATGTTACCACAAAGCAAACATTCATTGTAAAATTGAAAGTCTATGAATTCTGGCGATGAGAGCTACCAGATCCCAGGAGAGGAGATGAACATTGGTAGGGTTCTCCAGATAAGCAATGCTAATTGGTGTCCTTAGTGTGAGCAGCATCAATAACAAAATTTACAGCAGAGAGGTTTTTCAAAGGAGACTATATGATAGTGGCTTTCAACCTATGGGTCCTGACACCTTTGGGAAGGTTAAGGAGTTGCCTGAGACTATCAGATATTTATATTACAATTAATAACAATAACAAATTTACAAAATAGCAACAAAAATAATTTTTTGGTTGGTGCTCACCACAATGTGAGGAACTGTGTTAAGGGTGCAGCATCAGGGAGGTAGTGGACCAGTGCTATAGGCCTATTATGAATTTCAGCACTCTAGGAGTCTCATCCTTACACAGTTTATTTGGCTACAGGGGCTGTACTGGCTAGTTTTGTATCAATTTGACACAAGCTAAAGTTATCAGAGATGAGGGTGTTTTGAGGAAATGCCTCCATACAATTGGCCTGTAGGCAAGTATCTAAGATATTATCTTTCTTGATTGGTGTTGGAGGGCCTGTCCTGCAGAGTGTTGGATGACCCCTGAGCAGAAGGTTTTGGGTACTATCAGAAAGAAGACTGGGTAAACTATGGGGATCAAACCAGTAAGCAGTATTCTTCCATGACTTCTATTTCCACTACTGCCTCCAGATGCCTGGACTAACTTCTCTTAGTGATGTACTGTTAACCTGGAAGTGTAAGATGAAATCAAACTTTTCCTTCCCAAGTTGGTTTTAGTCATAGTGAGTTTTGTTTTGTGGTGGTGATATTGTTCTCTTCTGTCATACAATACCTGTCAAACACAGTTTCCCCTCCCTCCACACTTCCATCCCTCCCCATCTCTCCTCTTGTCAGGACCCAATTCCCCTCCATTTCTCTTTAGAAAAGAGCAGGACTTGTAGACATATCAGCCAAATATGGCATAACAAGGTACAATTAAACTAGGCATAAACCCTCATATCAGTGCAGGGCTAAGCAACCCAGTCAAAAGAAAAGCATCCCAAGGGCAGATAAAAGTGTCAGTGACACCCCCACTTCCACTGTTAGGAGTCCCACAAAAACACCGAGCTCACAACCACAACATTTGCAGAGGACCTACTGCAGACCTATGCAAGCTCTGTGATTGACACTTCAGTTTCTGAGGGCCCCTATGAGCTGGACTTACTTGGTTATGTGGGCCACGTTTCTCTAGCATCTTTGTTGGACATGGTGTTTTTTCACAGCAAAAGAAACTAACTTAAAAATAGGGTCATACTGAAGTGCTCATTTACACTGTAATGAGGAGATATATAAATTCAAGGAGCTCTCCTCTACTCAAAGAAAAGAAAAAACAAAGAAAAGGCAATGGATTGCTTAAGAAAATATTTCACTGGAAGTCAATCTTCTCCTATCAGCCTTCAGATGAAGATGTAGAACTCTCAGCTCCTACTGCACCATACCTGCCTGGACACTGCCGTGCTCCTTCCTTGATGATAATGAACTGAACCTCTGAACCAATTAAATAGTTGTCCTTATAAGAGTTTCCTTGGTCATGGTGTCTCATCACAACAGTAAAACACTAATGAAGACAATTGTAATAGTAGTAAGCCAAATTACTACAGACCCCTATTTTTTAAGTGCTCTATAAGGGGTTTACTTCTATTGTCTCAATTATTATCACAGAGTTAACATAGAAAAATTATTGATAAGCTAATTTTTAATTAGATATTTTCTTTATTTGCATTTCAGTTTTTATCCCCTTTCTGGTTTCCCCTCCAAAATCCCCCTATCCACTTCCACCACCCTCCCTACTCACCAACCCACCCACTCTGGCTTCCTAGCTCTGACATTCCCCTACACTGGGGCATAGAGCCTTCACAAGACCAAGGGCTACTCCGCCCATTGATGACCGACAAGCTAATTTTCAAAAGAGAGTTAAAGATGTTCCTGATGGTCCATGGCTACAAAGTGAGTGATTTGTCAAAATATTATTTGTACTCTGACTCTAGAGTTGCCCCCAAATCGTAAATGCTTCAAGATGGAGACTAGGGACTTTGTCCCTACAGGAGTAGGCATGGAGGTGAGGGAGCTGGAAGTGGCTGGAGGAAGGGGATCGGAATGGCGTGGGTAGAGACTGTGTTTTGGCAAGCATGTGATTTTGAACATCATGAATAATAAGGAAAGATACCAAATTGTGTAAATCTGGTAGAGTCAGATCACAAAGTATAAATGGAGAAGACAATTCCCAACCATACTACCCTGCTAACCATTTATGGGATCTCCAACACTGACCTCCCCAAATCTCTATTATTCCAACATGTACTAAGTAAGAAGTATTGAAAGCACTCAACTTGCTTAGAGCTACTTTATCAGTATTGTTGTAGTAGGGACCGTAACTGAAATGACAAACTCAACAAAATTACAATTCATTTATATCAGGGGAACAAATTGCAAATCTAAGCTCTAATCAGGTCCAATGGGAATGTGTCAAAGTCTTAGCCACTCTGTACAAAAGCACCTGCTACCCTCATCTCAGCCGCATTTCACCTGGGCCTCTGCCTTGTATTTTTCTGAGTATTTGAACCAGGATTATTAAAAGGTAATGCCTATACAGAAGCCTGACTAACAGTAAATAGCTCCTTTTGTTCACGTGGCTCCCTATGCCGAGTTACATATGTGGAGATACAATTAGCGTGGGATAATTATAAGTCATGCACTTGATGTTAGAAGACTACTATTGTGACATTCTGAAGACAGTGTTTTCAAAGCATTTTCCTATAAAGCCTGTGGAAGTTAAATATAGAACTCTAGCTTGGTTCCACAGAAATTCTGGAGCTGGTCAGTCAAGGAGACAGAATTACATTTAGAGTTCCCTCTGGCACTGTAAGAGGAAGGACTGAAAAGGGCGTTCTCACACTGCATAACAGGTGCCCCAGATTTTTCATGCTCTTATTTTCCAAATCAAATCCAAGCCAGGAATTTCAAAATGAGTCCCCAGAAGCTTAAGAGAATTGTGACAGTTGGCTAATAAGTTCCCTATTTAGGGAGCAACATGGTTTGACAGGCTGACTAATTAAAGAATGATTGTATTTCCTGAGATCTAATTGAGATCTAAGCTCTTAGTCGCATGTGGTTTAATATCTTCTTGTCCTTCATTTTAGAAATCTTCCATCCATGCTGGCTGTGAAAGGTGTCATAATTGCCATTGGCTTTCTCCTAAGAAATAAATTCGTCTTCAGCAATAAATCATACATGTGCTAGAAATAATACATGTTTTAGTGGTGATGGTTTAAAATTTATTGCATTTTTGCTCCAGTTTCATTCCTACTTTATTTTTTAAAGAAAACTAAAGGTTATTCAAACATTATTGGAGATACTGGTTTAGTCTGTGACTTACAGTTTTTCTTAGGACTGGAATGAATTACAGCATAGTTGTAATGCAGCCTTTGCCCATACATTCCAAAGCCAGTAAGGCATCAGCTTTGAGGGCCTAAGTATAATTATGATGCTATGGCCTTCATCCTGTCTCAGAAACAGAAAACAGGGGTTGGGGACAGGCACAGTTTTGTAGTGTTACAGTGCTTTTCTTTATTTGAAGATGTAAATAAAAACAAACAAGAAGGATGGAAAAGAAATCGCTTACCCAAAATTAGTTCAGGAAAACATTTACAATCATTCTTGTCATTTCTCCTATTGATTAAATAACTCCTCTGAAAATGATTGCTAAAACACAGAGTGAAGAAGATGTCGTAGGGATGAGGAACACACAAAGTAGCCCAACATCAATCAATCTAGCCCAGCTGCTCTCAACCTGCTTTTTTCACCCCTTTGGCAAGCCTCCAGCTCCAAAAACATTTACACTACAATTTATAACAGTAGCAAAATTACAGTTAAGAAGTAGCAACAAAAGAAATTTTATAATTATGAGGTCACCCCAACCTGAGAAACTGTCTTAAAGGATCACAGCATTGGGAAGGTTGAGAACCCCCAATCTAATCCAAAATGTGTATTGGTGGTCAGAATATTCTTGATCAAGTCTTGTTAAATGGGTAACAACTCATTTAATTCTGGCAAAATAAACTTAATATCATTTAATTTGTTAATTTTATTTACCTACTTAATTTCCTTTCAGAATAGAAATGATATTTTCTTTTGAAGTGTTGAGTATTACAATAATTACCTAAAGTCAGAGAGAATGCCAGTCTTTCTCATAGAGTAGGACCTCCACCTACTTGGAGATGGAAGCAGAAGTGATAGTTTTAGTTTCCCCAATGTCTAATGCCAAGGATGCAAATCTCTGTGAGTTTCTTTGGTTCGCTTAAGAGGAAAGTTGTTGTAAAGTTAGCACTGTGCCTTATAATATACATGTGGCTATTGATAAAGAAGAAGGAATTATTTTAGTGCATTTGCAAACCTGTTGAAGTTAGTATAATATTCTGTCTTCTTATCTTCTCAGTTTTGTGTGTAAATTTATTGCAACTGGATATCTGGGATTTTTCTCACCCTTTCCCTGCTTTTGAATATTTTCAACCCCTAAGGAATAATGAACAAATAAATAAATTCTAAAGATACCCACCTTTCACGAATCAAGGTTTTGAAGGCAACCACACTGACATAAGCATTTGTTTTTTTGTTTTTGTTTTTTTGTTTGTTTTTTTTTTTACTCAACCATAGCAGTGTGATATAAGAGCAAAAGAGCATGCAGAAGGTACTAAATACTCAGCAGTTAACAGCAGATACGGATGAATAAAATATTCCATTGCAGATCTTATACATCTGACTGTCTCACTTCTGTAGCCTATCTAGAATTCTATGAAAATTTTCTTATGATACAAGAGATTTCTTGTGATAAAGGATCTTAACACAGCAAAACAAGGTTGTAAGATTCTACTTTAATTTCAAAATATTTCCACCTTTTCTTGAACACAGATACAGTGATGTATGAGTGGATGGAAGGTAAGCATAGAGGGCTACATCTTTCCAAACAGACGCTTGAAGTATAACTTCATGATTCGCTCAACATCTTTACCATCTCTGCCTTCTTTTCTGGGAGCAACTTAACCCAAATAGGGGCTGATGCTCCAGCTCAGATGGCTGAGTAAGAAGACAAGTGGAGCTGACTGCAGTCAGCAAGATATAAATAATATGTGAGACAGCAAGAGTATGTGTTTGTTCTTGTAAGCCATTGGGATTTGGAAGTTGGTTTGCTATCACAGCAAAATTGATGGAATAAAGTAAAACCTAACACTTCTTTTTTTCTCTTCAACAAACTGCTACTGGACTGCAATCTATATTTAGACTCTAAAATTGGCAATAATAAGCACACTATGGTGACCTGAAACACAGAGAATACATGTAATGAACTTGAGCCTTTGAATCCTAGTATTCCAGACTTGGACTAATTTATTTTCTTCATAGGTTAAAGTTTGAAAGGATCACTCTGTTTACAAGTAAACAGGAAAGAAAAAGTCACAGACACTCTGAAAACTGGAGAGTTTGAAAGTAAAAGTGTTTTTCATTTACCATAATAAAAAGTATAAAAAGAGAAATTATTTGGGCCATTATATCTAGCTGGGAATCGTGCTGAATGAGACTAAGGTTTAGAGAAAAAAAACTCTTTAAAAGCCTCTTATTATTTTAAGGTATACATTAGATGCATATATGTATAATTCTAGGGAGAAGGAGATACATGTATTGTTATTGATCCATGGTCGCTGATGAGATCAGAGTGTTCTTTGCCATCTTTCTCTTATAGATTTGCAATCTTCTCTATGATCCACAACTCCACTATCCCTGGGGAGCTGAGTAGGTGTCAAGTACCAGGTGTGATATCTTTCTTGTTGAGCAGACCTTACATGCAATTAGAGGAGCTGTTGGTTATATCTAAGATATGGGAATCACTACTGCATCCATTGATGTCATTTCATGCTAGTCATCTTTATTGTTCAAAACTGGGTAGGACTGTTGCTTGTTTTCCTCCCTGGAAAACTTGGATAGCAGGTTCTAGCAACATAATATCTAGTCTTCAAAGAGAAAGCTCTCAAGTCATATCCAATTTGCATCTGTTGGGTCTTTCTTATGTCAGAAGCACATGATGCCTTCCTTCAGCAATAAGGACTTTCCTCCTCCCACCTCTAAGGCTCTAGGAAGTTTTGAGCATCTGCTGCTACTTTCCCAAACCAGTATATTAGTAACTGTATTCAAAATACTTATTTTTATATCCACAATTAAGTGGATATAAATAATCTCTCATCCCTCATCAAAAAAAACAAAAAACAAAACATCTCTTTGCAGCAGATGGAGACACTTGCAGAAACCACACCCAATCAAAATGTAGAGAACATGTTTATGTAGGGTGGCCAATCCCAGTGCCTACATCTATAGCACAATTTCTGCACCTATGGCTTGGGAAATATCACAGAGGGTCTTATCATATCCAGAAGATCAGAAAGTCCCCTATAATATTTTATGTCCTAGACCTGACAGGGAAGCTTCAGCCATGATCTTGTGAAAATATGGCACCCTAAACAATATTTGAACAAGTACAGCATCAATAGACATGCAGACAAAGTTCTACCCATAAACAACAAACAAACACACGAAACAAAAAACAAACAAACAACAAAAAAAGCAGGCAACTAAGAAATGCTAAGAGTAGAAGTAATAGTCTTCCCCAGGTGTGAACCCTCTGATTCTGATCCAATATGAAGTGGTCATCCCTGAAATCACTAAATGACACTGAAAACACTAAATAAAATCAGCAAGTTTTTATACATTTAGGAACACAGACTTGCATGTATGCATGCATGTGTGAATGAATGTGTGTATGCAGGTTCCATAACAAGATAAAGGCTAGAAGTTCAAGCAGAGAACTGAAGGTAGGAAATGATGGAAAGGACATTTTAAACAAAAATAAGACACATTTTAAATGATTTGCATTGTCTAAGGTGCCATCGTCCCAGGGTAAAAGAACTTTTTGCCTTTGGGTTCTCAGCTGTCTAAGGCAGAAACCATGCTGGGAAATCTAATTACTCTTCTCAAGGATGTTGCATCCTCAAAAGCGTGAATCATCTGGAATCAGGGGAGGAAAGTTTAAAAAAAAACAGAGTCTTCCTCAGAATATATCCTCATGAGTGTATGTGAGGAGAGGTGTATGTGTGTGTGGTGGATCCTCATGTGAAGGCTAGAAGAGGGCAACCAGTGTCATCCTCCATTGCTTGCCACCTTATTGCCTTGCAGCAGGGTCAGTCCCTGAATCTGAACTTAAATAATCCATCCTCCTCATTCTGTTACAATGCTGGGATAGAGGCAACAATCAGCATTGTATGAGAGTTTCTGAGGGTTTGAGCCCAATCTGCATGTTTGCACAGAAATTGCTCTTATCCATTGAGCCATCAATCCACTTCTTATATGTTGAAGTGTGGAATTACTATTTTCCCATTTGAATAGAAGTGTTTATTTGGACTCTTAAGCCTGATAATGTTATATACAATTACTGAATTAAATGGTGATGATGTTTATTGATTGTATGAACCTAGACTATTTGCCTTAGGTAGACTTGAATACCCTAGAATGCATGTGTGCATGTGTGTATATGTGCATGTGTGTGTATGTATGTGCACGTGTATGTGTCTGTGAGCCTGTGTGTGTGTTATATGAAAACCTTTCTTACATCATTTTAGACATATTGCATTACCTCCTTCAATTATTTGTTTACAATAGATAAAAATTTATCTAAAGTGAAAAATCCTATCAAGAGCATATGCCCAGTAGTTCACCTGTCAATGCAATTATCGCTTCAATAACAACATTATTTATGAATATAAGGAGCTAAAACTTGGGGCAATTATTTCTTTATTGGTTTCTATGTATGCATATATATCTCTCATACTCTGATAACTTTTCAAGTTTTGTTTTTATGTTTTAAGCATTCATATATTAAAGTTTTTCTATGTCCACATTATAATAATTAACAATGATATAAGTATTTCCTTCTAATGTTGCTAGTCATGTCATAGAACTAGTGAATAGAATATTATATTAATTATAATTTTTAATATAAATCACCATTATAATGTTGAATCTGATATTTTATTTCAACAAAATACAAACTCTAATAAAATCATATAAAGAGATTTATTTATTTATTTATTTTAGTTTCAGCAGTTGCATCAGAAATAGTGTCAGGGTTTGGAGCCTCCCCCTGAGCCACAGTGGGGAGAGGGAACTTGTAGATTCCACCTCCAGTAGAAAGACAGGGCATCAAGTGAGGGATAGGGTGGGCATCCAACAGTCAAAAACTCTGACCCAGAATTTTTCCTGTTTGAAAGAACTGCAGGAACAAAAATGAAGAGGAGTCCGAGAAAAATGAGGTCCATTGACAGGTCAAAATTGGAATCCAGCTCAGGGGGAGGCTCCAAACCCTGACACTATTACTGATGCAATGGCATGCTTACAAACAGAGACCTATCATGACTGCCCTCCGAAAGGCCCAACAAAATAGCTGAAAGAGTCAAATGCAGACACTTATACCCAACCAATGGACAGAAGCCGGGACCCCTGTGGTTGAATTAGGGAAAGGTTGGAAGAAGCTGAGGAGGAGGGCGACCCCATAGGAAGACAAGCAGTCTCAACTAACCTGGATGCCCGAGATCTCTCAGACCCTAGGGACTTCTTTAAGCATACTCGTCTTCATTTCCTGTGAACTGCAGGCATCTCTTCTCATTTGTCATGAATCCCCTCATTATTCCCATGGAGCAACAGTTCTCAACCTGTGGGTCACAACCCCTTTGGTAGTCAAAAGACCCTTTCACAAGGGTCACCTAAGACCAACGGAAAACACAGGTATTTACCTTATGATTCATAACAGAAGCAAAATTACAGCTATGAAGTAGCAAAAAAGTAAATTTATGGTTGGGGGTCACCACAACAGGAGGACCTATATGAAATGGGCTACAGCATTGGCAAGGCTGAGAAGCAGAGCCACAGAGTAAAATAACTCACCTCTTCACTCTCAGAAATCTGCTTGGCGTACACCTTTGCTGGTGAAATGCCACCAACACAAGCAGGAAAACATTAATGCCCTCAAGATAGTTCACATAAATATTGAGAAAAAGTACGTGTCAACATAAAAGAAATAATATCTATGTGTTGTGGGAGAAGTAGATCCTTGTAAATGAGGGGGACTGTGAACATAAAAAAAAATGTTACATCAAATATTTGCTTACTCTGGCCCCATCTACCAATACATAATTAGCTTCTGTTTCTGTATTCTAATCTCTTTGTCATAGTCAGAATATAATTCCTTATCTGGTTCTATTGGAGGTTGGCAAAGACTCTTTAAAAATGTCATATCCGGGGATCCATCCCATAATCAGCTTCCAAACGCTGACACCATTGCATACACTAGCAAGATTTTGCTGAAAGATCCCAGATATAGCTGTCTCTTGTGAGACTATGCTGGGGCCTAGCAAACACAGAAGTTGATGCTCACAGTCAGCTAGTGGATGGATCACAGGGCTCCCAATGGAGGAGCTAGAGAAAGCACCCAAGGAGCTAAAGGGATCTGCAACCCTATAGGTGGAACAACATGATGAACTAACCAGTACCCCTGAGCTCTTGACTCTAGCTGCATATGTATCAAAAGATGGCCTAGTTGGCCATCATTGAAAAGAGAGGCCCATTGGACTTGCAAACTTTATATGCCCCAGTACAGGGGAACGCCAGGGCCAAAAATTGGGAATGGGTGGGTAGGAGAGTGGGGTGGGGAGGGTATGGGGGACTTTTGGGATAGCATTTGAAATGTAAATGAGGAAAATACCTCATAAAAAATATAAAATAAAATAAAAGGAAAGGAAAGTTGAAAGGATCTTTTGACCCATGCTTTAATGGTTGGAAGATTAGTATTGTGTACTAAGCAAATGTCCCATACTTTCACATCTTAGAATATATAAGCAAAACATATTTTATCTTCTATGCTTAATATAAAGTTATAAAGGAAAATCTACAGAAAAATGTAAGTCCTAAAATAAAACCCTAAATTATATTGATTTAGTACCACAAAGCCATTTTCTTTGCACTTTGCCTCTGTTATTTCCTTATTATAAAGCATAAATTTTTATTTATATATTTATCTAATAATTCTAATTATTTGCTTAAGCTTTCATTCTTAAAATAATAGTTATACTTCAACCATAATGTCATTTAAAGGAACATCTAGCTTATGTAAATTTTAACTATCACTAATAGCTTATAAAAATACATATTTTGTGGGTAATAGCGTAGTTATATATTTTCAGAGGAAGTCAAGGATAAAATTCCATGCTCGTTGTACAGTATGAATTGTACTTAAGTTATAAGAGTGGATATTGAATGGGCTAGAAGCCAGAACTGGGCATGAGAGTTTTCTTGAGGAGATATTGGAATTTTAGTTCCTTTTACAAAGCTGTATAACTGAACATTAATCATGAACAGTCAAAGTGAGTGAAATCTCCTATTCCATCAAACTCTTCAAAAACTTCCATTCTGACCCAAGTATTTTATACAAATTGCCAGGGATTTAAGCTGAAAAGGCTGTGATTCTTACAAGTCTCAAGGTCCAGTGT
Organism: Mus caroli; assembly: GCF_978045245.1. Lineage (NCBI taxonomy): Eukaryota > Metazoa > Chordata > Mammalia > Rodentia > Muridae > Mus > Mus caroli. The sequence goes on along the minus strand of NW_028227272.1, from coordinate 62,314,993 downwards.
AGAAGACAACAATTTCATCCAAATGGATGTGTGCAATGAATGGAACTCAAGATGCCATGAGGATGAGAAAGAGCTCTCCAACCCATTTCATATATGCAGATTAGATAAGGACAGACAGAATTTATCATGGCAAAATACACGCATTCCAAACTACACAACATCATTTGTACATGCACATATGCACACACTGGTGTAAACAGGAAAAACTGCTTTATCTCTTGTATCAACAAAGTCAGACATCTGTTGCATCTGTTGTTCAGAAAAAAAAATGCATTTAAATTTTTTCATTGATATTACCCCATGGTTTTGCTGCTGCTGCTACTGGTGGTAGTGGTAGTGGTAGTGGTCATAGTGATTTTGGTCTTGGTGTTCATCTTATCTTGGCCTTGGTATTAGTTTGATTGGATTAGGACTTTTTTTTGCTTGATGGCTGAACACCAAACCAAGCAACTTTATAATTATGAAGTTGGGTCTCAGAGCAAATGGCTTCTCGATTGTGTTTCCTTTCCTTGCTTCTGTCTCTGACTAAACTACTCTTAGGTTTTCCTGATTAAAGTATCAGTCATTCCCAACTACATCTTCAGTTAGCTTTTGCTTTCATCTGGCATGGTTTCATGACCCAGTGGCTAGACCTCACATTTAATAAGATATATAACATATTAAACATGATAGTTAATAAAAATATTATTATCAAATAACTTTTGTATCCTTTCCTTCCTTATAAGCAAAAACTAGAATAGTTATAACATTACAGAAAAAAATTAAAACAATTCACAGTAGTCAAGAATAGAAACATATCCTACTTATAATTAGAAATCAAAAACATTTGATTTTGTTATACAGAATATGTCTTTAGGATATAATTCTTATTCAAATAAAGCAGTACTTTGAATGAAAAATTTCCACCCAAAGTTATATGTTGAAAACTGTGTGCTATAATATGAATATATACTCCATAAAATTGCACATTTATCTCAGCTAAAAGCAGTACACAAATCTTAACCCATAAGTAATAAATATAATAAAATGTTTTTCAATAAGTAATTTAAAAAGCATTAATCACTCTTGTGACTATCAATTTCAAGATGGAATTAAAAACTGATTCTATTATCTTTTCGGTGTTAGAGATGCGGTCTATACATCTCAGCTTCAGCAGATTCATATATATTCATTAAATGCTTGTCATAGATCTTATGATTGAAAAAATGATGTCAGAAAAATTTAGTCATATTAGAAACCACTTTTCTACAAAATTCACTAAATAAAATAAAATATATAAAACTATAATTCAAAGACACTGTGACTAGCCTAAGCCAAGACAGTTACATTTAAAAATAGGTATCAGTTTCCTTTTACTTATTTGTTTATTTATTTACTTTAAGAAGAGAAAGAAATCTTCTTATAGTCCCATAATATTAATGCTACTGTTTGGTTGGTTTGGTTACAACAAATCAAAAAAGTCACAATGTTTAACACTGTATAACTGTTTCTACAATGTAGAAAATCTCTGGTTTCTGTTCATTTACTTTGCTGGATTTACCAAGGCTGTTCAATCATTTACCCCTGCCTTGTCATTACTATACTAAACATACTCAACTTGCAGATATGACTTTTAGATTGTTCAATAAATGTAGAGTTAATGTGAATATTGTTGTAAAATCATTTGACTGTGTGCTATACTAGTGTAATGTTTCTAATTTGTATGAATCAATTTGGGGACACCAAAATATTATTAAATATGAATTTTATGTTCTTCAAAGGAAAATGTTAGTAAATAGGGCTTAATGTACACATGTTAGAAAACTGTAGTGTATATATGAATTTACCTAAATGTTCTTCACTTGAGTTCAAAATTTACTAAAAAAGTGATTATAATTACTTCAGGGTGGTATGTTTAGACAATGCTTAAACATACTAAGAAATTCCTTGCTTCAGACATGAATAAGCAAAAAATTATCTATTCATAAAAACTGCATAATAGCAAATGGGTCACATTCACAATGCAAGCAAATATTTACTTGTGTTTCCTGTTTCAACAAATGTCATTCATGTCAACATTAATTGAGAAGGAAATATATCTTTATGTACATAAATCTTCCTTTTAAAAAGCATTTACTTATGCACTGAATACTCTCTTTGGTCAGAGAAAGCAGAGCTGCACAATGAAAGGCAGATATCTCTCTGATTGAGAGGAAAAGAGTTGGCAGTGCCAATATGTTGTGATTTTATATATATATATATATATATATATATATATATATATATATATATATATATCCACTGAGCTTGGGTAAATAAGCTGCCAATGGCCAAGTGAGTTTGCAGGGACTGCACTGAGAATTTTTCTCCATCCAGGCTTGTTTTTGCCTGAGGAGATGACATTTATTAAGGCAAATAGGCTATAAATTCAGAATATTCTTCCTCCCAAACTTACAATTTTTGCTTGTTGTTTTGCTAGCTCATGTAAAGTGAAATAAATTTTAAAAACTAAAAAGTATACATTCCATTATGTCATATTTCCTTTTGGCTCTACTTCCATTGTGTATTTCCTAATCTTCCTGCTCCTCTGTCCCTTTTGTCCTCATTCCTTTGCAATACTATAAGGAAAGGGGAAGTTCCTGTAGGCTTTATTAGGAAGCTTGGCTCATGTGACTGGGCAATAAACATGAATCAACAAAGTATACAGAAAAATAAAGGCTGTGGATTTTTCAATTTTTACCCTAACTCAAAATGTTCTCAACTCTTAAGTTTAATGATCAATAATTGATTGATGAGCATGTTCATTAAAATTCCAATAAGAAATGTGGATAAAGGCAATAGAGTTCTATCACTGGGGCAGTTGGATTTACCATTAATACTACCTGAAAACATAATCATCAACAGATTTAATTGAATTATGTGTTGAATGAACTAGTGTGAAATTTAATAAAAGTAAATGTCCTTAGTTTTAATAGGGAGGTTTGTTTGTTTGTTTGTTTGTTTGTTTGAATTAGTATTGTTTAAACATTGAGACAGGCCCTGCAGAAGGAACAGAACACTGTTCTGAGTGGAGCTGCACAGACAGAGCTCTGCTGTGTGTAGAGGGGGCATGCTGTGAACATATGGAATAGATACATGGTCAATGCCTGGAGATCCACTCTCATATGACTTACATATAGCTTCAGTGAAGCCTCCAGAGCAATATTACATTTGAGAAACCAAATCTGAAAATTAAGCAACTTTTCCCAAAGGATTTAATACATACCATCAGGATTTCAGATATTGCCAAGCCCCCATAAGTACTTCAAGGCCAAGCCCCAGCATGTCGCTAGACATTAAAGCTAAAATTCACAAAGCTATATTTCACAAAGTGATCTTTATATAAGTACCTGGGCTTTCAACTCCATAGATCAGTTATATAAGGTTCAAAGTCTAAGGACAGAGATGGGTTTCACAAGAAGCGCCTCAGTAAAACACTAACTTGCTCTTTCTAAAGGCACAGCCATATGTACTCTTCTTTCATTGGGATCTTTGTTGTCAGTTATTGAACATTTTTACCTCTTTAGTGCTCCTTAACTTATGGTTCTCTCTGCTTTCAAACCTGTCTTCTAGAAACCTCTGGGCTGTTCTCAGTCTCTTTCTACCTGCAACCCCTCCCCCCCCACACACACACACCTCAGACTGCTCACTACTTCCTCTCCTAACGTCTGTACTTTTCAAAGTTGGATGTATTCTTGAAGCTAATACTTTGAACATAGTAATTGAATTTAGTACAACTCAATGTACTTCTGAGTTAATATGGAATCCCTGATTCTTTTTCTATCATAGACTGCTATCAATCAGTTCAAGTATCTTTCTTGGAAGCAGGATATGGGACATAGATTGGACACTGATTTATGATGACAGAGTTGTCAGAAGAAAGAGCACAGGGGGATTGGACAAGAAAGGGCGAGGAGTTGACCAGAGACAACTTTCCTCTGGAGGCTGAAACAAGTTTGATTCCATGGGTCTTTTGCTTTAAGGAATGTTGAAACAGAATTGTTCCATCTTTGGAGCTAGGAGCTTGCTTCCATAACTCCTTATCTGTCATTGATTTCTCAGGAAAAGCACACAGCATACTGAACAAGAAAGCTTCCACATTGCCAAGACTAATCTTCTATAGAAGGCAGCAATTGTGAGTATCCAGCATGCAGTAGGCAGATAAATGCTTGAGCCCTCCAAGAGACATCTGGGAGAAACAGCAAGACTGCCCACCACTGTATTCAAACAAAATTGTTGGTCATAGCACAGTGTACTTCACTCAGAACTTTCTCAGCTGTATTGGAGAAATTCTTAGTTTAGTAATGGCTTTAGAATCCATGGCTCTCAAGAACATACTATCATACATAAAAATGTCACCTACAGCCATAAATCCTTAAAATAATCTAGATATTATAGGGCAAGCTTCTTTTTTAATTTTGATTTTCAGAACATAAAAAATGTTATATAGAGAGCTTAGAAGGCCATCCAGTGACAGAACTGAGCCACCATGTGACCACCACCCTGAAAACAAAAATTGTCCATGTGTTCACATGCAAATATATATGCACATATATGCATGCATTTGGATAGTCGCACGTGTACAATCTGATGTGGCCACAAATATTTTGGTGCTTCCTTTGTGGCTATCAAAGTAATGGAGGAAGCTAAAGAAAGAGCTGGGAAGTTCCTTTGTTGTGAAGGAAATATATGTAATGCAATATGAAAACAACTTGAAAGATAAATGCTTCAATTTTTGCTCTACTGAGATACTCTAAAGAGCAATACTTCTCATGATGTTCCATTATGTCCCAAGGTAAGGTCTGTGAGCCATAGGCACATGCCTTCTGAATGATCTGCTGGGTCCCTGTCGTGGTACTCCTGAAGCAATGATCAGATGTGACAATGTATCCCATTATATCATTCCTTCTGCTCTTTAGTTGGGTTTTTTTTCTTTTCTTCTCTTGCTTTGAATTTATTCTCACCAAATGAAGTGTATGTTCTTCTTTGACGGGAATTGTGCTTTCTTTCTCCACAATAGGTATCAGAAGTTATAAGAATATGTAAGTTAAGGTGCTCTTTCAATCACTGAGAAATTCTCAAGTCATAAAAATGTCCTTATGGCTTTTCCAAATATCCAGCTTTGACGAGAATACATTCAGATAGATAGATAGATAGATAGATAGATAGATAGATAGATAGATAGATAGATAGACAGACAGACAGACAGACAGACAGACAGACAGACAGATAGATAGATAGATAGATAGATAGATAGATAGATAGATAGATATGTGTGTGTATATATACATATATATATGGAGAGAGAGAGAGAGAGAGAGAGAGAGAGAGAGAGATTTTATACAGATATTGATCTGGATATAGATGGTATAGACATAGATTGGAGTTGTCACACCTAGGGAGATAATGCCTATATCAGAAGCCTAGTAATTGGACAGATCCCTTAAATTTTTGTTCAGAGGTCTGAGAGAACCCATTCTCTCAATTGGGATTGTTCTTGGTAGTTTGCCAACACTTAAAAGCAAGATTCTACGGTTAACACCACATAGTTTGGTCATGCAATTTGCATAAACCAAGCTGGTTCTGATTTAGAAGCACCTTCCCTGGGGTGTAACTCTTGTTGTTAGAAGGTGCTATAGAGGCTGCCTAACGAGAACAGTTATCAACAATTCTACCCAGCTGTAAAGCCCATGACTTACAGTCATGAACAGCCTGGCATGATATGTCCAATGATGAAATAATATCTCAAGGGCAGCTATCAGCTGTCTGATTGGATTTACGATCCACTCAGTAAGAGGAAAGTCATGTCTTACTGTTAACCTAGCTAAGAATATATAATTAGAGAAATGATTGATCCTAGAGGTAAGCCTACTAATAGCATTTTGCTAAATTGGTTAATATCTCTAGAGAATCTTTGAGGAGTTTCTTTAGGGATGAGTCACTTGATAGGTGATCAGTTCCCAAGTGGCCAGTCCTGAAGACATACAAGTGTGACTGTAAGGGGATGTGGGGAGTGTAATAAGGAAGGAAATAGAAGAGGGAAGGCAGGCAGTTATATTAAAAATACATAATATTCATGAATGATGTTTTCTAAAAAAGTTGTAAGTTTGTCACTATGAATGGATCAACTAAAAGCTTGCTCAACATTGGTACCTTGGTACCAGTTTCTTATCTCCTTTTGACTGAAAACAGCTATCAACCAATTTAAGCCTGTGACTCACTCTGAGAAGCTCTATTTCGTAAGACCAAGGTTGAGACACACAGCACCATAACATAATCCTACATGTATCACATCTTGCCAAAGGAGTTTAAAAAAAAAAAAAAGGAAGTCACTGGAGAACTTCTCCATTCATGCCCTTCAGACACAACTCATCAAGACTCAATCATCACTCACTCTTTCCGTAGTACCCAACTATATTTGGCATCGATTGTTCAGCACTTTTCATAATTTTTCTAATATTTCCTCATTTTCTTTTTTCTTTTTTTAACCTTATTAAAGTCTTTTTATTTATCTTTTTATTGGATATTTCATATATTCAAATTTTATCACCTTTCTGGGTTTCCCTTCCAGATCCCCCTATCCCATCCCTCTTCCCCATGCTCCTATGAGAGTGCTCTGTCTCCAACCCTCTCACTTCCACCACACTACCATAGCATTCTCTCACACTGGGGAATTGAGTCTGCATAGGACCAAGGGCCTCTTCTCCTGTTGATGCCAGACAAGGCCATCCTCTGCTACATATGCGTCTGGAGGAATGTGTCCATCCATGTGTTCTCTTTGGTTGGTGGTTTAGTCCCTGGGAGCTCTGGTGGATCTGGTTGATTGATATTGTTGTTCCTCCTATCAGGTGCAAACTCCTTCAGCTCCTTTAGTCTTTAATTCTTGCATTGGAGACCCTGTGCTCAGTTCAATGGTTGGCTGTGAACCAACCATAAGAGGGCGCTGTATCCCATTACAGATGGCTGTGAGCCACCCTGTGGTTGCTGAGAATTGAACCAAGGATACCTGGAAGAGCAGTCAGTGCTTTGAACTCTGGAATCATCTCTCCAGCCCCCTTTGTCATTCTTAAATTCAAATACTTTTTAAATCATACTGCAATTGGCAAATCAAATTTACCTTTATAAACTAGTCCCCCTATATAATTTTTTACAAGCATGGTACATGTATATTTCTATAATAATATTTGATGCCATGTTATATATACTGAAAATTATACTAGTTATTACATTGTAAATGTTTTTCTGAAAACGTTTCTTTCATTTTCTTACATATTGGATACTGATTCAAATTCATTTTAAAATCTAAATAATATCCAGTGCAATTATCATACAATATTTAGCTTGTGTCTACACTGATAGATGCTTACTTGCCTCATGAATGTCTCTATCTTAAGCAATACTGTAATCATCAATGTCTTATTAAATTATGGACTGTAATATGTTGAAGCAGTGCCAAGGCATGTGGTGTGCGTGTTTTCAGTTTAAGCAATAATTGCCAAGTTGTTTTCCAAAATCCACCCATAGCTAAAAATCATATTCAAAAGCTAGTTCATTAACTACAATGCTTAACATTTTATTTATGGGATCTAACAGTGTGAAGTAATTTTAATATCATAACCCCCGTTATTTTAGATGTCTAACTTTTTACTATTTTCAACATCATACTATTTTCAATTTGATTAATATGGTGATGACCTAATCACTAGCAGCATTGATTATTTATGTATTATTTTAAGTCTCCTTCATTTACATGTGAAACATTTGTTAAATTAATGATGGCAAGCTGTAGAGTGGCTAAAATGTTCATCTAGGACTTTTTAAACTCCCTTAGTTAAACTGAAACCACTCTATATTTTCCATTGGTTTTATGGAATTTCTCAAAACTAATTTAAGCCAAAGAAATGTTTTTTTAAAGAAATATAGAATATATGTAGAACTTCACTTAGATAGTATTAATTATTATGCTTCCATAAATTTTTCTTCAGTCAAAAAGACAAGTATAGTATGTAGTTTTCTCTTCTAGAATCTGAGCTGCTTTCTCTTTCATCACTGATCAGAAATTTTTTTATCGTAATAATTAACACAAAGTAAATTAAAAACCTCAGTTGGAGTATAATCTGTATAGTGTGTTTCATTGCTTACATTGTCTCTCCTTTGTTTTTCTGACTGACTTTAGTTTTTAGTGACAGGCTCTTACATAGCCCAGCCTTGCCTTCAACTCGAGTTCCTACTGGCTCTGTCTGCTAAGGTTCAGAGATATGTATCACTGTACCCCGCTATCATCAGTTAACACACTGAAGTCCTTCTTACATACTATAAGCCATACATATGTAGTTTACCAACAGTACCAGGATGCACTTATGTGATGTTGTCCCTCACATATTCTACAATACATTGTGATTTCCTTACCACTGACCAAGTATCAGTATCTAGCATCCTTTCCTTGAGTAGGATAAGATTTGGATTTTTCAACAGAACTGGGTAGAAAGAAGACTATGTAGACTTTGACTTTTAAAAAACATATTTGTAATAAGGGTTCTCAAATATTGTAACCCTCTCCCCTTCTAGCCCACCATTTAAAGGTAGGGAAGGAAAGATGGTAAATAGGACAAGAGGATGTCGTCCTATTTAGGAGTAGTTCTTTGAGGCGATTCCAATCTCTATTTGTCAGTCTACCAGCAATCCAGTTCAATAATGTTAGGACAGCAAACACAAATCAACATCAATGGCATGATCCTGCAAACCTGCCAAGTCTCAGCCAAATGGGCACAAGTTAGCGAGAGCAACCAGGACCAGCAGGGAGTTCTTTGCCATGCCTCTCTCAATGAAGTGAAGATCAACAAAAGCGCAAGACCAACCAAGTGTTGCAAAGCTAAGTATGTGATGTTACTGTTCATTGAGTCCTATTTATACTTTCTCCCAAACATCAAGTGTCCACCCATGGATCATGCCTCAGTGAAACACTCCATGAGTCTGTCTTAGCAAAACACCACTGTGAGTCTGTATCACCTGACATATCCAGAAACTTCCACCTCAAGACTATGTTTTCCAAAGCTCTTTCAGATCACTTTTCACGCTGTGTGGAAGTCGTATGTTCCAAAAACATCAGGATATGATGAAGCCAGGCCATAGGAAAATGATAGGCAGACTGGCAAGTAGTGCTAGACTCTGTCAGCCCATCCCTGGGGCCAATCCTGTGAGTAAGTATTTAGATACTTTGAGTCGTGGCTATGAATTCATTTTCAGAATTGGAATCTCTCAAGTCCCAATATTGAGAAGCAAAGACTAAAACACCCGTCTGTATCCTACTCAAATTCCTGACCAGTGAATGGATAAGCATCATAGAGATTGTTTAAACTGTTAAATTTTAGCTTGCTATCACAATGATAATTGAAATGCAAGTGATATCTTTAAAGTTCCTATATCTTTGCCGAGATGAATTATGAATCTTATTAAGTCAATGAGTAATTATTGTTTCTTAAAAGCCTTTGTTACCTGCTAGAATAAAAACTACATAATGAATGACTTCTAGACATGTTATGACTATAAATGTCCCCAGTGCCTTCATGGAACTATTCCTTCTACTAAAATTTCTGAGGAATTAATATTTGCTTATGAAAAAGCATCTCTATATATCCTTCACATAAATTTATATTCTATTCAGAAACCCAGAATTCTGCTAACTCAAGAGGTCAAAGTTTCTAAACTAATTAACAGTGTTACCTTCTGAGCTGTTTTAAATATACCAAGGCTGCACTTAGGACTAGATGATGCTAGTTCAAATTGCCCTAGAAGCCTGTCCTTTCTAATTATGCACACATTCACTACAAAGGGTCTTTTTTTATCCTATCTCAAAACATAGGTCTAAGTACACCTTTTAGTCACAACTATATCTTCAACATTTATCAAATGCCATTTATAATACATTGATATATAAGTGATCACCTCCAACATTAGACACACTTCCACACTTTTGCCCATGGAGAATTTCTAGTGACATGTGATAAAGTTTCTAGAAGGTTTTCTTGGAAATGGTACTCGTTTTTACCCTCCTGGATATGAGCAATACTTTCCTCTATGGTTTGCATAACCTTACCATTAATAAGCATTTCTATTGCAACTGCCTTATTTCAACACACCTGAACATTTCCACATTTGTGAAAATTCTATGAACTAACTTTGCAGGTCTATTGTTGCCTTATAAGTCCCATATCTGTCAAAAGGCTGAGAATTTTAAGACATATATTCAAGAAGTAACTGATGATTGATCCTGTTTCTGTTTTAAGCTTTTCAGGAAAACTCTACAAAAGGGAGAGAAGAAAATCCCATTTTGTTCCTGTAATTCTGACTACCTTCACATCTGACTTCAGTGAGGCTCCCCTACCCAATGCCAAGATGTTCCTGCTATGCTTGCCATCTCTATCCATCTGTTCTCCAGGCTGGCTCTTCTCTGTGCTTTTTTCAGGACTGCTCCTGTCTTTCTACAAGGTCTACTTTCAAACAGCCTGATCTATGCTTTTTGTCTGCCATTTGTGTTTGCAACTAAGATGTGTTTCCATGTCAGAGAAGCCTCTGCGCATATCACAATCCAACACAGCCTTACTTTCTCCTCTGGTCCTGCTTTTTTAGCTACCCTGTCTCCTTGTTATCTGAACCTGCACTACTAGTTTGTTCTTTTCCTGTTTTCTGGTTAATTATAGAGTAAATAAGCTATATGTGCTTTCCTTTTGCCTAGCAACCAATCATCTTAATGAATGGTTTTACATTTAAGAAACAACTTACTCTGAACAGAAGTGGTTGGGTGGACCATACTATGACAAAAATCCCTGAATTAACACAAAGACCAGATGGAACTGTAATGGTGACAGCGATGTAAGAAAGTAAATATTTCCTTTCCAGACTAAACACTAAAACTGGACTGCAAATTGGACTAAAGCAACTAGGACAGAGGTAAAATAATATTTCAAAGTCAGTATTGCAGTGTGTTCTATGAAAGGTCGCATGAGAACACAAAGAGGTGTGGCTAACTCTGGACTTAAAGGACCAAGGAAGCGACAACCTGTGCAGGCCTTCCCTCTTTATAGCTTCAGCAAAGGTGGGGTTACAAAAATGAAACCACAGATAAAATCTATTTTGATTTGCTTTGAAATTTAAGGCTATTTTCATATACTGATTATGCATGTGCTAATCATTCAAATACTTGGCATGATGCTTTCTGTGTATTTAAAAGACTCCTGGCCAACCCTGATATAGCTGTCTCTTGTGAGACTAGGCCGGGGCCTAGCAAACACAGAAGTGGATGCTCACAATCAGCTATTGGATGGATCACAGGGCCCCCAATGGAGGAACTAGAGAAAGTATCGAAGGAGCTAAAGAGATCTGCAACCCTGTTGGTGCAACAACATTATGAACTAACCAGTACCCCAGAGCTCTTGACTCTACCTGCATATTTATCAAAAGATGGCCTAGTCGGCCATCACTAGAGAGGCCCATTGGACATGCAAACTTTATATGCCCCAGTACAGGGGAACGCCAGGGCCAAAAAATCGGAATGGGTGGGTAGGGAAGTAGGGGGTAGGGTATGCGGGACTTTGGGGATAGCATTGGAAATGTAATTGAAGAAAATACGTAATAAAATATATATATATATATATATATATATATATATATATATATATATAAAAGACTCCTGGCCATAAAAAAATCCCTCAACTTAATTGATCAGCATCAATGGAACCATGCTTTGAAGGATACAAAAAGAAAACCCCAAGTAATAGGATTGACAGGATTGGATTTCTATTCTGAGCCTGCATAAGCAAAGTGAAAATTTTTTAATTTATTTTTTATTAGGTATTTTCCTCGTTTACGTTTTCAATGCTATCCCAAAAGTCCCCCATACCCACCCTCCCAATCCCCTACCCAACCACTCCCCCTTTTTGGCCCTGGGGTTCCCCTGTACTGGGGCATATAAAGTTTGCAAGTCCAATGGGCCTCTCTTTGCAGTGATGGCCAACTAGGCCATCTTTTGATACATATGCAGCTAGAGACAAGAGCTCCAGGGTACTGGTTAGTTCATATTGCTGTTCCACCTATAGGGTTGCAGATCCCTTTAGCTCCTTGGGTAACTTCTCTAGCTCCTCCATTGGGGGACGTTTGATCCATCCAATAGCTGACTGTGATCATCCACTTCTGTGTTTGCTGGGCCCCGGTATAGTTTCACAAGAGACAGCTATATCTGGGTCCTTTCAGAAAAATCTTGCTAGTGTATGCAATGGTGTCAGCATTTGGAAGCTGATTATGGGATGGATCCCTGCATATGGCAATCACTAGATGGTCCATCCTTTCGTCACAGCTCCAAATTTTGTCTCTGTAACTCCTTCCGTGGGTGTTTTGTTCCCATTTCTAAGAAGGGGCAAAAATTTTAAATTTGTAATCCTAATTTTTTTAAGTAACATGAAAAGAAGCACTAGTTTATTCAAATATCACTCTGGGGTTACCTACTGTCCAGAGGATAATATTTTAACTTTCTCTTTGGATTTAGAATTACAGCAATTTTAATATCCAAAAGTCTTAATGTCTTAGTTCTCTAATAGGTGCTATAATAAGTTGCTACAATTTAATTGATTTAAACAACAAGAATTAATTTCCAACCCTGGGGAAACCAGAGTCTGTAAATAAGATACTGTCAGGCTAGAAAAATGTGTCAGTGGTTGAATGCACTGACTGTTCTTCCAGAGGACCCAAGTTTAATTCTGTGCACCCACTGGAAGATCAGAATGGTTTATAACTCCAGTTACAGGTGAAACAAAACCCTCACACAGACATATATGCAAGCAAAATAGAAATACACAGTTTTGTATTGTATTGCCCTTATGTTTTATGTAGACAATCTAGAATTGCCTTACTATTCTTTATAGATGCATTCCAGAGGTATCAACAGGTATACAGGTGGTCAGAAATGGACATTATCAATCAAACATATGAAGCTTTGCATAAATAAAATCATTATTAAATATATAAATAAAATATAAATACATAAGTAAAAGATAACTACATAAATAAAATTATTGTATTTTCTGTATTGAAATAATAATCTATATTATTTTCTAAAGAAAAATAATGAGAAAGAAAAATTAAAATAGGGCAACTGTAAAACCTATGGAAGACTCCCTTGATGAAGAATAATGCAAGGAGGTTTTTTTAACTTTAATTTATTTACTTTTTCTATAGTCCAATCATGTCAAATTTCTTTCTTTCTCCCGAAGTTATTAAGCAACACCTTAACAACCCCTGTCTCTGTTACTGACACTATTATCCATTCTAAGGTGGAGATCTGCCAGGATCCTCACCTTCTTTCACCCTTCCATCTGCAGCCACCTAGAGTCCTGTGTCTCTTACCTTCTGAATCCCTTCAGGATTCACTGTACTCTTTCTATGTCTTCCCTCTTTGCCCCATCATGTTGCTTCAAATTCCTACCATAATTTGATCCCTAGCACCCATACTTGCCCTTGTTTGCCTGTATGCTACTGGCTTTGATTATCAGCCATTTTCCAAACAGAAGTCCACTCAATATATTCTCTGATGTAAGTAACTTAAAACTCCGTTTCTAGAAAGTCTTGACTTTTCTTATAATTAACCAATTAAAAGCGATATATCTGATTCTATAGAAACCTAGGAAATGTATCCCAATGTTACAACAACATCACAACTGACTTGTCAGTGCCTGTATACTGCAATATTTTTGGAGAATTTTGATGACCTTCAACTTGGAAGAAAACCTGATGGTTGTCATCTTCTTCTGCTTCTGTGATGTAGAGTTCTTTTAGAAACTCAAGGGATGATCAGATGTAATTAACAGGTAATCTGACACATTTACTCATTTAGGCACATAAACAAGCACAACTTGTATCATATGACTGAGCCATGTTTTGGCCAATGACCTTTTTTTTTGTTTTTAGAAGATAAGCAATCACTGTGGGCCAAAAGGAAGTAGAGCCCTACAAATTTACATGGTTTGAATAGTGATTAAAAATTCACATTATAGAGTCAATTCCAGATCACTAGAAATACAATTCCACATGACTGAATATTTGGTACAAGCAATGAATTCAGATAATAAAATATGAATTTTGATAGTAGATAAGTCAATTTAAGTAAAAATTTTAGAATGTATCATTTAAGCCAGTTGACATTATGGTGGGGTGTGATGAGGTTTGTAGTACCAGATGTATACTTCCTTGTGTGAAACAGACCTCCAACATAATCACAAAGAAGTTCATTAATTCTATATAGTCATCAATTATTGGCACAATAGATTTATTTCAGTTGGAATTATAGCAAGTATGGTCTAGAGCTGGGTAGGACTGTTGAGTTTTCTCTCAAGACAGCCCGCATAGCACCTTACAGCACTATGAAAGCTAACCAGCAAGAACTGAATTTTCTATTCATTTCCAACTTGATTCCTCCTTGTCTGTGAAAAATATGAGAGCCAACGTATGAAGTGGAGTACCACAAAACACTGCCATCTAGATATAGTTGGCCATTTCAATCACATTTCAAGGTATTTATGGCAATAAACACCTATACATGGTTGCTCCTTCAACATTCCACCAGTGATAGAGGAAATTCCAACAAGATTTATCCATTCCCACAGGAGGAGGTATTAATAGTAATCACTGTGGGAGGAGTGGCATATTTTTCAGTTGTGTACCCTCTGGATGTCTAGTTGGAGAGAAGTAGAGATTCAAAAGGAAAGAAAGGTATTGAGAACATAATATGAACTAACTATAGTCACAATTTTATATATGTAAAAGCTCAGAAACCGGGCCAACTACCCCCTCCAAAAAGCAATTATAGAACAATATTAAGAAAACAGATTAGGCCAAGCATGCCTGTAATGGTGGTGCATACATTTAATTCGAGCACTTGAGAGAGAGAGAAGCAGGCAGATCTCAGTAAGTATGAGGACATCCTGATCCACAGAACAAGTTTCAAGGTAGTCAGGGCTACACAGAGAAACTCTGCCTCAATAATATCAAAGAAAGAGAGGGGGGAAGGGAAGGGAAGGGAAGAGAAGGGAAGGGAAGGGAAGGAAAAAGGGGAAAGAGAAAAGGGGAAAGGGAAAAGGGAAAAAAGGGTAAAGGGAAAAGTGAAAGGGAAAAAAGGGAAAAAGGGGGAAAGGGAGGAAAAGAAGGGGGAAAGGGGGGAAAGAGGGAAAAAGAAAGGGGGAAAAGGAAAATGGGGAAGGGGGAAAGAGGGAAAAGGGAAAAAGGGAAAAAGGGGGAAAAAGGGGGAAAAGGGGAAAAGGGGAAAAGGGGAAAAGGGGAAAAAGGGGGAAAAAGGGAAAAGAGGAAAAAGGGAAAAAAGAGGAAAGGGGAAAGGGAAAAGGGGAAAGAAGGGGAAGGAAGGAAGGAAGGAAGATTGGAAAAGTAAAAGTAATGAGAAGAACACTAATTAGAAGATGAATGTGAGGTCATTTATTCAACAGAAATGTGTTTGTTAAAATAACTTTTTAAAACAGAAGTAGTTCAATGTTATGGCTAAATAATTATGATAGATTCATCCTGTGGGACTTTAAAACAAATGGGATAAATCTGCACAAATTGGCAAGAAATATATCAAAATATGAAGGTTGAAGCAAGTCATGCAGTCGGTGCTCCCTTCTGATTTGTTTACACATCTCTTTTAGCCACAGATACTATCTTTTGCTTATTTGAAAAACTAAAATGCTAATAAAAATATAAAGGTATACATCCAACTAGACAATTTCATAGTGTTGCACTTTATAAGAGAAAACAGAATACCGCTGCAGGCAGTCATGTTGATGTCGTGCTTCTTGCTGCCACCATGAGCCATATTTGGATCCATGGTCCTGCAGCACTCAGGGATCATGTTGGAGTCTGTGTTCCATGTTACTACCAAAAGCCATGCAGATGTTTGTTGTCAGTGCTACCACCTGAAGCCACGCTGATGTCCATGGGCCCTGTTACTGCTGGGGATCATACTGCTGTCTGTGGCCCATGTTGACCTGGAGGTCATGTTGCAAACTCATAGTTGAGAAACAGGGACATAGAAGGCTTCTGTGATAACTCCTACCCCAACCCCAACAAAAAAAGTAACAGCCTAGACAGAAAATCACTGAAGAGAACTCTTTACAATTGTGACAAAGATGCTGAAGTGTAACTCTCCACAACTGGTTGCTTCTGACCAGGATGAAGTTGGGGAAGGACTTAGTTTTCTCTAAGGGGCTCGCCATTGGGAGTTTGACCATGCTCCAGTGAGTATGTGGGTAACACAAGTAGGACTTGGTTTGTCCTTCTTCTGTGTGTGTGTGGGGGAGGTCACCAGGGTTGGGGAGGCAGCCCTGGGAGTACTAGAAAGTCAGTGTGATCAGCATTCATGATGTGAAATTCCCAAGTAATCAATAAAAATATTATGTTAGAATAAAAAAAAGAAAATAACAAAGAAGCATTGATGATTGGCATAGGAATTACATGCTAGAATCTGCTTTATCATGGGATTTTAAAAATCCTTAATATGTTCAACTTTTTTAAATTTAAAGTTATAAATTTTAATATTGTATTAGAATATATTGTGTATGTATCTATGGTCATGTGTATGTGAGAGTGAGCATGCCCATCTGTGGAATCCCCCTGGTATTCCTCATAAGACACCTGCCTTACTACTTTGTTTCTTGAGACAAGATCTCTCCCTGGGACCTGGGACTTGCTAATGCATTTAGGATGGCTGACTAGCAAGCCCCAGGATCTGCTCCTCCTGCTTCTCCTATGCTGGAATCATAGATTTACCACCATGCACAGCATTTTTACACAGATTCTGGGAATAAAAGTAGGATGCTCATTTTTGCACACCAAACATTTTTACTAGTTGAGCTATTTTCCCAGACCTAGGATGTACTTTTGTTTAATTTTACCAGGAAATTTTAAGAGTCTTGTATTGGCTAGTTTTTGTGTCAACTTGACACAAGCTGGAGTTATCACAGAGAAAGGAGTTTCAGTTGGGAAAATGCCTCCATGAGATCCAACTGTAAGGCATTTTCTCAATTAGTGATCAAGGGGGAAAGGCCCCTTGTGGGTGGGACCATCTCTGGGCTAGTATTCTTGGGTTCTATAAGAGAGCAAGCTGAGCAAGCCAGTGGAAGCAAGCCAGTAAAGAACATCCCTCCGTGGCCTCTGCATCAGCTCCTGCTTCCTGACCTGCTTGAGTTCCAGTCCTGACATCTTTCAGTGATGAACAGCAATGTGGAAATGTAAGCCGAATAAACCCTTTCCTCCCCAACTTGCTTCTTGGTCATGATGTTTGTGCAGGAATAGAATCCCTGACTAAGACAAGTCTCTTCCCCATGGTGCTGATTTTCCATAAAGAAACCAAATCTGTAAATGTAAAAGTTGTGCAAAAACAGCTGAATGACTTTAAAATTTTCGACACACAGACACACACAAACACACAGAGTGACAGAGAGAGAAAGAGACAGACAGACAGACAGAGAAAGAGACAGACAGAGAAAGAGACAGAAACAGAGAAAGAGACAGAGACAGAGGGAGATTACTCCTGTTCTATTATCATTTGCTTCCAGGGCACAGCTCTTAAAAAAAAAAAAATCTCAGTATAAAGTATGTATCAAGCCTACAGTTCAAACAAGTTACCACTGCCAAAAATAATTCAACATGGGGAAATTTTTCTACAGAACTTGCCTCATACACAGTTCTGCTTCCTCAATGCATGCTTGTGGATTCCATTTTAAAAAGACCACAAGCACACACACACACACACACACACACACACACACACACACACACAAACATGCACGCACACACGTGATTTAAGGGGAATTTTAAAGCTGAATGCTGAAGATTAAAATAAACTTTATTCCCTGTATCTCCCAAAAATGGATTTAAAAAGTAGAGGAGTTGATTTTGATGTTAAAACTTTACACAGAATTACTTGGTGCATATTACTGTCTTATTGAAGAATATTTCTATATAAAGTGTTTTTCTCCACCATTCTCAAAGCCCTGACCACGTTCCTGCTTCCTGTTAAAGACAATCGGAACAATTGGTAAGTGAGTCCTAAGAGTCTGCACACAGAAAACATTTCAAAGTATACTGAGTCCTCTCGCTGAAAGCATTCATAGGAAAACAGTTCATTTCCTGGCTTTGAGTTTAAGTTGGGAAGCCAAAGGAATCTAAATTGTGTAGGATCCTAAAAAAAAAATTAAAAGTAAAAACAACTTATTTTTTCCATTTAAAGGAAATACAATTGTTCTTTTTATTTATGTGGTCATATAATTAAATAAAATAATGAAGATAAAGTCACATAATCTAAAAATAGATTATGCTCAATGTCACAAATGAATTTTCTCTATGAACCCTGTATAATTAAACAATAAATAATATATTTGTAATATATTTGTAAATTTATTTGTAAAATAAATTTGTATATTTGTACAAAATTAATATATTTGTAATTTAAGAAAATTATTAAGGGGTTTAAAATAACCGACAAATTAGAGCTGTCAGAGACCCAGTGGGCATGTCAGTCTACAGACCCAGGTTGCTGGTGGTGGTGCCAGGAGATTGTACCATTCTTACACTCCCTGGGAACCCAGCACTGTTGTCTCTGAAAAAAAACCGAATCCCTGGATGAAGCAGAAACAGGAAGAAGCCCAAGAGAAAGTGAAGAATAGTCCTGTTCCAAGGAGGATGCTGAAGATGATTCAGCTCTCTGCATCTGGGTCTCTTGCTGGCAGAGGAAAAGTGTTGCCAAAGGGCTTGACCAAAACGAAGCTTTAGGATGACCAGCTAACACCCAGGACTCTGAACTGTGGTCCAGAAGCAAAAGAAAATAAAGATGTAGGAGACGTCATCTAGGAAGCATCTGATCTTATGATTAAAGAAAAATCATCTTCTTGGTATTGGAAAGAAGTGGTAGAAAAATGGAGGAAAGCTCTCTATGAAGCACTTAAGGAGAATGAGAAGCATTATAAAGACATTAAACAAAGGGACAGTGAAATGCCTGTCTGAAATGGGCGAGTGAAGACTTGGCAGAAGTATGGGAATATACACAGCACAAAGCAGAGGTGATCGAGAGGATACGTAATGACCCACCCACGGGGTAATGTTGAGTCACTGCATAGTCAGGAATTTGATTCTGCAGAGGAAACTGTTGAGTGTTATGAAGTGGAAGACTTAGAAACTGGGTCGTGTGCTGAAGAGAGTGTGTCTTCCTCCACAGAAGCCAAGCCACATGCATGAGGCGTAAGGCGCACTTCAAGCACTGCCCTTCAGTATAACTCTTGGTAAATTAACTATGTGATGAAAATGCTGGAATCCCGGTTTGAGTCCTGGGGGTGTTGCTATATAAAAATACAGATAGTATTCACTTTTAATCTGTTTTATGGAAATAGCCCTTTCATTTTCCTAGTGTTAGGTGTGACATGTTACATTAAGTAAACTTCAATTTCCTGTTGAAAAATAGCAAATTATATATTTATTTTATAAACTACATATATATGTATTTATATATGTGTGTCCGTAGGACTGTGAACATATTTACATAACTTCTGAGTTTTAAAACTATTATTGGTTTATAAAAACTAAATTTTCATAAGAAGGCCCAACCTTTGCATTTATAAAATCATCTTCATTTAACCTATAATGTATAAATTCCTAATACTTACAAAGTTGATAACTCCAGTTTGAGAATGAACACTCATGCTTATAATCCCAGCACTTAAAGGTAAAAGCAGATGAATTCCCAAGAGTTTGAGGCCAGCCTGGGATACTTCCTCCCCATGGTATGTGTGGAATGGCTTACTTACAAAAAAGAATAAAGAATGAACCTGAAAATAGAAAAAATAGAAATGGTATTGAAGATTACAACTTTTCTCAAGTTTGTGACTGAAAGAAATATGTTACCTTGAATACTTTTCATTCAAGTCATAGCACAAGTAGATACAGATCTATAGTGTAGTTTAGTTGACCCTCCATAGTTTTGTGTGTGTGTGTGTGTGTGTGTGTGTGTGTGTACACAGGTATGTGTGGGTGCATGTATGCACATGTGTATACTCTTGGAGAGCTTCCAATAAATATAATTAATCATGGAGAAAAAGAGAGTGTTTTGGTTTTGTGTAAATTTTACTACACCTTTATTACTCCTTCAAAGTAAAGTATGTAAAATAAAAAAATCACTACAGTGTGCTCTTAAATAAGAGAGAAACTTAATCTCCATTTTTTTAACCAAAGAGCACATCTGGGTCCTTTCAAGGCCACTGCAACTCTGCTCTGATTGTTAGCCATAATTTCCAGATTGCAGAGGAAATGAAAATGGCAGAGGCAAATTTAGCAGTTCAGTAGTTGGAACCCAGTGCTTTGTCATCAAAATAAAGTGAACTATATTGGTGACCATACACACGAACAACAAAATGCCTTCTTCTTCTTCCTGTGACTTCCTTTGGAGTTGAACTGGAAATTGTTTAAAGCATGTAAAAATGCATGATTTGTCCACCTAAAGTTTTCATCTGAATAACAATAACGTCTCTCTGTCGTCATCTGGGTCTTTTGAAAGTATCTGAATCTCTAACTCATAGGCATGTAAAATCATTTCATAGACTCTCACAAGATGCAATGTGGAGAGAACAGTATGTGTTTGTGTAAATTACATTAATTTCCTAAGTAGTATAAAAATACCCTACATTCTACGTACCCAGTGCCTTATCTTACTCTAAGAGCTGGGACTTTCCTTTCTTCGTGTGTTTAGGACTTGGCACAATGCTCACAGTCAGAAGGCACATTACATCATGTCTAAGGAGAGATTCAATTAAATGAGCAGGAAAAATTCTAACGTTATGACTAAGTAATAGTTGTGGTAGAGTTCAAACAGAAGGCCAACTCGAAACTTTGTAGAGGGAGGATAAGTACTGGGAAAGGCTGGACAATTATAGAGCAATTTATTAAATGGAAAATGGATGTTCATACCCTAAGCAGTTATGATTCAACACTGAAGATGAGGCAGTCTGACACCCTTAAAAATATTCTGAGGATGATTCTGAGGTGACTTTAAGATCATATTAACACAGAACAAAGTATTTGCCAGGTACATTCACTGGAATGAATTATTCCCACCAGATTTTCATATTTTGTGGTATGTGTATATATATATATATATTTGTGTATTTTGGTGTGAATTTAATTATGCTAAAATATTATATTCCATGTATAGAAGACATTGTTTTGTTTGTTCTAGTCATTGCTGACCTCTGGTTCTTAAAATCCTTCCACCAGTCTCTCCTGCCTTGTTCTCTGACCCTTGGGAACAGGGAATGTGAGATCTCATATTTGTGACTGATCACTCTACAGACACTCTTAGCAACTATGATATGTTTGAGTTTCTATATTAATTACAAGGCACTGTGCAAAAAAACTTCTCTGGTGAAGTCTTAGAGATGCAGTAGTCTATGGGTATAGAGAAATTAATTTAGGGGCAGTTACTAGGTCTAGTTAGCAGACTAATGTAGTAAGACAGTGTTTTTAAGTTATTCTTTGCTTTATTTATATTAACAAGCTTCCTCTACCCTGGGCACTTGGCACTTAGATGCCATTTTTAAATCTTTGTTTCCTCTCATCCAGCCTGCGCTGATTGCACTTGAACGTGCCCTGTGCTGCTCACTTCCATATTGGTCCCAAGGTTTCTGAAAACTCACACCTGTTGACAGTAGCATCTGCTGGGAGCAGTTTGAGTGATGTTCTCAGCGTCCGCATTTGGCACTGATCTGCTTCACAACTGGTGGTTTGCATGTGGAATTCAAAATCAGATCGGTGTCCTCCGGTGATTCTGAGATACACCTTGTCAAAGTGGTCTTACAAACTTTATACGCCCCAGTACAGGGGAACGCCAGGGCCAAGAAGAGGGAGTGGGTGGGTTGGGGAGCAGGGCAGTGGGAGGGTAATAGGGGTCTTTCGGGATAACATTTGAAATGTAAGTGAAGAAAATACCTAAAAAAAAAAAAATGTAAAGAAACAAAAACAAAAACAAAAACAACCTAGAGCCCAAACTTCCAATGAACTACCAAATTCTGGTTCCCTTGTAGAAAAGTGTTTTTCTGCTTGAAAGTTTTTAGGATTCAAGTAAGTGGAATGATTATTGGAATGGCCTCTTAGGAGAGAGAATAGGAACCTGCTGCTGTGGTAGCCTGCGGTCCCAGCTACTTTGGGAGACTACTGGAGAGTCATTTAACTCCAGAACTCAAGCCAGCCTGAGTGGCAGTGTGCAAATTTACCTAAAAAACATTTACAATAAAGTAAAGAAGAAAGGAATAAAGGAGAAAAGAGGGAGAGGCAGGAAAGAGGGGGAGAGAGGAAAAGGAGAGAGAAAGAGATGGAGAAAAGGGGGAGCAAGAGGAGAGAAGGGGGAGGGAGAGAGAGGTAGAAAGGGGAGAAAGGGAAAGGGGGAGATGGGGCAGGGGAGAGGGACGAGAGGGAGAGATAGGGAAAGAGAAGAAGAAGAGGAGAGGGATAGAGGTAAATAATAAAACAGTAAACAGAAAGACCAACCTCAAATTGGCATCTGTGAGAAAAATGAAACCAAGAAATTTATACACTTATACACTTTTTTCTCATTTACCTCATTATAAATGTTTTTTTGGGGTCTGTTTAATTTCAATTTTTTTTTTGGCTGGGCCTGGAGAGATGATGCATAAGTCAAGATTCCTTTCTGCTCTTCCTGAGCATAAATATGCACACAGACACACATATACATTTAACTTAAAAATGAAATAAATAAGTAAAAAAAAAAACTGTGTCACTTTTATGGAAATCTCCTGTTGCTACATTGATAACTTCCTATGCCCTTTTCCCTTTGGAAGACTGCCACTCTTCCTGTTTAAGCAGACTGCTATCAGATTACAACACCTACCATTTGTTTACACATTTCCAGTCTTCTTCCCTTTCCAGGTTCTCTTGTTCCAGCTCACAATGTCTCACATTGTGAGGTTTCACACTAATTTTCTAAGATTACATCTCTCATTTTGGATCCTTAATGATGAACGTTCCTGGGTCCTATCTCTCCTTGGGTGGCGTGTAAGGGCTACTAATTAAATCTACAGACACAAGATAGCCTGAATATGACAGTATGTACTCCTGCTGCACACAGCCCTATCACTAAAGATGCGGTTGCTCAACACCGAGATAATTTAATTACTTAGTAAGCTCATGATAAACCAGATAAAATCCTTGGGTGGTAGATGTGAGACAAAGCTCTTCATAGGGAGTATGTCTGCTGTGTTAATTAGACAGCTCTGACGTATCTGGAAGCGTCTTCTGGACCTAGAATAATGCCTCATCAACTGTGCATCTCGTCTGCCATTCATCCATTATCGCTTGGTGACAGCACAAGATCTACCTATGGTAATTGCATGCTGGTAATTTATTTTTAATATCTTTCAGATGGTTTGGCTGGAAATTTTAAATAGATAATAACAGCATTGAGTCTTACAACAATGTAATTTTCCCCTCTCTTTCAGACACAAGATGATTTTCTATGTCTTTTTGACATAGAAAAAATTCCAAAAAGAAACTTTCTGAGATACTTAATCGCGTTAAGGGAAAAAGGTATTTAATAAATTATTTCATTTTGAGTGATAAATCTCTTTCCTGATTGCATTCCGTGCATATCATATTGTGTTTCTATCTTATTTATCCAAGTAAGGCATCATTTTAATGTATTTTTCAAGTCAATAAAATATGAAATGACATTGATTTTGTAGAAAGTTAAAATTAAGCAATTTTAATTCTGATAAGTTTATTTTGATGATTTTGGTGTTCTTTTTAAATATACAAACATGAAATGGCACTTGTCATGAGCATGTAGGAGCCAAATAAAAACAAATGATTACGTTAGACTACTAAATGTGTCTGGAAAAAAGGGGTCTATGAATCACTGTAATATGAGATTTGTTTATGTATACCGTTAGCAGGACACTAATGGATGTGCATCGGGGACTGGAGAAATGGTTCCTTAGCTGAGAGCACTTTGACATAGTGGCTCACAACTGTGTGGAATGTCAGTCCCCGTGGATCTTACTAAACTGTCTGATCTCCATGAGGACTGTACATGTGCGGTGCACATACGTAAACATGGTCAGAGATTCTTGCACATAAAAGTGAATATAATCTTTGTGTGTGTGTGCATATGTGTGTGTGCATGTATACGTATGTATGTGACTGTGTGTGTGTGTGTGTGTGTGTGTGTGTGTGTGAACCATGTCTAGGTATGTAGGATAGGGTGAACTGTGAAGATACTCTGAGACTTCTGTAACTCTTACAGTGAAGCAGGCCATCAGCGTAACACAAAGTTAACAAATAGCTAGATTCCGTACAGAATACCTCCTTCATTCACATCGTGTTTGCTGATGAAAACATTTATATCTTTGATCAGGACTTGACTGTGCATGTACTTAGCAGCTGACAGCTCCACTTTGGTATGCAGGAACTCATCCAAATCACACACACACACACACACACACACACACACACACACACACACACACACACCTGTGCTAACCAATCCTAAGGATTCTCAGTGACCCCACACTACACATTGGTTTGAGTTAGCAAACTTGAACAACTTATCCAGTGATAATGTCTAATTAGTTCTACTTCTTAGGTAATTTCTCTATTCCCTTGTCTCTATTCTTCCCTTTCACCATCTTCAACCAAACCTCATTATCTTGTCCACTTTCGTACTATTCTGATTGCAATTTCGGGGAGTTCTCTACTCTTATTCTCACTTCACTGCAAAATCCGGGGTGATGCTTTTTTGAACTTCATCCTGATGACTTTATTTCCTCATAGACTTATTGCTCTAAAATATTTATAGAATCCCATCACACATCACAAAATAATCCACGTGGTGTCTAGCCATCACCCTGACATCACATCTGTTTCCTGTTCCTTGAATAACTAAACTTCTCAGGATTTCAGTCACATCTACTGGTTTTTGTCCGCTGATTAACTTTCATTCATTTTTCAAGTCCAACTTTTACACTACTTTTTGAGACAATCCCTACAAAAATATCTTGAAATAAATTGTTTTTTATACCACATCCCCTTTTCACACTCTGTACCTACTTCTCCAGAACTGTTATGTGTATAATGACAGAGAAAAAATGTCAGCTGCAACAAAACACAGCCTTCACATTAAAGTCTGGTACTCACTCAACGTACACTTCTACTCTATGGGAAACTGTGGTCACTGAGTGGGGTAATGAGAATTTCAAACAGTTGACTGGCTTGGGAATTTATTTTGCCCAGTAACCTCAGCACATAGAAAACTTCTAATTTTCCTGAGTTACTGACCCACATGCTCAGCCAGCTCTTTCCTAGGTATCTCTAATTGAATGTCAAGATATTTTAAAGAGGATAACTCTTGGGAATGGTTAAAAGGGACAAGTTCTTTGGGTCATCTTTGAAGAATGTCAAATCTCAAAATTCACCAAAAATATATTAAAGAGCTTATGAGAGCCTCCTTGTCTTAAGCACTGGTCTCCATGCTAGGCCAGAAGACTTCATAGTCTTGAACACGAGTTTACTGACTCCTGCTCATCAGACAAATAGTTCCCAGAATCCCTTGATTCTGGATCTTTAAGCAAAATATGGCTGAAGTCGGTGCAATGTTGGCACTCAGGTTTTGATGCTGCCAACATCAGGCACCATTTCAGAAATCTAGGATGGTATTAAACTGCAGAAGACCCTTGGCTAGAGAAAAGGCAAGGAACTGATTTTCCAAATCTTTCCCTTACCAGGATTGCAAAATGTCCATTCTTCTAAAACCTATTTACCCATCACTCCAATTTCCTAATGCCTATTTGTTTCCATCTTTTAATTTGTTTGTGTTTTGTGTGTGTGTGTGTGGTTTAGCAGAGTATTCACAAAGAGAAATAAACAGCAACTTATTGTGCCAAGTAATTCACATTTTTCTTTTAAAATACTTTAATATGGGCCTGGAAAGATGGTTTAGTAGGTTAAGAGCACTTGGTCCTCTTTCAGAAGACAAGAACTCAGTTCCCAGCTCCTACATCAGGATGCTCACAAGTACCTGTATCTCCAGATATAGGGAATCCCATACCTTATTCTGGCCTCCACAGGCACCAGAAGGCACATATACACATACACACATGGACACACATACACACACAATAATTGTGACAATAATCATAATAATAATTAAAACCTTAATATAAATGTGCATACATAATATGTGCTAAGCATGTTCTATGTATTTCCATATATATGTGTGTGTGTGTGTGTGTGTGTGTGTGTGTATATATATATATATATATATATATATATATATAATTTAAAAGGAAAGTGAACTTATAAGTTATAGCCACTAAGCTAAATTGAAGATTTACCATATTTTCAATGAGAATAACAATTTTATCATATAGCATGCCCTGGTAATGTTTGCACTTCATTTATTTAAAATGTTTTAATAAAATGTTGAGCTCTTGCCCCTAATGTTTCAATGGGGATGCTTACTTAATAAAGGCACTTTAGGAAGTTATCTAGGAACTTCTTAGGATAATGTCATCCTAAGACAGTACTAAAGGCGCAGAATATGAGTGACATGTGTGAAGACTGTGATTACTGGAATAAAAGTGATATATGTCCTGGCATAAAATTAAGGGAAATTATTTCAATAGAAATACATTTACATGGATTTATTACATGAATATTTTTGGATGCTTATAAAATAATAAGTTTTCAAATTGTTTTTTCCAAACATTGTTACTTCTGTTTATCTCTTCTCTGAAGCCATGCTCTATCATCCCTTCTTTATGTCATGACCCCATTAATCATTCCCTTTCCCTTCTTCATGTCGTCTGCATTCTGCTCTGGCCCATCTCCCAATGGCCTCATTCTCACGTCTACAGCTACTTCAAAGCAAAGACACAAATCTGCACATTAGAAGCTCTGATCCACAGATAAAGAACCTCACTCAGTCTGATCTCTTCCAGTTCAGAAATTTACCTGAGAATTCTCAACTGAGTAGAATTACAGGCAGATCGGTGGTATCCATTTCCCAGATATGAAGAAGACAGAAATAATGAACATCATATACATGTGTAAAATTCTCAAATAATAAGTAAAATATTATATTAAAAATGTGGGTTCACCTTTACATACAAAAACAAAGGCAATGTCTATCAATAGTCAGTGTTTCAGTTTTAGGTGGGGGTGGGGGTGTCCGTATAAGCCCATCCCTGACCCACTATTGACAATGTTTGAGACTCCCAAAAATATGGTTTCCTCTCAATAAAACAAAATGGACTTCCCATTACAAATTAAATTATTAGAAATAAGTCTAATTAATGATTTGGGGTAGCCGAACATAAACTCCTGTGGCTTCCTTTCACTTTGTGACATTATTTCGCACTTATACCAGTAATCTTCCTCTTACAGATGGGTTAGGAAAATTTTCTTATTGTTCACATTTTCTAAATAACTTAAAGATTTATATTAGTGTTTTTATGTTGACAGAAGTCTAATGCTACCCCATACATTTTTTTTAATTTTTCTATAAGAAGAAAAACTTCAAAGTAATATCCTAGTATTTTCATTAAATTCTACTAT
This sequence comes from Mus caroli, assembly GCF_978045245.1. NCBI lineage: Eukaryota > Metazoa > Chordata > Mammalia > Rodentia > Muridae > Mus > Mus caroli. Next base: position 62,287,324 of record NW_028227272.1, on the reverse strand, counting down.
AAGCGTAGATATCTACCATCCTTGTTCAATACATGTGTGTCCTCAATAAGAAAAAAACTGCCCAGAGCAACAAGCCATGTTTCTCATCATCCTTTTTACACACCACATTCCTGACATTGCCGTGTGGTGATATGATTTTTTTCAAAAATAAAAAAGCCACAAGATGCATTTAATTTTATTTTATTGCTTTCACATTGAAGTACCTACTGATAACTGATATCATAAAATGTGGTCAGTTCAGCTTCACGATATGACAGTTAATGTCAGCTATATTAAACTAGGATGATGTCCCAAAAAATTCCTTAAAGAAGCATTGATTAGTTGCTTTACTGTGTCAAGAACATTTTATAACTTTGACCCCCTGGATTTCATAATTTGACATTGGCACACAAAAAAATGTATAAAATTTGTTTTTTTTTCAAAATAATATTAGATAGATATGTTTGCCTTATTATTCTGATTTGTAATATATTACAAGAGAAATATGATCTTATGTTTAGTACAAATAGCTGTTTTCTGTAAAACAAGAAATATGTGTTTGGGAAAAATTCAACTTCTAAGCTTCCTTCATATTTTTAATAATGGATGGTATCGGATTTTGCTCAATAGTTAGGAAAAAAAATTATTTTACAGCAAACACCTCCACTAAGAAACACCATGTGCAGTTGGGATAAATTACTGGTTCTATGAGTTATTCTCATAAATAGAAGTAAGATAAAAGACACACAAGTGATTGCTCAGGCCAATGTTTGTCACTGCTGTTTCTCTATTATGTCTGCAGGAGGATTTTCTTTCACAGTTGAGGTTGTTTCCAAGTCTCCTTTGCCCTCTTTTAAGAATATTTAAATGGCTGAGGCAGCGCCATTTTCAACTCCAGACAACCAGCCACCTTCCTGGTCAGAGCACAGGTGTCCGCCCACCTGAGAGGCTTCTGCCTCTTGGTTCCAGGACTCCGCGGACTCCACAGAGGGCAGTCTGCACAAGTGAGAGTGTGGAATACAGAGGCCAGCAGTCTCTGGGACAGGCGAGAGCCACAGAGCCTCTGAGGCGGCACCATTTTCGACTCCAGACAACCGGCCACCTTCCTGATCAAAGCACAGGTGTCCTCCCGGCCTGAGAGGCTTCTGCCTCAGCTTCCTCGGGAGCCAGCTTGGTTCCAGGACTCCATGGAGGGCAGTCTGCACAGGCCAAAGCAACACAGCTTCTGGGAAAGATCCTGTTTTGGGCCTTCATCTTCAGCCAGGAGGAGGTCCAAACACCAGATAACTGTGCGCCTTCCCTGAAAGAGGAGACCTTGCCTGCAGAGACTGCTCTGAGGACTGAAACTCAGAGGAGAGAGGTAGTCTCCCAGGTCTGCTCATAGAGGGTAACAAAATCACCAGAGGAAAAATCTCTAAACAGAGACAGCTATAACAACTAACTCCAGAGATTACCAGATGGCGAAAGGTAAACTTAAGAATCTTACTAACAGAAACCAGGACCACTCACCATCATCAGAACCCAGCACTCCCACTTCGCCCAGTCCAGGGCACCCCAACACACCTAAAAAGCTAGACCTGGATTTAAAAGCATATCTCATGATGATAGTAGAGGACATCAAGAAGGACTTAAATAACTCACTTAAAGAAATACAGGAGAACACTGCTAAACAAGTAGATAACATTAAAGAGGAAACACAAAAATCCCTTAAAGAATTGCAGGAAAATATAACCAAACAGGTAGAAGACACTAAAGAAGAAACACAAAAATCCCTTAAAGAATTGCAGGAAAACACAACCAAACAGGTGATGGAATTGAATAAAACCATGCAAGACCTAAAAAGGGAAGTAGACACAATAAAGAAAACCCAAAGTGAGGCAACGCTGGAGATAGAAACCCTAGGAAAGAAATCTGGAACCATAGATGTGAGCATCAATAACAGAATACAAGAGATGGAAGAGAGAATCTCAGGTGCAGAAGATTCCATAGAGAACATCGGCACAACAATCAAAGAAAATGGAAAATGCAAAAAGATCCTAACTCAAAAAATCCAGGAAATGCAGGAAACAATGAGAAGACCAAACCTACGGATAATAAGAGTGGATGAGAATGAAGATTTTCAACTCAAAGGACCAGCAAACATCTTCAACAAAATTATTGAAGAAAACTTCCCAAATCTAAAGAAAGAGATGACCATGAACATACAAGAAGCCTACAGAATTCCAAATAGACTAGACCAGAAAAGAAATTCCTCCAGACACATAATAATCAGAACAACAAATGCACTAAATAAAGATAGAATACTAAAAGCAGTAAGGGAAAAAGGTCAAGTAACATATAAAGGCAAGCCTATCAGAATTACACCAGATTTTTCATCAGAGACTATGAAAGCCAGAAGAGCCTGGACAGATGTTATAAAGACACTAAGAGAACACAAATTCCAGCCCAGGCCACTATACCCAGCCAAACTCTCAATTACCATAAATGGAGAAACCAAAGTATTCCACAACAAAACCAAATTCACCCATTATATCTCCATGAATCCAGCCCTTCAAAGGATAATAACAGAAAAAACCAATACAAGGACGGGAACCACGCCCTAAAAAAAGCAAGAAGATAATCCCTCAACAAACCTAAAAGAAGACAGCCACAAGAACAGAATGCCAACTTTAACAACAAAAATAACAGGAAGCAACAATTACTTTTCCTTAATATCTCTTAATATCAATGGACTCAACTCCCCGATAAAAAGACATAGACTAAGAAACTGGCTACACAAACAGGACCCAACATTTTGCTGCTTAAAGGAAACTCATCTCAGAGAAAAAGATAGACACTACCTCAGAATGAAAGGCTGGAAAACAATTTTCCAAGCAAATAGTATGAAGAAACAAGCTGGAGTAGCCATTTTAATATCTAACAAAATCTACTTCCAACCCAAAATAATCAAAAAAGACAAGGAGGGGCACTTCATACTCATCAAAGGTAAAATCCTCCAAGAGGAACTCTCAATTCTAAATATATATGCTCCAAATACAAGGGCAGCCACATTCATTAAAGAAACTTTAGTAAAGCTCAAAGCACACATTGCACCTCATACAATAATAGTGGGAGACTTCAACACACCACTTTCACCAATGGACAGATCATGGAAACAGAAACTAATCAGGGACACAGTGAAACTAACAGAAGTTATGAATCAAATGGATCTGGCAGATATCTACAGAACATTCTATCCTAAAACAAAAGGATATACCTTCTTCTCAGCACCTCATGGTACCTTCTCCAAAACTGACCACATAATTGGTCACAAAACAGGCCTCAACAGATACAAAAATATTGAAATTGTCCCATGCATCCTATCAGATCACCATGGACTAAGGCTGATCTTCAATAACAAAATAAATAATAGAAAGCCAACATTTACATGGAAACTGAACAACACTCTTCTCAATGATACCTTGGTCAAGGAAGGAATAAAGAAATTAAGGACTTTTTAGAGTTCAATGAAAATGAAGCCACAACATACCCAAACTTATGGGACGCAATGAAAGCATTTCTAAGAGGAAAACTCATAGCTCTCAGTGCCTCCAAAAAGAAACTAGAGAGAGCACACATTAGCAGCTTGACAACACACCTAAAAGCACTAGAACAAAAGGAAGAAAATTCACCCAAGAGGAGTAAATGGCAGGAAATAATCAAACTCAGGGGTGAAATCAACCAAGTGGAAACAAGAAGAACTATTCAAAGAATAAACCAATCAAGGAGCTGGTTCTTTGAGAAAATCAACAAGATAGATAAAACCTTAGCCAGACTCACTAGAGGGCACAGGGAAAGCATTCTAATTAACAAAATCAGAAATGAAAAAGGAGACATAACAACAGATCCTGAAGAAATCCAAAACACCATCAGATCCTTCTACAAAAGGCAATACTCAACAAAACTGGAGAACCTGGATGAAATGGAGAAGTTTCTAGACAGATACCAGGTACCAAAGTTGAATCAAGATCAGGTTAATGATCTAAACAGCCCTTTACCCCCCAATAAATAGAAGCAGTCATTAATAGTTTCCCAACCAAAAAAAGCCCAGGACCAGATGGGTTTAGTACAGAGTTCTATCAGACCTTCAAAGAAGACCTAATTCCAGTTCTTCACAAACTATTCCACAAAATAGAAACAGAAGGTACTCTACCCAACTCATTCTATGAAGCCACAATTACTCTGATACCTAAACCACATAAGGACCCAACAAAGATAGAGAACTTCAGACCAATTTCCCTTATGAATATCAATGTAAAAATCCTCAATAAAGTTCTTGCTAACCGAATCCAAGAACATATCAAAACAATCATCCATCCTGACCAAGTAGGTTTCATCCCAGGGATGCAAGGATGGTTCAATATACAGAAATCCATCAACGTAATCCAGTATATAAACAAACTCAAAGACAATAACCACATGATTATCTCATTAAATGCGGAAAAAGCATTTGACAAGATCCAACACCCATTCATGATAAAAGTCTTGGAAAGATCAGGAATTCAAGGCCCATACCTAAACATGATAAAAGCAATCTACAGCAAACCAGTAGCCAACATCAAAGTAAATGGTGAGAAGCTGGAAGCAATCCCACTAAAATCAGGGACTAGACAAGGCTGTCCACTCTCTCCCTACCTATTCAACATTGTACTTGAAGTCCTAGCCAGAGCAATTGGACAACAAAAGGAGATCAAGGGGATACAAATTGGAAAGGAGGTAGTCAAAATATCACTTTTTGCAGATGATATGATAGTATATATAAGTGAACCTAAAAATTCTACCAGAGAACTCCTAAGCCTGATAAACAGCTTCAATGAAGTAGCTGGATATAAAATTAACTCAAACAAATCAATGGCCTTTCTCTATACAAAGGATAAACAGGCTGAGAAAGAAATTAGGGAAACAACACCCTTCTCAATAGTCACAAATAATATAAAATACCTTGGCGTGACTCTAACTAAGGAAGTGAAAGATCTGTATGATAAGAACTTCAAGTCTCTGAAGAAAGAAATTAAAGGAGATCTCAGAAGATGGAAAGATCTCCCATGCTCATGTATTGGCAGGATCAACATTGTAAAAATGGCTATCTTGCCAAAAGCAATCTACAGATTCAATGCAATCCCCATCAAAATTCCAAATCAATTCTTCAACGAATTAGAAAGGGCAATCAGCAGATTCATCTGGAATAACAAAAAGCCTAGGATATCAAAAACTCTTCTCAAGGATAAAAGAACCTCTGGTGGAATCACCATGCCTGACTGAAAGCTGTACTACAGAGCAATTATGATAAAAACTGCATGGTATTGGTATAGTGACAGACAAGTAGACCAATGGAACAGAACTGAAGACCCAGAGATGAAACCACACACCTATGGTCACTTGATCTTTGACAAGGGAGCAAAAACCATCCAGTGGAAAAAAGACAGCATTTTCAACAAATGGTGCTGGCACAACTGGTGGTTATCATGTAGAAAAATGCGAATTGATCCATTTCTATCTCCCTGTACTAAGGTCAAATCTAAGTGGATTAAGGAACTCCACATAAAACCAGAGACACTGAAACTTATAGAGGAGAAAGTAGGGAAAAGCCTCAAAGATATGGGTATAGGGCGAAAATTCCTGAATAGAACAGCAATGGCTTGTGCTGTAAGATCGAGAATTGATAAATGGGACCTCATAAAATTGCAAAGCTTCTGCAAGGCAAAAGACACCGTCAATAAGACAAAAAGGCCACCAACAGATTGGGAAAGGATCTTTACCTATCCCAAATCGGATAGGGGACTAATATCCAATATATATAAAGAACTCAAGAAGGTGGACTCCAGAAAATCAAATAACACCATTAAAAAATGGGGCTCAGAGCTGAACAAAGAATTCTCACCTGAGGAATACCGAATGGCTGAGAAGCACCTGAAAAAATGTTCAGCATCCTTAATCATCAGGGAAATGCAAATCAAAACAACCCTGAGATTTCACTTCACTCCAGTCAGAATGGCTAAGATCAAAAATTCAGGTGACAGCAGATGCTGGCGAGGATGTGGAGAAAGAGGAACACTCCTCCATTGTTGGTGGGATTGCAAGCTTGTACAACCACTCTGGAAATCAGTCTGGTGGTTTCTTAGAAAATTGGACATAGTACTACCGGACGATCCAGCAATACCTCTCCTGGGCATATATCCAGAAGATGTCCCAACCGGTAATAAGGACACATGCTCCACTATGTTCATAGCAGCCTTATTTATAATAGCCAGAAGCTGGAAAGAACCCAGATGCCCCTCAACAGAGGAATGGATACAGAAAATGTGGTACATTTACACAATGGAGTACTAGTCAGCTATTAAAAGGAATGAATTTATGAAATTTCTAGGCAAATGGATGGACCTGGAGGGCATCATTCTAAGTGACGTAACCCAATCACAAAGGAACTCGCACAATATGTACTCACTGAAAAGTGGATATTAGCCCAGAAACTTAGGATACCCAAGATATAAGATACAATTTGCTAAACGCATGAAATTCAAGAAGAATGAAGACCAAAGTGTGGACACTTTGCCCCTTCTTAGAAATGGAAACAAAACACCCATGGAAGGAGTTACAGTGACAAAATTTGGAACTGTGACGAAAGGATGGACCATCTAGTGATTGCCATATGCAGGGATCCATCCCATAATCAGCTTCCAAACGCTGACACCATTGCATACACTAGCAAGATTTTGCTGAAAGGACCCAGATATAGCTGTCTCTTGTAAGACTATACCAGGGCCTAGCAAACACAGAAGTGGATGATCACAGTCAGCTATTGGATGGATCACACGGCCCCCAATGGAGGAGCTAGAGAAATTACCCAAGGAGCTAAAGGGAACTGCAACCCTATAGGTGGAACAACAATATGAACTAACCAGTACCCCAGTCCTCTTGTCTCTAGCTGCATATGTATCAAAAGATGGCCTAGTCAGCCATCACTGCAAAGAGAGGCCCATTGGACTTGCAAACTTTATATGCCCCAGTACAGGGGAACCCCAGGGCCAAAAAGGGGGAGTGTGTGGGTAGGGGATTGGGAGGGTGGGTATGGGGGACTTTTGGGATAGCATTGAAAATGTAAATGAGGAAAATACCTAATAAAAAAATAAATTATAAAAAAAATTAAAATGTTTAGCTTGTCATTTTATATTTTATCACAAACACTTTAAACATGCCAGCGATAAATAAAAAACACAAATTTCAGTTCATCCTTCCACTAATTGCTAAAATGATCTATATTTGACTTTCCTTTATTTCACTGTCCATCTCTTAATGTGACAATAATGATTATGGTGGGGGATGGTGACAGCAGGACTTTTTAAATATTCATTAAACTGTCTGTTACATTTCTTTCTCCCTAGAAGTTCCCCTTGAGGTTATTCATAAATGATCAAACCATAGAAAGAGCAGTGATCCTCCCTTCTCCCCAGAGTCTTTGGCCCACAAGGATGAAGGGTACAGAGTCAAGGAGCAGTGTTTCAGACAGCCGATGAATACAAACGGAAATGACAACATTCCCAGATCAGCTTTGGAAAGACAGATAAACTTTATTCAGAGTGAATCAGGGGTTATATATATTTTAGGGGAGGGGGTAGGATTGCCCAGCGTGCATAAAGGTCATTGGCTGAAGGCTAAGGTAAGTAGATGTACAGAGAGGCAGTCCAGGACTCCTCAGGTGTTAGCTGAACAGTTTCTGACCTGGAGAAAGGAAGGCAAACCTGTAATCTCACCAAGGCTGTGTGATATTCCACAAGTAGAGGGTGTGGGGATTTCAAGCTTCCCAAATGAGCCCTGCTGACAGAGTCTCCCATTTTATACCAAGCTTGGAACTTTCGGGTAACATCAGACTTCAGCCTCAGCCACAGGATTTCCCCTACAAGAAACAACTACTCCTAAAATGGTTTCTAGCTACAGCATTGTCATTTATTCTGGGATCTCAAATACATGGAATTACTCAGTATTTATTTTTTTTTTGTTTTTAGGTTTTTTTAATGTTTTGATAATGAAGATCATTTATGTTGATGTATCAGTTAATTCTATATTGTTGATGATGCCATTCTGTTCTATATAGTCAAAACAATATTAATTTTTCCTTTGATAAAGGGTATTTTGGATAATTAGTTTTAGGTATGTGTATGAATCTTCTAGAAACATTCATTAACAACTTTTGTCTTTCTTTTTTTAAAGAATTATTTATTTATTTATTTATTTATTTATTTATTTATTTATTTATTTATAAATGTATATAAGTAAGTACACTATAGCTGTCTTCAGACACACCAGAAGAGGGCATCAGATCCCATTGCAGATGGTTGTAAGCTACCATGTGGTTGCTAGCAGTTGAACTCAGGACCTCTGAAAATGCAGCGCTCTTAACCCCTCAATCATCTCTCCAGCCCCACAACTTTTTCTTAAAGATACTAATATCTATTTCTCTTAGATAGACACAGAAAGATAATTGGCAAAAACATAGGTGTATATTCTTTGTGTACATGTTCAAGTGCATACATGTTCAAGCTGTGGGTGTGCATGTGGAGGTCAGATGTCAGCATCGGGGATCTTCTTCAGTTAGTCTCCATCTTATATTTTTTATGAGTTCTTTTCTGTTTCTACTGATTCATACTGTAATGTTAAATACTTTTGACATAGTCTTGCTCATTCTTTCCAAGTGTTATTCAATCTGTGTAACTAATATATTTTCTTAGTCACAGTCACGGGACATATTTTCATATTTTCCCACATCTACTCATGTTGTTTCTTGTATACTAATTGCTATTAAGTTTGTGTTTTAACTGTTTCCCTCAGATAAATATTGGAGTTTGAGCTGGTGAGGCCATGCCTGCTGGTTACTGGTGACATCTGGTGTTTGGTTATTAAGTAAAGTAAAATCAATGCTGCACGTTGCTCGTCATTCACAGAGCCACTCACTGCATTTGAGCCTGATTTCTGTGCAGCTTTAAGTTAGGACTGGATTAGTCTTTGGAATAGTTTAATCTGTAACTGATATGTCAGTCCAACATGCTCACCTACACCTGTGTCATCACGGAGGATCTCAGACACAGAAGAGCTCCATGCTCATCCAAATGCTTTGCTGTAATGTTCTTGACATTCTTACTTAATTTCAACATTGAGACTGTCCTCCTTGAGGTACTTGGTCCTGTGAAGGTTATATGACCCAGTAAGGGGACTGCCAGGGCCAGGAGGCAGGAGTCAGTGGGTTGGGGAGCAGAGGGAGGAGAGAAGGGATTTTCAGAGGGGAAGCCAGGAAAGTCTCCCCTCTGGAATGCCCTATTCCATTCCCCCTCAGACTACCTCTGAGGATGCTCCCCACAACCACCAATCCACTCCCATCTTTCTGCCCTGGCATTCCCATACACTGGGGGATCGAACCCCCTAGGGCCCGAGGGCAGCTCCTTCCACTTATGTCCAACAAGGCCACCCTCTGCCACATATGCAGCCAGAGCCATGGATCCCTCCATGAGTACTCTTGGGTTGGTGGTTCGGTCCCTGGGAGCTCCCCAGGGGCCACTTGACACTATTGCTCCCCACCCACCCCCATGAGACTGCAAACCCCCTCAGCTCCTTCAGTTGCTTCTCCAACTCCATCCTCTGTTGAGGGACTATGGGTTGTTTCCAGCATCTGGTTACTATTAAAAAAAAAAAAAGGCTGCTATGAACATAGTGGAACATGTGTCCTTATTACATGTTGAAGCATCTTCTGGTATATACCCAGGAGTGACATAGCTGGGTCCTCAGGTAATACTATGTCCAATATTCTGAGGAACTGCCAGACTGATTTCTATAGTGGTTGTACCAGCATGCAATCTCTCCACCAATGGAGGAATGTTCCTCTTTCTCCACATCCTCACCAACATCTGCTGTCCATGAGTTTTCGATCTTAGCCATTCTGACTGGTGTGAAAGCAATTTTCAAATTCATTTGAAATAACAACAACAACAACAAAAACAGGATAGTGAAAACTATTCTCAACAATAAAAGAACTTCTGGGAGAATCACCATGCCTGACCTCAAGCTATAGAGCAATAGTGATTAAAAACTACATGGTATCGATACACTGACAGGCAGGTAGATCAATGGAATAGAACTGAAGACCCAGAAATGAACCCACATACCTATGATCACTTGGTCTTTGACAAAGGAGCTGAAATCATACAGTGGAAAAAAGCATTTTCAACAAATGGAGCTGATTCAACTGGAGGTCAACATGTGGAAGAATGCAAATTGATCCATTCTTATCTCCTTGTACAAAGCTCAAGTTCAAGTGGATCAAGGACCTCCACATAAAACCAGAGACACTTGTCATGTACTTTGGTTGAGTCAGTTTGACGTAGCGAAAGCTGGGAAACTGACCGATGAAGCAATGGGTTTCAAAGGGAACTCTCTTCCTGAAATCTGACATTCTTCTCCCCTAATTTTTATAAATCATAATATCAATCCTCCACTCACCGTTAGTCTAATGTATAGACTCACATGCACTCTATTAAGCATTACCTTATAGTAAATGCCTTTTAAGATTGTATTCTAACATTAGCTAAAGCCTTTTCCCAGTGTTCTTAGATTCCAGATAGTAACAAGGAGTTTAACCTATTCAATAACCAATTAAGTACTAGTCATTAAATCAGCTATCTACAGAAAGAGACTGGAATTCTCTCTGAGATAGAAATTCTTATTACAGACTATATTCCGTGCCAACAGCAAATTAAGTTACTATACTGAAAAATGGGAATTCTCCAGACATAGATAAGTATTAACAAGGCCTAAGTCCTTGACACTACTTTATTCCTGAGGCCAGGCAAGGGTTAATACCCCTCTAGCCCAATTAACTCTAAAGTGCTCACCCTCAGAGCTGACCCCAACAGGTGCTAATCTCTAAGATAAACATAGTCCTTTTGAAGTCACTCCTCTTACATCTGGAGGGATGCTGATCCCTAGCATAAACTTTGCAGTCACTCCCTTTGCACCTGGGAAACTTCAATGTACCATATCTGTTATGTTTTACAATTTATGATATTCGCTGTAATATAATTAGTCTAAGCTCAACCAGAAGATTACATTCAGATTCAACACCTCTCTTGTGTGCTGGATTCTGTCTGTCGTCATCTGACTCTTTGCCTATCTGCTCGAGAGACTCGTTCTTAAGCAGGAACAGAAAAAGAAGGTCTATGGCAGACACTGAATCTAATAGAAAGTGGGGGAAAGTCTTGAACACATGGGCACAGGGGAAAGGTTCCAGAACAGAATACCAATGGCTTATGCTCTGAGATAAAAAATAGACAAATGAGACCTCATACAATTGCAAAGCTTCTTTAAGGCAGAGGACACTGTCAATAGGACAAACAGCAACCAACAGATTAGGAAAAATCTTTACCAACCCTACATCTGATAGAAAGCTAATATCCAATATATACAAAGAACTCAAGAAGTTAGACTCCTGAGAACCAAATAACCCTATTTTAAAAATGGGGAGCAGAGCTAAACAGAGAATTCTAATCTGAGGAAACTTGAATGGCCAAGAAGTACCTAAAGAAATGTTCAACATCCTTAGTCATCAAAAACATTTTATAAGGCATATTTAGAAAACTACTAGGCAGTTGTCGGCACATACCTTGGCTCACTCAAAACAATATTCTTGATAAAGCTAATCATTGCAGTACCATAAAAGAGCCCCTTAGGCGAGACATCATGGCGCACACCTTTAATTCCAGTTCTCTAGAGTCAGGGGCAAGAAAATTGTGGTTTGTTTGAGACCAGCCTGGTCTACATTACATGGTGAGTTAAAGGGATAGCCAGAACTATGGAGAGAGATGCTGTCCCAAAACAAAACAAAACAAATCTCCTAGTCTCTTCTCAAGAAAAAGAAAACCACAGATGTAACTTGAATTTACTGGATTACTTTGGAATTGTAAATATACATTTAGGTTAGAAAATAAAGAATCTGAGATGATGGCTCCATGGATCAGGGCTCATGTTGCTGAGGACCTCGGTTCAAATCCTATCTCTAACATATCCACAACAGTCATAGCTTCAGTTCCAGACCATCCAACACCCTCTTCTGATCTCCTGGTATCTCTACCAGGCATGCAAGTGGTTCACATGCAAACATGCAGGCAAAACCCTCACACACACACACACACACTAAAATAAGTAAATCCAAAAATAATAAAGTTAAAAATGGAAAGGGTCTACTTTTTTACTGTTATTTAATTTTATGAATTGAGAATACCAGTTTCCTTTCATCTGAAATTCTTAATGCTAACCCTGGTTTCTCTTAATGCAATGTGTATAAATGGATTTAGATTTTTTAAAAAAATTATAAACACTGTGATATTCAGTTTGCTTAAGGAAAATATTTGGTCACTCTTTTTTTTTTTCACTGTTTTTTTTTATTACATATTTTCCTCAATTACATTTCCAATGCTATCCCAAAAGTCCCCCATACCGCCCCCCACTTCCCTACCCTCCCATTCCCATTCTTTTGGCCCTGGCATTCCCCTATATTGGGGCATATAAAGTTTGCAAGTCCAATGGGCCTCTCTTTCCAGTGATGGCCGACTAGGCCATCTTTCGATACATATGCAGCTAGAGACAAGAGCTCCGGGGTACTGGTTAGTTCATCATGTTGTTCCAACTATAGGGTTGCAGATCCCTTTAGCTCCTTGGGTACTTTCTCTAGCTTCTCCATTGGGAGCCCTGTGATCCATCCAATAGCTGACTGTGAGCATCCACTCCTGTGTTTGCTAGGCCCCTGCATAGTCTCACAAGAGACAGCTATCTTTGGGTCCTTTCAGCAAAATGTTGCTAGTGTATGCAATGGTGTCAGCGTTTAGAAGCTGATTATGGGATGGATCCCTGGATACGGCAGTCTCTAGATGGTCCATCCTTTCATCACAGCTCCGAACTTTGTCTCTGTAACTCCTTCCCTGGGTGTTTTGTTCCCAATTCTAAGAAGGGGCACAGTGTCCACATTTTGGTCTTCATTCTTCTTGAGTTTCATGCGTTTAGCAAATTGTATCTTATATCTTGGGTATCCTAAGTTTTGGGCTAATATCCACTTATCAGTGAATACATATTGTGTGAGTTCCTTTGTGATTGTGTTGCCTCACTCAAGATGATGCCCTCCAGGTCCATCCATTTGGCTAGGAATTTCATAAATTCATTCTTTTTAATAGCTGAGTAGTACTCCATTGTGTAAATGTACCATAATTTCTGTATCCATTCCTCTGTTGAGGGACATCTGGGTTCTTTCCAGCTTCTGGCTATTATAAATAGGGCTGCTATGAACATAGTGGAGCATGTGTCCTTCTTACCGGTTGGGACATCTTCTGGATATATGCCCAGAAGAGGTATTGCTGGATCCTCCGGTAGTACTATGTCCAATTTTCTGAGGAACCGCCAGACTGATTTCCAGAGTGGTTGTACAAGCTTGCAATCCCACCAACAATGGAGGAGTGTTCCTCTTTCTCCACATCCCCGCCAGCATCTGCTGTCACCTGAATTTTTGATCTTAGCCATTCTGACTGGTGTGAGGTGGAATCTCAGGGTTGTTTTGATTTGCATTTCCCTGATGATTAAGGATGTTGAACATTTTTTCAGGTGCTTCTCTGCCATTCGGTATTCCTCAGGTGAGAATTCTTTGTTCAGTTCTGAGCCCCATTTTTTAATGGGGTTATTTGACTTTCTGGAGTCCACCTTCTTGAGTTCCTTATATATATTGGATATTAGACCCTTATCTGATTTAGGATAGGTAAAGATCCTTTCCCAATCTGTTGGTGGTTTTTTTGTCTTATTGATGGTGTCTTTAGCCTTGCAGAAGCTTTGCAGTTTCATGAGGTCCCACTTGTCAATTCTCGATCTTACAGCACAAGCCATTGCTGTTCTATTCAAGAATTTTTCCCCTGTGCCCATATCTTCAAGGCTTTTCCCCACTTTCTCCTCTATAAGTTTCAGTGTCTTGGTTTTATGTGAAGTTCCTTGATCCACTTAGACTTGACCTTAGTACAAGGAGATAGGAATGGATCGATTCGCATTCTTCTACATGATAACAACCAGTTGTGCCAGCACCATTTGTTGAAAATGCTGTCTTTCTTCCACTGGATGTTTTTAGCTCCCTTGTCGAAGATCAAGTGACCGTAGGTGTGTGGGTTCATTTCTGGGTCTTCAATTCTATTCCATTGGTCTATTTGTCTGTCACTATACCAGTACCATGCAGTTTTTATCACAATTGCTCTGTAGTAAAGCTTTAGGTCTGGCATGGTGATTCCACCAGAGGTTCTTTTATCCTTGAGAAGAGTTTTTGCTATCCTAGGTTTTTTGTTATTCCAGATGAATTTGCAGATTGCACTTTCTAATTCGTTGAAGAATTGATTTGGAATTTTGATGGGGATTGCATTGAATCTGTAGATTGCTTTTGGCAAGATAGCCATTTTTAAAATGTTGATCCTGCCAATCCATGGGCATGGAAGATCTTTCCATCTTCTGAGATCTAGAATTTCTTTCTTCAGAGACTTGAAGTTCTTATTATACAGATCTTTCACTTCCTTAGTTAGAGTCACGCCAAGATATTTTATATTATTTGTGACTATTGAGAAGGGTGTCGTTTCCCTAATTTCTTTCTCAGCCTGTTTATTCTTTGTGTAGAGAAAGGCCATTGATTTGTTTGAGTTAATTTTATATCCAGCTACTTCACCGAAGCTGTTTATCAGGTTTAGGAGTTCTCTGGTAGAATTTTTAGGGTCACTTATATATACTATCATATCATCTGCAAAAAGTGATATTTTGACTTCATCTTTTCCAATTTGTATCCCTTTGATCTCCTTTTGTTGTCGAATTGCTCTGGCTAGGACTTCAAGTACTATGTTGAATAGGTATGGAGAAAGTGGACAGCCTTGTCTAGTCCCTGATTTTAGAGGGATTGCTTCAAGCTTCTCACCATTTACTTTGATGTTGGCTACTGGTTTGCTGTAGATTGCTTTTATCATGTTTAGGTATGGGCCTTGAATTCCTGATCTTTCCAAGACTTTTATCATGAATGGGTGTTGGATCTTGTCAAATGCTTTTTCTGCATCTAACGAGATGACCATGTGGTTTTTGTCTTTGAGTTTGTTTATATACTGGATTACGTTGATGGATTTCCGTATATTGAACCATCCCTGCATCCCTGGGATGAAACCTACTTGGTCAGGATGGATGATTGTTTTGATGTGTTCTTGGATTCGGTTAGCAAGAACTTTATTGAGGATTTTTGCATCAATATTCATAAGGGATATTGGTCTGAAGTTTTCTATCTTTGTTGGGTCTTTTTGTGGTTTAGGTATCAGAGTAATTGTGGCTTCATAGAATGAGTTGGGTAGAGTACCTTCTGTTTCTATTTTGTGGAATAGTTTGTGAAGAACTGGGATTAGTTCTTCTTTGAAGGTCTGATAGAACTCTGCACTAAACCCATCTGGTCCTGGGCTTTTTTTGGTTGGGAGACTATTAATGACTGCTTCTATTTCTTTGGGGGATATAGGGTTGTTTAGATCATTAACCTGATCTTGGTTCAACTTTGGTACCTGGTATCTGTCTAGGAACTTCTCCATTTCATCCAGGTTCTCCAGTTTTGTTGAGTATAGCCTTTGGTAGAAGGATCTGATGGTGTTTTGGATGTCTTCAGGATCTGTTGTTATGTCTCCTTTTTCATTTCTGATTTTGTTAATTAGAATACTTTCCCTGGGCCCTCTAGTTAGTCTGGCTAAGGGTTTATCTATCTTGTTGATTTTCTCAAAGAACCAGCTCCTTGATTGGTTGATTCTTTGAATAGTTCTTCTTGTTTCCACTTGATTGATTTCGCCCCTGAGTTTGATTATTTCCTGCTGTCTACTCCTCTTGGGTGAATTTGCTTCCTTTTGTTCTAGTGCTTTTAGGTGTGTTGTCAAGCTGCTAAAGTGCACCTTTTCTTTTTGGAGGCACTCAGAGCTATGAGTTTTCCTCTTAGAAATGCTTTCATTGCGTCCCATAGGTTTGGGTATGTTGTGGCTTCATTTTCATTGAACTCTAAAAAGTCCTTGATTTCTTTCTTTATTCCTTCCTTGACCAAGGTATCATTGAGAAGAGTGTTGTTCAGTTTCCACGTGAATGTTGGCTTTCTATTATTTATTTTGTTATTGATGATCAGCCTTAGTCCATGGTGATCTGATAGGATGCATGGGACAATTTCAATGTTTTTGTATCTGTTGAGTCCTGTTTTGTGCCCAATTACGTGGTCAATTTTGGAGAAGGTACCATGAGGTGCTGAGAAGAAGGTGTATCCTTTTGTTTTAGGGTAAAATGTTCTGTAGATATCTGCCAGATCCATTTGATCCATAACTTCTGTTAGTTTCACTGTGTCCCTGTTTAGTTTCTGTTTCCATGATCTGTCCATTGGTGAAAGTGGTGTGTTGAAGTCTCCCACTATTATTGTATGAGGTGCAATGTGTGCTTTGAGATTTACTAAAGTTTCTTTAATGAATGAGGCTGCCTTTGTATTTGGAGCATAGATATTCAGGATTGATAGTTCCTCTTGGAGGATTTTACCTTTGATGAATATGAAGTGCCCCTCCCTTTCTTTTTTGATGACTTTGGGTTGGAAGTCAATCTTATCTGATATTAGAATGGCTACTCCAGCTTGTTTCTTCAGACCATTTGCTTGGAAAATTGTTTTCCAGCCTTTCATTCTGAGGTAGTGTCTATCCTTTTCTCTGAGATGAGTTTCCTGTAAGCAGCAAAATGTTGGGTCTTGTTTGTGTAGCCAGTTTGTTAGTCTATGTCTTTTTATCGGGGAGTTGAGTCCATTGATATTAAGAGATATTAAGGAAAAGTAATTGTTGTTTCCTGTTATTTTTGTTGTTAAAGTTGGCATTCTGTTCTTGTGGCTGTCTTCTTTTAGGTTTGTTGAGGGATTACCTTCTTGTTGTTTCTAGGGCGTGGTTCCTGTCCTTGTATTGGTTTTTTTCTGTTATTATCCTTTGAAGGGCTGGATTCGTGGAGAGATAATGTGTGAATTTGGTTTTGTCGTGGAATACTTTGGTTTCTCCATCTATGTTAATTGAGAGTTTGGCTGGGTATAGTAGCCTGGGCTGGAATTTGTGTTCTTTTAGTGTCTGTATAACATCTGTCCAGGATCTTCTGGCTTTCATAGTCTCTGGTGAAAAATCTGGTGTAATTCTGATAGGCTTGCCTTTATATGTTACTTGGCCTTTTTCTCTTACTGCTTTTAGTATTCTATCTTTATTTAGTGCATTTGTTGTTCTGATTATTATGTGTCGGGAGGTATTTCTTTTCTGGTCCAGCCTATTTGGAGTTCTGTAGGCTTCTTGTATGTTCATGGGCATCTCTTTCTTTAGATTTGGGAAGTTTTCTTCTATAATTTTGTTGAAGATGTTTGCTGGTCCTTTGAGTTGAAAATCTTCATTCTCATCCACTCCTATTATCCGTAGGTTTGGTCTTCTCATTGTGTCCTCTATTTCCTGGATGTTTTGAGTTAGGATCTTTTTGCATTTTCCATTTTCCTTGATTGTTGTGCAGATGTTCTGTATGGAATCTTCTGCACCTGAGATTCTCTCTTCCATCTCTTGTATTCTGTTGCTGATGCTTGCATCTATGGTTCCAGATTTCTTTCCTAGGGTTTCTATCTCCAGTGTTGCCTCATTTTGGGTTTTCTTTATTGTGTCTACTTCCCTTTTTAGGTCTAGTATGGTTTTGTTCATTTCCATCATCTGATTGGATGTGTTTTCCTGTTTCTCTTTAAGGACTCTACCAGTTTGGTTGTGTTTTCCTGTTTTTCTTTAAGGACTTGTAACTCTTTAGCCATGTTCTCCTGTAGTTCTTTAAAGTCCTTCTTGATGTCCTCTACCATCATCATGAGATATGCTTTTAAATCCAGGTCTAGTTTTTCAGGTGTGTTGGGGTGCCCTGGACTGGGCGAAGTGGGAGTGCTGGGTCCTGATGATGGTGAGTGGTCTTGGTTTCTGTTAGTAAGATTCTTACCTTTACCTCTCGCCATCTGGTAATCTCTGGAGTTGTTATAGTTGTGTCTGTTCAGAGGTTGTTCTTCTGGTGATTCCGAGTATCGTCTGTTTGCAGACCTGGGAGACAGGCTCTCTCCTCTGATTTTCAGTGGTTAGAGCACTCCCTGCTGACAAGCTTTCCTCTTAAAGGGAAGGTGTACAGATATCGGGTTTGGACCTCCTCCTGGCCGAAGAAGAAGGAGGAAAACAGGACCTTTCCCAGATGCTGTGTTGCTTTGGCCGGTCACAGAAGTTGTAGGCTTCTGTGGTGCACACTCTCAGCTGTGCAGACTAAGTTCCTAATTTCAGTGGAGTCCTGGATCCAAGATGTGCTCCCTGCTCCTGAGGCAGAGGGCTCCTGTGCAGGGCAGACCACTGTCTTCCAGCTAGGAGGGTGCCGGATGTCTGTGGCCCCAAAAGGGTGCTGCCTCAGCAGCTCTGTGGCTCCCGCCTGTCCCAGAAGCTGTCTGCCTCTGTGGTCCTCAGTCTTACCTGTACAGACTAAGTTCGGCGGAGTCCCGGAGCGAAGATGGCGCTCCCTGCAGGGCAGGTCACTGTCCTCCGGCTGGGAGGGTGCCGGATGTCTGCGGCCCCAAAAGGGTGTTGCCTCAGCGGCTCTGTGGCTCCCGCCTGTCCCAGAAGCTGTCTGCCTCTGTGGTCCCCACTCTGACCTGTACAGACTAAGCTCGGTGGAGTCCCGGAGCGAAGATGGCGCTCCCTGCAGGGCAGGTCACTGTCCTCCGACTGGGAGGGTGCCGGATGTCTGCGGCCCCAAAAGGGTGCTGCCTCAGCGGCTCTGTGGCTCCCGCCTGTCCCAGAAGCTGTCTGCCTCTGTGGTCCTCACTCTAACCTGTATAGACTAAGTTCAGCGGAGTCCCGGAGCCAAGATGGCGCTCTCTGCAGGGCAGGTCACTGTCCTCCGGCTGGGAGGGTGCCGGAAGTCTGCGGCCCCAAAAGGGTGCTGCCTCAGCGGCTCTGTGGCTCCCGCCTGTCCCAGAAGCTGTCTGCCTCTGTGGTCCTCACTCTGACCTGTACAGACTAAGTTCGGAGGAGTCCCGGAGCCAAGATGGCGCTCCCTCTTGGTCACTCTTATAAACAAATACACATAGTCTTAAACTTCCTGAAAGATATTTTAAATACATTTACAGTATTCTGAGCTCCAAACCTTGACCAGCAACTCCTGTGAGGAGCTACATGGACCTTAAGTAACACTAGAAAAAGGCAAATTGATTGATGGTTTGTTATTTATACACATTGAATCACATGTGGGGTTAATTATGCTAAAGCTAGGAGAGAAACTAATTGCAGTTTAATTTCATTTATGTTCTTTCGTACACTTATTCTATTAGCACGAGATAGAGGCCTCCTGGCCCCAGCTGAAATGGACCGTGAAGAAGACAATCTCAGGCCTTTTGTTTGCATTTAATTATTTTCCCATCATGCTCCTCATTCATTTCCATCCTTAGAAAGTGTCTCAGTCCACCTAGGGAAGTGTACATGTGTGACTGTATATAGCTGTTCATTTATATAACTTAATATTTTGTCTGTCTGTGTGTAAACTGGTCTTCTTACATATTCTTAAAATTGCTGATTTCTCCTTCAGCTACAAGATGAGACTTAGACTCACATCTCCACACTATTGGTTGTCAGCTTGACGTTATCTGGTATTCCTCTAAATCACTCTGTCTCCCTTGCCATTTCGATGTTCACTATCATGATGCTTGTTCAGTTTTTATTCAGGTTTATTTCATTTACTTATTTTATTTTGTTCCTGCCTTTGGGGTTTTGTTCTCCTCCTTACGTAAAATTCCTAATTTCAGAATTTTTCCTAAAATTTTCTTGTCAATATTCTCAGAGGGTTTTCTGTTGGTGCTCGTAAAAGAAACCATACTTCAATTCACAAATTTCCACAGGCAACGTGGCTTTCTCTTAATGTTTGTGATATTAATGGCATTTCATTAGTTCTGCTTTGAGATTTTCTTTTTATGAGCTGTTTTCCATATGCAGGAGTGTCTGTGGAGTATGTGCACATAAGTACCCTTGTCCCCAGAGGCCTGAAGAGGGTGTCAGATCCCCTAGAAGTGGAGTCACAAGACAGTTGTGAATTTGCCTTTCATGGGTGCTGCAACTGAACTCAGACCCTCTGATAGAGCAGATTCTCCTACCACTGAGCCTCCTCTCCCATCTCTCAGATTAAGTTCTCAGGTCTACATTTGTTTTACTTTTCAATTTTATCTTTTGTAATCTTGAATCGAAATAATGTTTTAATTTTGTTTAATTATAAAAAGTAATTAAGGCACATGACCCTACATTGCTGCTTACAGTAAATGCAACATATTTCTCAATGTAAAGCATTTTCTGTGTCATGACCTTGTTTTCAAAAGAGTTATGGAGTTTCTGATAATTCCTTAAAGCATTTACACAGGTTTGAGCATCGTTAGGAAGGGTTAACATTTCTAACAGATGATTTCTTCCAAAGCCTTTAGAACACTACAGAGAAGTTGTTCTGCTTCTTACAACTAAGTCTTACAGCGAGATCATGACAAACCTTTAGGAGTCTCCATCTTTGTATTTCCACTAAATTTCATTGTACTTTTTTCATACAGTAACTACTTACAAATTTGTTTATTTTTTTCTCTCAAATTTTAGCATTAAGTTTATCCTTAAGATAAGCATAGAAACAACTAATACATTTAGAAGAGATATTCTCACACAAAGACACACATACACACGCGCACATGCATGCATGCACGCATGCACACACACACACACACACACACACACACACACACACACACAGCATGCACATGCACCCTTTCTCCTGAAACCACCACAGCTTTGCCATAAGTAAGTTTGCATACTTGAAAGCAAACAAGTAGTCAATACTCCCTCAGATTTTATCTTACCATAGATATTTCAATAGTTCTGATTCCCTACTGAATGAATAACAAGACGGCCTTGATAGATCCAAAAATATGGTCAGAATATTACATAGATTACAAATCCATGAGTTCCCAAAATGTTAAGCCTTTCATATAGTAGCACATACTTTAAAGAAACCACGCAATCCCCTAGAAGCTGTAAAGATTTCCTTGCTTTCTTTAACAAAGGGAAGAATTTACATGAAGAATCAGTTTGTTTCTTTTTAGTGTTTTTCCAAAACATGGTGGAACTGATTCATCGCCCCAGCTGTTTGGCTTATGTTTCTTCCTGATAAATGTAATCACAGAAGCTTGCACTGCGGTGTCAATATAACCAACTTCCCACAGATATTAATAGCAGTAGAAGTAACTGTGCCCTCTGGAGAGAATAGTCCAATCTATTTCTAGCACCTGGAGTCAGTTTTGGAAAAGACAGAAGCCAGCCTTGACTCAGATTCACAGATAATCATTCTTCCCTCCAAATCTATTCATTTCCAGGAAAAGGGTTCTTTCATTTGGGATGCAAAGAAAAAAATAGTCTATAAAACTAGTGATTATGTTAACTACTAGTTGTCAATTCCCAGCATAGACATCCACAATTTTTGTAGAGTTGAGTTCATCATATCCCAGATAGAAAATAGGCATGAAGCAGGAAGTGTCCTGAGGTCTAGTGACACTGAACTCCTAGGGTCCAGACCAATAACTGTCAAAACCCTGAAGAGGAAGGCTTGAAAGGCAAAAGTTTGTCAAAACCACACCTGACTTTCCCAACTATTTAGTCTAGGGCTCACTACAAAATCTAACTCTTCCTGTATATACTGTT
Organism: Mus caroli; assembly: GCF_978045245.1. NCBI lineage: Eukaryota > Metazoa > Chordata > Mammalia > Rodentia > Muridae > Mus > Mus caroli. The sequence continues at coordinate 62,265,497 of NW_028227272.1, read as the reverse complement.
GGGAAATTTTTTTATATAAAATTATTGCGTCTTAGACCAACTAGAAAAGGAAATTGGGAAGTGAGTCCCATCCATGAATACTTTTTAAGTTCCTCTGAAAATGTAAATCACAGATTAACTTAATCATTCCCATCTTGACCTTAATTCTATATGCAAAAGCTTCTAAAAAATAACCATGAGACAGTGCATTTAACAAATGATCGTTGTTACTAGAACATCTGCAGTGCCACATCTCCTTGTCTGTCTAGATGTTGATTGGACCAGGCCTCAGAGGATAAAGAGTAGGCTTAGAGCTGTGAACTTGCAGTTCTCCCAACTGTGCTAACACAAGCTTGGATTTCAAATTTACATCAAACTATACAGTACTGAATTTCATCTCTTTAAAGCACAGTGGTTCCGTTTTTAACACACACTCTGTCATCCAACTTACTGAGAACACTTTATGTTTTTTGAAACCAAAACAATGAGGCAGGGGAACTTCACTTCCTCTTTTTGTTAATCTCTAACATGAGAACAATAACAGATTTCTTGATAGACTCGGACAGATCAAGTTGTAAAAATGTCTGTGAATTTATGCAACATAATGACAGTGCCCCATCTCCTCCACTAACCATGTTGCTGACCCAAGACTACCCCACCTTGAATAAAAAACAGATTCAACAACAACAAAAACAACAAAAACATTTTAAAATCATATCAGTCTTGAGACCTTCTCTAAGTTCTTAAATAAACTTTTCCTTTCCTTTATCTGTGGCAGGCCTGTGGGGGGCCTGTTTAGATTTCATTGTTTTTCTTAAGGCTGCAATATAAAGTTAGGCTTCTGTGTTAGTTTTATCACAGTCCTGTATATGTCTTAGAAAAATAAATACAGGAAAATTCAGAATGAAAAATTCACTTTTACTTCATATAAGAAAAGTCAAGTTAAAGAAAGACAGACAACTAGAAAGATGGATGGATGGATAGATAGATAGATAGATAGATAGATAGATAGATAGATAGATAGATAGATAGATAGATAGGTAAACATAAACAAAATTTTACTTCTAGTCTACACAATAAAACCTACTATTGATGAATGGGTAAAGAAAATGTGCTACGTTTACAAAATAGAATATTACTCAGACTTTTAAAAACAGAATCATGAAATTTGTAGGTAAGTTGATAGAACTAGAAAATAATCATTCTTAGTGAGGTAGTCCAGATACAGAAAGATAAATATGGTATGTATTCACTTATATGTGGATATAACTGTTAAGGTAATGATAACCAAGCTTCAATCTATAGAACCACAGAAGTTAAGTATAGAGCAAGAGACTGGGGTAGGGCAAGGTGGCAAAAAGAGCTGGTAGGAAAGAGAAATAGAACTGATAGTTATAAACAGATGGAGAGCTGAAATGGAAGGATCAAATAGGGAGAGGAAGAAAGACAAAGGAATACAGGAAGAGACAGTTAAATTTGAGGGCTGTTTTGAAGTGTAGTATAGTATGGAAACTAACACGGTAGAGTCTTCATGAAATATATACATACGTGAAAGGGATGTAAAAGAAATTAACAAATAAGAGGGGAGACAAAGCTTCAACTTGCCACCTCTTCTCACCAAATGAAGCTTCCAGGACCAGAATTGAGTTGTATCTAATTGAGTTGTTGGCCAAAAGGGTCCCATGCAAACTCTCAAATGACTCAACCTATAGCCAATACAACAGGTTTCCCTTCACAACTGGCAAGTCCCCATTGCAGAAGACAACACCTACAGAACTTGGTGGAGAAGTTAAACTCATTCTTACAAACAGCCTTCAGCAAGATACTCTGCATGCTACCAAAGGAAAAATATAAACACCAAGCCAGCCACAAAATCTTTGATCTACAATGGTGTCCTGCCTACATACGCTAAGGTAATAGCGGCACAAAGCTTTTGGGAGTAACCAACCAATATTTGAAGGTGGTATCAAGCTAAGTAAAGGCTAATTTTCTATTCAAGCCCATAGTCATTATTTCAAAACATACATTTCGAGTGAAAAGTAGAAAATAATCTACTTTAAGCTTCTCCCACTTGCCTGCTAAAGTGCACAGCTTTCTGAAAGTGTGCCACGGTGATGTATTTGTTTTACTCCATATCTATCCCATTCCCTTTCCAATGACAAACTGTGTCTGTATTAGTGCTCTCAACCAAGAAAGAAGCAATACAAAGTAAACAAAGATGGGATTGATGAGAGGACCTATTGGGCCATCTGTGTACGGAGGCCGAGATGTCTCAAAAATGCAGGACAAATAAATCAGGCCCAGTCTCTAAGCTTCTGTAAGTTGTAATCACATAATTACTTCTTTCATGTCTGAAGTAAAAGGCCTCAAAACCTGGAGACCCTCTGTTGAAGATTCAAGCATCCAAAGACCAGAGTTCTTGGAGTTCTTGTAACCAAGACTGAGAAATAGGCTGTCACAGCTCCAGAAGAAAATAAAACCTCATATTTCCTCTATCTTTTGTTCTGTCTTAGACCTTAGCTGATTAGATGGTGCCTGCCCTCATTAAGAGGGGATCTTGCCCACTTTTCCCACCACACTCCAGGTCAGTAACCTCTGGGATCACTTCCAGAAACATCCCCAGAAATAATGCTTTGCCAACTACACACATGTCATGCAATCCACCCAAGTTGGCATCTAAAGTTAAATACAATGATGCATTTCTAGATATTTTCTTTGGTGCTTGATCCATGGAACCAGTGTATTACCATCAGGTAACTGTCCATTGACATTTTATAGGGAAGGATTCATAGTAAGTCATGCTCCACTTCATTTTTTTCTCTCATGCTTTACCCACAAATCTCACTTTGCAGATGCATAACTGAGAATTTGTGATTACAGGACTATCTAACTAATGTTAGTGAGCTCTGGAGGTGGAATAGAATCTAAATATTGTCTCTTCTGGTTAGGTGATTTTCACATTCTGGTGGTTATGTAAAAGCTTATAGAAGAATTACTGGGAGAGCTGAAGGAACCCAAACAAAAATCAGCAAGGGAGTGTTAACCATTGTCCAAAGGGGTAGGTGCTCCCATGTCAGCCCACCTACTGCACAAAAGCCCTCTGCCAGTTTTTTAAATCTTTCTTTCTTTTTTCTCCTCCTCAACAGAACCCTATGTTGCTATTAAATTTGAAATGGTTATTCTAAGCCTCTGAAGGACATTGGGCTGGAGCCAACACTTAAACTTTGAGAGATTTCAGGAACCTACCAAATCATTGACTATGCGAGAGCTCTAAATAAATCTCAGGGTGATTCCTGAGAAATTATTTGCCCTGCAAACCAATAGCTCATCCTTATTCTAAAAGCAAGAGAATAAAGCATAATGAACAGGCATGTTGCCAAAGGTAAGTTCTACTTATTGCAAATAGGTTATGGTTACTATAAATACATGCAAAATGCAATTGCAATCACTGTGCATATTTTGATATTTTTAAAAGGCATGTGAAGATACAAAAATCTTGAATTTGGCTTTGCTTTGAATATTCATTCTTAAATACTTTTATTGAAAATACTATGGGGCCACATGAGCATTTTGGTAGTTTTAGATATTACTAAATTACAATTTAAAAATTAGTAAATACAACAAACATTTAAATTCGCTCCCCTTCGTTCTATATTACAATCATGCTTTTTAAAGTGGGGGTGTTTTTATTATCCTTCTACTGGAAGGAAGAGAAGAAAATAATGTCAAAGAACATAGTGTGTGTGGTGGCTTGAATACATATGGCCCCCATAGATTCATGCGTTTGAATGTTTGGCCATAGGAAGTGGCACTATTAGGAATTGTGGCCTTATTGGAGGAGATATGGCTTTGTTAGAGGAAGTGTGTCACTGTGATGCTGGGTGTCTGGGGCCTTAAATGCTCAGGTTATGCCCAGTGTGACAGAGAGAGAGAGAGACAGAGACAGAGAGAGAGTACTCTTCTGCTACCTGCAGATCAAGATGTAAAACTCTCAGCTCTTCCAGCACTATGCCTGCCTGATTGCTGCCATGCTTCCTGCCAGTTTCAAGGACCGAATCCCTGAAACTGTAAGCCAGCTCCAATGAAATGTTTTTCTTTATAAGAATTGCCTTGGTCAACTGGGCAGTGGTGGTGCATGCCTTTAATCCCAGCACTTGGGAGACAGAGGCAGGTGGATTTCTGAGCTCGAGGCCAGCCTGGTCTACAGAGTGAGTTCCAGGACAGCCAGAGCAACAAAGAGAAACCCTGTCTTGAAAAACAAAAACAAAAAGCAAAAAAAAAAAAAAACAAAAAACAAGAATTGCCTTGGTCACGGTATCCCTTCACAGCAAGAAAATCCTAAATAAGCCAAAGTATAATTTACAGAAAGAGAGAGAAAAAAAGAAAATGAGATTTAAAAAACAAAGTAACAAGAGGAATTATCACAAAATAGATGTGGGCATTCTTTCCAGAACTGTATTTTAGCACACATTGGGGAAAGGGTGTTTTCCCTTTTCTCACTATGTGAAGACCAGTTCCTGATGGCCTTGCTCTGACCTGAAAAGAAAGCCTTCTTTTCTACTCCTGGAAACTAGCAGCATCCTGTGGTCTACCCCATGTTAATTCAGTTTCTAATTTTTGTCTCACTGGTGTTCTCCAGTTGGGAAAGTGATCAGGATTGGCCATCTCATCATCATCGTTTGTCTAGCACCAGGGACAAAGGAATCTTCTCCACATTGTATGACTTGTAACCCAAGGACCCTGAGCACTGTAAAGCTAACACTGCCACTTTGACCACACAGATGACAACTAATTAATCAGAGTATCATCGGCTCTTCCTGATCTCAGTGGCCTATAGAGAACAATAAACGCCTATTAAGATGTTTGTAATGCCCCTAAAGGTGTTGCGGGTGTGCCTGCTCTGTCTCATGTGTATCAGTAAGTGCCAGAAGGAGAGAAGCTATGGTCATGCATAGTATTCTGACTTACGAACGTCTGAATAATTAGTAGCTTAGTAGATGAGCATTTCCTGAGAAGTCTCCTAAGACAACCACAAGGGGTCCTGGACAGAGAGCTAGCCTGAGACAACCCCCAGTCTGGTGCCACAGCCGGAGACTAGAAGAATCATGCCTGGATCTATGGGCCAAGGGTGAAAATTAGCCTAAGATAGTCAACTATCACACGGAGCCCCTCGGGCAGACCAGGCAAGGAATGAGCCCTTAGATGACCACCAGACTACTGCATAGGGCCCTGACAGGGAGCTAACCAGAGATGCCAGTCCGATGTGAGACACACCTGTGTGGGTGGGCAGACAGTGCCCAAAATGACCCCTGTCTGGATCCATAATGCATGAGCAGGGCATAGCATTCCTTAAACCACTCAAGAGTGATCCCGGGCACCACTATGAAGGTGGTGGAGAAATCGAAGAAAAAGAGAAACATAAGGATGTAGACTCAATGATGAGAGGCAGAACTAGAGACTCGAGAGTAGTAAGGAGCAGCCTGATGTGAGTAGCTGGTATTGCCACCATGGACCAGGATGGGATCCTAGCCTGTGCTGCCACCAGGAACTATGTCTGGGTCTGTGGCTCTGCAGCAGCAGGAGTCTGTTACCAACAAAGGCCCTGCAGAGGATGTACCTGTTCTGGGCTGCTGCCCTGGAGAATGTTGATGTCTGCGGGCTGTGAAGAACTGGTCCCACCCTTAGCCTGGGCATTCTGGGAGAGCTCATTCTGGAGGTATGAGAACATGAGACCTGGCCTTGCCATTTGCCAGCTGAAGTATTCAAAAACGCAGGCCTACACATTGTACACAAGTGCTGAAGTTGTGGCTGAATCAGTCCTGTGGATATAACGAAGAGATGATGGTGTGAACAAGGGAAAGATACCCTCCTCCCCACTCCGTCTTCTCCCTCTGAGTAAGTCGGGAGACCTGAGTGGTGAGTGAAGGAAAGCTGACCCTGCACCTTACCTGTGCAGCAGGATAGTGCTGGCCCTGGTTGCAAGGGTGGAGTAGGGGTGTTGCTGGTAAGCAACGCTGAGGGCATGACCAGCTCAGATCCAGGGCTTTGAATTGACCAACCCCAAGATATACCTAATCAATGAACTGCTGGAGTCTATGAAAGGGCAGGTCCTACAGACCCACAACTACAGGATATCTGAGAGAAGACTCGGTGAAGTTCCAGTAGTGAGAGAGTAGCAGTAGCCAGAGAACTTGTACCAGACCAACACATCACTGCAATGAACATTTGCAAGCAAGTATGGACAAAAGGGTACATTGTGAGACGTACTGTGACACACACTACAGTTTCCACAGTGAGATCTTTTCCTCTGTGTTTGGTGTTAGGTTTTAGAGGTAGATGGAGGGTAAAAGGGGAGGAGAAGGTGAGTGAGATTGGAGTACATGATATGAGATTCACACAAAAATAAATAAATAAATAACAGTAAAAAGACTTTTAAAAAGAAAAAAATGATGTTTCTATCACTACTGGATACTTATACATGCTATAGGGCACTAGAAAAAAATCATAACTTCTAATTTATTATTTACTTCTAGGACTTGGCACTGCATAGACTTGAAATGAAATTGCTGGAATTAGAAAGTCTGAAGATGAAGCACAGAATTTGTCAACTTTTTTATTTACTTTCTTAAATTTTGTATATTGCTATTTGTGTGTGTGTGTGTGCATGTGTGTGGTGTGTATACATACCCCTGCACACACATATACAGTTGTGGCCTTATGGAAGTCAGAAGACAATACCTGAGAATCTATTCTCTTTCTACTTTGTAGATACAAGATATCTCTTGTTTCATCACAGAATATTGGAGAATGTACTGGCTGCTTTTGTGTGTCAACTTGGCACAAGCTGAAGTTATCATAGAAAAAGGAGCCTCCCTTGAGGAAATGCCTCCATGAGATCCAGCTGTAAGGCATTTTCTCAATTAGTGATCAAGGGTGGGAGGGCCCATTGTGGGTGGTGCCATCCCTGGGCTGGTAGTCCTGGGTTCTATAAGAAAGCAAGCTGAGCAAGCCAGGGGAAGCAAGCCAGTAAGTAACAGCCCTCCAGAGCCTCTGCAACAGCTCTTGCTTCCAGATCTGCTTAAGTTCCAGTCCTGACTTCCTTTAGTGATGAACAGCAATGTAGAAATGTAAGCAGAATAAACCCTTTCTTCAGCAACTTGCTTCTTGATCACAATGTTTGTGCAGGAATAGAACCCCTGACTAAGACAGAGACCAACTGGCTCAGGCTTCTTCCCAGTCCCTCATTTCACCACAGGATTCAAAGATGCCACAGCATCTGCATTTTTTAATGGTAGTTCAGGGTTTGAATTCACTGAAGGTCATTGGGCTTGCTCAGCACATTCTTTACCCACTGAGCAGTCAATCTTGACAGCCTGATATTTTCTTCCTGAGAATTCAAACGGGTCACTTGGTTCTTCTGTTTAAAGCTTTCCTTAACATGGCCCTGAATAATCTGGCACTTCATCTGCCTCCCAAAACATCTCCAAATACATCACTTTTACTATCTACAGTTCTACTCTGTGCACATACTGAGAATGTCACACAAAAGTATTCTTCCTGCCTCTCTTATTTACTTATTTCTGACACGTCCCCCATATGTCTAGTTTAAACATTTCCCTTTCACGTTCAGTGAACATGTCACCTCTATTTAGACATCCTTTGATTACCGTCCAGACTACACAGCTATCATCAGGAAATGTTCTAATTGCACAATTTACTTGTCATTAATGGCATTCAGCGTTAGTGTGGCCTGTGTTATGTGCATGCATGAGACATGATTCGATGAATACTCTTACTTTATAGTCATGAAGCTAGAAGGCAAGGCTAACATCTTCACTCCTGAATTCTTTTTGTCTCAGGAATAATTCCTTTTTAATCAATACTAAAAATGCTAGTTATCTGGGTGATTGGATGAAAGAATTACATTTTTACCAACTAAGCTTTTCTATCCCTTTAAATTATTTATAAAAATAACTTCAGCACTAGAGAACAATTTAATTTTAGCACTGAGGGTGTTTTAACACTTAAATTCCAATCGATTGACAAAAAAAAACTTAAAAGTTTTTCACACATAAACTAAAAGTTCTTCATTATGTACCTAAAATGAGTAAAATTTATCTTTTATCTGCACAGAATGATTGTCCCATAAATAGTATATAACCTTTCCACAAGAACATGCCTTCAATGCCAGCTTAGAAATGAACCCTGATTTCTGGAGCTGAGAACCACATGGTAAAGAAAGCTTCTGAGCTTCTAACAGAGGCTGTCATAGTTTGGAACTTATTCCGAACATTTCTATTCCTGCCCCCAGATTCTGCCTATAATTTTCTAGATTTATTTTGTTAGTTCACACCCAAACCTAGCATATTATAGGATGAACAGTGGAACATGTGAGTTTGAACATCCGAAGCAATATTCAGGTTTCACATGGAGCATGATAATAGAAAGTGGCTGGCTGTCTTCCCATGGCTGTTCTGTTCATCATGAATGAAGATTAAAACATCATGTAGCAAAAAATAAACTTGAGATATCATAAGTTATACACATATACATCTAAAAAAACATAGTGGTATGTAGTGACAATTTTGGAGTATTGGTTTCTTTGAAAAACACAGAAATATTATTATAAGAATATGTTTTTCATTTTAATCCCATGGGTAGGATATGGAACTGCATCAGATTGTCCACAGCAGCTGATTATGATTTGCCTCATGCTCTAGCAAAGACATGATTTTTGTCAGCTGCAGATAGTGTCTGCAATTGTGATGTTTGGAATTCTGGCAACTTTTCAGAGAGTATTGCTAGGACCTGGTGATATTTTGTATATGCTTGGCCTGGGGGTACACTATTAGGAGCTGTGGCCTTATTGGAGTAGGTGTGGCCGTATTGGAATAGATGTGTCACTGTGGGTGTGGGCTTTAAGACCCTCATCCTAGTCCTGGAAGCCAGTCTTCTCCTGCTGGCCTTTGGAACAAGAGGTGGGACTCTCAGCTCCTCCAGCTTCATGTCTGCCTGAACACTGCCATGCTCCTGCCTTGAATAATGGACTGAACCTCTGAATCTATAAACCAGCCCCAATTAAATATTATCCTTATAAGAGTTGTCTTGGTCATGATGTCTGTTCACAGCAGTAAAACAGTAACTAAAACAGGCCCCAAGAGGAGTGGTGGGTTGTTGGTTGGTTGTTGCTTGTTGTGGTTTATTGGTTAGTTGGAGTGTGTAGTTTCTACTACCCCATTTTAAGCTCAAGGTGGACCACCCTACCAGCCACAGTCCTGGTTCCCTTGGATCTTTGGATGTAAGACACACACACACACACACACACACACACACACACACACACGTATACATCATTTTTAACCTGCTTTATGACTCAGTGGCTGGGCTTTCCTAATCCTCCCACAGCTAGCATGCTTTACTCCTTGCTCAACACTCTAAATCTGACCTTAGCTTAGTTGAGTTTCCAATCTCCCACCTGGGGAAGCATCCAATTACCATTCCATCAGAGATCTCAAATGGCTAGTGACTCTATTTCCCTCCAAAGCAATGGCAGATTCCCTTTCCCCCTCCTGTGTCTCCTAGACTGCCTGCAGGGCCCTGGAAGTCTCACCTCTTCTGCCCAGCCATTGGCTGCTGGCATCTTTATTGATCAATCAAGATCCAATTGGGGAATAGGATCTTCAGAGATCACACACAGATTCCTGATCAAACCATCAGAACCACCCCCTACAGTTGGTTGCTATTGGTTGCTGTTGGTCAGGGCATATTAAGTAGTTGTGCACAAAGAAGAAATAACAAAAAGAAATCAGATATCTTGACAGCAAAGACCAAACTTGCCCCCCAAGGAACTCGATGCCACTAATCAGCAGGAGGCTGTCTAGCAATAATGCTGCCCCTTTTCTGAGTCCTGACTTCACTCAGGGATCTCTATCCTTCCCTCTCTATTGTTATTCCCATCTATGATCTAGTTGGTTCAAAGGGTGAAAGAAAAACAGTGGATACGGGTGGCAGAAAGAAGAACCCACAAAGGAACCAAAGACAAGCTATAGTTGTGGTCATTTATATTATGTTAACTATTATCATAAACATATTAAAAGGTATCATAAACATATAAAAAAGGCATAATTAAATCATGTCTCCTCTGCAATATTTATTGTTCTCTGTTTAGTCCTTTGAATAGGACTCTAGCTTTGGACTTGGTGTTACTATTTTCAGAAATAATTTATAAATTGATAAAATGACTAAAAACGATATTAAGAGCCTGATGTTTATGTATTTACACATAACAACTTCCTCAGTGTCAATCACTGAGGTTCAAGGAGAGTCAAGATGGTATGGAATTCTATGCTATGTCTTCTCATCATGCTAATAAGGCTATCATCTATTTGGATGAATAATCATTTTTAGTAGATGTGGTTCCATAGACACAAGAGCTGATTGTTGTGACAGACAAATGCCAACAGCCTGCTCTCAAGTTTATATTCTGAATTGTGACAGTACACACTATTTTCCTTTTTGGCATTTATGTTGAATTTTTGTTTTGGAATAAACTTCCCCATAGATTGTGCTATTAGATCTGATTCATATAGTCTGTATAATCTAATTGTAGACAACTTCATAAAAATAATCAAAACAGTAAGGAAATGTTGATTTAACTGAAGCCTTTACAAATTCTGCCTTAAATAGATGTTGAGTGAAACAAAACTATACTCACTTACTGTTGTTTAAATCGATTTTTTTTTAATGTTTACGTTCTTGTATTCATATTATATGTCTTAGAATATGTCTTAGTTAGGGTCTCCGTTGCTGTGAAGGGATACCATGATCAAGGCAACTCTTAGATAAAACTTAACTGGGGCTAGCTTACAGGTTCAGAGGCTCAGTCCATTATCATCAAGACAAGAAGCATGGCATGGTGCTGGAGGAGCTGAGAGTTCTACATCTTGTTCTAAAGTCTAACAGAAGACTGCCTCACATGTGTCTAGGAGGCGGTTCCCAAAGCCCAACTCCACAGTAACTCACTTCTTCCAACAAGGCCCCACCTCCTAATAGTGCCACTCTCTGGGCCTAGCATATTCAAACCAGCACAGACTATAAAGGGCTGTATTAATATATCAATGGATTTCTTAGCTTTATTTTTATAAATAAAACACAGGAAAGGCAGATGCATACATTCTCTTCTGTGGTACCCTGCAGCTACTGGAAATTCCAACTATCTCTGTCTTCCAATAAAAAAAATAAATAAATAAGTAAATAAAAATAAAAAAGACTTCAGGCATGACAAGGATATACACCCATGAAGTAGGCTATGTCCTGGAAAGTGACAAGGACAAAGCTTGTCTCTGCATAGCTATTTAATGCTCTGAAGTGTTCTTTACTTTGAAGTGACTTGCAATATGAAGTTCAGAATGCCTTCATTCTCGTGGTACACACTGAGAACAGTCGATGTCTCTTTAAAAATAGAAACCTGTGCAGATTTGAAACTGACTTCTCAGGTTCGGTTTAATCCTGTTTAAATATTTTTGATAATATAATATAATTATATGGTTCTCTCTTCCCTTTCCCACTGGTTTTCAACCTTCCAAATGCTGCAACTCTTTAATACAGTTCCCCGTGTTGTGAGGTGACCCCCAAGACATACAATTATTTTCCTGGGTGCTTCATAACTATAATTTTCCAACTGCTATGAATCATAATGCAAGTATTTGTGGAGATAGAAGTTTGCCAAAGGGTTATGACCCTCGGATTGAGAAACACTGGCACAGCATATCAACTGGGAAATGTTCTTACAGGAACAACAGCATCTTCACACAGCAAACAGGCCATGTTTATCAAGTTCCCATAGAGAAACATTTCCATTTCACAGCATGTCACTACTGTAGAAGGAGAAGTTGTTAGACTATGTGTGGAAAATATTATTGGAGTTCCTGTTTCAATGTCGGCTTCTTTGGAGTGTCCAGCCCGTGACCTTGAAGTCAGATTGAGTGCCTTTCAGTTCCATTCTGTCCCCGTCTTTGTGAAAACAAAACTTAGGGAAGGAAATCTTTATAGAAGAGAGCTTAGCGAGACCCTTCACAGCTGCAACTACGAAGAACTGGCTATGTCGTTTCATCTATACATATGGTAAGTCGATTTTTCTGTGGAAATTGTAATCAAGCAAATGACATTTTAATGCTCCTGGATGCCAGGATTTCTGCATACAAAGAATAAGAGGAAGTAAGAAATGTGTTCCTCTTTACACAAAGACCATACCTATTGGGGGAAAACATTTTATTAAACGAATGAGTTTGGTTATTCCTCCTATTAGTCAATAGAAAGAAAACCATGATGGTGCTAAATTAACTCATAACTTAAGAAGAAGCACACCAAGTAAAGCATGAATACTACAAAGTTTGGAGCTGAAACAAAAGGATGGACCATCTAGAGACTGCCATATCCAGGGATCCATCCCATAATTAGCCTCCAAACGATGACACCATTGCATACACTAGCAAGATTTTGCTGAAAGGACCCAAATATAGCTGTCTCTTGTGAGACAATGCCGGGGCCTAGCAAACACAGAAGTGGATGCTCATAGTCAGCTATTGGATGGATCACAGGGCCCCCAATGAAGGAGCTAGAGAAAGTATCCAAGGAGCTAAAGAGATCTGCAACCCTGTAGGTGCAACAACATTATGAACTAACCAGTACCCCGGAGCTCTTGACTCCAGCTGCATATGTATCAAAAGATGGCCTAGTCGGCCATCACTGGAAAGAGAGGCCCATTGGACTTGCAAACTTTATATGCCCCAGTACAGGGGAACGCCAGGGCCAAAAAGTGGGAATGGGTGGGTAGGGGAGTGGGGGGGGAGGGTATGGGGGACTTTTGGGATAGCATTGGAAATGTAATTGAGGAAAATACGTAATAAAAAATATTAAAAAAATAATAATAACTAAAAAAAGCATGAATACTAAGTTTAAGAAACAAAATAATTACGTTAAGAACACAAGCATATAATATTTTTGCATTTAATTTTAATTAACCAATCATTTAGTCCCTTAAGATACTTATTAGTTCTATCAGTTACATTATAAAAATTACATGTTTTAATATAAATATGCTGACATTTAAGGATCTATAATGAGACAAATACTAACATTGCCATAACTTAAAATATACCTAACAAATATTTAATTAATTTATACATTATATTCCTAAAAAAACAGATACTTGAATTTTATGGTTAAAAATCACTGAAAATAAGACCAACAAACGAGCTTCAAAAGAGGAAAAAATCTAAACACAAGCAACAGCATTGTGTTACATCACGAACGTCCAAGTTAAGAGAGCAGAGAGAGTATGTATGATGGCACACACTCAGAAAGCTCAGACAGGAAGATTGAGGGTTTAGGTCATACTGTGATATACAGAGAGTGTGAAAGCAACCAAGGCTATAAGCTAAGACCGTACCTCCAAAAAAAATAAATAAAAACAATAAGTAGAAAATAAATACAAACAAAATGTGAATAGTAGTCTTTCTGATGGTAAATATAGAAATAGTCTAATTATATTTAGCCAAAAAAGGAATACATACAAATAAGTAATAATGCATATGCTATTGGGAAACCATTGAATAATAGGATATCAATTCAGTTTGGAGGTACAAATAAGTGTTAGGAAGTGTTTATTAAATAAAGGAAACTAAATTAAAATAATGTTTGAATGCTCTAGGATAACAACTCAAAGTATGGGACACAGGATGTTTAAGAATACGGTATCAGTAAAACACTGGAAAGAGAAAATATCTTTTAAAGAGCATTAACAATATGCTCCCATCCCTTAGAGGCGGTTCATACCTGCAGTGTAGCACTCACAGACCTGGGGCAGGAGGATTCATGGTCGGTCACAGCCAACCTGTGCTACACAGTGAGTTTTAAGCAGATTTGGGCTTCAGAGTATGGGCCTATCTCAAAAATAAGAAAGCAAGGAAGAAAGAAAAGATAATACATTTTAAACAAAAATAAAATAACAGGACTATCCTTATGCTTATTTTCAATTTTCAATTTAATCATAGAAAATAACACATGAATACCAATCCTCCACAAAATATATGAGCTTTTATATTGAGCTACTTTCATATGCCTGTCCCTAGAGCATGGTGATAAATGAGTTATTAATATAGCTGTCTAGTATAAATACTACACATTGACTCCTTATAGAAGTATTTACTTAAGGCAAACCAACATCATTATCATAAGAGCCCATATTAATTAACCCTGGCCTCCAGATTTAATTTCTAATAATACATAGCAGAAAAACAAATTCAAGCTCTTAGAATAAAAATCTATGAAACAAACCAACATATACTAACTCTCAAGAATAATCAGATTATTAACTATAGATATTAAGTACAAAATCATTTTTAAAATACTTTATATTTCTCTATTCACAAAACCTGTCAGGACCTAAGATCCAGAAAATTGTATTTACATTTCTGTTTTTTCAGGATTTCATATATATGTGTGTGTGTGTGTGTGTGTGTGTGTGTGTGTGTGTGTGTATAATGTCATAGTATCTACATATCTTTCCCTGTTTAAACTATTGTCATTCAAAATATTCTCTAGGGATAATTCTGTGATTCTTTGAATTTGAAGCACGTATTTTTTAGAGGAATCACTATATTTTACTTTGAATATTTAGTTGTTATATTCAAGTGTCAGAAATTCCCAAAGAACATTTCAGTATGAGATCTGATAGCCACTCAGAAATTCATCTCTATGAGTGCTAACTCTCTTTCAGCAAATAATAAGAATAGTTAATTGGTTGTCTTTTGATACATGAACTGAACAGAAGGTCTGTCTAGTTATATAATTTAAACAACTAGTTTTTCATAGATGTTAACTATCATGTGATAAGCAGACTAAACTAATCGATGATACCCATAACATATCCCTGAAGTAATAGATGAGTTACTTGAATGTCTGGTGCTGAGATCCAAATTCAGTAAGATAAATGGCTCTCTAGGACAAGAAGCCCTTAATATACAGTATATAAAACAAATGTGCTCAGCCTGTGGGTTGCAGCTTTCTTCCTTTCCTAGGGGTAGCTGGCAATCAGGGTGGTGCCAGGAGCTGGGCTCAATTTTCAAAAAGTTGCACCTGTGATTTGAGCTGCTGCGAGTCAATGGCAGACACTGAAGCTAAAATTACAGAAGCTGTAAAACTCTTGACAGCAGAACTCGATTTTATTGCTTTCTCAGTCCAAGTGAATACATGAAAGAAGGGTTAACCACTTACAGTCCAGTCTGCAGAGAACATGAAGCCACAATATTCTGGCACTTGTTTTAATTTGTGTTGTTAATTTTTATTTGACTAGTAAGCAACCTTTTACTGCCTGGCACAAACGTGGATGTTTATACCTCATGTATACTTTACAGGTGAAGTCCCATCCACATTTGCATGGTTGTTGGAGTGGGCCTGTTAAGTCCAAACCTGTGTATGTTATAACCCTTTGCCTAGAAAAGTAACCCCAGCAACAGTGACATCCATAGAGAGCTTGTTAGAAATGTAGAATTCAGACACCCCTACAGACAATTCAGTCAACGCCCTATTCTAAAACAATTTATATGACTTGCATCTATGTTCAATTCAGAATTTTTTACACTGGGAAAAAAATCAACTGAACTCCATGAATCCCTCTCCTCCCCATGTGATGTATTTGTAAACATGCATGACAAACTGCCGCCTTCACGCTTCATGTGTTTCCAAAAGGCAGCACTCTGGAAGCATGGCTAGGAAGTGGAGCATATCCTATTTGTTCTCATCATGATTCAGATGTTCCATAATTCCCAACTCTCATCACCATTGCTCCAGCAGCAAAGATAATTTCATTGTCACATTTTACTTAAAATCAAATGTATTCGTCATATTATTGTGCCTTTATCCATTCAACAAATATTTTCTCAAGGCTTACAAGAGCATTTTCCAAACTTTTAGCTGCTGTTAGAAGTAACTGGAGGGCTTGTGGAACTACCAACTACTGGCTCCATTTCTCAAACCATCTGATTCTTAATGTTCTGCAGGTACTCAGACTCAGTGATGCTAGCAGTCCACAGCCTGCATTTTCAGAATCACTGCTCTGAAGGTGTTGGGCATTACTAGGTAGGTGCTCAGAAGATTAAAGTTGGGATAGGACACTATTTTTTCCTTACATACTTACTTATTGGGTATCTACAATAATTACACTAATATTTGTAATAGAATAAATGATCAAGAAACAACTACAAAGGCAGAGGAGATGGCTCAGTGACTAAGGAATTTGCAAAGGTAGGCATAAGGACCTCAGTTCAACCACCACGAACACACAACACATACACACTCGCACACACAACACACAAACCATGCAACACCCCCCCCCCCCCACACACACACACACACACTATACCAGTAAAAAGCCAGGCATCAGAAGGAGCACTTCCATTGTCTGGGAGCTGGAGACAACCGCATCATTTTGGCTCTCTGGCCAGCCAGACAGGTGTTCTCATAAGAAGTCCGCTCCATTACCTTAATTTAAAAGACACTGATATGAACTTTATCTCACTGTCCCTTGCACTCAAGCCTGGAATTTTAATGCTGAGATTCATCTGTTCTAAGTTTCTCAACCCTCATTACATTGATCATGGAATGATTGATTAGGAACACCACACTCTAATGGAGCCAGAAAATTCATTCTAAAGACTTACAGAGGAAAACTGATGATAGCCAAATCATGACTAAAAAAAAATAAAAAAGTAAAAAAATAAATCTCTGCCTGCAGAGCCAACCTGAGGAACTCTTTCCTCTAAGAAGTAGAACATAGCCTTGTCTAACTCGAAGGTAAAGGGCAGAACACACAGGCAGGGGCTAGGGTGCCGAGAAAAAGCAGTAAGGCGAGAAGGAACTTAGTAAACACAGAGGTGATTCTCCTCTGAAGTGTGCACTATTTTGCTCAGCTGACTGAGCAAATCTCCTCTAGATCCCTTGATAAGACACTGGCATTTACATAAACCTTTGAATTTCTGCACCAAATACACGTACAGTGTCACAGTCTCTGGAAAGTCCAGTGAATCTACAGTTAGGACCTTTAACACATGACCTGAGAAGCACAGAGACCAGCAAAGGACTCAGCTGGAGGACAAAGGAAGCAGCAGGGGACCGTCCTGGGATACCCAAGAAAGCAAAGCACTCTTTTATCAAGTTAAGAAAACTCATATAGTCTAGTTTCTACTGCAGAAGCTCGACAGTCTTAGGGACCCACAGCATTAGACATCTCGGTAACAAAGAAGTCAGGGAAGCAAAACTGTAGGAAAGATTGGGTGGAGTCAATCTTCTCCTGGATGAGTCCTCTGACAGCTTACCTACCCTCAGGTAGTCAGCCTTACACAAGTGGAATCAGCATGATATGTGTATACTTTTGCATACATATGAATATATATAATATCTCTAAAGGAGAGATCATGAATTTGAGAAGGCATTGGGGAGATGTGAAGAATTGAAGGGAGATGAAGGGTGGACTGGGATGTAAACTACATGGTTGCAAAACTCTCATCTGAAATTCTCCAAAGAAGAGGTTTAAAGTATTGGAATTAAAACAATACAATCAATGAAAATTATAAATATAAAAGGAATTGCTACAATCACGCCAATTAGATTTACTATGAAGTAAAAAAAACAAACAAACAGGCTTTAAAAATCAGATTGTGGGCTGAGTTTAAAAGATGAAAACCAGCCAGGAGTGATGGTGGTGCACACCTTTAATCTCAGCACTCAGGAGGTAGAGCCAGGTGGATATAGATGAGTTTGAGGCCAACCTCTTCTACACAGGGAGTTCTAGAGCAGCCGGGACTATGTAGAAAGACCATGTTTCAAAACAAACACGGACCCAAAAGCTGAATTCCAGTGCCAAGGAGTCAGCCCTGAAATTATATGTACAAGGGACATAGAGGTCCAACAGGTTATATTTTAGGATGCAAATGTATATATAAATGTATATATGCATGCAATAACAATTAGTGAATTTAAAAAATAGTGGAGGGGGTATATGTATGGAAGGGTTTAGAAGGAGAAAAGGGAAGGAAGAAATGTTGTAATTAAATAATAATGACAAAAATTTTAAGTGGTAAACTTGTTTAATATAAAAAAGATGGTTGGAAATGAAAACAATTGGTGCAAATCAATAAAATACAAGCAATATTATCATAATATACACAGTGACATTCCATTGGAGAAAACCGATTTTCCTTATGAAGTTGGATGAATAGGTAGGGAGGATCTAATTAGAGTTGGGGGTGGGGGGAACCTGGTCAAAGCTTATTAAATGAAAGAACTGTTAATGAAACAGAAAGGTGTGTTATCGACGATAGAAAGATGTTTATGCCGCAGTACTCTTAGTTCTAGGCTCCTCACCCATACAACATGCTGCCAGTGTTCTGGATCCTGAGCAGAAGTCAGGCTGGGAACAGGTAGACCGACTACACATCTGCCTTAAGCTCTTGGGCTTGTCAAGATTCAGGCTCAGAAAGGACAGGGACAGTACTGGGGTTCACACAGCTACATTATACACTGATACCCCTGCCAAGGTTGCCTCCTAGGGTGGTGAGTTCAGGAGAGGGAGCAGTTGTCTTGGGGGCTTGAATGACCAACTCAGGTCTGCCAAAAGAAGTAAAATCTGCTACTGCCATGGCAAAATCAGCATCTTTGGAAATCATACAGAATGAGAGTATTGGAAAGGCTGTTAAAGCTGGATGGCAGCACTGCCATCATCAGCAGTACAGCCAGTGCTTTGTAAATACTATGCAAGTCTCCTCAGTGAGGAAGAAGCCTGTTTTAGACCTTAATCTCTTATCTAGGAATTTTAATAAGTTGAATAATTTGCTCATGTCAAATATTTGTCTTAGAGGAAAAACTCAGAGTGAAGAGGTAGGGCATGTTTTATTAATATTAGCTAAACATGCCCATATTTGTGGCTTAATCTATTCCACTTAGCTTTGAAGCTTTGCTTCTTGACAAGGTTGAGTGTTAGTCTCACTATGAAAGGGCATTATCAGTGACACTTGATTGGAGCACGTGTGTTCAGAGGTTTTAATAAAGGCCCATCTGTCTAAGAAATAGCATTTAATTTTCCCTAATAAACATGGTATAAAACATTACCTGGTTAATCCATAAAGTAATTGATCCTGTCCTTTCTCAAAGACTTGAAATTTGCTTTGCTTCAATCACATTTTAAGGGAAGAAAGGGTGTAAAATGTGACTATATGACATAGAATGCTGTACAAAAGGAAACCAAAGAACTAAATGTACATGTGATATATACAAGCAAATTATATATACATATATACATACAAATATATATTACACATATACATATTTATTATTAAACATCATTAGCTATTAATTTTCTAAATGCCTTAAAATTCCAGCTCATTAAAGTCAAAGAAGCGCGTGCAGAATATACTTAATTCTGGTGTCTTTTTCATGGTCTTTCTTATTTCTAGTTTCAGACTATTTCTCTAATTGCTTTACCCTTTCAGAACAAATTTTATGAAAATAATTTCATGCAACAGTAATATTTCTTATTAGAACAGGCTTGAGCTATTACAGTTATACTACCAAGTTAGTTTAGGTAAGGCCATGATAATTCTTGTGTGCTTTCCAATTTTATTTTTATTTTTATGAATGTGTGCATCTATGCAACTATACTCCGCCGTTGTTTCAGTACCTGCAGAAGGCAGGATAATGTGTAAGATTCCTTGGAGCTAGAGTTACAAGCAGTTCTGAGTCACCTAAATTAGGAGCTGGGAAGTAAACCTTATGATTTATTCTTTAAAGGTCTTTTATCACTAATAATTAACATCTGCAACAGTGGATTTTTTTCCTAATAGCAATACCAAAAACAAAAATACTTCCAAGGAAAAATGCTATCTTTGAATATTCTCAAAAGTAAAAATTATCCCCATAGTGGAATGTTTCCCTTTTCTAACAGAAAAGGAGAGAAAATTGTCAAGGCATAAGTGTAGCCAGCAAGTGTATTCAAATAGTTTTACATTGTACCTTGAAGTAGATACAGTATCCCATGACGTAGAGCAGATGCCATGTTCCCAGTGACAACCCCCCTCCCCTCAAATTCCCAGCCTGCGATTTCTAAACTTACCACTGACAAAGCTGTCCAGTGAGGTTTGGAGCAGTAATACAGATGGATAGATGTCCTTTCAGACTGGAAAAGTTTGCATCTGAAATCAGAGGTTTGCCCTGCCAAGGCAGTGAGCATGTGAAAATAGCTTTCTATTTGATTTGACTTCTTCCATTATTTACTGAAACAGTGACTGTGAAATGACTTGCTATTATGCTATAAACAGGGAATGAAGAAAATACAGACCAAAGCACAGCCTAAAGCTCTCATTAGCTACCCAATGGCATGCTGTTGCTTTAGCTGTGGCTTTCCTATAGGATTATATTGTTCACTGATAATTCATGCTATACTGATCATTAAAATCAAGCAATCTAGGAAAGTTGCTGGAATGGGTAAGGTAAGAAATCCCCAAATACAGCCACACTGTGGAAAGAACAATCTAATGAAATATTAAAATAAGCAAAAGCAGAGTGGCCAGTTGCCTAGGACAGTGAGGAACAGCAACAGCTGCCGGTGCTTGCCAGGTTGTATAGCAGGTTAGGTTGTATAGCAGGGGATGGGGCTGCTAGACCACTGGAAAAGCAAGGTTGTTAGGAGACTATAGAACAGATAAGGTGAGCAGCGTTCAGTGAGCCTTTAAGGGCTTCTGAGAAATGCTTTAGGTTTCTGTTTCCTGGAAAAAAAGCAAATTAAGGTGGATGCCAAGCTGTTTACCCTAAAGTATTGTTATCAGCACTGTCATTTGGGGACTGGCTTTGTGATCTTACATTTCGCAGTGGTTTGAATGTTGGTGTTATCCCAACATTTATATGTTGAATTTTTAACACAGCACTTACCACATTAGGACAGGGAGCCCCTGCCTAAGTGAAGAAATTGTAAGAGTAGAGCTTTATGACTGATATTATAGCCCTCATAAAACAGCCCCAAACAATGGCCCTGTCTCTCCCATGTGTAAGAACACAAATGAGATGTACCATCTATAAACCAAGAAGGGGTGCATAACCAGATAGAATTTCCCAGTCTGTTCATGTTAGATTTCCCAGCATCAAAAAAGAGTAAGAAATAAGTTTCTGTGTGAGCCACCAGATTATAATGCTTTGCTGGACCAGCCTAAACCAGAGATTTACTGGGTTGAATAATGTCTCTCTCAAAATTTATGCCCACTTAAAACACACAAAGGTGGTTTTACTTGGAAAGAGTCATACAGATGTAATCAGGCTATGACATCACACTTCCCTAAGCACATAGAAAATCCCTTTTCGTTAAAGGAAAGAGGCATTTAGATGCAGAGACACAAAAGAAGAGAGAACTCTATATAAATACAGAGGCAAACATTAAAATTACGTATAAGCCAAAAATTAAATCATTTTAAGAAAAGACTGATTGCAGCTACCCAAAGCTAGAAGGAAGAACTGTATGAAAGATCTTGTTCTCAAGGCCTTCAGACAAAAGAACCCCTTTGACATCTTGATTTCAAGCTTCCACCTTCATGAGATAGGACAGGAAAAACAGTTATTCTGTTCACTAGCCAGTTTATGAGCACCCCACAAAGCTTACACTGGTGAGGTGGGCAGCTTTGATGATGTTACCAACCCCTCTCCTGTTATGTAAGAGTCAGATTCTCTTTGCTTGCCCTCGGAAGGAAAGGGTGGCAGCCTGCTCTGTTTTCCCTGAGCCTGTTTGTTATTTTTGCTGATTCAGAAAAAAAAAAAAACAGATGGTATTAACATACATGAAAGCCCATCAAGTATCCACTAAACCACATTTTCACTAACACATTTTCAAATTCTTTTTGATGGGACATTTTCTTATATTTCTGATAAATTATTTTGAATGCTAGCTAATTAAACTTTAGTGTCCCTGTACTTTTTAAGAAGACGTAGGATCTGTCATTGTCTGCTCTAACGTAACAAATGTTCTGCTGCAAAAGAAGGGAGGCAAAAAAATAAAAGATGCTTTGTTTTCATATCAGAGATATTGGGGCAACCGACTTGCATCCCGGTTCAACCTGGCCCACACTCTCCTAAGTGCACCACGGAGTTCAAGACTGAGCCGAGAACAAAGAGAAGCCTATAGTATCTCTCCTTGAAAACCTACATGAGGATGCAGAGTGCCTCCTAGCTATACTTCAGAGGGTTTTTTTTATTAGATATCTTCTTCATTTACATTTCAAATGCTATCCCCAAAGCCCCCTATACCTCCCCCACCCCCCACCCCCGCCCTGCTCCCTAACCCACCCACTCCCGCTTCCTGGCCCTGGCATTCCCCTGTACTGGGGCATATGATCTTCACAATACCAAGGGCCTCTCCTTCCATTGATGGCCGGATAGGCCATCCTCTGCTACATATGCAACTAGAGACACAGCTCTGGGGGTAGACCCTGACATAGCTCTCTCTTGTGAGTCTATGCCAATGCCTGGCAAATACAGAAGTGGATGCTCACAGTCATCTATTGAATGGAACACAGGGCCCCTAATGAAGGAACTAGAGAAAGTACCCAAGGAGCTAAAGGCTTCTGCAACTCTATGGGAGAAACAACGATATGTACTTCGGAGTAATGGATGTTATGATATCTACTAAGTTGGTATATACAAAGTCAGAGCTGGAAAAAGGTCTATGACATTAGGAAACACACTCATTCTGATTGATGTTAATATTTACTTCATAGGAAAGAAACATGAGGCACTATGGTTAACATTATTAGATATACATAATACACATTCACAGGACTGTATGTCTTAGATCCATAATTCATGAACCTGATAATCGTGCATTGATTCTCTTTTTAAACAAGTTCATTTCAGAAAGAATTTGCATGAGCCCACATTAACTGATGCCACACGGCTAGCTAATAAAAGACTTTTTAAAAGCTGTCTTATTGAGAAGTCTTCTAGATCTAGGCAAACAGTTTTCTTTCTATAATTAGTTTATAAGGAGAAAAATGCCATTACCTTCTTAAGAAATAGCTGGGAATAGTGATACACACATTTAATCCTAGCACTTGGGAGGCAGCGGGCAGCCATGTCTCTATGATTTCCGGGTCAGGCTGGTCTATATAATGAGATCTAGGACAGCCAGGGCAATGTAATGAGACTGTTTTTTCAGCCTGCGATGTAACTCTGTCATATAGCAAAAATTACTTACCAAATGCAAAGCCCTGGGTCTGATCTCCAGCACTGTGAAAAAATAATTATTTTCAACATATTCAAAATGAAAACATCCATTACCTCTACTTTTATGCCTGAGAATTAAAAAACATAATAGATGGCAAATAGCTTTAAAACAAGATTTATATTCTTATTCAATTCTAGTCACAAAACCTTTAAGCAATGAATATGATTTTCTTTTATTCTACTTTAAGAAAGAATAAGGATTTTAAACACTATTATACTACTTTTACATTTCATGTTGAAAGTGTGTTCTAATTCCACAGACTTTATAAAGAAAACAGAGGGCATAGCTTATATTTAGCGATCTAAGAGAATTCCAAAAGAAATGATTAGCTGTGTGGTTAATAAGTTAACTTGTATTATAAGTAATAATCATCTTTCTCCTCCTCTTTTTCTTCCTCTCTCTCTCTCTCTCTCTCTCTCTCTCTCTCTCTCTCTCTCTCTCTCTCTCTCTCTCTCTCTCTCTCTTCCTCCATGTCACTTTTGAAATTTAAGGGTTGACTGTGTAGTTTAATAGTCTCTTAGACCATTCAAAACTTCAGAGATTTGATGAAAAGATTCAGGAAACTGAGCAAAAACATTATAAAAACCACTACCCTTGCAAAGCAGAATAGAAGGATTATGAGTAAAAACCAGTGCAGCGAAGATATGCTCAGAGCTCAAGCTTGAGTGTCCATAAATCCTTTGTTGGTGTCACTCTATAGGAAATGCTTAGTTGGCCCGTGGTGATATGTACCAACCAATGATGCTCGCCCGAGCATAGGAATGTGGAATTGTTGACTGGGAAGTTGAATGAGGAGACAAGGCTGACTGTCTACATGACTGTCCTTAGTAACATCTTGTCTAAAGGTCAAGACATGATCTTGGACTGGATAATATTACCCAGGACTTCTGAATAAATCATATTTTAGCATAGATTATCAAGAATTGCTAGGCACTGTGCATGCCTCTATCACACAAGGTGTTGTGACTACATTCTGGCAATGAGAGACATGAGAATTTTATTATGTAAGATGTGAAAATCGCAAACTTGCTAAGTAAAATTGCTGAATTTAAAATCACTGATAAAATACTTTTATTAAAGCACCAATTTCTAATATAACAATAATTTCCCAGAGAGAATTACAAACTACTAAGCTGTAAAGTATTTTAACTTGGAGGAAATTGTGAATATTTTGGGGAAGGGAGATATTAACTCAGTCAAATAAAGAAAAAGGCAGATGACTTCAGTTCCCTGGATCAATGTTGGGTAGCTTAGATCAACCTGTAACTCTGTCTTCCAGGGATTTGACACCTTCTACTGGCCTCTTCAGTCACTTTCACACATAACACACACACACACACACACACACACACACACACACACACACCACACCACATCTTTTTTAAAAAGAGAGAAGACATATTAATAAAGGCAGGAAGATCATTTCTTTTCTGTACATAAATTATAGTCACATTCTGGATATGTGCAAGAATCACATTCAAACCATCGTCATCCAAAGATTTCTTTAAAAGACCTATAAGAACCAGGCGTGGTGGCGCATGCCTTTAATCCCAGCACTTGGGAGGCAGAGGCAGGTGAATTTCTGAGTTTGAGGCCAGCCTGGTCTACAAAGTGAGTTCCAGGACAGCCAGGGCTATACAGAGAAACCCTGTCTCGAAAAAAACAAAAATAATAATAATAATAATAATAAAATTAAAAAAATAATAAAAGACCTATAAGATGCTGTAGGAGCCACAGAGCCCATTATGCTAAGGCTCTGCCCATTATTGGTACCCTCAACGTACAATGCTCTTACCTAAATTTCCAGAAAGACTTGAGTTTTTAGTTCCAAATAAGAAATCAACAAGTCCAAACCAGATGGAGTCTCAGCACTGAGAGGGGAAGTAGACATGAGCTCCCCACCCTAACCAGGAAGCTATCTCCAATAGGCAACCACTGGCAAAGGAAAAATTAACTTCTCTAGTGGAACCACACTTAAGGGCCAGCATTAAGGCCAGCATATCATGACCGTCCCAAATGTAACTCAATGGCAGTTTTGGAGATTTTTTTTTATTAGATATTGTTCTTTATAACTTTCTGGTCTTTTACTTATATGTTACAGTTTCCATTTTTTTATCGAGAGAGAGAGAAAGAGAGAGAGAGAGAGAGATTGAGATTTTCTCATGTTTTTGTTTTGTTTTCTTTTTTTTAGTTTTATTCCATTTCTTTATTTTGCTTTATTCTGGTGTCTTTTCATTTGCCTATTTGCTTTCTAAAGTGAATCAAGGTATGGAATTCAATGAGTGGGGTCGTAGGGAGGATCTGGGGAGAGATGAGGGAGGGAGGAACTCTGATTAAAAATATTGTATGAGAAAAATATTTTCAATAAAAAAAGAGATGAAACAATGATCAGAAAGCGTGTCCTTTACAATAAAAATGCCGTTGCAGTCTACGGAAATAACAGCAAGCGATCTGTGGCCCAGAACGTTCTCTGTAGGACTCTTACCACCTCCTTCATCCTGTGCCGCCTCAGCCCCAGGAGGCCAGGAGGGGGGAAGCACCCTCATAAAGGCAGGAGGAGGGGAGATGGGATAGGGGGTTCCTGAAGGGGAGACCTGGAAAGGGGAAAACATTTGAAATGTAAATAATGAAAATCCAAGAAAAAAAAAAGAAGAAAGGAAAAAAAAACAGTGTATCATTACAAAATATTCAAGCATATTTAGATGAGATATTTATTCTAAAAAGGTAAGTTACCCACGAGCTGTTCCAGTCCCTTTACTGATACCAAATAAGCTATCTCTTAAAAAAAATTATAATGGTTACAGCAGTCGTATGCTTGGATATAGACATGGAAAATCTCTTTTAGGACCACGAGTAACCACCTCAACACATCCTACACACACTCATTCAATCACAACGAACTGTAATAAACTGGAGTCTGCAGCCAGCCATTTAACGTGTGTTCTCTTAACCTGCTACTGCTTTACAACTGTATTGGTCCCTCAATGCCTTGCTTCCACTTGGAGGCCTGCAAAGGTAAGCCTGGCTGCCTGATGTGTTTGGATTGCTGTGCTGGGCTCTCATCTCCAGCACTAAAACAGTAAGTCAGCTTTGGGCTTTGTTTGGGTGAAGGCTTGGTCCATCCTTTAAAGCCTTTTTTTTGGCTCTAATTTTAACAGCCCACAAAAATCACTGTTGGCACCGACTCTTTCTCCCATGGTGCTTACCTGTGACCTCGTCTTTTCACGGGTACTATTACTGCCTGGAGTTTCCACTTTTCTTCCTCTAAGATTTATAAATGACCATCTCACAACTTGGTAAGTTCCATAGCAGCCTGTATCTCTCTCTATTCCCATTTTCTCAGATCAATGAGTTTGGATGCCGGTATCCAAATATTTTTATTGTGCAAGATTTTTTATTATCATTCAAGTAAAAGTTCATTTGCCCTTGTAAATTAATTGCTGGTAAAAGAACAATCCTATCTTGGAATAATATAATACTTTGATTTTTTTAATCAAACCGAATATTTATTCAATGCAATTGAATACAATAAGAACTTAATGGCATATGCATATCTTTTTGAAAATATTTGAAAGAGTTTATCATTGAAATGAAAAGGAAAATGAGATTTGATAGCCAAGTTCTGATTAAACTTCACATTACTTGAATTATAGACTTAATTTTATGTCTTTGAGAATTATGTCTTCATAAGTATGAGAGTGTTTCTGTGATAGAGTTAATATTAAAACTAAGAAAGAAGCAAAATAGCTAGCTGGAATAATCAAATGAATTCATTGTTTATTAGAAATACCTTAGATGTAGGCAAGAGGGTTTGTGGGTGTGGGGAGGGGGAAAGATGCACACACACACATTGTGTGCACTCATGTGGATGCCAGAGGATAGCCTCTGGCCTTGTTCCTCAGGAGTTATCCAGCTAGAGTTTTCAGTCAGACTTGCTCATTGGTCTAGAGGTCACTGAATAGTCTAAGATGCCAGCCAGTGATGACCTGGGACATTCCCAACTCCATCACGCCAACACTTGGGTTTGAAGTCGGCACCACTACATCTGCCACTTTTGGGCATAGATGCTGCAGATCGGGTCCTTGTGCTAAGAGGCCAACCATTTTCCTTAAAGAGAAGCCTCTGGAGTGCCCCAGGGCCCTGCATTTTAAAGAAGCCTCCAGATCGTACAAATCATATGTAGTTTGTTTGCTACAGGACCTATTTTGGCTCTTGGAACTCCACGTTCAGCACTGAGAACCTGGAACACTGAGCATCGGCTCCCGTTTCTAACAAGGGCTCTGACATCAAGAAAATGTCTTTAATTACCTTTGCCTACTACATTACACTCTGCCAAAGAGAAGTTGGTAACAATCAAGTAACAAGCAAGCTTGAGAATGGCACGGCTGCCCTGTGAGACACAAACACTGCTTGGAGTGGAAGAAGCCCATGAATGTCAGAACTGCTGGAGTAGGGGGCATAGAATACAATTAATTATGAAGCCTTACTGTCAGCATAAATGTCATGAATTCTCATTTAACAAAGTATTTCCCATTGGTGCATAGACGCCTAACAGTCACAATGACATAGAGGACTGTATGATCATAAACAACCTCTGTTTTTCTTAAGTTTGTATTTATGTGATCTATAGTTAACAAGATATTTATATTTCACTCTCTTACCAAATGGGCAAAATGTTGTACTTAATAAAATTATGATTCAACTAAATGTACAAAAATGTTAAATTAAATTATTCAGTTAAATTTATGCTAAAATGTAGAAATGTTTAATAATTTCAATATATGTGACAGTATTTTACTTTAATTCATATGATAATATTTTACATAGATAGATTGTAATGGAAATGTACACGATTTATCATACTTTGAAAGCACAATTAGTTACAAGATTAAAATGACTTTAAATCGAAATAATGGAAGTGTGCAACAACAAATTAGAAATTAAGAAAAACCCTCAGAGAAATGGTATGTCTATATTTGTCTATATTCTTTAAGGATTAGATTTTCTTTAAGTATGACCAAAATAAACTGAGCATAAAAGACACTGCAAGTGATTAATTTAAGAAAACCTAATTTCTTGCAAAAAATAATAAAAATTAGAATGAAAAGTATTTCATCACATTCAGAATTTGAGCATGTCAGATGAAACAGTGGTTATAGTTAATCACTCTTGATTAGTGGGATATAAATTGCATCACTAGCATATAAACATAGTGTGTAATTGAAACAAAATGAAGTTAAATAAACATCAAGTTATAATTTCCAATAAATACAAAAATATATGATTAATTAGTATTAGCTCAAATTTAACAAATATAATTACACCTTCATTGTAGATTGTCATGGAGATTTTATATATGAAACTTATAGAAAATAGAAACTATATAGATTTAGGAGACATTATTTCAAACTGTGGTACAAAATTGACTAAGCATGGAAACTTGCTACACAGTCATGAGATGAATAATGACACACTCAAAAGTGGAGATACTGAAAACTCTCATCCTCTAAAAGGAGGGGAGAAGCCACAAATTGTAAAAATCATTAACATTACTTGACTTACCTGGATCAGGAGCAAATCCTATGAACCTGATTGCTATTGTGTGTGCCCTGTTGAATTAGGAGATTTAAGGAGAAAATAAGGAGATTCGAGTTAATGTCCTAAAGACTGACCAAAGCCAAGGCCATTGAAGTGAAGATTTGACACAAAAGTCAACGTTAGGAATTTATCTTAAAAATAATTCTTCCATATCTTTATACTTGTCGTTATTTCTCTGATGCTCTGTGGATAGAAGAATATTCCCCCTGACGGTGACATTTAAAAGTCAGATAGGTCAGTCATACTGCCTATTGATAATCTACCCTACACAAGGGTTAGGTCTGAATGTTGAGCAGAAACTTTGAATTACTCTAGACTGCAAGGAGACTGATTGTGGGAGATGCAGGTCTGGTGCAGGACTTGGTGTACTGTGTAATTGTAAAGACATCTTCTCAAAAGATGGCTCGATTTCCTCGGAGGAGCCTCTAGAAGAGATAACTGACTCACCCTTAAGTACCATGTGGGCATATTTACCTGAGCATGGAGGCTTTTAACTGGGAAAAGAGTGTACAAATTATTAAAATTAAACTACTGTAGGTAATTTATTTCTCACATCTCCTCATGACCTCACAGACAAATACTAAGAGAAAGCATTATTGATTTTATTTTTTATGCCACTGATACAGATTTGGCACTCACAGTGACTCTGTCTGAAAGTCACTTCAGGATTGAACAGCCTTGAGAAAGTCAGAATCCTTCAGTGTTTTAGTTTTTTAATCTGTGAAGGAGTGGGCACTATTACTGAAGTTAACAAATGATATCAAATTGTCTTACAAAGTCTTGACATTTGATAGGAACAAAGGACAAATGGCTACTTCTTTTCATTGCTTCATTTAAGTTTCTGTTAAGATTTACTTGTTTCTGTATGTTGTCTGTCATGTGAGCACATATGGCAGCATATATGGGAGGGGTGTGTACATGCATGTGTGGGTGTAGAGGCCAGAGAAGGTGTCAGGGTCTTCCTCTGCCATCATCTGTCAGTTGCTCTAAGGCAAAGTCTTTCCTTGAGATGAGGAAGGGGGAATCGTGGTCAGAATATAATGTATGAAAATAACTTTAGAGTCTGTAAAAGATTAATGAAAAAAAAACTGCAGCCTGTTATTTAAAACTCTCAGTGAGCAACTGGTGAGATGACTCCACAGTCAAGATTGAACTAAGGAGTTCTCAAGTATGAGAATTTGTATTCGGATTCCAGCAAACACAATACTAACCTGGCATGCTACATGTGCCTGCAACTCAGTACTGAGGTGAACAGAGACAGCAGGATCACTGAGCCTGGTTGGCTTCCTATCTAAGCAAGAAAATACAACCCAGCCTAATCGTCATAAGAGGTTCCACCTAGCATCCGACAGAAACAGAAGCCTGAGATGGACACCAAAACATTAGGCTGAACTTGGTGAATCCTGAAGAAAGACTGTAGGAAACAAAAGGGGTCAGCGACACCACAACAAAACCCACAGAATCAACTAACCTGGGTTCACAGAGGCTCAGAGTCTGAGCTGACAATCAAGGAGCCTGCCTGGGTCTGACCTGGGCCCTCTGCATAAATGTTATCGTTGTGTAGCTTGGTCTTCTTGTAGATCTTCTAACGATGGGAGTGAGGGAATCTCAGATGCGTTTGCCTGCTTTGGGGAGTCTTTTCCTCCTAGTGGATTGCCTCATCTAGCCTTAATATGAAAGGCAGTACATAGTCTTACTGCAACTTGATACACCATATTCAATTGATATCTTTGGGAGCCCTGCTCTTTTCTGAAGGGAAACAGAGAAATGGATGGTGGGGGAGGGATTTGGATGAAAAGAAGGAAGAAAAACTGAAGTTGGGATATAATCTAAGCAAGAATAAATTTAATTTTTTAAAGAAACCTCAACATTAGAAATTATAAAGCACAAACAAAAATAAAATAAAAATAAAATACAAGCTTATAGGTTATAAGCTTGAAAAACAAATACTCAAACAATGAGACCAAAAAAAAAAAAAATCCAAAAATACTACTGAGTTTGTTGGCCTTCTACTGGTGTGTATGGGGACTGCATTTTAAGTGTGGTTTGTATACGACTGAGACTCTGCCAGAGAAACTAATTTTTCCTTTGTGAGTGGTTGTTAAATTGGAGATAGCTTCTTGATAGGATCTTGTGTCTACTTCCCCATCAGCTTGTTCAGGCCCTATTTATGCTGTGACAGTCTCTGAGTTCATAGGTATGTGTATCAGTTCTGTTGTGTCTGGAAGAGATTGTTTCCTTGGCATCACCCATCCGTTTGGATCTGACATCCACCCCCCTTCTTCCACCGAGTTCCCTGAGCCCCTAGGGGAGGGATTTATGGATTTAAATCACTAGTTATTTGAGATTGTAAACATTTCTCTTTAAGAGAGAGGAAAAATGAAAATCTCTTCTCTGCTATGTGAATCTAAAACTCTAAAAATAAACCAAACCAGAGAATCTACAAACCTACACAAAAATCAGCATTCTATCATTCTTTTCAAAGTATGCTTAAACACATTACCTAAATTTCTACATCTAAAAAAAAAAAATGGGAGTTTGAACTAAGTGATCATTAAGGTGCTATAAATTTCTAAAAGAATAAATGTATTTTTGAATACTACATAACACTCTAATCATGTGTTTTAAAAGCATCGCAGTTATGACTGTAAGGATTTAGCAGCCCCATCTTTTTATCATGTATATTTATGTCCACCTGTGTGTACTCATGTGTATGTGAATGTCAGAGGCCAGCTCTCTTCTCTCCTACATCAGTCCCAAGGATTGAACTCAGGTCATCAAGTCTCTTTATCTCCTTAAACCATCTCAATGAGTATAACAATGCCCTCCTTTAGAAATGCATATAGATATAGTCTTGTTCCCTGAAGATACTCTCAATATATTTTATTATTTATTCATAAATCAAGTTTAACATCAGGGTTATTAAATGTCCTACTGTTCTATAATACTGATCTAATGTGTGTGATGACTCATTTTTGTTAACATGGTTTATTAAGAAATGCCTAAAATATTAGTGAAGGACACCCTTGGTGTGTCTGGTGTGGACTGTTACAGACAAGTTTAAATGAAAGGGAACACCTGCCCTGAATGTTGGTGGCACTGTCCAATGGACTGTGTCCCAGGCAGAAGGAAAGGAGAAAATAGAGATGGGAGATGAATGCTGAAACTGCTCCCACTACTTCCCAGCCTGCCAAGATATAAGAAAGCAGCCTCCATTTCTCTGGCCATAGTCCCACACTGACCCTGCTATGATGTTTCACCATGCCCTCAAATCCTGAGCAGGATAAATCCCTCCTTGGGTTGCTTTCTGTTGCATGTTTGGTCACAGCATATAGAGAAGTCATTACTACAACAGGCCTTATTATTATTATTATTATTATTATTATTATTATTATTATTATTTAAAGCCCCAGGAGAGTTTCAATACCCTTTCAAGTCTAAAAAGTATACATTGTTGTTCATTTTCTTCTTTTTCAAACAAATTTGAGCTAAGCATGGTGGCTCCTGCCTGGTCTCCAAGCACTGAAGCAAGAGACAGAAGTATGGTTAAGAATTTAAAGTCAGCCTGAGGTATGGGGCCAAGCACTGCCTCAGAAAATAAACAAACATAACACTAGAAACCCAAAATTTACCTCAATCATTATTAAAGTTGTCCAGCAGGAGACTGGAGAGACAGCTCAACGGTTAAGAGCGCTGACTGCTCTGAGAGGTTCAATTCCCAGACCTCACAGAGTAGCTAACAAACCGTGGGTAACTTCAGTTCCAGGAGATACGGCAACCTCTTCTGGCCTCCACATGGTACACAGACACACATGCAAGCAAAACACTCACACACATCAAATTAATTAATTAACTTAATTAACTAAACTTATACAAAAGACAGTGAGATTCTTGTGGATGGAGGGCGAGGGCATCACCAATTTAAGGTCTAAAAAGCCTTGGCTAGGACACTGAAGTGAGCATGCCTATGTACATGCTCATACCCCTGTCAGCTCAGCCTCCAACAAAGATGTGCACCAAATGATGTGTCCCTGGAGAAAGTGTATTCCCTTGTCTCTTTACTAGTATAGAGAGCCAGGTTATCAAGTTTAAGTCTAGAGTCTTTTTTTTTTTTAGATCTTTGACAGGAAATGAAAGGAAGCAACATGTATTGTATGCTACTTCGTTTAAGCGTGCTGGCTCATGGTTTAATTGCTTTTCAGACTCAGTCAAAGAGGGATAATCACATTTCCTGACTCAACAATTTGGTGCACCATTGCCATGGCACTGGAGAGAAGGAGGGAAAATATCTACCTAGCATTGATCAGGCTGTCTCTCTTTTTTTATCTCCCCCCCCTTTCATTTTGTGTGGGACCCAGCCCATTGGATAATGCCACCAGCATTTCACAGAGACCTAAACACTACCTTACTTTCTACTTTGATGGCTTGCCATTGGAAAGATTAAGAGAACAAAATGGGGGCAGCAGAGACATGATGCTTTGAATTGTCTGACCAGCACAAAAAAGATATGTTCAGATGGAAAATTTCTGTGTTGACAGTAGTAACTAACAGTGTTTTACTAAGTGTGCAAAGCAAGACAGGCAGTTCCTAATCTGTATTTACAGGGCATCCTTTCATGGAATAGAAGGCGTCCTTCATGCCTCTCTCCATATAGTTAGGTCAGTAGCATCCATGAAGGAACCAGCTATTTCTGTCATGGATCTGGTCTTATTAACTGAAAATTATAAGCCTTTGAGTTGTGACTTCCCAGGAGTTGCATTGGAGTAATGCCTTTGCTTATCTGCACAGAATTAAAGAAACCATTAATAAGAACTTGAAAAGAATGCTGTGGCCTTCCTAATACATGCACCTAGAATGTGGTTTTAATATTTTATCTGGGAACAAATTAAGGGACCAGCCTCTTAATATAAGGAAGCCTCTTAATAAACAGGTAGTTTCCATAAAAAGCACTATCAATGAATGCTCTCTTACTCCACCCCACCCCCCTTTAAATCTGCCCTTCTAACATCCTCATTACTTTCTCTATTTAAACTATTTTTAAACTTCTGGCCATTTACAAAGAACTCCACACTCACTACAATCTCTTCATGGGATTGTGTTGGTCAAGTACAAATACAGAGAAGTATTTCTAAAGATGAGAAATACCCAAAGGTTTCTTGGCTATCAGAGGCAGGGGAGAAAACAGCATTTAGAAGCCCCAAATCTGATTTAGCTACTGGTAGAAGTCTCAGTGGGGATTTGATTCTGACAAGTGTGAGTCATTTGCTACACAGTTTCCTTATCGACAGGTTTGCTGCCAGCATAGGTTTCAGGATCAGACTTCTCCTACCTTTCTCAAATGCTAGAGAAACTGCAAGAGACAAATCATAGGTTTCTAAACAATCCTTTTCAAATTGTCCATTTGTTTTAAAGGTCTTTTTTTTTTTTACAGAATTGGCCAAAATAGTCTAGATTTTTATCTCTGTTCTCCCTCGTTCCAAAAGGTCTTTTCTGCCAGATATTGGTCATCCACTTAAAACTAGAATTGGAGTATTATCACTGTAAAATACATTCTTTTCTGTTCTTACTCTTAAAACTATGCTGGTTACTGCAACTGCCATCCTGTGGTAACTTGCAGTGCTCGGTAGCTATAAATGGGGACAAACATCTAACCATAAAGTTACTGAGAAGATTATGAGGGCCAGTAACATAGTTCAGTGCTTGCCTGCCTTGTAAATACAAGGATGTGAATTTGATTACCAGATGCCACATTAAAACAAAACAAAACAAAACAAAACAAAACAGGTATGATGGCATGTGACTATAATCCCAACAATGAGAAACAGAAACAGATGGATCCTGGATCTCACTGGCAACCAGCCAAGCCTGTTTGATGAGCTCTAGTCCAATGAGAGAACCAGGTTAAAAATAATAAATGAATCAAAGGAAAGATGAAACAACACCTCAAACCTACACACACAAACACACACACACACACACACAAATATGCACACACCGCCACCACCAACAACAAGCAGACAAAGCAAACAACCAAAAGAGTATGCATTAAAAAAAAAAAAAAAAAACAATACTGGTGGAAATATAGAGTCACAAAGTCAAAAGGTTGGACACACCTATTAGAGAAAATACTTTTTCTTGCCCTTGACTCAAATAAACTCTAATCTGATATGATGTCAGACTGGTGCTAAGAACTGTGGATTGGATCAGTGGCCTCGAAAGGGTTGTGTGCATAGTTGTAGCATATACGAAGGTGCTCTAGGTCTATCAAAGTTGAGACCTAGGATGAGATGCTAAGAGTTAAGCTCCCTGAATACACACCTGCCCTCAAAACAGACTTCAGGCCCTATTTATATTCTGTCTTCCTCTTCTCCTCCTCCCTCTCCCCTTAGCCCCTCCCCCTCCCCTTCTCTGTTCCCCTCTGTCTTGACACTTGCTCCAGTATATATTGTCACCACTCTCAAGAGAGACCCCAAGACAATAGTGCCACCCAACCTCAGATTTAAACCTACAGAGCCAGGATTCAAAGTTCTCTTTACTTCTTTTTTTTTTTTTTTTTTTGATTTTTAAATATTTCAATCATGAAGAGGTGATAAATGTTGAGTAGATAGATATACTCAGCTTTGTTTAAACATTATACAGTGTGTAATTCACTCCCTTGCTGTTTTCTTTAAAACAGATTTATATTTCTTTTTTTTATTTTTAATATTTTTTTATTACGTGTTTTCCTCAATTACATTTCCAATGCTATCCTACTTCTTAAGATGACTTTGTTATATGAACTAATGCATTTAGGAAATTCTCAACTAAAGCAATAGAGAAATGATCCTACCCTTAAGAAGTTCAAATTTCAAGCATATATACTATAAATAAATAAATAGATGTTATTCGATATAACAGTTACATACCTAAAGGAAAACAATAATTCATGATAAAGTAACAAATTCGATCTAAGGGAGGCACTAACTCCAAGGTGGCAATGGTCCTACCTACTTTTTTTTTATATTTTTTATTAGGTATTGTACTGGCTATTTTCGTGTCAACTTGACACAGCTGGAGTTATCACAGAGAAAGGAGCTTCAGTTGAGGAAATGCCTCCATGAGATCCAACTGTAAGGCATTTTCTCAATTAGTGATCAAGGGGGAAAGGCCCCTCGTGGGTGGGATCATCCCTGGGCTGGTAGTCTTGGATTCTATAAGAGAGTAGGCTGAGCAAGCCAGAGGAGGCAAGCCAGTAAAGAACATCCCTCCATGGCCTCTGCATCAGCTCCTGCTTTCTGACCTGCTTGAGTTCCAGTCCTGACTTCCTTTGGTGATGAACAGCAGTATGGAAGTGTAAGCTGAATAAACCCTTTCCTCCCCAACTTGCTTCTTGGTCATGATGTTTGTGCAGGAATAGAAACCCTGACTAAGACAAATTGGTACCAGCAGAGTGGGGTATTCCTGTGACAACCTGACCATGTTTTGGGGAGGACTGTGGAAGGACTTTGGAACTTTGGGCTTGAAGATCCATTTGTTGTTAAGAGCTCTGTCAGATGTTGTGTAGGAGCTTGGAAGATAATGTTGAGAACAGTGCAGAAGATGGAGGCCTGGTTTGTGAAATTTCAGGGGGAAAATTAAAGACTCTTTTCAGGGCCATTGTTACTTTGGTTGTGAAGATTCTGTGGTTCTGGTTAGCTGGGGCTGAAGAATCAGCTGTGATTAACAAGATACCAGAACTACTAAAGCAAAAACTTTGCATTACTGGGACTATTGATGCTGGTTAGCTGGAGCTAAGAAATTAGCGGTGATTAAGAAGAGACCAGCATCGTTAAGGTGACATCTTCTGGGAAGTGTTTTCTGAAAGCACAAAGAGGCTGTGTTCCAGAGATAGGCAAGGTTGTACTCCTTCTGCAGCGGGACTTGGTAATGTGTAAGGGTCACCCAGGTGGTACTGGTTTTGAAGGCATGAAGGGGTCATGCAGAGCAGCTGAGGCTTGGCACTGTGAGAGGCCATGGAAGGCCATTGGTGAAGGTGCAGCCTCAGTTGTAATTGAAGGCCCAGGACTGAAGGGGTCATGCAGTGTTTTGGAGATGCCAGTACCATGAGATGACCACCAAGAGCAGCAGCAGCAGTGGAGTACAGGCATCTGGAGCCCAGAGGACGATGTGTGTGCTACAAAGGGCATGGCTGGAGAAGTGACCCAAGCCCTTGGAGGAGCCCAGAAGATCGTGAGTTGGATCCCAGACGTTGGACAGTTGGAGATTGATTTTTGCTTTGATTGTGACTGTGCCCTGATACTTTCCCTCTTGAAGGAAGACACAGTTAAGAGACTTTTAATTGTAAAAAGACTTTGGATTTTAAAAGAGATGGATATTTTAAAGAGATTGAAAATTTAAGAATATGTAAAGACTGTGGGACTTTTAAAGTTATTTAGATCTTGGGGATGAATAAGAATGTAAGAGTTGAGGCTTACTAGTGATGTGTTTGTGTGTCAAGTTGACAAGGGGTCAATTGTACTGGCTATTTTTGTGTCAACTTGACACAGCTGGAGTTATCACAGAGAAAGGAGCTTCAGTTGAGGAAATGCCTCCATGAGATCCAACTGTAAGGCATTTTCTCAATTAGTGATCAAGGGGGAAAGGCCCCTCGTGGGTGGGATCATCCCTGGGCTGGTAGTCTTGGATTCTATAAGAGAGTAGGCTGAGCAAGCCAGAGGAGGCAAGCCAGTAAAGAACATCCCTCCATGGCCTCTGCATCAGCTCCTGCTTTCTGACCTGCTTGAGTTCCAGTCCTGACTTCCTTTGGTGATGAACAGCAGTATGGAAGTGTAAGCTGAATAAACCCTTTCCTCCCCAACTTGCTTCTTGGTCATGATGTTTGTGCAGGAATAGAAACCCTGACTAAGACAGGTATTTTCCTCATTTACATTTCCAATGCTATCCCAAAAGCCCCCCATATCCTCCCCCCCCTACCCTCCCACTCCCACTTTTTGGCCCTGGTGTTCCCCTGTACTGGGGCATAGAAAGTTTGCATGTCCAATGGGCCTCTCTTTCCATTGATGGCCGACTAGGCCATCTTTTGATACATATGCAACTAGAGTCAAGAGCTCCGGGGTACTGGTTAGTTCATAATGTTGTTCCACCTATAGGGTTGCAGATCCCTTTAGTTCCTTGGGTACTTTCTCTAGCTCCTCTTAATCAAGGCACAGAAGTTAACATGTGAGCATATTAAAGATGCAAACAGATGATATGCTCAGCAAATGTCAAGTAAATCCATGTGTATCAAACAATAGTATAGGAAAACATTCTGTGTATGATAAAAATGAGCAAGCAAGTCAGGAATGTGGTAGTACATGCCTGTAATCTCAGCACTTAGATGATAGAGGCAGAAGAAACAGGAATTCAAGGCCATTCCCTCAATTAACAGCTTATTCAATGAGTACTAAAATTGGCCTAGCTTCAGATTTAAAGGGGGGGTGCAGTAGCTAACCTGAATTATTTTGGTATGATAACCTAGTCAATTGAGAAACAATTCTCATTAAATACTGAGATATAGAACCCTCTAAGAGTCAAGTAAAAGTTTCATGGAAATATGAAATATCAAATTTATGTTATAGAAAATAATTCAAGCTCTAAGAGTATAAAGAATTTCAAAATCCCAAGTCTGAAGAAAGGGCAAGCAGCTTAGGAGTGGTCACTTCCAGAACACATATTTTGAAGATAAGAAGGACAGGCAGGCAAGATGGCTCATGGTGTAAGATGGCTGGTTACCAAGCCCGAAGACCTGCATTCAGAGTCCAGAAACCACACCGTAGAATGAGAAAACTGACTCTTGTGTATTGTTCCCTAACCCTGACATCTGTGCTGTGGCACATGCAGACATGTGTTCTCTCCAACACACACACACACACACACACACACACACACACAATTTTTTTAATGCAAAATAAAAAAAAACTTTTAAAAGAAGTACAAGCAAAGCAAAATTGTGAACCCTAAACACTCAGCAACAGTATTGAGTCTCTGCATTTTTAAATGAGAGCAACACCTGCTGCATATCCTAACATTAACCATTACATACTGATAACAACATTATTCACAGAGCAGAAGCAAGCGTTCCTGACTTGAAGGACCTTGTTCTAAAAGATGCAAGGCTTCCAAATGCTTCAGTTAGTTCTCAGTTTATTTCCATGGGGTGCCAGTGTTTCTGTGCCATAAATAAAATGCAGCATTTTGAGTGGCCATGAGGTTCCCTACAGCTCTATTGATTTTGCTCTCTGTAATAGCTGTAAATCACACATACAAGCATGACCATAGGTTTTCACCTTGTACTGACAATCGCCAGCTGCTCTCGTTGAGGACGATCCTCCAAGAATAAACTTCTTTCTTTCAGTTAATTTTTTTTAATGTATGAAGAATGTTACAAGACCTCACAATGAACATAAACAGATAAATTCCATACAGTCTCCTGAGAACATAAATTACATAGGCTCCTATCCATTGGTAAAATCAGGAAAAAAAAAATTCAGTCAAGCGTGGGTTCTCTTTTCTTAATTAATTATTTTGTTTACTTACATCCTAAATTTGCCCCTCCTTCTGGTCCATCCCTCGGAGAGTTCACCCCCCCCCATTCCCCCTCCACTTCACCTCTGTGAGGGTGTGTACTCCCAGCTCCTACCCTGTCCTCCTTCTCTGAGACATCAAGTCTTTACAGGATTAGGCACATCCTTTCGCATTTGGGCCAGACAAGGCAGTCAGCACTCTGCTACATATGTGCCGGAAGCCTTGGACCAGCCCATGTATGGCCCTTGGTTGGTGGCTCAGTCTCTGGGATCTCCCTGGAATCTGGGTTAGTTGACATAGTTGGTCTTTCCTATTGGGTTGCCATACCCTTCAGCTCCTTCAATCCTTCTCCTTACTCTTCCATAGGGGTTTTCAACCTCAATACAATGGTTGGCTGTAAGTATCTGCATCTTTCTCAGTCAGCTGCAGGTAGAGCCTCTCAGAAGACAGCCATGCCAGGATCCTGTCTACACGCACAACAATGCATCAGTAATAGTGTCAGGGTTTGGTGCCTACCCATGGAACAGATCCCAAGTTGGGCCCGTCACTGATCCTGCATTACTTCAGTCTCTGTTCCATTTTTGTCCCTGTATTTCTTTTAGACAGAAGCAATTCTGGGTCAAATATTTAAGAAGTGGGTTGGTGTCCATATTCCTCCACCGGAGCCCCTGTCAAACTCCTGGAGGTGCTCTCTTCAGGTTCCATCTCCCCACTGTTGGGCATTTCGGATAAGGTCACCTACATTGAGTCGTGGGTGGCAATGTTTTATGAAGAAATTGCATTAAAATATAAACCGAGTCTTTGCTTTTATGTAATTAAATGTTTGAACTCACAATTCTCACCTACTATTATTTCTTCTAAAACATCCCATAATCATATATTCATATATATATATATACATATATATATATATGCAATATATATATATTGCAGCTCATGATTCAGTGAACATACAATGTCTCATGTTTTAAATGGTATGCCAGAAAGACCTTGAATCTCTTCAAAGTTCAAGGTTGCTGAACTTGCCTCTTCCTTAGTAGATCAATATGTTTCCCTTTTTGAGGAGAATAACAAAGAAAAATACCACTAAAGTTATTACAGTCTATGGAAAATAAATTATTCTCAGTCAGAAAATGGTACCAGGAATGGGTGTCTTGTAGTGAAACGTACATCCATTCAGAAGGTGTTTGTTTACTCCGATGACATTTGTGTCACGATCGCATGCTGCTTATGTCTTGCCAGGGCAAATCATTTCTGTCACTCTAAAGGTTCACAACTGCTGATAAGGGAGATGGATGCTTTTCTCCTCCCGTACAATGCATAGCAACTTCCAAAACTGACAAGGAGCACCAAGTTAGCTTCTCCATGGTTTGTGTTGCTAGTGTGTGACGTCCTCAGTTATAGTCTTACCATCAGATTCTTGAGGGTGAGCATTAGCATTGTCAATAGCCTATTCACCTAAATTCAAAAGAGAAAACTCATTCTTCAAAATGGGCTTTTCATTTGTTAATCCATAGTGTTCATCTGAAAGGACATTCACTGTTCCCCCATTATAGGATAATTCCATATTATCTCTTTTAACACACACACATATATATCAAAGTTTCTACAATATTAGGTTCCTGCATAACTTTTAAAATTTTTTTTGGTGTTTTTGAATCCCTTCCCATACTCCCTTCATTCCCCTGTCCTCCTATCACAACCCCAATAACCTATTAATATTTTGTAATACATTGCTCATACATATAACTGCAACCAGAACTTTTATGGTAGATCTCCCATTTAGCCTATGTGGTTGTTAAATGTACTCTAGAAGTCAGGTATGCATACATTTATTAGAAGAAGACTTCACAACAAGAGTCAAAAATCCAATTTTTAATTATATACACTAAGTGAGACTTATTTTCCTAAATGCTAAGTATATGACTGGAAATGACTACAGTTCACTCAGTTGAAAAAAATATCATCAAGGAATTGTTTCCTTTCTTTTCCACTATGCCTTCTTTAGCACATTAATTTACCTTATAAATAGTAGATTAAGGTAAAAATTGGTCCACAGACATTCTGCCTGCCTTAGATGAAGAGACAGGGAGAGAATGGGAAGGGATGCTGGTCATCACTCTGCTCTAGCCAAGAAACAAAACTCTTGCATACATGATCATTGAGATATTATTGGTCATCATTAGCAACAATGAAAATTAGGGCAAAGAACAGAAATCTAGAACTGACTGAGCCTGCACCATTATTTCTCAGCCTCTGTCAGTTTTTGTTGCAAACAAAGAAAAAATAAGATTATGAGAATAGAAAGGAGATAGATGTTGAGTGGCCAACAACATCTGCACAAGACTTAAAGCATTCTCTATCCTGACTCAAGACTAAAAGTCCACTTTTCTGGTTAAAAAGTTTAAGAAGTAGAGATTCTTCTATAAATTTAAAATGAAAGACTATGGTTCCCTTATACTTTATTAAAACAGATTGTGTGTGTGTGTGTGTGTGTGTGTGTGTGTCTGTGTGTGTGTGTGTGTGTGTGTCTGTGTGTGTGTGTGTGTCTGTGTGTCTGTGTGTGTAAGCACTATCAGATAACAATGGTAGAGATTTAGATGACTGAATAATTGAGTGAATTCACATATAAGTTACTGACTTTCAAAATCATGAATGTCATGGCACTCTCCACTATTAATAATATTGAATAACAGATGATAGCTTATAACATACTGTGTCACAGTGATCCTCCCATTCTCTTAGTCTTTGCAAAATCTACAAAATCAAAAGGTGGGCCCTTCTCTCATAAAGACTATCTCAGAGACATTTGCACATTCATGTTTAATTTTAGCACTCTTTGTAATA
This sequence comes from Mus caroli, assembly GCF_978045245.1. Lineage (NCBI taxonomy): Eukaryota > Metazoa > Chordata > Mammalia > Rodentia > Muridae > Mus > Mus caroli. The sequence continues at coordinate 62,223,211 of NW_028227272.1, read as the reverse complement.
CCAAGATACAGGGCCAGCCTAGATGTCACAAAACAAAAGAATGATAATGAATATGTGATACATATATGGGCAGGGGATACATAGGTATGTTTTATTTGGAAATAAAGAAGTATTGTGTTGCTAACAAGAAAATATATGTACTTGGAGACCATCATGTTAAATAAAGTAAGTAGGCCTGGTGGTAAATACATGTACTGTTCTTGTACAGAGGACCCAAGTTCAGTTTCCAGTACCCATACTAGGCAGCTCACAACTGCATATAACTCCAGCATCAGTATCACTAGTGTAACCAGTACTGTCTCCTGGACTCTACTATTTTACATAGATAGATGATAGAGAGATAGATAGATAGATAGATAGATAGATAGATAGATAGATGATAGATAGATAGATAGATAGATAGATAGATAGATAGATAGATAGATAGATAGATATTGACCATATATATGTATTATGTAATATATACCACATATATAATATAAAATATATACATAATATATATATAATGAATGAAGGCAGAGAGGAAATGGCCTAAAGATGTGAACAAGAGAAGGTAATTGTGGCTAAGAGAACAAAATACAATTTGTTTTCTCTCCTATGCAGATCCAAATACAAGCTATGCATACATGGTCAACATTAAGAATACTTAAAGAAAGAAATAGGTGGGAGTGGCAGAAGAGTAAGGGAGCAAATATGAGTAAAGTATAACAAAGTCTATTTTTAATATGCCAGGTAAAATAATCTTTGAAAATTTGTAAAGAGGAAATGCAAATTGAGTATAGCAATGAAAATCTACCATCTCAGTACCCAGAAGGAAGAAGAAGGAAGACCAGGAGTCCAAACTCATCCTCAAAACTATGCAGTAAATCCAAGGTCAGTGTGGGCTCATGAAACATTGTCTCAAAACCAAACAAAGCAAAAACCAATTCTAATGGCAACAATAAAATAAAGTCAAAGTAACAGACAAAAGAAAGGAATAAAATAAGATTCAAACTCTCAAGAGATTGCAGATTTGGAATGTGAGATTAAAGTTTGAGAGAGAAATAAGCATCATCAAAATTCCTAAAGGGAAAAAAATTCCTCATGGGTTCCCTGAACTGTGTGTTCTAAAATCTGCGAACAGAACCTCCTGGTAAGTATTCAGACAACAATGTCTAATGGGAAGGCTCTTAATTACACAGAAGGATAATGCCTAAATTAGAGTACACCTTTTTAACAGTATTAACTTGCATGAAGCAGGCCAAAATTCTCTTTTCCTTATTAATCCTTTTCTTTTTGCCCAACTCTCTCATTGTTTCGTCTTCTGAAAAGGGGGTAATTACTGCTTAGGCTGAGAAGAGGCTCCTAGACTACAAAGCACCAAAATAAAAGATTCTCAGCAGGAAAGATAAGCAAAAGTTTCACCATTTTTGGACTTTCTGTGAGTCTCTGACATGCTAATAAGAATGCTTTCTTCAAGGGAACAATTTGCCTACACAACCTTTTAGACCATGCACATGAAGCAATTTATATTGGAGTAACTAATTTTTCAGAGATTTTCATTTTTACATGAAAAACAATTGGAGAAGTTCCGCACAACCCGTCTTAGTCTTAAGCATACATGAAAAGCATTGCCTAGCTGATGGGACTATACTCTCCTAATGTCACTGCAAGACAAACACTAGGAGTCAATAATCTAGTAAGTATCATAATTATTTGCAAATATAAACCAGTAAGGCAATGGAAAATTCAATAGAATTAAAAACCTTAAGGGATGGCTGGACCTGAGAAAACTGAATCTACTTCCCACTTTAATTAGCAATAAGCCAATATGGAAAACTATATCCCTGAGTGGCAAAGGTCAGAATACACTAAGGTTTTCAGAGGCATGTGTTAATTCACTTTATTTTTACTGTATGTTTTTAGAAAATACACATCTCTCTTGTCTGGGTTTAACATAATGATCATTAGTTATGTGAACAAATACTTATATAAAAAATTTAAGTCACTTCAGAAGCCAGTTTGACTGATTTGCAATTGCCTTAACTTGCCTAGTGGCTAACAGTATTATGAATTTGAAAAATGCCTACATTAACTCAGAGTTTGTGAATTTTATTATGCGTAAATTATTATTTGCATTAAAAATTAACATATGAAAGTTTACATAGTTGCCTATTAAATTGCAATGCGCATAATACAGACATTAAACTCGTAAAGTCTGTTGAAGTTAAGCTACAGCTGGTGACTATCAAAGATACGCCTCTTTGCCTCCACATTAATTGCAAATAACTTCCATCTAAAACTGGAGATTGCTATAGTTTCATAACCATTTAAAGCTGGTCCAAATGGCATATGTGGTTGCCACAGACTAGGTTAAAAAGCTCATATTACCATTGAAATGTTATGTGCTAATCATCTGAAATTGTATATGATAATCACAAACATTGCTCCACCATGCCAACTTCTCTAATTGTGTATCAAACCATTTCTAAATTATATGCTACTATATAAAGAATAGCACAATAGAGATAACATTGATCTATGTAATTAGTGATTTACAATTTACTACAAATTAGGTAGAAGTTATTTTACCTTTATTCTTTAGACAGATGTCTCTAAATATTTTGTTTACAAAATTAGCTGACTACCATCATTTTGGACGCATAAAACCTAGTCCGGGATCAGTTATTATTACAAAATCAGAACTGCTACATTTATGAAGTCACAATGTTAGATAGATATTTTTATATTACCATACGAGCCATTCTAAATTTTCTGATATAGTATGAAAAATAAAAATTTACTTTTTTAAAAGTATTTTACTATTCAAAATATACTTGAAACAATAGGTTTAATGAAGAGGCAGACACACATGCTCTTTATAGAGCTGCTTCCTTTGTGCAGAGTAAAGCAGATGGTAAAGCAAAGCCACATCTTAGAGGTACATTGTGTAGATCTAGGCATTGTTATCCCCGTAGAGAGGATCATGTCATCTAATCACTATAGAGAAAGTGAGCACTGAGACAAAGAACAGAGATTTCATCAGTGTGAAGGAAAGAGCACAAGAGTAGAGAAATTGATATGTTGAATGCACTCTAGAGACACTCACATCTTATGATGAAAACTTTCCTTGTTTTTTTTTGTTTGTTTGTTTGTTTTTTGTTTTTTATCACAGGAAGAAAAGCCAGAGCCATGTTAATACACAAGAGGTAGTGCCAGGAATGCTGTGCCCATCTTTATGTTCGCTAGCAACTCACTTTCAGGCTTCATCAGGCTCTTGTGGTTTAACCTGTGGTGTTCCCTGAAGACTGAAGCTCAGTTACCTAAGCTGGTGGGCTCCAGGGAGGTGGTTGGATTCTGAAGGCTCAATCAATGTATTAATCCTTTAGTGAATTTATAATATGGTGAGATTATTCTGGGAGGCAGGAACAGTAGGTGACCAGGAAGGGGATCCTTGGTTTCCGCTCTGCCTCAACTGCCCCCCAACCTCCCACCCCCACTCCAGCTTCCATCACCTTGCTCTGCCTCACAACAAACCCAACAATAAAGTTAAGAAGTGTGTGCTGAAACTTCTCAAACTGAAAGCCAAAATCTTTCCCATCTTAACACACAGATCAGAATCCACCTTAAAAAAAAAAATCCTCAAATGATCCTTGTGAATTTTAAAGTTTAAGAAACACTGGGCTAAATTTTGTCCTTCCACTTTTGAAAGGCCAACTTATGCGTTCCTTATGAAATTCCTAGGCAAATGGATGGACCTGGAGGGCATCATCCTGAGTGAGGTAGCACAATCACAAAAGAACTCACACAATATGTACTCACTGATAAGAGAATATTAGCCCAGAAACTTAGAATACCCGAGATATAAGATACAATTTGCAAAACACATGAAACTGAAGAAGAACGAAGACCAAAGTGTGGACACTTTGCCCCTTCCTAGAATTGGAAACAATCACCCATGGAAGGAGTTACAGAGACAAAGTTTGGAGCTGAGACAAAAGGATGGACCATCTAGAGACTGCCATATCCAGGGATCCATCCCATAATTAGCCTCCAAACGATGACACCATTGCATACACTAGCAAGCGTTTGCTGAAAGGACCCTGATATAGCTGTCTCTTGTGAGACTAGGCCGGGGCCTAGCAAACACAGAAGTGGATGCTCACAGTCCTCCATTGGATGGATCACAGGGCCCCCAATGGAGGAGCTAGAGAAAGTATCCAAGGAGCTAAAGAGATCTGCAACCCTGCGGGTGCAACAACATTATGAACTAACCAGTACCCCGGAGCTCTTGACTCTAGCTGCATATGTATCAAAATATGGCCTAGTCGGCCATCACTGGAAAGAGGCCCATTGGACTTGCAAACTTTATATGCCCCAGTACAGGGGAACGCCAGGGCCAAAAAATGGGAATGGGTGGGTAGGGAAGTGGGGGGGGAGGGTATGAGGGACTTTTGCGATAGCATTGGAAATATAATTGAGGAAAATATGTAATAAAAAAATTTTTTTTAAAATCCTCAAATGATCCTTGTGAATTTTAAAGTTTAAGAAACACTGGGCTAAATTTTGTCCTCTCCACTTTTGAAAGGCCAACTTATGAGTTCATAAAAAGTTACCTCTAGCAAGGATTATAACAAAAGGGAAAGATGAGGAACACCAGAAAATGAAATGTTGATTGCACAAATAATCCTTTTGATAAATACAAGAATGTGATTTTTAATAATAAAAAAGGAGCAAACAGTTCTCGATGACCCAGTGTATTTAAAATAATAAAAAGAATGCTTAATATTTAATGAGTTTCCTACATTTCCAACACTGTCCTCAGTTCTGCATATGAATTAATTTACTTACCATTTATTATTTAGCTTCATTAAGCTCATGCAATGGAAGGAATGCTATTTTAATTGAATAGATTAAAGAACATAAGAAGTTGAATAAATAGACCAAATTAAATCACGAGATGAATTGAGACTATTTTAAAATCCAAATTCAGGTAATGGCCTTTCCTACCAGTTCTAACAATAAAGAGCTTAGGTAATTGTTGCATTTTACAGTCCCTTGGCTAAAATGATTCTTGCTCTAAAAAACAAACAAAACACCAACAACAAAAATTATATATTCTTTTCCTTCCTTGTAATTGAGTCTCAATAAAAAGTTAAAGAAACTCCTTCTAGTGATATTTTATTCCCTATTCTAGGGAGGAATGAAGTATCCACGAGTTGGTCTTCCTTCTTGATTTTTGTTGTGTTTTGGAAGTTGTATCTTGGATATTCTAGGTTTCTGGGCTAAGATCCACTTATCAGTGAGTGCATATCAAGTGACTTCTTTTGTGATTGGGTTACCTCATTCAGGATGATATCCTCCAGATACGTTCATTTGCCCAAGAATTTCATAAATTCGTTGTTTTTAATAGCTGAGTAGTACCCCATTGTGTAAATGTACCACATTTTCTGTATCCATTCCTCTGTTGAGGGACATCTGGGTTCTTTCCAGCTTCTGGCTATTATAAATAGGGCTGCTATGAATATAGTAGAGCATGTGTTCTTCTTACCAGTTGGAACATCTTCTGGGTATATGCCCAGGAGAGGTACTACTGGATCTACCGGTAGTGCTATGTCAGTTGTATACAGAATGGTCACATCTACCAATATTAAGACAATCTAAAATAAGAATCATAAATGATTATTTATGAAGCATTAAAGGGGAAATTTTCTGGAAAAGGGAAAAATTACTTTATCTACAGCAGAACTGTCTCTCAAAGTCTCATTCCTACAGTTGCATTTTATGTTACTTAGGTCTTTAAAGAATGAGGCAGCCTATATAGATCTCCATATTGTATTGGCTCCCCCTATTACAAGTATACTCAGGGGAAACTCCAGACTACAGCATTAGCCACCCCAAAGAATACAAGGTGAGAAATCTTGAGAGTGTAAGAGAGCCTCCCCAACTCACAGAATGCACAGTTAAGTGTGGTCAGCAAAGTATCAGGATACAACAAGAAGACAGCTTCTAGAAGGAAAAAAATTCCCAAGGAACAACTGGGCCCTTCACAGAATCTGGTTCAGCAACAGCTTAAATAGAAACACAAGACACCAGTTTCAACTTTCCTCCCCCACCTCCACCTGGCAGACTCCAATTATAGAAAACCCAGAAACGAGCTGCTCCAGCACTTCATCTTTTTTTTTTTTTTTTTTTTTGGCTCTTTGTGCTTTTTCCTTCATGAATGAGCCAACAAGAGTAATGTGTACACTACGAATAGCCCCAAATAAAGAAGGAAAAGGTATCCAAAACAACAGATGCATGTAGTGCAACACAGGAAAACAAGAAAGATGAAAATAAAAGACAACATGGTATGTACAACAAATCTTGTCCAATTACTGACTCTAAAGTCTTACTTCTAAAAATGATCAGTGATTTCAAAGAAATCAAACAACCAGATGAATGAACTAAAAAAAGAATGAGAATAAAATAAACCAAGGATGTAGGGAAGAAAGCAAAATTGCAGAAGAAAAACTTGGGAACAAGGATAAGAAATCCAGGGGTTGGGGGGAGAGAGGAAGGAAGGAAGGAAGGAAGGAAGGAAGGAAGGAAGGAAGGAAGGAAGGAAGGGAGAGAGGAAGAGAGAGAGAAAGAGAGAGAGAGAGAGAGAGAGCAAGAAAGAAAGAAAGAAAGAAAGAAAGAAAGAAAGAAAGAAAGAAAGAGAGAAAGAGAGAAAGAGAGAGAGAGAGAGGGAGAGAGGAAGAGAGAGAGAGAAAGAGAGAAAGAGAGAGAGGGAGGGAGGGAGGGAGGAAGGAAGGAAGGAAGGAAAGAAAGAAAGAAAGAAAGAGGAAAGGATTTGTTTAAAAAAATCAAAGAGAAATGTTGGAAATGAAAAGCTCAGCTAATCAAATAAAAGCACATTGAAAAGTATTTCCAGTAGACAGACAGAAGCTAGAATGTTGGAATGGAAGACAAGGCTAACAGAAGACTCCTTTTAGAAAGCAATAAAGAAAAACCCTAGTTCTAAGAATTGTGAAATGATCTTATAATTATAAATCTTGAGATTCTGTGGTATAGAACATGCAACTAAGATTTATTTTTAATGTCATAGAAAATCTATTTAATGAAATTATAGCAGAAAGTTTCCCAAACCTAGGGGGAAATCATGGGCATTTAAGGCCAAGAGGTATTTATAATCTCAAATAGACATCTCCAGAGAAAATCCTCTTCACAGCACATTACACTCATCTTGCCAAAATTATAAAACAAAGAAACAATATTAAAGACTCCAAGCAAAAAATGTGAAATAATTTACAATGTCAATTCATCAGAGTAACTTCAAAACTCTCAGCAAAAGACCTAAAACCCAAGGTTTCATATCCTGAAACTAAATAACTGCTGAGCAAAATTATCTTTAAAATCAATGGTGAAATAAACATATTTCAAAATAAGCACAGACTAATGCAATTCACAATCATCAAGCTAGCATTGCAGAAAAAAATAAATAATTGAATCCTACATAAAGAAGAGAAAGAAACATTTTTTTATTACATGAACATAGGAAAAAATAAATTCCATTCCAGAAAGGATGCTAAGAAAAAAAAATTGATAGAGAAAGTGTGGTAAAAAGACCCTGAGACCAGCATGGGAGTCAAGAAGCAGACTGCTGGCAGGTTCTCCACAAAGAAGAAGCAGAGTCAAAAAACAGGAAGTGGGGACTCTGCAGTCAGGAAGCAGAGACAAAAAACAGGAATTGGGGACTAGTCTATAAAACTTCAAAGCCAGCTCCCAATAACATACTTCTGTCCCCAAGACACTATATCCCAAAGGGTGCATAGCATTCTCAAATCACATCATCAACTGGGAACCAAGTGTTTAAACACAAGATCCAAAGGAGGGTGATTATCATTCAATCTGCAGCAATCAAGAAAAGAACTAACAAAAAAAAAAAAAAAAAAACAGAAATCAGAAAATTACTCTCAATAAAAATCCTATATATGAAGTCCTAATGCTTCAGTTATACATAAAGAACAGACTACCTGATTGAATTAAAAATAAAATCCAACTATTTATTGTTTAGAGAAAAAAAAAGACATTCCTCAATGTCAAAAGCACACGTTGACAGAGGTTTGTTTTGTTTTTTTTAATAATAAAGTCAATATATCCAGAAAATAGAAACCAAAGCTTAGTCAGACTAGTTATATTTGCACTGGGTAAAGTAGACATCAGAACAAAACTAGTCAAAAGAAAGAAAGAAAGAAAGAAAGAAAGAAAGAAAGAAAGAAAGAAAGAAAGAAAGAAAGAAAGAAAGAAAGAAAGAAAGAAAATTTTAAAACACTGTAAATGTACATGTATAATACATTGTTGTGCTCAATAACATTTTTTAGAAATACTAAAAAGAAGAGCCTTGCGGTTTCTGTCTATGCCCAGAGCTGATCATGTGCCACAGTGCTCCATACCCAAATCCCTATGGGGAAGAGCTGGTCTCCCAGGAGTGCAGACATGCTTGTGATAACAGGTAAGACCACCACTTCTGCTCAGAGGGCCTGCCTAGGGCCCTCAAGACACAGGATCTGAGGAGCAGCCTGGGACAAAATCCTTCCGGTTTCCATCTGTGCCAGGAGCTGATCCTGTGCCAAAGTGCTCCGTACCAAAACCTCCTGGAGAGAACTGGTCTCCCAGAAGTACTGGCACACAGGCTTGTAGGAGGGACAATCCACAGTCAGAGACAGCAAAATCATCTAACAACAGAGATAAAGAATGCAAGAGGCAAAGGCAAGAACATAAGCAACAGAAACCAAGGAGCACATGGCATCATCAGAAACCAGTTCTCTCACCTCATTGAGCCCTGGATACCCCAACACACCAGAACATCAAGACTCTGATTTAAAATCATATTTCATGATGATGATGATAGAGGACTTTAAGAAGGACATAAATAACTCCCTTAAAGAAATAAAGGAGAAGACAGGTAAAGAAATGGAAGCCGAAGAAAAAACACAAAAATCCCTTAAAGAATTACAGGAAAACACAACCAAACAGGTGAAGGAAGTAAACAAAACTATCCAGGATCTAAAACTGGAAATAGAAACAATAAGGAAATCACAAAGGGGGACAATACTGGAGTTAGAAAACCTAGGAAAGAGATCAGGAGTCATAGATGCAAGCATCACCAACAAAATACAAAAGATAGAAGAGAGAATCTTAAGTGTAGAAGATACCATAGAAAACACTTACACAATGGTCAAAGAAAATGCAAAAAGCTCCTAACCCAAAACATCCAGGAAATCCAAGACACAATAAGACCAAACCTAAGGATAATAGATATAGAAGAGAGTGAAGAGTCCCAACGTGAAGGGCAAATAGATATCTTCAACAAAATTATAGAAGAAAACTTCCCTAACCTAAAGAAAGAGATGCACATAAACATACAAGAAGCCTATAGAACTCCAAATAGATTGGACTAGAGAAGACATTTCTCCCATTACATAATAGTTAAAATATCAAATGCACAAAACAAAGAATATTAAAAGCAGTAAGGGAAAAATGTCAAATAACATATAAAGGCAGACCTATCAAAATTGCACCAGACTTCTCACCAGAGACTATGAAAGCTAGAAGACCCTGGGCTGATCTCATACAGACCCTCAGAGAACACAAATGCTAGCCCAGAATACTATACCCATCAAAACTCTCAATTACCGTAGATGGAGAAACCAAGACATTTCATGACAAAAATAAGTTTACACAATATCTTTCCATAAATCTAGCACTATAAAAGGGAATACACAGAAAATGCCAATACAAGGTGGCAAACTACACCCTAGAGAAAGCAAAAAAGTAATCTTCTTTCAACAAACCCTAAAGAAGAGAGCCACACAAACATAATATTAACAGGAAGCAACAATCACTAGCCCTTAATATCTCTTAACATCAATGGACTCAATTCCCCAATAAAAAGACATAGACTAACAGACTGGATATGTAAACAGGACCCAACATTCTGCTGCATACAGGAAATGCACCTCAGTGTCAAAGACAAACATTTTACCTCAGAGTAAAGGGCTGGAACACAGTTTTCCAAGCAACTGGTCTCAAGAAACAGGCTGGAGTAGCCATGCTAATATTGGATAAAGTTGACTTTCAACCAAAAGTCACCAAAAAAGTCATACTCATCAAAGGAAAAATCTGCCAAGAAGAATTCTCAATTCTGAACATCTATGCTCCACATACAAGGGCACCCACATTTATAAAAGAAACTTTACTAAAGCTCAAAGCACACATTGTACCTCACACAATAATAGTGGGAGATTTCAAAACCCCACTCTCATCAATTGACAGATCAGGGAAACACAAACTAAACAGAAACACAGTGAAACTAACAGAAGTAATGGAACAAATGGATTTAACAGATATCTATAGAATATTTCATCCTAAATCAAAAGAATATACCTTCTTCTCAGCACCTCATGGTACCTTCTCCAAAACTGACAATAAAATTGGTCACAAAACAGACCTGAACATGAAAGAAAGATGAAATTTCAAGACCTGTAAGTCATATAAAGTACTCAGAAATTTCTGGTTGTTTGTGAGCCTAGAGGCTGCCTGGGGCTGAGAAAAAAGAAAAACAAACCTGGGTATGCCCTGTAGTTAGAACATTCCTGGAAACATCTTGACCAGAAAGATAAAGAGGAATGTGAGGACATAACAGGGCTATCTGAACTGAGTCAACAACTCACAGAACTCTGACACCCTGCACGTCCATGTAATTTTTCTGCTGATGTTTGAATAAGCCAATAGTGTGTCACTATGCTGAATTCCACACCCCTAAGCCCCTTACCCCATAAAAACCCCTAGCTTTAGAGCTTCGTGGCCGACATCCATTATCTCCTGTGTGGGATGTATGTCAGTCCGGAGCTCCATCATTAAACTGCCTCATGTGATTACGGCAAGATGGATTCTCATATTTCTTTGGGTGCTCTCTCATTCCTGAGACTAGAGTGGGGTCTTACAAACACACATAAGAAGACTGAAATAATCCCATGCCTCCTATAAGATCACTACAGATTAAGGCTATTTTTTTTTAAAGATTTATTTATTTATTATATGTAAGTACACTATAGCTGTCTTCAGACACTCCAGAAGAGGGCGCCAGATCTCGTTGCGGATGGTTGTGAGCCACCATGTGGTTGCTGGGATTTGAACTCTGGACCTTTGGAAGAGCAGTCGGGTGCTCTTACCCACTGAGCCATCTCACCAGCCCAAGGCTATTTTTCAATAGCAACAAAAACAACAGAAAGCCCACATACATATGGAAGCTGAACAACACTCTAGTCAATGATAACTTGGTCAAGGAAGAAATGAAGAAGGAAATTAAAGACGTTTTAGAATTTAATGAAAATGAAGTTACAACATACCCAAACTTGTGGGATACAATGAAAGCAGTACTAAAAGGAAAACTTATAGCTCTGAGTGCCTCCAAAAAGAAACTGGAGAGAGCATACATTAGCAGTTTAGCAGCACACCTGAAAGCGCTAGAATAAAAAGAAGCAAATACACCCAAGAGGAGCAGATGGCAGGAAATAATCAAACTTAGGGCTGAAGTCAACCAAGTGAAAACAAAAAGAACTATACAAAGAAACAACCAAACCAGGAGCTGGTTCTTTGAGAAAATCAACCCTTAACCAGACTAACCAAAGAGCACAGAGACAGTATCCAAATTAACAAAATCAGAAATGAAAAGGTAGATATAACAACAGAAACTGAGGAAATTCAAAAAATCATCAGATCCTACTACAAAAGCCTATACTCAACACAACTGGAAAATCTGGAGGATATGGACAATTTTCTAGACATATACCAAATACCAAAGTTTAATCAGGATCATATAAACCATCTAAACTGTCCCATAACCCCTAAAGAAATAGAAGCAGTCATTAAAATTCTCCCAACCAAATAAAAAAAAAAGCCCAAGGCCACATAGTTTTAGTGCATAATTTTATCAGAACTTCAAAGAAGACCTAATACTAATACTCTTCAAACTATCCCACAAAAGGAAACAGAAGGAACAGTACCCAACTTGTTCTATGAAGCCACAATTATGCTGAGTATTCTTCCTTGGAGACCGAACGGTTTCTGTCTAATCAGGAACTTGCCACAATTTCCTTTCTTAGCGGACTTCATAAAAGATTTTTTTTCTATTTCTAACATGTTTAATGGTCTAAATAGATTTTAAAAATTGTTTGAGTGCATATTACTTTTAGCTTCAGAAGATATCAGTATATTTAAGTATTATGAATTATTTTTATGACTTAAAAAATCAATACTGAGTTGCATATTTTAAAATAAATTTTCTTTGCTTAATAGAAAACAAGTACTGAAAAGAATTAGTCATGCAGATAAAGATCAAATAGTTACCACTCCACTGTTTTTAGTATGTAGATTATCTAGGCAAAAATAAGTTAACAAGAAATCTTTAAAAAGCACCATTGACTGTACAGTCATATCAGATATCTACAGAATTCTGTCCAGCAGCTGCAGCATACATGCTTTCCATTGTAGCTCATGAGATGTTCCATTAAATAAAATATCTCAGTCCCGATGTAAGTACTAACAAATCCCGAATAAGTGACAGTGCTGATCTCTTATATGTTATCAGATTACAGAGGACTTTAACTGGAAATCGATAGCAAGAAAAGCTGTAAAATACTTGAAGAATGAAGGGTACACTCCTGAATGATTATGCATTTTTCCCAGGTAAACACATAACTTACTCTTACTCGAAGCTTTGCTGATATTACTTTCACAGTCACATCTTATCTTGCATTTAAAAGTCCAGCTCTTCCCATCACACTACCTCCTCAGTCCCCACCCTTTGTTTTTATGGGCAGCAAAGGAGATGTTTCTGATTATGTAAATTCTTTTATGTCTGAATTAGATACTGCTTTTATGTATTTATGTGCCCCTCTGTATTTTTCATATCCCAAGATAGATGAGGCCAATTTGGGTACACTGTCTTCAAATGCATGATCTGTCCTGTTGGTCAAAGTCCATGTCCCACTTTCTGGCTAAGCAATAAAGAAAGTTAGCATTGCTAACGTGCTCAAGAAAGAGGATAGGTATATTGACTGAAAGAGTTTCTGTCAACTAGAATCACTTGTGAAAATCAACTTTAAAATCCATGGTTATTTATTGTGTCCTCAGGTAAGAAGTAAGCTTTTATTGCTTGTTTAATTATGTCTGCATAATTGAAATGATGCTGCTCTTCATTGTACCTTTCCTCAGTAGGACAGGTTGTCTTTGTCAATTAATATATGCATTTTCAGAACTTCCAACAATGTGATTTATAATTAATAAATTTGTTAAATAGCTGAATACATAATAAATGAGAAAACAGTACCACATATGCAAAGTAAAGCATCTCTGAGTAATTCGGTGTACTCTGAGTCTGTATACAAAGGTTTGTTTAATAAGTAAACTGGACTGTAGGCTCACTGAAATGTGTGCTCAAATTAAATAGATATCTGGAGAAGGTATAAAAAAATAGAAGTAAAGAACTATTTGTCCTAGCATGAGGCAGAACTGTTCAAAGCAAGGCCATTAGAATCCCAGCTACATCCTAATGGTAGCTGTCTCCATTTCCTGTGAATAGAAAAGCCAAAATTAATTCAAATTTAAAACAATGATCAAGAACAGAATACTCTTTAGTTAGAATATACTTTATTAAAAATAGCAGAGAACTTAAGAAATGAAAATATTAAGGAATTAAGTTCAAAAGAAGCAAAATTCAAGAACAAGATGCTAAGCTGATGGAAGTGATACTAAAAAAGAATTGAAAAGGTTGATAAACCGCTTTAAATATCTTAGATATAAGTAGGAGGCATTACAGTTGTCTACGGGTTTAGTTTGTTTTATTTACCTTCTCTTTGTGTTGGTATTGGCTTGATTTGTCATAATTATAGCTTATTTAAAATGAAAAATGCAATTAGTCTTATGGACATATAAAAACAGGCTAGAGATTTAGGACAGAACTTTACCTGTAACCAAATTTCATGTGTGCTTCTCCAGTCTTTATATTGTGATTATTTTCTTGATTTAACTCTTTAAACTGTTTAACTTTTTGAGAAAAGTTGAAAACAACAAATATTTGATAGCCTCTTGGGATAGTTATAACTCGGGATAGTTCATTATAAAGATTTTAATGTCTAAAACGTGATAGTTTCTTAAAGACAGGTTGTAACAGATAAAACATCAACAAAACAGACAAAAGCCAGAGTGGATACACCAAAATCTCAACTGAACTGTTTGTTTCAACAGAGAGAGAACAGACAATATCAGTTACTAGTAGCTCAAGCTCAGGGATGGGAGAGATGATTGCTAAATAATATAAAGCATCAGTTTGACAGAAGAAATAAGATTTAAGCATTTATTTTTAAGTCTATTGCAATGTTCATAGTGTGATGAATATAGTTAGCAATACTGCATGATATATTTCTAGATTGCCAAAAGTAAATATCTAAAACTGTCATCACAGAAAAAAAAAGCATTTGAGATGATGAATATGTTAATTAGCTTGATTTAATACTATGTGAAATTCATGAACTATAACATTACTTTTTACCATATACATTCTCAATTATAATTCTGCAATTGAAAATAAACATGGTTTGTAAAGGACAGACCATAGCATTGGGAAACATCTTCGCAAATTGCATAGCAAATGAAAGACATGTCTAGACTGTACAAAAACTCTTGAAAGTTAGTCAAAAAAGAAGACATGATACAATGGAAAATGAGCTAAGGATCTAGACACTTCTCCAATGGTTCAGATGTCAAAGGAGCACATCTACCTTGTCCAAGATGCAGATGTCCAAGAAACAAATGCTTGGGGTCATGTGTCATCAGAGAAACACAAGCCCAAACACTGATGAAGCATCCACTAAGATAGAGACCCAAAACACAGACAAGAAAGCCAGCTGTGGTGTCACACATCTGCAATTCCAGCACTCCAGAAGCAGAGGCAGGTGGGTCTCTAAAAATCTGAGGACAGCTGATCCACAGAATGAGTTCCAGGACAGCCAAGGCTGTGTAGAGGGAGCTTGTCTCAAAATACAAAAAAGTTCAGACAAGAACATTTAAAAGAACATATAGAAATGGGAGCCTTCATAGTAAGTGCAACATACTGCAAATGATTTAAGGCACCCCTCAAGGCTCTTGAGCAGTCTAAATGCAGTTACCAAATACATATAAACATATTCATATACATATAAACAAAAGCACTTGATTATGCAAAAATTGTACATAAGGTTTACTTATATACATTATATAAATTGCATATTTTATAAATTACTAATTGAAGTAAAAAGCTAAAAACATTTCTATGCCCTTCACCTGAAAATTGCTGAGTAATTTAGATAAAACCATAGTGGAATAAATAAAATTATATAATAGAAAGGAACAAAGTATGGATACATGCCTCAAAGTGGATAAAACTTAAGATGTGCTAGATGAAAGGAGCCAGTAGCAAAGTGCTGAGGATGATGTCATCTGATTATATAAGCTGTGTATTATAGGCAAACCTATAGAGATAGGAAATAGATTAACATCCTGGTACAAGAGAGTAAAGCAGGCAGGATCTGGAGTGACTGTTAATGGATCTGGGATTTCACTGGGGAATGATAAAGATGTTATAAGATTGGTTTTGATGGTGGTTGTGTAACTCCAAGTATACTAAAATTCATTTAACTGTGAATTTTTAATGGATGAATTTTATAGTATATGAGTTATGACCCAACATATCTGTTAAACAAAACCAAAAAATCTATACCTGAGATATGAGTTTATTATATCAGTCAAAAAGCAAAGAAATGGGAAATGCATGAAGAAAAACAGCACAATTGGGAATGGGGCTGAGCAACAAGAAATTTGTTTGGGAAATTGTATAAGTACTAAAACAGAAGCGATGCCTGAGGATGAAGCTCGACAGAAGACAGCTTACCTAGCATCTGTAAGGATCTTAGTTCAACTCCTGGTACTGAAAAAATATAGAATACAATTAACAATAAAATATAATATTTGCGACACAGTATCATTTACCTACTCACCAGGACTTTAAGTGATGGCAGGGGCATGAGAGATGATGCAAGCAGGCAAGTGCTTGCCAGGAAAGCAGAAGGACCTGAGTTGGTCCCCAGCATTCCTGGCATCCACATGAAAGCCAGTGTGGCAGCTGCAATCCCGGAACTGAAGAGGCATAGACAGGAGCATCACTGTTATTCTCTGTGAAGATTTCTGCCCATGGGTGGTGCTCTACTGAAAGTTCTACAGTAAGACCATCCAAATTTGATTCCTTAAGTATTGTTCCTAACTCTATGGAATGCAACTAGTATTTCTGTTTTATATAAAATATGTAACAAAAAAGCAAAAATTTCTCATTGTATACAGAAATAGGGAAAAAGTAATCTGGCCTTAAGAGTGCCCATCAAGTTTCTCAGTGATGACAGTTCTAGCAGTCATTTCACTGCTAAGAAACCAAAATTCTAGAACAAGGAAAAATAAAACAGATATGTAGAAAATTCAAGGTTAATGGGGGGGTGAGAAAAGAATCAGAAAATATGCTGTTGAGAGAAATTAATTCTTTGTTCGTCTGTCAGCTTTAAAATGGACACTAAAACTGCAAGTCTGCCATACATGCTGTGTATGTTGTAATGTCATATTATAGCACATAATAGCACATAATTAGGATCCAACATTCTCCAGCTTTACAGAGCGTTCCTCCCTTAACTTTGACAGGTTAATTAAGTAGTGCGAGCATTGTCCAGAACATTCCTAATAAAGTGGCAGTCAAGAAATAAAATGACATTCAGCATAAAGGAATAGAGGAGGAGGCATAACAGACCCATATTTCTTGGGCTGTGGGAAATGTATGCAATGAAAGAAAGGAGATAAATGAATAGTGGACAGACCCTTGGTGCCCATGAGATGCTTAGCAGCAGAAGGTGCAAGGCATTTTAACAAGCAGATGAAGCATTTGACCAAAAATGTATTACCAGTAATTCTACAAGTAATGAAAGAGGGTGGCTAGGTTCTGTCATATATCTTGTAGACAGGGAATAATTTCCCTATCCTTACTCCGGTAGAACTTTCAGGAGCAACTCCAAAATAATACTATTATACTTTACAAATCTACATAATAATGAAGACTGGCACCTGCAGTTTCCTTACCCCCCTCCCCCACTCCCAGCTCCGACTATTCACAGAGGCTTTCAGGAAAGAAACTGAAAATAAAATAAAATAAAATAAAATAAAATAAAATAAAATGAAATGAAATGAAATGAAATGAAATAAAATAAAATAAAATAAAATAAAATAAAATAAAATAAAATAAAATAAAATAAAATAAAATAAAATCTTCTCTGTAGTTAGTTCATTAATTGAACAGCCCCAGAATGGATGGTCTTTCTCTCCACAGAATACCCACATGGTGTTTCAACCAAGTACATTTGTAGGAAGAAGAAAAAAAAACTGGGCTTCTCTACTCTATTCTGGAGACCCAGTGGGCACCAAGGAAAAACAGACATCTTTAACATGAACAGCAGACTTCTTTAACATGTAAAGCACAAAGTCTCAATGGGGGATAATGAGAAGAAAGGCTATTTCACACAGTACCACTTAATGATACCAGAAATGGTAAACAACTTCTAACATAAGATAAGTATCATTTTTGAAGACTAGTAGACGGTGGATTTTATTGACTTTGCAATTTAAATATATGTATATTTACTTATGCATGTATCTCAACAACTATTTCACATCATAATTAGGCAATTACTAATGGTAAATAAAATCATTTCTTAAAGCAGCTCAGAGTCTATAGGAAAAGCAGTGAATGCACTGTCCCCTTCCGACACACAACCTAATTACAGTGATGTGATAAATCACAATGTAATGTAATGGATATAATCTGAGTATTATTTAAGAAAAGGTTAACTGTCTAGAAGAGTCTAGCTCCCAAAGCAACATCAAGATCTTAAAAAGAAGTCACTAATACAAGTTCATGTGCATATGTACACTTTGTTAAGCAAGAGAGAAAAAACTGCAATTAAAAACTATGGAGACAGCCGGGCGTGGTGGCGCACGCCTTTAATCCCAGCACTCGGGAGGCAGAGGCAGGCGGATTTCTGAGTTCGAGGCCAGCCTGGTCTACAAAGTGAGTGCCAGGACAGCCAGGGCTACACAGAGAAACCCTGTCTCGTAAAACCAAAAAAAAAAAAAAAAAAAAAAAAAAAAAAACTATGGAGAAATTTTGTGTGTGTGTGTGTGTGTGTGTATATATATATATATATATATATATATATACACACATATCCCATTTCAATGCATCAAGCATTGATAGTAGGACTCTAGTTGTATCATTAGAGTTAGTTCCTGGTAACCTACAGGTACAGTGAACTCTGTTTTCAATCTGGGGCTGTTACTGGAAATGTACTTTAAGTGGATGGGTGGTTTGAATAGAAATGGCCCTCATAGACTCCTTTGAATGCTTGGCCATAAGAGGTGGCACTATTAGGAGGTGTGGTCTTGTTGGAAGAAGTGTGTCACTGTTGAAACTAGCTTTGAGATTTTATATGTTCAAACTATGCTCAGTGTGGAACAGTCTCTCTTTGCTGCCTATGGATCTGGAAGAACTCTCAGCTTCCTCTCCAGCACCATGTCTTCCTGCACACCTCCATGTTTGCCTCCATGATGATAGTGAACTTAACCTCTGAAACTGTAAGCCAGCCCCTCTTAAATGTTTCCTTACATGAGTTGCCACAGTCATGGTGTCTCTTCACAACAATAAAACTCTAAGCCAGAGGTTAAAACTTAATGATGCTACAAGCAGCGAGGTGCTATAACCTGGATAATTTTGCCAAGGTTACCATTGAGCCATCTCCAACTCCTATGACTACCCAACCCTGACCTCTGGAAGGAGACTGTATATAACCAAGTCTTCTTATCAGAAATTCACTCATTATCATAGGAAAATCCACAGCAGAGTCTCTGTTCAGAGGACCCAGGATCTAGTAGTAGCTACTACATAAGGGTTTTTACACAAGACATAAAGTAAATTAAGTCTGTTTTAAAAAGATGGAGGAAGCCAGGCTTGGTGGCGCATGCCTTTAATTCCAACACTTGGGAGGCAGAGGCAGGCAGATTTCTGAGTTCCAGGACAGCCAGAGCTATACAGAGAAACCCAGTCTCAAAAAATAAATAAATAAATAAATAAATACATACATACATACATACATACATACATACATACATAAATACATAAATACATAAATACATAAATACATAAATACATAAATACATAAATACATAAATAAATATAAAATAAAATAAAATAAAATAAAATAAAATAAAATAAAAAGATGGAGGAGGATAACAACAAAGAGGACAAGGAGGAGGGGAAAGAGGAGGAGGAGGAGTATGTCTTAATTAGGGTTTACTGCTGTGAACAGACACCATGATCAACACAACTCCTATAAGGACAACATTTAATTTGGCTTGGCTTACAGGTTCAGGGGGTCAGTCCATTAGCATCAAGACAGGAGGATGGCAGCATCCAGACAGGCATGGTTCAGGGGAAGCTGAGGGTTCAACATCTTCATCTGAAGGCTGCTAATGGAAGACTGGCTTCCAGGCAGCTAGGGTGAGGATCTTGAGCCCATACCCACAGTGACACACACCTGTTCCAACAAGGTTTCATATCCTAGTAGTTCCATTCCCTGGGCCAAGCAGATACAAAACACATCACATTCCCCTCCCTGGCCCCCAAAGGCTTGTTCAAACATATGAGTTTATGGGGGCCATACCTATACATAGTATAATGTAAAATACATTTATTCCAACTTGCAAAGCTCTCATAGTCTGTAACAGTCTCAACAATGGTAAAAGTTCAAGGTCTCTTCTGAGATTTATCCAATCACTTAACTGTAATCCCCAAAGCAAAATAGGAACCAGCTTGGCAAATTCCAAAGTTTGCATCTCCATGTCTGATGGCAAAGCAGTCTTCAGATCTCCACCTCCTTTTTCATCTTTTTTGATTACAACAAAGTTCTTCCTCCTGGGCTGGAGCCACTCCCTGTTAGCAGCATTCCTCAGCAGATACCTCAAGGCTCTGGCATCTCAAACATCGTGTGTCCTCCAAGGCAACTCCAATGTTATAGCTTCTTGTTTCAATGTCTGGGATCCACACATGATCTTCTGGATTCCTTCAAAAAGGATTGGGTCACTTCTCCAACTCTGCCCTCTTGTAGCACTCTAGGCTCTGGCTGACTCCACTCTACTGCTGCTTCTCTTCTTGGTGGTCATTCTGTGGTACTGGCATCACCAATATACTGGGGTCTTCTGATGCAACTAGGCTTCACCGATAGTCTCATAGGCTCTCTTTATGATGCCAAGCCTCAAATCCTTTGCAAAACCCCTTCAGTCCTGGGCTGTCAATTGAGACTGCACTTTCGCCAATGGCCTTCCATGGCCTCTCATAGTACCAAGCCTCTATTGCTCTTCATGACCCCTTCATGCCCTCAAAACCAGTACCACCTGGGTGACTCTTACACATTGCCAAATACAGCTGCAACAAGAGGTACAACCTTGGCTATCTTTGGAACACAGCTTCTTTGTGCTCTCAGGAAACAGTGTCCAAAAGATTTCACCTCAGTGATGCTGCTCTCTTCTTAATCGCTGCCAGTTTTTTAGCTCCAGCTAACCAGCATCAATTGTCCCAGTAGGCTCCTTCTCCACTTGACTATAAAGCCAGAGCCACATGGTCGAAGCTGCTGAGTACTGCTGCTTGCAGGAGCTGGAACATGGCCCCCTTGTCCTATTACATTATCACTAGTTTTCTGTTTCCCAACTCTTTCACTGCCTAAGCTCCTGGGTCTTGTTCTATAGGTTGATCTTGAACTCAGAGATATACATGCCTGTCTCCTGGGATTAAAGGTGTGTGTACCACTTTGACTGGATCTAAACTTAGCTGGTTGAGATGTTGCCCCAAAGCCCTACTCCCTTAATCTGCTATTTTCTAGAACGTAGGATTCAGTTCCATTTCACTTCCTGATGCCCCTTTAATACTCCAACCATATATTTTATACTTTTCCTTTCTCAGCTTGCTGCACTTGTTTAAAATGCCCTTCATGAGATATAACCAGAGAACAAAGTCTATATTGGGCATTTCTCAGACTTCCTTTGTCAATGCAATTAATCTGAGTCTCTTCACCTTAGCTTCAGGTAGACTCTTCAGACAAGGGCAAAAAGTTGCCATGTTCTTCCCCAAAATACTACAAAAATGGCCACATATTGAAATTCTCCACAGAAACCTCTTGGGCCAGGTCTGCACAGTTCAAATCACTCTCAACAACAAAGTCTTCCATATTCCTACTAGGATGGCCCCTTGAACCCCATTTAAAGCATTCCACCGCTTTCCAAATACAAAATCCCCAAATCTTGCGCGCACCCGACTCGCCAGCAAGAACGACGCTGCAACAGGATCCTTCTGCACATGTATATTGGGAGAGCTTGATTGCAGAGGCGAAGAGACCCTAAGCCCAGAACTGGTGCTGCTTATATAGGCCTAGGAGAGGCATGTCTCACACCCGGATTGGTTATGCATGGGTTATGCTTACCACCTCATTTGCATGTCTACATCTGATTGGTTAACTTGTCTCTCATCTGATTGGTTAACTTGTCTCTCATCTGATTGGTTAACTTGTCTCTCATCTGATTGGTTAATTTTGGTTAATTCTCAAAACCTCATCTTGGCAAAAAAACTTTACTGCCTATGTATGCGTGGTGGCCAGTGGAAGCCAGTGCCACCCTGCAACGGCACATGTGGCTTCCCACACCCAAATCCATATTCTTCCAAACAAAAATATAGTCAGACCTATTACACTAATACCTCAGTCCCTGGTACCAACTTCTGACTTAGGGTTTTATTTCTGTGAACAGACACCATAACCAAGACAACTCCTATAAGGACATTTAACTGGGGCTGGCTTACAGGTTCAGAGGGTCAGTCCATTATCAAGACAGGAGCATGGCAGCATCCAGGCAGGCATGGTGCAGGGGGAGCTGATGGTTTAACATAACAGCTGAAGGCTGCTTATGAAAGACTGGCTTCCAGGCAGCTAGGGTGAGGGTCTTAAAGCCCACACCCACAGTAACACACTTATTCCAACAAGGTCACACCTCTGGGCCAAGCATATACAAAACCATCACAGAGGAGAAGGAGGAGGAAGAAGAGGAGAAGGAGGAGGAGGAATTAGAATGGATATTTGAGCAAGTTTCATTAAACATGTTCAAAATTTTCACTTAATTAAGCAATAGCAATACATCAACAGCTTTATGAAGTTGTTAATTTGTCTCATTTCACATTCATGAGCAGCATCTATATGAAAATATAATAAACACTATTTTTTTAAATAACCACAGGTTATTTTCAATCAAGGACATATATTAGTCTCTTAAATACTAAAGATTCTAAACAAATTTGTGCTGTTCAGAATCTCATTTTAAACCTGTTTCCATTCTAGTAAAATTCCATGACTAAACACTCAGTGCACTCAAGCCTATTTAACTACATATGTTACTATGAGCTGGCAGTGAGTCAGCACCCAGTGTCTCATTTACCTTGACTGGCAAAATCAATTTTGTGTTTATTGGCCTGATCTGACATCAGGGTAGAAACAGAGGCTTGCTAGGGGGTCAAGAAGGATAAAAAATCTGTTCATGGAAGGTCTACTCTTTTTATTTCTTATTATTTTCATTTCTCATCATACTCTAATTGACCAAGTACCTGCTGGTGCAGATAGATGCATTTGATCCAGATAGATCCAGACCCCTACATTTGCTTGCCCTGGACAGAAACACTTTCAGTTTCAAAGTTGCTTTTTATGATGATTCTAATAAAAAAAAAAATTGGTGGCCTCAAAGATACTTCATTAGATATTAAACTTTTCTGGTGCCACAATGGGGCAGAGGAGGGAGGGGAAGGTAGGAGGATAAAGAGAATGAGGAAGAAGGGGGAGAAGGAGAAGAAAGAAGAGCAGCAAATGCTGGTGTACATGTGGGGAAAGGAGAACACTTATTCTCTGCTACTGGAAGTAAAAATTAGTTCAGCCATTATAGCCATCATTGTGAAGGTTTCTCAAAGAAACTAAAACTGGATCTGCCATATGATCCAGCTTCATGACTCTTGAATATATCTAAAGGATTCCATACTCTACTTGAGATGCCTGCTCATCTATGCACATTGCTGCATTCAATAGCCAGGGAATGGAAACAACCTAGGCAACACCACTTTACGGGTCAAAAAAGATAGCTCAATGGGTAAAGTGGTTTATAAGTAAGTCTGAAGTACCAGTATGAGGAGGGATAAATAACGTTAAAGACAGTACAGTCATATGGGAACCTATAAAAAAAAGCCTCCCTAAAATACTGAGAGAGAGAGAGAGAGAGAGAGAGAGAGAGAGAGAGAGAGAGAGAGAGACAGAAAGAAAGAAACACAGAGAGAAACAGAGAGAGAGAAACACAGAGAGGGAGAAACAGACAGAGGAACATATACACACAGAGACACACAGTACATATGTATACACACACACACACACACACACACACACACACACACTCACACTCACATGAAGGCTTAAAACAGATTTACACTATAACAGAGCAACAAGGCCCCAATAAGACATCAGATGCCAACTAGTAAGAAATCCAGTGCCAGGAACAGATTACTTCTTTTGGAGTCATTACCCCAGTGAGACTCCCTAGGCTGCTAAGCATGGCTATTGCTGTTGCCCTTGGTTATACTCTCTCTCCAAACCTGACCTGAGGATACCCCATGCCTGAGCCACCATGGGGAAATCAAGTTGGTGTCTCCTGGAACCTCCATCCACACTGGCTCCTTTTCATAGTGCCACAAGGTGGTATTTGTGCACACTCCTAGAGGAGAAACGGAATTGTCAATCATACTCAACTGTAAACCTTGAAAGCTACAGTAGTGACTAGCCTGGAAACACATGCCCAGTGATGCTATAGTGACAGAAACATGGGAATAACCAGACATTTTCTCATTGGATTTTCATGCCATACCTCAAAATGAAACCTACATCCAGCACTGTTATCAGGCCAAGGAATATAGCTATACAAGCCACAGGCCCTAAAGGAGAAACTACTGCTATTGTTTTGCTAAATATATATGGTATTAAGCCAATTCCTCAGGGCTTATTGTTATACCTATAAATCAATGTATTGCTCATCCCTCACCTGAAATGCTTCTGTTTGCAGTCAATGATAATTAATACAGAGATTCATTCCTAGACAGTGTGCAGAAAATAAGAAACTGCAGAATGCTCAATACTGAAGGGAACATATGTTCCACAACTCTTCTGCCCATCATCAGAGATCATTGCAGAAGAGAAAGCAGAAAAGATTTAAAAGCTAGGGGTGGTAGATGCCTATAAGGAAAAAATATCTCTGGACAAAGCAACACAGCTTCACATGTGGACTCACAGTGGTTTTGACAATATGAACAAAATCGGCAAAGCCCAAGCCAAACCAAATCCCAACATGAAGATGAGATTTGAGCATGGAGTCCTACCTCTAGCCATGATGCTATTTGTAATTGTTAGCTACTAGGAGAAACAGCAACTGTTCTAAGAACGTAGCTGCTGGCAAATCAACTGTGCTCCAGTTGAGAGCACACATCCAAGAATATTTGGGCATCGCCAACTAGTCTTAATGAGCAAGAATGACACAAAGGTTGGGTGGGTAGGGATGACCAGGGTGCACTAGGAAAGAATGAAATAACTATGATCAAAATACATTGTATGAAATTCTCAAAGAACTAATAACATGTAAATAATAAAAAATGGTTGTAGAAGAAAGTTGAGATAGATCTGTGACAACAGGTAGGAAACTGAGCTGATGCCTCTGTTGGTTTTGTTCTCTACTGGTCTGCTTAGAATCAGAGGTGAGCTCCCATGGCTTAACTGACCGCTGTGGGATATGAGAGCATCATCCCCATCCATCTTTCCATTGCATCACATTGTTTATGTCTAGTAGAAGGCATGAATTTATCTGCCATGGGAATTGTAAGGATTTACACCGAGAGCCAAGCCAGCTCATGAACCTGAAGTTTTTGGTAAGTTGTTTACACATAAAACTCTGAGGAGCAGCCTCAGAATATTTTTTTTAATCTCTGAAAACATCTTACTGTAAAGATTATGCCCAATCTAGTCTTCCCTATATTATAGAATTGTTTATTTAGCTGTGTTCCGAAGTCTCACAGGTTTGTCTTTTACTTTGTCATGGTTTGAAGAGGTGTGACTCACATATTCATGTGTATGAATGCTTGGCCCATGGGGAATGGCACTATTGGGAAGTGTGGTCTTGTTGGAGGAAGTGCATCACCATGGGGGTGGGCTTTGAGGTCTCCTCCTCTTTTTCTTTGGCTCCACACAATATGGAAGAAAGCCTCCTTCTGGCTGCCTGAGGAGGACAGAGTCCTCCTGGTTGCCTTCAGATCAAGGCTTAGAACTCTTGGCTCCACCAGCATAATGTGTGCCTGTACTCTGCTATTTTTCCCGCCATGATAATAATGGACTGAACCTCTGAAACTGTAAGCCAGCTCCAATTAAATGTTTTCCTTTATAAGAGTTCTGTTGATCAAAGGGCATGGTGGTGCACGCCTTTAATCCCAGCACTTGGGAGGCAGAGGCAGGTGGATTTCTGAGTTCAAGACAAGCCTGGTCTACAAAGTGAGTTCCAGGACAACCAGGGCTACACAGAGAAACCCTGTCTCAAAAAAAAAAACAAAAACGAAAACAAAAAAACAAAAAAACTAAACAAACTAACAAACAAAAAGAGTCCTGTTGATCATGGTGTCTCTTCACAGCAGTAGAACCCTAATTGAGACAGCTTTCTTCTACAAAAAGAAAAAGGAGAAGGAGAAGAAGGAGAAAGAAGAAGAAGGAGAAGAAAAAGTAATGACCCAATGGATTTAATGGCATAAAACCATCATACAGACGGTTTTTGTCATAAAGTTGGGGAAGATATTTTTATTGATTGCTTTTATGTTCATGATGAGTTTTCATTTCACTCTGCTTTTCCCAAAACAGAAAATGGCATTTACAATAAACTTCCAGAAATCGATCTTGTGATATTGTGGAATTAGTCCATTTATTTTAACTTAGGAGAGACAGAAGTCAGGTGAAATTTTCTGCACTTAGGCACATACAACTCAGGAAAATATTACCCATTTCTGAAAAGGTTCCATCACTCATGCCTGCGCTGTCTGTGCTAATTGTGCAGGGTTTTACAATTATCTCACGGTTGCAGTCAGCTTAATTGAAAGGAATGACAGAGCTTAAACTTAGCTTTAAATTGAGATCAATATTACTGAAATAGTGCATTTGACCTTGGCTAAAACTCTCCCTCTGGCAAAGATCAAAAAGTAGTGTGTTGCTCAAAAGGATATATGATCCTTGTTACGCATGTTCAAGATTGAAAATAAATGACTAGTGAAAATTTCTGTAGGTGTTTGATACAACGTCTTACTGTGTCCCTTAGGTTTGCTTCAAACTTATCTACCACTTACCATCAACTCCTGAGTGCTAGGCTTGTGAACATGAATCTGCATACCCTGCAAGTTATACTTGTGGGACTTTGGTTCTTGTTTTCTTCTAGAGGTAGATACAGAATCTAGGTCCTTGCATTCTGCCACTGACATACCTTGTTAGTCTTTGACTTCTTACATCAACCTTCAAAAAAAACTTGCTTCCAGAGGTGGTGGCAGGAAGGTCATCATGTTACATGAAACAAAGAAGACTCAGAAAGACAGACATCACATATTTGCTCTGTGAATTAGACAGATGGAATGCTGGAATGTAGAAAGGACATGACTTGGAAAAGAAAGGGGCTTTGTGAGAGGGCAGGACAGACAAGGTAGAAGGTAATGGTGGACATGCACACAATCAGAGCATTTTATAGGCATGTATGAAACATAATAAAATGCATTGTTTTATAGAATTAATATACACTAATAAAAGCATCTATTAAAAAAAGGAAAGAAAAGAACTTATAAAAAGGAAAGAAAAGAACTTATAAAAAGAACTTGGCCGGGCGTGGTGGCGCACGCCTTTAATCCCAGCACTCGGGAGGCAGAGGCAGGCGGATTTCTGAGTTCGAGGCCAGCCTGGTCTACAAAGTGAGTGCCAGGACAGCCAGGGCTACACAGAGAAACCCTGTCTCGAAAAACCAAAAACTAAATAAATAAATAAATAAATAAATAAATAAATAAATAAATAGAACTTGTTTGTAGTCCTTGAACCAGTCTTGAAC
Organism: Mus caroli; assembly: GCF_978045245.1. Taxonomy (NCBI): domain Eukaryota; kingdom Metazoa; phylum Chordata; class Mammalia; order Rodentia; family Muridae; genus Mus; species Mus caroli. Next base: position 62,195,869 of record NW_028227272.1, on the reverse strand, counting down.
TTCAGACCTGATTCTGATGAGATTCTCACAAAGACCCAGGCCTCTCCAGTGTTATTCAGTATCTTTTGAAGCCATCTAAGGTGCTCCTTCTATATCATCTTCCATTCATCCAGAGAAAACCTGCTGAGGGCTAGGATGCTGTCCTCACTGCTAGCTTAAGTATCTGTGCACTGAATAACAATGGGATCCCTCTAGGGCGCTAGGTCCTACTGCAGTGTGCAAGGTGCCGTTTTCAGTTTTCATCACAGAACCCAAGCAAATTCATTTCTTGCAGTAGCAGCAGCGGCCAGCAGCGAAGCATCTGAAAACTTAGATGTCTTTTGCATTACAGGTGTGGTCTTTCCTATAGCTTCACTTAATGAAGTCTGTTCCAGTAGGCTTGTTCTCGAATTGCTGATTCCAATTGCAGGAGTCCACATCTGTCATCTGAAAATATGCACAAACTTGAGATCTGCAGTTTTCCACATTTCAAGCTGGTTCCTATTACCTTCTTAAACTGAAGAAGAAAACCTATTGGGCTTGTACATTTTCAGAATATCTTTGTATCTCTTGAGGGCAATGTCACTGCAGAAACAGTAGCAGGTCGAGACATTCTCAATCTGCTTGTTGAGGTGGTACAACCTTGCACTTTATGGCTGTCACTAAGAAGATTTGTTGTACAATATGCTGGAGGTAAAACCGAGATGGTCAATACAATAGCAAGGAAAATGACTTCGCTCTACACCGAGTGTCATAAATCTCAACGTCCGCCGTATTTCCTAAATAAGTAGCCATATATTTATATTGACATATATTTATGAGGGATGGGGCTAGAGCTATGCAATTTGAAACAGGGAAGTGAGCGTTAGGAAATATGGAAATGAATAAAAATGGGAGGTAAATGCTAACACTGATCTGAAATCGCCACGATTCAGCTAACATTTACCGAGTACAGAGTGCCAGGCCTTATGCCTATAGACAGCATCTCATTTAAATATATGATGCCAGGGAACAAAGTTGGCGTCACCAACAGAAGGAACATGGGCTGGAAAACACAGGCTTGGTTTATAAGGCAGATTTCTAAAAATTCACTTTGGATCATAGGAAGCGCGGGCATGCGAGAGAAGAGCAAAAAGTCTATCTCTGTGATAGGGTTTCCCCAGAAAGATAAATCTACAGTCAGCCCTAGGGTACAACTCTATCGTGGTTGGGTCCACCATTGGACAGTGGGTATAGCTCTGCCCAAGAAAGTCTGTGCCTTATTGGCTCCCAGTGGGGACCTGCTTAAATTTTGTAAAATGTCTACCTTCCAGGAAACAGTCACATTCCAAGGTCAAGATAGATTTTGGCAGTTCCTGGCAGGGTGATGAAACCCCTGTAAAGAGCTATGACATACAAATGTGGAAAGAAAGAAGGAAGAAGGAGGCGGAGGGGAGATAAACAACAGCAAAACAGCAAAGGTCAAATACCCTTTCAAGGTCACATCCCGGGAAAGCAATGGAGGGAGTTTTATTACAAGATGTCTCTGGCATGAACCACCAAAAAGAAACAAAATCAACCTTGATTCAGTACCTTACCACCCCACCCCACCCTACCCCCGCTTCCTTTGCCCTCAACTCTAATTTTTTCCAAGAAATGCCTACTTTGTGAAATTGTGAGTAAACAGATCTCGGGGCCATCTACTAAGGCACTCTCCAAAACTGTTGCCTAAAATGCCTATGTACCCGTCATCTGACCCTCGCTTTATTTCCACCCATCCTTAGAGGTTTTAAGACGCAAATGAAGGAAGGAGTCCGTCCAAGGATGAAAAGTTAAGGGAAACAAGATCGTTTTCTTTAAGCTATTTGCAGAAAGGTGCTTCGCGTCATTTCCAGATTTCCCGAACAGATAATCTCCAAGGTATCAGTGGAGTTAAACGGACGGGACTTTTTCCCTCCCCCTCCCTTCTCCAAGCATCAGTCCAAGGAGAGGGAGGGGACGAAAGAAGACACTGGGAGGAGGAGGAAAAGTGGAAGAAGCTAGAAGAGCGAGGTGCTGAGGTGATTCCCGGGGCGTCGGCCCTCGAGTGGACTGGCGTCTGGAACCCGCCCTAGAGCTGCGCCCCAAGCTGCAGCGCGCAGTCAGCTCGCCACCAAGAGCAGCCGGGACGCGCTGTTGTTGCCGGAGAACGAACGCGGCGGGCTAGAGACCAGAGCCCCTTAGCTTCGCTCTGGTGAGTACGCGGAGCTGCCCTGGGCACAGGAAAGCGCGCGGCGGGCGGCGAGCGGTGGGAGGCACGGGATGGTCGGGCCTGGAGGCGGAGGTGGAGGGGTTGGGGGTGACAATTCCTTCCCCCCTGCTACTTTGATGGAACCGCAAAAACTGAAGCTCGCTGTCTCTGCTTCCTGAGGGCTAACTTTGGGGGAAAAGCAGGATCCTGGGTGGAGCAGGTGGTCTTCAGTGCATGGAGGGACCTGGTCCCAGACTCTGGGAGAGAGGTGTGGGTTCCAGACCTTGACGCCAACACCCTAGTGAGGGTGCAGGTATCCAGTGAGCTTGCCAAGGATAGAAGCTAGGATGTGCAGAAACCCAACTAGAGGTCAGGAGTGTCATCGAATCCATCACTTGGTCATATCTGGAGATGGATCAAACAGAAAATGATAAGATCTGTGTAGGAGTTTGGGAAGGTGTAGACGAAAAAGCGTTGGTAGTTTTCCAACTTTACTTTCCCGTGGGTCGGGACTGATGAGGTAAAGCTCCAAACAGACCCTCACCTAGCTCCACAAAGTCCCTAGCTGCTGCAGGGGCTTGCCTAGGAAAGATTTGTTGGTCTCTTCTTGTTTACAGGGACCAATAGGCAAAGAAAAGGAAGGGATGGCAGAATGAGGGGCCATCCTCTTGTTCCCGGTGCTTGTACCCAAAAGGGGCTGAAAGACCCTTAGCTGCATGCCAAGGGTGAGGAATGAAAGAAAGGAGAGAAGCAAGCATATGCCCAGAGCTTGGCAGTTGGGCTGCCTTCGGTGTAGAATTTGGTTTGGCCACTGGGTAGGAACATGGACTGAAATGTCCTGGCACGCATCTGAAGAAAACACTGAGGTAAAGACTTGTTTTCTCCTATAGCTAAGTGGTTCCTGAGGACGTCAGTGATTAATACAGGGTGGTGATAAGATGCAGGGTGGTCATTGGAGAAGGAATAACAGGTAGCCTGCCCAGCCCTCAAGTTTTTCTGGAGGACCTAAGACCTTGTCATTCACCTGCATTTTAAAGGTGCTAGTACCCAGACCCACCCACCCCCAAATGTTTTCAAATGAATTATATTTCTATCCCGTTTACATATACATCTGTGAGCCTAGAGTTGGTGATCAACAATATGGTGATATTCACATGTGATTTGCCCTAAATGTCTGTTTATGGGGAGACAGGCAGAAGGAACTTGGCTGTCTTCCACTGAGGGAACGGCAATCCCACACAGCCGAGGGAGATTGAAGAAGCAGCCCTTCTCTGTGGCTTTCAATGACCCCCGTCTCCCCAGTCTGTAAATTTGAGGGCAAGTGCTAATATCGCTCCTCCCAGCTGTCTCATAAGATGTAGTCCTTGCCTTTGCCGGTCTTACTCAAACCTGCCTGCAGTCCCATAAAGAAAACTGTTGCTTGCTGAGCTCGCTCAAAGGTGGTCTTTTCATCTTTGTGTAGGGTGTTCTTCAAAGAACTAAGATGTTTCTGGACAAATGCTGTCCGTACCTGCCTGGTATTAGTCATGAGTTTCCAGAGTTACCATATAACTTAGTTTCTCATTTTTATCAAAGAAATTTTAGTAAAATTTCCCACTTACTCCTTGATGTGTCATATGTTCAAGGTTCATCCACTTAGGCTTATTGCAGAGCTAATGGCTATATGCACCACACAAGCTGTTCCACTCTGACAGACCACCAAGGGCTTTGTTTATTTAGGGTGAAGATGTTAGGAACAATGCAGGGGTTGCCCCTTGCTTCCTCAGGGGGCCTCCATGCAGAGCGCTGAATAGGCTCTTTTTATTCTTTAAGATAAATAAAAACACTCAACTTGTTTGTTAGGAGTTCTTAGATAGGCTGTTCTTATAAATGCTACCACAGAACTGATCACAACAGCTCATCTCTCTGTAAGGAAAGGCCTGGTTTTCGCAAGACATTTGGCACATGTGTTTTTTTTTTTTCCATAGGCTTTCCAACATTAAACCATCTTCATGGAAAGTACAGATGTTGAAAGTTCTCTTCTAGCGAAAGTGGTCTCTTCTGAAATGGCTAGCTGTCACTGAAACAATTTCAAGGATGTTTGAAGGACACTCTCTAGGATATTTCTACAAAACACACAACATAAGACATAGCAGACACATTTTTTTACATCTATTTTATGTGCATGGATCTCTGTTCACAATGGGCTTGTGGTACTCACAGAGGGCAGAAGAGAGGATCGGAATCCCTGGGACTAGATTGACAGATGGTTGTGAGCTGCCACCTAGGTGTTAGGAATTGAACCTTAAGACCTCTGGAAGAGCAACTAGTGCTTTTTTTTAACTGCTGAGCCATCCATCCTTCGAGTCACTGAACATAATATTTTTAAATCGATGGCAGGATTCTCTTCTTCACTGTCAATTTCATAAGAGGGAGCGATGCTTTTTGAGCAGAAAAAAAATGACACAATGATTGCTACCAGGTCATGTGATCCCTATGGAGGTATCTATAGTCATCCAACACAGACCCACATAGAACCTTGGCCCCTGTGCTATCACAGAAATGATCCAGCCACTGGAAATTATAACAAGAAATGTTTCAGAGCCAAGGGAGGCACATAAGATGGCCAAGATGACATCAATGCGTACGCCTGAGTATTTGAGAGTTGAGACTGTTTGGATCTGACAACCTCCCACTTCCTTCAGGGTCTTATCTTCTCTCAGCTATGATTTGCGGCCTTTTAACCCACAGTATGGGATTTCCCTTTGTTTCTGTGTATGTGGGAAACAATAAAGGGTTTTTTGTTCTTGTTGTTGTTGTTGTTGTTGTTTTGTTTTGTTTTGTTTTGTTTTTCGGCAGGAAGTGTTTTACCAGGATACCCTTACTGTGGCACATAGCTCATCCGTGGGGAGGTAGAACCCACAAGGAGGTTGTCAACGTTGCTTAACATAGTCTTTAGCCAGGGGTAACCCCTGAAAGTAGTGAGAAGCAGTGGGGTTTGGATGTATTCAGAGATAAAAGAAGCAAGAATTGACAGACTGGTACAGTTGATGACAGAGGAGAGGAATCAGAGTTCCTGCCAAGGGGTGTGCGTTCAGCCTCTGGAGAATACAGTCGCTGCTGGGCAACGTGGGAGACTGGCAGGGACGAAGCCTTTCTACGGGCTTTATGGACATCTTGACACAAGCTTCACTGGGTAGTTGGGACAGAGCTCAGAGGAAAAGTTAGAGTTTGAGATAAAAATATGAATCACGCATACATAAATGGCATTGAAAACAAGTGGGAAAACAAGAAAACATATTCAGATGATCAAACAGTCTAGAACAGTCCAGAACATTGAAGACTGTAGGACCAAGGTAAGAAAACTAGGGAGTAGCAATCAGAAGATTCAGGAGAGCTGCAGAAATGTGTGAGACCAGAGACATCAAAAGATAAAAAATACATTAAAAAGGAAGAAAGTTCTTACTAGCTATGTCCAGTGCTGCAGAAGGGTTGAGTGATGTGAAGACAAAGAATTATTGGAGAATTTAAATGACCCTCGGGTTAGTCAAATTTCCGTGACTGTATCAAAATAACTGAGAATACAGTACAGGGGAATGCCAAGGCCAAGAAGTGGGAGTGGGTGGGTAGGAAAGTGGGGCGTGAGGGTATGGGGGACTTTTGGGATAGCATTGGAAATGTAAATGAAGAAAATACCTAATTAAAATAAAATTAAATTTAAAAAAAATAACTGAGGATAAACCAATTTTCAGAGGTTGCAGTCCCTGATAGCTGAGCCCTGTTGCTTTGGGTCTATGTAGCACAGTGCATCCATCACTGAGGGTGGGAGCTGTTGGCATTTAGTCTAGGCTCTGCCCCACAGTTGCCTGGCAACAGTCAGGTGTGTCTGACTCACTCTAAAAGGGGATGCTTGCCCCCTCCTCACTCTCTTGCTCTTGCTCTCTCCTCTTGCTCCTGCTCCCTCTCTCTCCACATTCCCCTCCCCACCTCTCCTCTGCCTTTCTCTCAAACTCCTCTGCCCATGCCCTGAATAAATTGTATTCTATACTATACCATCGAGTGGCTGGTACCTCATGGGGAAAGGGGTGCCTTAGTACAGGCTGCAAAGACACCCCTGTCCCCCACACCATACTGTGCCTCCACCAAGCATATTCATTCCTTTCTTAGCTTTTTATAAAACACAGCAGGAACCCTTGTGGTAATGTGGAAGCAGACATGAAAAGAGATTGGGAGCCAATATCCCATTCAAGGAAGGGCACATCACCACTGACCTAATTTCTTCTCTGCCCACATTCTCAAGATTGTGCTGCCTCCCAGTAGCCCTCAAGGAATAGACATGTCTTGGGGGACATTCAAGATTCAAACTGTATCTCAGCTGAGACAGGGTGGTTTTGAGATCAAGGCTAACCCATAGAGAGCTTGAGATCAGGCTAGGGTATACAGGTAGCCTAGATTTGAAAAAAAAAAAAATTCTCACACTCTGGTACCCTTTACTTTGTTTACTTTTTTGAAAATCTCATATATGAGTACCATGTTTATAATATTCCCACCCCTCCCCCCCTTCCAGTTATAGCACTTCCAGCAATGTTCATGTGAGTCATTTCAGTCAAAATTATAATGATGATGAATGATTAAATATTGCTTCATAACACTGAACAAAAGTCGTAAGCCTACTGGTTCTGATTCCAGGGATTTTTCTTTGTCATGAAGTTATATTTATGTAAATTAATATTTTTTTCAGAGTTGAGCAAACAACTGCAAAAACATAAATGCTTCTCAATTTAAAAAAAAGCGTAATAAATTATTAATATCTATTCAGTGAAAAACTATCCAGCATTAAAATTATTAAGGCAACTTTCTATGGACTAAAAGGGATAAAAAGATTTTCCAAATATATTCAGCATGAAGAAGAACAATCAGACTTTGTGCATTATGACTAACACAGAAAAATAAGGTTATACCTGACACCTTGCCAACAAATCAGCAGCCAGCAATGGTTTGGCTCCTTGTAGGGAGGACAGGGGTGTTGGTGGGAGAGCGTAATGGAAACTGAGGATCAGGGAAACAGGGCTGGCTTTTGTTTTGTTTGCTTCGTTTTTTGTCATTTTTTTTTCTGTATCACAGATATTCTAGTAAGGTCCATTTATTCTATAATCTTAAAAGAATTCCCTCCCTCAATTTCAATAGCCCATGATGGTTCCAGAGTGTTTTCCAGTCCCCATGCGTTTGAACAGTTTCTGTCACACTTAATTTCTAGTCTTATTCCATCTTCTATTCTCTTGTTCATTTATTTATTCATTTACATCCCCAATGCTGCCCTCCCTCCAGGTCTGCCCCCTCACAAAGTCCCTCCACCCCATCCCCCATCCCCCATCCCCTTTACCTCTGAGAGGGTAGGGCTACTCCGGGGTAGCCTATCTTAATTGTCCTCTGAGAGGCTCTACCCAGCAGCTGACTGAAATAGATGCAGATATAACATTAAATGGAGGTCAGGGACCCTTATAGAAGACTTGGAAGAAGAACTAAGGCCCTGAAAGAAATGGCAACCCCTTAAGATAGACCAACAGTGTCAACTAATCAGGACTCCTGGGAGCTCCCAGAGACTAAGCCACCAATCAAAGAGCATATTTTGGCTGGACAGAGCCCCACACACACATCCCTACCTCCACCCTGGCACATAGACTTCCTTGTCTGACCTCAGTGGGAAAGGATGCACCTAGCCCTCCAGGATACTCCGAGACTTTTATTTTGTTCAGTTTTGTATTCTTTTCAGTTCTGGTATGTGAACACAGGAACTTGCACTTGCTAGGCAACTGTTCTGCCCCTGAGCAACACTTAATGCCTTTGAATTATAGGCACAGAGTTACCTATTCAAAATCCTAAATAAAATTTTATGCATAATTCTGAAACATGTCATTTAAAATAATAAGAGGAAAGAAAAGATGTGGTGGTGAAAAAAATGAGTACTATATATAGCGCAAGTCTTTGAGTTTTCAAAAGGTAGATTAAAGGTATCTGGGGGGAGCCATAGAGGTTTGGTTTTAAAATGGGAGTGGTTATTGCCTAAATTAAACTACAACAGAAGGAACAACAGACTTTAAAGAAAATAATAATGAAAAGGACAACAGCCAAGCAGATTCCTTTAGCAGGCTGTAGGGGAGATATTCCAGACATTTGTAAGAAAAAGAGCTACCATGGCTAGCTAGGAACATTGAGAAAGGCACTGTCTAGAAACCTTCATACATGGACCTGTGCTTTGCCCAGCATGCCCTACGTTCGGCTACCTGGGTCCTTTGTATAAGTTACTGTGATGAGGACTCCATAAAGTCTCCACTCCCTACTTCTGTCCTCCATAAGTGTCTCATCAAGGTTTTTCTTACCCTGGCTTGGCGCTCCCCAGTGCCACTTAGCAGCTGGCCAGCAGCTTGTGGGCTCATTAGAGATTTAGTTGGTTTATAAAATAGCTCCTTTTCCCCTGTCTCCTTCACCCTCAGCAGGACTCAACTGTTCTGACTGAGGGGACTGAGCAGCCTCAGGCAGGCATCTCCCTCACCACTTCCTGCCCGTCAGTTCATGTGCTAAGCTGTTTTCTCTCTCTCTCTCTCTCTCTCTCTCTCTCTCTCTCTCTCTCTCTCTCTCTCTCTCTCTCTCTCTCTCTCTCTCTCTCTCTTTCTCTCTCCTCCAAGTCCAAGTCCACAATAATCTTGGCGGAGGCTTCAACCCCCTCTAAACTTTAGTCTCTTCTTTACTAGTGATCCCATTGTGTACCTGTATTACTGGGATCTTTCCCATGCTTAAACGGCTCAGACAAGCAGAGAAGCTTCACTTGATGCTAAGCCCTTCAGCTACAATCCTAGCCAGTCTTCTCTTTGTCAGCCAGCTTTGAACACAAGGAACTAATTCACACTGTGCCACTATCTTGTTATTAATTTCCTTCCCCTCACTGTCTGGCTTAGACTCTCACCACCCCCATGAAACCTTGTCTCCTTGGACTACTTAATGGAGTTTAAGAAAGCTAACCATCGGGGCTTCTCTCACAGGCTCTGAGATCCAATCTCTTCCTTTCAAGCAGAAATGGCACCATTCTGATCCACCTCCTCCACTGCTTCTCCACGCCTCAGTGGCCGTGGTCTGTAACTCTCTTCTCCACTTGGTTCTTTGTCTCTTTTGGTCAATGATCCTTAAGAATCAAAAAAGCAAACTTTCAAGAGAATCAGAAGACACAAACAACTATTGTTTCTCTTTCCAGACGATAAAGATATTTGCAGGAAATTGCAAATGATGAAAAGACGCTCTAAACCCGTTCTATGAAGTGAGAAGGAGCTCTCTCTGAGACAGCCTCATTAACAAACTGTACCAGTTAAGATGACTTCCTGTACTCCAAATAAAATGGGGAATGCCAATTATTGTGAATGTGAGGATGAACCCTGGTTGAACTTCAACTCATAGCAATCCCCCGGACTCAGCCTTGCAAATGTTGGGTTACAGACAAGCATCACTCTACCTGTTGTTGTTGTTGTTGATGTTGTTGTTGTTGTTGTCATTGTCATTGTTGTTGCTGTTGTTCAAGACAGGGTTTCTCTGTGTAACATTCCTGGCTGTCCTGGATCTTGCTCTGTAGACCAGGTTGGCCTCAAACTCAGAGATTCGCCTGCTGCTGCCCCTCCTATACTGGGATTAAAAATGTGTGCTACCACCACCCCTCTCTCTATGGCTATTTTTAATTGTATATTCCTATTTTTATTATAATTAATTTTATTTATTTACATTCCAGCCATTACTCGCCCCCAACAGTTCCTCACCCCATTTCCCCTCCCCCTTGCTTCTGAGATTGTGCTCCCCCTGCATCCTCCTTCCCTGGGGCCTCCAGTCTCTCAAGGCCTAGGCACATCTTCTCCCACTGAGGCCAGACCAGGCAGTCCTCTGCTAAAAGTCTTCATTAATAGTATCAGGCCTTGGTACCTCCCCATGAGATGTTTCCCAAGTTGGGCCAGTCACTGGACAACCTTTCCTTCAGACTCTTCTCCATTTTTGTCCCTACAGTTCTTTTAGACTGGAACAATTCTGGTCAGAAGTTTTGACTGTGGGTTGGTAACCCATTCCTCCACTTGGGGCCCTAGCTAACTGCTAGAGGTGGACTCCTCAGAGTTCCCTCTTCCCACTGTTGGGTGTTTTGGCAAAGGTCACCCCCATTGAGTCCTGAGAGGCTCTCACCTCTCAGGTCTCTGGGACTTTCTAGAGGGTCCTCTCCCCACCACCCACCCCTAGAAGTTGAGTATTTCCATTCATTCTCTTGGTCCTCTGGGCTTCTTTCCAACCCCTATACCTACCTGATCCTGCCCCTCTTTCTCCTCCCCCTCCACTCTCAAGCCCAGGTCCCTCTCTCCCTTCCTCTACCTCCCATACTTATTTTATACACCCTTCTAACTGGGATTGAAGCACTCTCATTTGAGCCCTCCTGTTTGTTAAGCTTCTTATGGTCTGTAGGTTGTATCTTCAGTATTCTGTAGCGTTTAGCTAATATCCACTTATCAGTGAATACATACCGTACATGTCTTTTTGGGTCTGGGTTACCTCACTCAGGCTATTTTCTATTTCCATCCATTTGCCTGTAAAATTCATAATGTCCTTGTTCTTAATACTGAATAGCTTTCCATTGTGTAAATTAAACCACATTTTCTGTATCCATTCTTTGTCTGAGAGACATTTATGTTGTTTCCAGCTTCTGACTATCACAAGGCTGCTGTGAACATAGTGGAACACATGTCCTTGTGGTATGGTAGAGCATCCTTTGGGTATATGCTCAGGAGTCGTATGTCTGGGTCTTCAGGTAGAACTATTTCAATTTTTTGAAGGACCACAAAGTTGTTTTCCAAAGTTGTTTTACGAGCTTGCAATCCCACCAGCCATGTAGGAGTGTTCCTCTTTCTCCACATCCTCGCCAGCATCTGCTGTCACCTGAGTTTTTCATCTTAGCCATTCTGACTGGTGTGAGGTGGATTGATTTGCGTTTCTCTGATCACTAGGGATGGTGAACATTTCTTTAGTTGTCTCTTCGTCATTTGAGGTTCCTCTGCTGAGAACTCTCGGTTTAGCTCTGTACCCCATTTTTAAATTGGGTTATTTGATTTTGGGGGGGAGGTTAACTTCTTGAGTTCTTTATATATTTTGTATATTAGCTCTCTATAGGATTTAGGGTTAGAAAAGTTTTTTTTCCCCTATCTCTAGGTTGCTGATTTGTCCTATTGACAGTGTTCTTTGCCTTACAGAAGTTTTTCAGTTTAATGAGGTCCCATTTATCAATTGTTGATTTTAGAGCCTGGGCCATTTGTGTTCTGTTCAGGAAATTTCCCCTGTAGCAATGTGGCTCTTCCAACTTTCTCTTCTATTAGAGACAGTGTATCTGGTTTTATGTTGAGGTCCTTGATCCACTTGGATTTGAGCTTTGTGCATGGTGATAAATTTGGATCTATTTTAATTCTTCTACATTTAGATGGCCAGTTAGACCAGCATCATTTATTGAAGATGCTTTCTTTTTTCCACTGGATAGTTTTAGCTCCTTTGTAAAAGATCAAGTGACCATAGGTGTGGGGTTCATTCCTGGGTCTTCAATTCTATTCCATTGATCTACCCGCCTGTCTCTATACCAATACCATGTGGTTTTTATCACTGTTGCTCTGTATGTTGAGGTCAGGGATGATGATTTCCCACATAATAATCTTATATTTCTGATGAAGATATCTCAGGTGCTGATAGAAACTACTTTCTAAGTTTTCATAGCTGAGTCCTTCATTGGTTCTTCTTAATTTCTCCTTCAACTTAGTAATCTTTTGATATATAAATAAAAAATAAAATTCCTACCATTATTATTCATGGAAAACTGATACTGCTGAGAACAAAGCATAAGAAAGAAAGACATATTACTTCTGTTGGTTTTATTCATATATTTAGTATCAGCTAAAAGCTTTGAAATTAAACCTGACTCCTTTTTTTCTTTTACTCTAAGAAGGAAAATTAGCAGAAGATAAAAATGTTTCACAAAACTGGAAGTGTAGTACAATAATCAAGAAAATTCACAAGAGAGGAAGTTCCCTGGTTTTTAACAGTGTCAGTTCTGGGAGAAGTATTTACACTGAGCACCAATGGTTCATGGCTTACATTTGAGTAAAATGCCCTGTCTTCTGTTTGTCTACCACAAACCTCATTAAGTTAAAACTACTGCAAATCAAACTACGGACAGACTGATGACCTCCAAACCCAGCCTATAGGTTCATAATTGTACTCCTCTTACTTGTTCAAGCATTTAAGCCACTTGTATCTCATCAAAGAGACTCCCAGATTCCCTCCTTCAATTCTCCCTAAACTCAAGTCAGCCAGTCTACCTCTATGCCCTCTGAATCTCCTCTACTCTCCTAAGTACCCATTACTGAATTTAACTCAAGGTGCCAAGATCCTTTTACCACCACCTTTCCCAGTCACTTCCCTGAATTGTGCCTAGTCCCCTTGTGTCATTTTCCCATATTTCCACCAACTGAATTTTAGGATTAAATTTGATCCATGGTTACAGTATGTCTCTGTACTACCTTGCCCGCCCGCCCATCAAGTGTATCTCAAAGACAGCATTCCTCTGCCCTGTAGGGCCCTCTCTATTCCTCATTCAGCTCCATCGCCCGTCATGCCAGACTTAGTCATTTGCCAGAACTAAGTTGTCTTGTTTTCCTTCCCCGAGCACTTTCTTCACGAGCCTTCTGTCTGTGAATCTCTCATGAGCTTCTGTGTTGTGCTGCTCATATTTGTTTTACTTGCTTTTCTCTTCGCTCCAGCTAGGCCAGGGAGTTCCTGTAGGAGAGGACTGAGCCTTTTGATCTTAGTGTCAGAGGGGATGAGGCCCTGAGCTTTGCATAAAGAGTGTCCAAGAAAGCCTCCTCAGGGATCTATCAACAAACTATGTCACCAAATGTGTTACAGTCACCCTAGGGTGGGAGTGAGTTTCTGGAAACCTTCTCACATTTTCTCTTTCTCTGTGCAGTGGTGACTGTCTCTATGACATTTCAGCTCTCTCAAACTCTTTCATAAAATTAAGAGAAAAAAAAAAAAAACAGAAGCTTTGTCACACAATCTTCTGTGCCTAACATTTCCAAGCCAGATGGCCAGTTCTTTTATATAACAAAACCTTAAGGGAAGAAAATTTCATAAACTCTCAATAACCCATTTTACTGTTTGAGAGCCTTTTTTTCATATATATACTATTTATTTTATTTCATATATTTATTTTTATTTCATATATATGAAGCTGAGATTGCTATAATTATTCTATTCTTTTTAAAATGAGAATATAAGGCTACCTTTTTAACAACAATATTTCATCTGTTTGGAAATAATGTTCAACAATATTAAACAAAATATTTCAATTAAATAAGTAGTTATTAATACATATCTTTTACGAATATCTATTTTTCTACATCCTCCAGAAATCTCTGCCTATAGTTAAGCTTGGTTTTTTATTGCTTATTTTTTTAAGTTTTTATTGGCTCTTTGTGAGTTTCACATCATCTCCGAATCCTACTCATCCCCCTCCCCCTTATACCATCCTCCACCCTTGCCACCTCCCCCTAACAAAGAAAAAAACTCGGGGAGAAGCTGCAGTGTGTCACAGAGTGTCCCACAGTGTCCCTTCTGTCCGTACTTTTCTGCTTGCAAATGTTCATTGCAATGACTTGTGGGGTCTGGTTCGAGGCCTCTGGCTTCTGCTATTGTATCAATACCGGAACCTCACTGAGACTCCTTTTAAATATCCTGTTGTTGCCCTGTGTCATGGATCTGTAGGACGAGCCCCTTCATGCCCTGTAGGAATTCATCGATAGGTTAAATGTTGGAGTATGCCAATTAAAAAGCCTGGATCTGGGCCTGAGTGGTATCTGATCTGGCCAACCTGCCAGCTCTCTCACCCTCACATCCTCAGGACCAGCCCATCATCAACGCCTGCAACCAGGGCCAGCTCTACCCTGCTGCCCAGGCAAGGTGCACGGCCCAGTCTTCCATGTGTTGCAGTCACTGAAGGACAGGGACAGTTCTCCCACTCTCATGACCCCAGAGCCAGTGCTCCCACATGTCATAGATGGCAAGGGAAGGGAGGACGGCCTCTCTCCTTCCTCTATACCACCGTCCAACAGACAAGAGGCAGGGCTTGATCTCCTGTGCTCAGGCACTCAGGGCTGTCTCACCTGCAAACCCCACATCCAGCACCAGTTCCACTATGCTGTCCAGTGCGGTACAAGGCCCACTCTCTCAAATGCTGCAGCTGGTAAGGGGCGGTGCCAACTCTTACACTCTCATTACCCCCTTCAGGGCAAACTCTCCCACCTGCCACTGGCATTGAGAACAGAAGGAAGGGGAAGAGATCTCTCTCATCAATGCCACTGCACAGCAGACAAGAGGCAAGGCCAGCTCACCCACAATCCCCACAACCCAAGCCAGCTCTACTGTACTACCCATGTGAGGTTCAGGATCTGCTCTCCAGAGTGCTGCAGCAGATCGCAAAAGTGGGTCTCTTGCCACAGGTGTGAGTAGGGAGGAAGGTATCACATTTCATCCATGTCACCACACAGGAGGAGAGTGGTAGGAGCAACTTCCCCATGCTCATCTCATTTCCGGTTTACTCGCAACTCCTGCAGGGTGCAGTACCTCTCTCCAGAGTATGGCAGCTGCCTAGGGGTTCCCAGGCAGCAGTCCATACCAGTAATGCCCCCTACCCCCGGCCTTTGGCAGTAACAGATGCCTGGTACTACAAGGCCACTGATCCAGAAGTGTTCCATCATGGAAGCACGGGCCAGGACCACACCGTGGTCCCGGGTAGCATCACCAGCTGTTCACATTAGTCTCCAGTTCCACCTCTCTTCATTCTCTTTCTCTTCCGTTTCTCCATCACCCTCTTAGGGATGCCCTGGGTCTCAGAGTATCCTGGATCATCTCAGGAATGGCCTGAGGGAGACCATCTCAGGCACAGTCTATACCCTCAGGCCTGTGAGGCACTGGACTAGTGGCAATCTCAGGCTAGCTCCCTGTCAGGGACCCTTGGTGCCAGACTAGTGGTTGTCTCAGACTATCTATTTTGGTGAATCTTAGGCTACTAAGCATTCAGACAGTCATCCTCTCTCTGCTCTGCCACCTATTGACACACATGTGACACAGCAGCTACACCTGCAACACCTCCAAGGGCAAGTATTTATTGTTTTTGATCTTGTAAATAATGTATTAGTATACTGAGAATTAATAGAATAAAGGCCTAAGAGAATATTTTATGTAAGTGGAGATTAGTACATGTACATTAAAAAGGTCAAGGTTTATGTGTCAGCATTTTATATTTAAATTTATATTTTATATTTAAAATTCCTTAGAGAATGCTATACATATGTTTTGATCTTATAATACTTTGATTTTTGAGGCATTATTAATACTTTATAAAATATATAATACAAGACTGTTTTCTAGTTAGCTTTGTAAGCAAGATTTCTGAGTTTCAACTTAATTGCTAAAAGATTTTTATTTTATCTTATTTACATTAATACATTGGTTTCAGGGGTAACAAGGAATGAGCTCTCTGCATCTTCTTGAGACTTTTCTACAGTAATAAACTGTAGGTTTGGACAGTAGACCAGTCAGGGCTCTGCCAGCCTCCAATGCAGCCTCTTCAACGCAGCACTGATATTCAAGCATCAGTTTGCTCTTTGTTGGAAGCCAGACAGCTGTGTCTGTCAAGCCAAGGACCCTTCAATCTTTATCACTCTGGCGTGAAGTGAAAGAAGTGGTGTCTTCTCCTTTCCCTTTTGTAACTAAGTCTGGGTTGCATGTGATGGGGCATTTTTATCATTGACAAGAGAAGTCCAGAATTCATGTGGGCAAAGAACCCTTCTCTGAAACTCATCTGTGGTTGGCTCTTCTTTAATTCCTGATTTTGTTCAAATGGTCACTGTCAATCCTATTGAGACATAAGAAGAAATTAATTTTTGTCTTATAGTTGTAATCCTAGAAAGGCCCTTTGAATGAAGGCTTAAAATCTGGACAAAAAAATATGTATAAAAGACACTTACCAAGACTAAGCTCAATTAATTCCATGCATTTCCTTTCCTCCCAGGTATCTTCTACCATTAAAACTAAATTCAAATTCTTACTGAACATCATTGCTACCCTCAAACCCTGAGGACATAGAGAAGAATCTGTTAAAATTGTTATATTAATTTAAAAGTACATAAATTAATCATGACACTTGTAAATTGTAAATAAGCAATACTACAGAGACTAAAGAAGCTCATACCAAACCCAATGTCACATGCAGGAATACGATGTTTGTCTGGAGACAACTAATCTGCTGTAATATATGAATATTGCAACACATATATAAATATGTAAAATTCATATTGAAAAGTAAGGAAGTTTGTGCTTTCTGAGAGAGTAAGCTTTAGTTTATCTGTGGAATACAGAAGTAGTGTCAGATCCCTGTAGGATGAAATTTAAAAGCGGCAGTTTTTTCTAACTTGGCGAGCTCCCAAATAATCGAGATGGAGATCTATTGATTTATTCAACAAGCTTCAAGCACAATAACTATGCAGATATTTCTAATCCTTTAGGGTACCTAGCTAATTCCCAGCCACTCGCCCTGAGTTACTTGCATTGAGTCTCTTTGTGGCAGGCTCTGCTGTAGCTCGCTGTCCTCATGTCCCTTGGTGACTCCTCCTCATGCCAGATCTCATGGCAACCATCTTCTCCTTCTTCCACCTCATGGCTCTTCTCCTAACACTCACCTGTTTCTTTCCTCTTGGCACTCCTCCGTTGGCCCTCTGGCTGGGATCGGAAGTCCAAACTTTTTGTCTCCTCTGTCCATTCATTGGCTGTTCAGAGTCTTATTAATTGGTCAAAAATAACCAGGAAACATTCTTTACACCGCACTGATACAATTGAGTCTTCTATATTCATGACAATGTCCATGTGCAGACTGTAGCTAGATCTTGGGTTGCAAAAATCAGCATCTGAATACACAGTGCATAAGACCAACCCCCAACAGATAACTCATTACATAAAAGGGAAGGCAGCGCCTGACCTGGACACAAAATAACTGAATAACTACAAGAAGAATTTGGAATATCCTACCTGTGAAGCCAGGAGTACAGTCACAGTATCATGAGAAAATCATGTGTGGTGGGTTTCAAAGCTGCAGTTGAATATACTATTATACTTTATCATACCTATAGGATAGGGTTAATCATGTTCATTTTGCAGAAGAGGGACGTGACTCCTAAGAGATTAAATGGTTCACTTTGCAGGTGAGGACTGACAAATGGTTAAACTTGGTGCACAATGTATCACTTCAACTTGGTCCAATCACCTTTTAACTACTGATCTATGCTCCAGCCTTCGAAACTAGGAACTGCATCCTCCTTGCATCCCGCCTTAGTGTGTGTTTCATCAGCTCAACTGTCACATGTAAGGTACTCATGAGGCACTAGGAATATGCTTCACTCAGTAAGTTTACATTGCAGTCATGAGGACCTTAGAACTATTCACAGAACTCAGGCTTTTTGTGTTTTGTTTTGTTTTGTTTTGTTTTGTTTTGTTTTGTTTTGTTTTGTTTTGTTTTGCCTGACAGTGTGGTGAAGTAGTTTGTAATCCCAGCAGTGGGCAGGACAGAGGCTGGAAGATCACTGGGACTTACTGAATAGCTAGCCTAGCCAGTTTGGTGAGCTCCTGGCCAAGGAGTCTCACTGTCAGAAAGAAAGACAGAAAGACAGACAGATGGAAGGGAGGGAGGGAGTAAGGGAGGGAGGGAGGGAGGAAGGAAGGAAGGAAGGAAGGAAGGAAGGAAGGAAGGAAGGAAGGAAGGGAGGGAGGGAGGGAGGAAGGGAGGAAGGGAGGAAGGGAGGGAGGAAGGGAGGAAGGGAGGAAGGGAGGAAGGGAGGAAGGGAGGAAGGGAGGAAGGGAGGAAGGGAGGAAGGGAGGAAGGGAGGAAGGGAGGAAGGGAGGAAGGGAGGAAGGGAGGAAGGGAGGAAGGGAGGAAGGGAGGAAGGGAGGAAGGGAGGAAGGGAGGAAGGCATATACCCAGAAGATGCTCCAACATGTAATAAGGACACATGCTCCTTATTTATAATAGCCAGAAGCTGGAAAGAACCCAGATGTCCCTCAACAGAGGAATGGATACAGAAAATGTGGTTCAATTAAACAATGGACTACTACTCAGCTATTAAAAACAATGAATTAATGAAATTTATAGGTAAATGGATGGAACTAGAAAATATCATCCTGGCTGAGGTAACCCCACCACAATAGAACACAGAGGACATATATGCACTCACACATAAGTGGATATTAGCCTAGAAGCTCGGAATACCCAAGGTACAATTGACAAACCACTTAAAACTCAAGAAGAAGGAAGGCCAAAGTGTGGATAGTTTGATCCTTCTTAGAAGGGGAAAATGAAAAATCAAAACAACCCTGAGATTCCACCTCACACCAGTCAGAATGGCTAAGATCAAAAACTCAGGTGACAGCAGATGCTGGCAAGGGTGTGGAGAAAGAGGAACACTCCTCCATTGTTGGTGGGATTGCAAGCTTGTACAACCACTCTGGAAATCAGTTTGGCGGTTCCTCAGAAAATTGGACATTGTTCTACCAGAAGATCCAGCAATACCACTCCTGGGCATATACCGAAAAGATGCTCCAACATGTAATAAGGATATATGCTCCCATAAGAGCCTTATTTATAATAGCCAGAAGCTGGAAAGAACCCAGATATCCCTCAACAGAGGAATGGATACAGAAAATATGGTACATTTACACAATGGAGTACTATGCAGCTATTAAAAACAATGAATTTATGAAATTTTTAGGCAAATGGATGGATCTGGAGGATATCATCCTGAGTGAGGTAACCCAATCACAAAAGAACACACATAATATGAACTCACTGATAAGTGGATATTAGCCCAGAAGCTCAGAATCCTTCTTAGAAGGGGAAACAAAATACCCATAGAAGGAGATACAGAGACAAAGGTTTGGAGCAGAATGGAGGAGCAACCATCCAGAGACAGCCCCACCTGGGGATCTATCCCATATATAATCACCAAACCCAGACACTTTTGTGAATGTCAACAAGTGCTTGCTGACAGAAGCCTGTTATAGCTGTCTCCTGAGAGGTTCCACCAGTGCCTGACAAATACAGAGGTGGTTGCTCTCAGCTTACCATTGGACTGAGCACAGGGTCCCCAATGAAGGAGCTAGATAAAGGACCCAAGGAGCTGAAGAGTTTGCAGCCCCATAGGAGGAACAACATTATAAACTAACCAGTACCCCCCAGAGCTCCCAGGGACTAAGCCACCAACTAAAGAGTACACATGGAGGGACTCATGGCTCTAACTGCATATGTAGCAGAAGATGGCCTAGTCAGTCATCAATAAGAGGAGAGGCCCTTGATCCTGTGAAGGTTCTATGTCCCAATATAGGGGAATGCCAAGATAGGGGAAGCATAGTGAGTGGGCTGGTGAGCAGGTGGAAGACAGAGGGGAAAAGAGGATTCTCAGATGGGAAATGAGGAAAGGGGATAAAATTTGCGATGTAAATAAAGAAAACATCTACTAAAAAATATCATTCAGAAACATAAAAAAGAAATGTAAATAAAGAAAATATCTAATAAAAAAGAAAGAAAAGGAAGGACACAGGTGTACACACACACAAACACCAAACAATAGAGGGAGGGGAGGAGAGAAGAGAGAAGAAAATTGCAAGATTTATACTTAAAACCAATAATAATAATAATTTCTTGTATGCTTCCAATATATGAAAATGTGATTTTCTTCTAACAGCATTTGCAGAGAACATGAATACATATTTTTAAGGAGAAATGTAAAATTGTCATAGTTCTGTAAGAATATCCTCATGGATGCATCTAGCCCTGCAAAGACTTGATGTGCCAGGGTGGAAGAGTACCCAAGGGAGGACCTCCACCCTCTCAGAGGAGAAGGGGAGGAGATATGGGGGAGGGAATGTGGGAGTGGGGACAGGGAGGCAGCAACTGGGATGTAAAGTAAATAAATAATGAATGGAAAAAGAGTATCTTTCTGGAAATTGAATATTCTATCTTTGTTTTTGAAATGTTTTGCTGATGCTAAAAAAATACATTCTTTTGAGACTACTGTTAACTTTTCTGTTGGATTACTTTTAAGGTTGAGAGCACTTTTATGATCATTTAAATATTTCCAGTTTGAATTATTTAGCAGTTTTAGTTTGATTTGACAGTTTGTGTTGGTATTTCTCTAGATTTGTATGTTTCCCCAAACTTTGATACAGTGTCGCCCGATTTATTGAGCTCATTCCTTGAGATATAGTGAAAGGACCTAAGCTTCAATTATGTCATTTAACTTTGTTCTTACTTTAGTTTCATTTTAGGAAAATTTATTAGGTACTTGTGATACTCATTTTTATATTGCATAGGTGATTAATTCCTTTTTTTGTTTGTTTGTTTGTTTTTCAAGACAGGGTTTCTCTGCATATCTCTGGCTGTCCTGGAACTCACTCTGTAGACCAGGCTGTCCTCGAACTCAGAAATCCACTTGCCTCTGCCTCCCAAGTGCTGGGATTAAAGGCATGTGCCACCATTGCCCAGCTGACTAATTCCTATTTTAACATTTTTGTTTGAGGCAAGCTCTCATCGATCCCAAGACTTACTGTGTAGCTGCATTACTCAGAGTGAACAGAACAGATTGAATATATAGATAGAGATATAAACATATATGTATATTGAATGTTTCAGCTGGTCTTCAGTATATGCTGGAATCCAGAAATAGGCTCTAATGTCAGCTCTTGGTTCCAACAGTGATTTGAAGACACTACTTTTAAGGATTTGCTTATTTTTATTTGCTGTGTTTGAATGTGTTTGCCTATGCGTATGTATATGGACAGTGTGTGTGGGTGGGTGTGTGTGTGTGTGTGTGTGTGTGTGTGTGTGTGTGTGTGTTACCTTCAAAGACAAGAACAGGGCATCAGATTCCCTGGAACTAAGCAACAAATGACTGTGAGCCACCATGTGGATGCTTGGAACCCAGCCTAGGTCCTCTGAAAGAGCAGAGAGAGCTCTTCACCACTAAGCCATTTCTCTGTGGTTTTCTGTTTATATATTTTCAATTGATGTTTAGTCTTAGCTCATTTTGACTAGCCTAATTCTGAGAGGCTTATCTAAGATTTCTTTTGTGCTCACACATGGATAGTATTGATAAAGTTTCATTACACAGCTGAAAGTCAGTGACACTGATTCTGAATTGCAACACTGAAGTCCAGCCTTACATCCAATACTTGTCATCTTATTTTACATGGTTGAGTTATACATGCACCATGCACATTAAGGTCACTTTCCAATTTTCCATTGGAAAATTGTACTTTCCAATTTTCCATTGGACCCATTTATTCAATTTATAGCCCGTTATCTACTATGGTGTTGATAACAGGCATTTGGAATTCATGATGCAACTTCCTATGTCAAAATGACTTAATATCCAAATATATCTTGTCTAAGATTAGCTTAAATTAGTTTATAGCCTGCCTTTCTTTAGGAGTGTCTAACATTTGTTGACCTAAATTACTTTTTTTTTTTTTTTTGGATTTTTCTTGCATCCAAGGTAGCATTAAGTTTTTTTTTTATTCAATCTGGATACAAAATTTGATCAATTTCCATTTTACTAAGTTAACTCAACTTTGCTTTTAAATAGTTACTACAGTTATCAGATTCCACGTCACCTAGACCAAGTAACTTTTCAGTGTTTTCTTTTTTAAGGAGAAGGAGAAATATGACTTCTTTATTCTTTTGGGTGAAAATCCATTTTGAAAATTTGTATTTCCAGTGAAATAGGATTTATATAGTTTCTTTTAGACATAAGTTCGGTTCCTTCCATTTTAATTCTGTGGATTGAGGGCCCCCATACCCTATCGGGAAGTTGGAAGAACAAACAGTTTGCAAAAGCATCTTTCTTTGCAAAACGCCTTCATCAGGTACGCGTCTTATAGGCATCTTTCCCACATCTCACTCACCGTGACAAGTCTGTGTGACTCGAGACCACACTTCTCTTTATTAGCAGTCATCCGAGGCTCCAGCCAGGCAGCAGACCTAGCATAATGTGTCATTTTCCTCGTGGTCGATTTGGAGCTAAGGTTTCAGCAGTCCCACAGAAGTGCTGGTTGAGCTGTTAGAATGGTGATCACTTACATCCCACATTTCAACCTTATGAAGAAACGAATTTAAAACTGTCAGGTTTCTACCTCTGCACTAAACTGGCTCATACTCTTTTGAGCAAAGCTTCCTGAAAATTTGGTCAAGAAGCTATTAGACCAGCCGGGCGTGGTGGTGCACGCCTTTAGTCCCACTACTCCAGAGGCAGAGGCAGGCAGATTTCTGAGTTCGAGGCCAGCCTTGTCTACAAGGTGAGTTCCAGGATAGCCAGAAACCCTGTCTCGAATCCCCCCCCCTCCTCAAAAAAGAAAAAGCTATTAGGCTATTAGACCTAATTTCTATAATAACTCAGTTATTTTGTCCTTTGCTCATTTATAAGTTACATCGGTATAAAGCTAGATGCGTGAGGTACTATATACAATATTGGAACATCCCTGGATTGCAGCCTTTAATCCAGTTTGTCTACTACAGGGAGAAGGGAAAGTGGAAACTTCACACAGGAGTTATTATTTGAGAATTTGAGCCAGTGTGTGTGTGTATAGTGAATTCATCTCCTGAAACAAATGTTTTACTAGGTCAGTCTTAATCTTAAACATTAAAATATCCCCTGGCACACTATTGTGGATGCCAAGAAGTACATGATGGCACGAGCCTGATTTGGCTGTCTCCTGAGAGACTCTGAGAGAGCCTAACAAATGCAGAAGCAGAGGCTTGTAGTCAATCATTGGACTGAGCATGGGGTCCCCAATGGAGGAATTAAAGAAAGTACAAAAGAAGCTGAAGGTATTTGTAAACCCATAGAAAGAACAACAATATTAACCAACCAGATCTCCAGAGCTCACAAAGAGGGACCCATGGCTCTAGCCGCATGTGTACCAGAGGATGGCCTTGTTAGGCATCAGTGGGAGGAGAGGCCCTGGGTCTTGTGAAGTCTTGATGGATGCCCCAGTGTAGGGTAATTCGACAGTGGGGAGGTGGGAATGGGTGGGTGGGTCAGGCAATACACTAATAAAAGCAGGGGAGGGGGATTGGGATAGAAGGCTTAGGGGAGGGGCACAGGAAAGGGAATAGAATTTGAAATGTAAATAAGTAAAATATCCAATAAAAAAGAAAGCCAAAAGGAAAAAAATATCTATCCTCTTGCTCTCTTCCAAATAAATAACATCTTTCTTTTTTTGAAATAATATTTTTTATTTTATTTTTAAGATTAGTATATAATTACATTATCTTCCCCTTTCTTTTTCTTCCCACAAACCATCCTGTATATCATTCCTTACTCCATTTCAAATTCCTTTTCCTTAATTGTTGTTGCATGCATATACATATATACATACATATTTCAAAACATAAGCCACTCAGTCTATACAATTTAACACCTTTAAGTAAACTATGACTTTGTATCTACATTTAGGTGCCCTTTGAAAAACAGTTCTATTTCTCTTTCTGTTGATTCCCTCTTTAAGACCTTAATTAAACTTCATGTAGGAGACAATTTATGCATTGGAGAAATTTATGTTCATGGTTATCTACATTTTTTGTTTGTTTATTTGTTTTACATCCATCCTACCAAAAATTTGGATATCTCAGCTTCAACTAATGTTCTTCTTCAGAAAACTCTCCCATATTGGAAAAAAAAAAAAAGAAAAGAAATCGGGTGGTTTTTTTTAACAGTATTACAGAAATTCTCAGTTCTTTTCTAGCCCTGTGCTCCTTAAATCTTAACCCCTGGTACACTATCTATTTTCAAAGCAACTAGAAGCATAACATAATTAGAAATTATATGTATATTACCATTCATTTTGCCAGCACAGATCCACAATTGTACCCTGGAAAGTCTTAGGCCAGAATCATTTGGAAATTCTATATATATATATATATATATATATATATATATATATATACTTCCAAATAGCAATTATGTGGTCTGGGCAGTCAGGAGGCAGCTGCTTGCAAGTAAGAGGACTTGAGTTCATTCTGCAAAAGCTACCCAAAGGAGCAGGTGCAGTGATATACTTGGAATTCTGACACTGGGGAGGTAGAGGTAGGTGAAATGGGAGACTTGCAGGCTAGCCAGGAGAGCCTATTCTCAGCCTGCTCAGTTTCAAAATTAAAAACAAAACAAAACAAAAAAACATAATGTATAGCACCCGTGGAATGAGACCCAAGCTTGTCCATTGGCTTCCACACACACACATGCACACTTGTATGGTTATATGTACACACATATGCCCCTGCACACATACCAACAAAAAAATAATATTACGTACACTCTTATATAATGCCCACTCTGTGGTGTGGAATCAATCTAAATGTGAAAAGCAAATTAATATTTTTATGAAAAAAAATATGCATATTCATATATATCACATTTATAAATAAAGCTGTGATAGACTAAAAGTAAACATATAGCTCAACCTCGCATCAGTTTATACATAAAAATTCCCCTCACCAAAATTTTACCTGTAAGCCATAGAATACGTGCTCATAAATCCAGACCCGAGACAATTCATTGACACAATTTGTATCATTATTCACAACAGTACCTTACTTCACCTTCCATTAGATGCTCATTTTGGAACCGATCAAAATTAAACACAAACCATGCTCACAAAACTGTTAAGTTCTCTGATACTCAGGCTTTCTGGGTTGTCTAAATGATTAACCCTAGATCGGTCTTTTGGTTAAGTAGAGTTCTGTTATGAGAAAGAAATATCTCTACAAATCAGCACACAAACAGCTTCAGTTACAGTCTTTCTTAGCATAGTTAAGTTATAGCCTTACAAAGAAGCTAAGAAAACCCACGAATAATGTAAGGACAGAGTAAAATTGATGGGTCTCATATTTTATTAGTGAGAACTCTTTGAACTATCAGGGTGTGGTCAAAATCACTCAAATATGGAGTGGAGAAAACTCAGTTCTGAAAGATAGGCCTAAGCAAAGTTTTAACATTTAAACTCTGAAGAGAAGTTTTAAGTTCTCAGTGGAAGCCCTTTGGCTGGTGGTATTCTGCCAAATGTGTAACTGGTAGAGAGAAAGGAAAAGCCCCTTTCAATTTGCAACTTTCAGTGTAAATACTCTCACTTCAAGCTGCTCCTTTAAAGCCACTGAATAGGCTCATGATACCTGCCCAGTGATACTCATAAGCCAGTTAGATCCAGCCCCAGAAAACAACTGGCATAACCTTGTTGCACTTCATGGTTCCCCAGCTGTATGAGAGCAAGCTGAAACCCATAAGGGATGACTTGTGGTTAGGGGTATGTACTTTTGTGCTTAAAAATCACAAATGTGCCAGTGTGGGATGAATTACCCATTTTTACATAGGAGTCAAAGGACTCCCTTTGGGAGTTGTTTCCCTCCTTCCACCAGACTGGTGCAAAATTGAGCTCAGGCATCACAGGACTATCCTGCCAACCCAACTGTAAGATGACAGAGAAACGGATCTCCTTAAAACCCAGTACTATGACCTACTGCATGCCATTGGCAAAGGTACTTTATCTCGTTATTTTTTTTTCTTGGTGATAAAAAGTATAAATGTTTGGAAAATAGAACATGTATTGAGATATGCATTTAGGTTGCTAAGCAAACCTATCTACTATATGAGTTACCTCACATAATTATTAAGAATGAGGATACTTAAAATCTAGGCATTATCCAATATGTACTACATTATTATCTGCTATAATACTCATACTGAATAGTAAGTAGCTCTTTGGAACTTACGGCATCTATCTCATGGAACTGCTGTGTCCTTGGACTGATGACTTTATCAGCCCTCCCTGCTCTCTTTGCAATCATTATGCTACTCTGTTTTTATGACTCCCACATTCCCAGGCCTAATTGATTTATGGGTGAGACTCTAAAATATCAGAACCATTTAGCAAACACCAGGTAATGATTTAAAATATAAAAAAAAATATGAGCATATCTGGCATATAAACAGACTACAAATTATTTTCTTTTTGGCTTCTGTATTACTCACTTCTTTCTTCCTGTCCTTACTCCTCAGAAATCTGCAATGAGGTCAGAAGATTGAGCATAATTAGGAAAGAGATTACTAATAGTTTCAGTATTTATAGTCCTGTGCAAGCACCTACATGGCTTCATTATGTAGGACGAATAGTCCCAGAAGGATGCAGATTGGGAGGAATGCTATACCACCATTTGCTTTCTTTTCTTTCTTTCTTTTTTATTAGGTATTTTCTTTATTTACATTTCAAATTTTATTCCACTTTCCTAGTTTCCCCTCCAAAAACCCCCTATCCCCTCCCCCCTTCCCCTGCTCACCAAACCCACTCACTCCCACTTCCCCGATCCTGGAATTCCACTATACTGGGGCATAGAACCTTCACAGGATCAAGGACCTCTCCTCCCATTGATGACCAACAAGGCCATTCTCTGCTACATATGCAGCTAGAGCCATGAGTCCCACCATGTGTACTCTTCGGTTGGTGGTTTAGTCCCTAGGAGTTCTGGGGTACTGGTTAGTTCATATTGTTGTTCTTCCTATGGGACTGCAAACCCCTTCAGCTCCTTGGGTACTTTTTTGAGCTCCTTCATTGGGGACCCTGTGCTCAGTCCAATGGTAGGCTGTGAGCATCTACCTTTGTATTTGTCAGGCACTGGTGGAGCTTCTCAGGAGACTGCTATAATAGGATTTTGTCAGCAAGTATTTGTTGGTATTCACAAAAGTGTCTGGGTTTGGTGACTGTATATGGGATGGATCCCCAAAGAGTATTGAAACAATTCTGACCATGGCACATTCAGTCACCTTCATGACTTGATTTTGCCACATGAACTTGCAGCCTCCAAGACTGAGGAAAATGAAGTCAGGGATTGTGGAAGAGGCATTAAATGGTCTAGCCTATGCCATTTTCCCCAAGAATACAGTTCCAGAAAGGGTGGAAATAATAAACAGCTCTTGGTATATAAGAAACAAGAAAGGTGTATGAGCCTGACTTTTAAGGGGTACAAGCCTGACATTTCACATGGTGTTTGAAATATTTTGGGGAAGATAATCATATTTAAAGACATTTTGAATCAAACAAATTCTTTATGATTTTTTTAAAGATTTATTTATTTATTATATATAAGTACACTGTAGCTATCTTCAGACACTCCAGAAGAGGGCGCCAGATCTCGTTGTGGATGGTTGTGAGCCACCATGTGGTTGCTGGGATTTGAACTCTGGACCTTCAGAAGAGCAGTCGGGTGCTCTTACCCACTGAGCCATCTCACCAGCCCCTATGATTTTTTAAATTAAAAGATAATTGTGGTTTTATCAGGACACACACACTAAAGTTGTTGGGCACCACTATCAAATGAAATCATGGTGTCTAGTGTTTTCTTCCTAGTTATCATATTTGAAGATGCATACACTATAGTATGCATAGTTACTTTACAGACAGACACAAACCAACAATGAAGAAAAAAGTGTGGTCCATATTCATAGAAGATAAAAATCAATGAGTGATAATATATGGATGATCTAAGTAGTACAAATTACCACTCAAGACATTTAAACCACTAGACAAAGGGAATAATATGATAATAGCTGTTTCTTCCTACAGCTACAACTTTTATTAATTCAAATTCAAAACTTATTTGGCGCCACAGCAAACGTAGAAATCATTGATACCTACAGACACCAAAGAACAGTCAATCAGGTTGCATGTTTGGTGTCCTTATTAAAGCCAGAGTGATACCTTCAAGATTTGATTCCCCTACTTCCAATGACCTGGAGAAAGTACACTTTGTAATATACAAAACACAAAATAATTACTACAAGTGTTCATTAAATAATAACTTAACCTACTAAGTGCTATGAAATACATTACACTGAATTATTTTCTCAGTCTCATTTGCAGATAATCTGGTGGAATCTGAAACATGACAGGAGGGTATGGTTAATAAAAAGATAAATTTGCTAACAAGCAGTTGTAATGAAGAAAGAGGGCTTAACTGGAGTGAATGGGAAAATATTATTCCCCTCTAGTGGTTATCATTAAAATCACCATTGTCCCTCAAACAATCATCAACTCCCACTCTACCTTGTTCGTTGTAAAAGTAACTTTCATTGGCCTGGTATTATTGTTGTCTAAGAGGTTTACTGCTGAATAAGCTCACTGTTTCTAGCTCTTTCTGAACTCTGGCTGACTGGGTCAACTCAGCTGTTCTGGCCCAAACTCCTCACCAAGCTGACTGATTCTAGTTGGTTTCCCTTGGCTTCTGACTAATTGCTCTGCTTGGCCTTAAACTAACTCTGGCAATCTGTTCTAATCTTTTTGCTCATTATCTGTTTCATTCTATTTTCATCTCCAACCTCTCTGTAAATTTATCCCTGTAAAAAACTTCTCTCTCTCTCTCTCTCTCTCTCTCTCTCTCTCTCTCTCTCTCTCTCTCTCTCTCTCTCTCTCTCTCTCTCTCTCTCTCTCTCTCTCTCTCTCTTCTTAAATAGTTTCTCTTTCCTGTCTGTTCTTGTGAGAATTGGGTGTATCATATCTCTGCCTCATTCTGCCAAATCTTTCTCTGATTCTGCACTTTGTCTGCCCCTCAATTAGATGTAACTTTCAAACATGGCAGCTTCCTACAAATTAACCTTACCTACATTATCTGGGATTAAAGGTGTGTATTCCAGCCAGAACATACAAGATCTGGAAGGTCTTTGTATGGAATCTCTTGCCAGAGCAGCCATGTTGCTGGGTTAAAATTCATTTATAATCCCTGGGCAGCATTTGACTATAATTTCCTCAAACTACTTCATCAGTTTTTTTTTTCAATTACTTTCTATGATAAAGGTCTCTTGATCATTCTGATATTTAAACTCTTCTTTTCATAATTTGCTTTCATTTTTCTTGAAGACAAATGGAGTGCAGTAAAGCAGGAGAATGGAAAGTGATGAAGTCAAATGTCTTTAATGTAATGTTGGAACTCTTTACCATCTGGTTCCTTCTCCAATTCCAACTTCAAATATAGACTAAATTCATTTGTAATTATGTTTTTCTTGGTGCAGAACTTATTAGCAATCCTAAGCAAAATCTTTTCAGGATCGGGCATTGGTAGCACTTGCCTTTAATCCCAGCACTTGGGAGGCAGAAGCAGGCAGATTTCTGAGTTTGAGACCAGCCTGGTCTACAAAGTGAGTTCCAGGACAGCCAGGGCTACACAGAGAAACCCTGTCTCAAAAAAATCTTTTCAGTGTCTTTTATAAAATGTGTGTTTGTACACTTATGGTTGAATTTACAGCAAGTATGTATCTATCAAGCATGAAAATATCCCCCATTTTCACTATGCCATGAGCTTCTGAATGGCAAAGAAAAAAATCTATGATCCTATGTTGTTAGTGAATGAAATAAACTTTAAGAAAAATCAACAAATGCACATTTAATCACTAAAAACAATTAACAAATGCTAACTAATTCTTACTAATGCCTCTGTCAAGTCTCTAAGCTTCTTTGTGTGTTTTGGGGGGGTCATTGTTGTTGTTAAAGGACAGCAAGCTTTTCATCATATAGTATTTTATTTTATAAAGTAGAAGTGTTCTGATGGCTCAGCAGTAGTTTGGATTTGTAGATGAATCATAGCTAAAACTAGTAAAAACAAAGGAACAACTAACATATTGGTTCTGAATTATTTTCTTATAAAGCAGGGACCAGGAGACAGAACAGTGGAAACATTACAGATTAGGTAACACTGTGTTATGGCAAGTTACTTCTTTTGTGTAAGGATTAAAACAGAGAGAACTTCATTATCATTCTGTGAAGTTGGCCTGTTTGGGAAATGTCATCTTTGCAATCCTGACTTCTTAGGAGCTCAGATAAACAGCTTGGTATCTGCTTGGTTCTATGGAGTAGAGCGTGGATGGCTCCAGCTTTGTTTTTTGCCTAGTCCTTTGGTGCACCTTCTATAAGCTTAGTCTAAAACAGTGCCCTCCTTAACTTTTCTTAGACAATTTATCTTAAAGGGGAAGATAATTTTTACAACACCTTTCCACTTAAAATCATATAATTTTTTGCTTTATAACAAAAAGAAATTGATTGCAAAATTATTTTTGTTAGTGTAAGATTTTATGTGCACTAAGTAGACCAATGAAGTATTATGGGTCTGTTGCCTTACTGAACTTTCAAAGAGCCAAATGTGTGCATTTGTGCATGCATGCAGCATACATGTGCGCATGCACACACACACACACCCCAAATGGAATAAAACGAAGTACAAGTAATTACAAAGCACTTCCAGATTTTGACTTTTATTAATTTCTACATTTCCCAACAGATAATAATATATCATCCTTACTAATTTGGCAGTCACATGTTTGAGTGCTATCAAGGACAGGATTACTCTATTTAATGTGATAGCATTGTGAATCATTCTATATCATTATGATTCTATTGGGTTTTACAGTCCTGAAAGCTGAGATACAATTCTTTATATGATATAATGATACAGTCATAGAAAGCATCTTTGATATTGACAGAGACTTATTGACTGTTAATTAACAACACAGTAAGCAACAGAAAATGCATATGCTTTATAAAAGAATCAATCCTTCTTTCTAACCACATTCAAAAATTTATCCACACAAGGATTTGCATGTTAACTAGCAAAGCTTTGTGAATCCACAGTGCTGTACCAGTTGAGAAGGCTTCCCTTGCTACAGTACTGAGGGCTTTGGTTCTGAATGTGAACTAAGCAAAGCTTTTGCAGTGTGCTGCACACTGAAAGTCATTACAGGCTTTCCTCTATCTGGCTTGTCCTCTATGGCTGGCAATTTTTCCAGTGATCTTACTACTCTCAGTAAGTTTAAACATTAAAGGTTTTTTTAACTTTTTAAAGGTAAAGTTACCAATGTGCTTTAAATGAGTGCCACGGATCTCATCACTCACTGACTTTGCAAATGCTTCCTTGGTACTAGTGCTCAGGTTGCAGATGCATGCTAAATAAAGCACAGCTCTGTCAAATTCAGGAGAGTTGAGAGAAAGGTATTCATCCTCAGAGATGGAACTGTCAAGCATGAACTCATGAGAAACTGCAGAAACGGCACTCTACTTCTCTAGGATTCTAAAATGTCAGCATTAACAGGTAAAAGAAGAGTGCTTGTGGCTTATTCTTGGTTGTGCTAGAGAAATCCACAAGTGTGGTGAAGCTCTTGGACCATTGCCTGTATCCGTTGCTGCTCTTTTGAAGA
Source organism: Mus caroli (assembly GCF_978045245.1). Lineage (NCBI taxonomy): Eukaryota > Metazoa > Chordata > Mammalia > Rodentia > Muridae > Mus > Mus caroli. The sequence continues at coordinate 62,164,309 of NW_028227272.1, read as the reverse complement.
GCTCTCAAAGTGGGACACTGTTGAAAATATCAAACATCCCAATGAATGAGTCATACCCTGTGAAGAACTGCACTTAATATATCTGATAAATTTTCAGGTATGTTTTTTATTGACATTATTGATATATAACTAACCAGTGAGTTTGTGGTAGGAACATGCAGAGTAGTGTTCCCTCTGTAGTTATTGGCTTATCTTAATTAGGTTTAAGCAATCACATCAACAACATTCATGGAAGAGCGGTTGTACTATACACTCACAGCCTCTTTTCCTTGGTTTTTGTGTGTTTAGAGTATTAACAGTTATTTTTCTAGCATTACATGTAGAAAAATTATAGAGTAGATAGATAATAAATAGATAACAGGTATATGATAAAGAGACAAATAGATGATAGATACAAATATGGTAGATGATATATTGACATAGATATATGACTGATAGACTGATTGATGATAGACTGATAGATTGATAGATATTTAATAGAAAGATGATAGAGAGACAGAGAAACATAGACAGATGATAGACAGTACTCAGCACTGTAATTTAGAGGTGATTGTAAGCACACAGATAGAGGTGCATAGGTTATAGGCAAACCTGACACTACTTTAAATAAATAACTTGAGTATTCATGGATTTTGCTATGCACTGCAGGTCTTGTAACAAATCTCCTTGGATACCAAGAAATAAGTGTAATTCTTCCTCCGTGGTGTGTACTAAAGGAAGAGAGGCAACTGAGACACTTAAGAGCCTCAGTTTGACGTACCAAGGTTGCACATTTCCTATGCACGTGGAAAACCTAGAAATAAACCTGTATTTAACCCTCCAGGCAAGTACCCCACTGAGGGAGGAGGCTGCTCCAACAGCAGGAGAACTTGGGGGAAGAGGGAAGGCAGAAGATTTTGGTACCTCAGGACTAAGTATCTTCCCAGAGACATTGGTCCACAGACTGAACCTCTGAGTGGCAGCACTGACAGGCTTCTCTGATACTACCTCATCTCAGTTTTCCACACATCTTCCTTGGCCCTACTTCTTTGTTACTAAATGCTTTTCTGTACACCCACTGGCACTATCATCTAGATTTATAGGCTTGAAAGCTATTACATTTATTATTCTCTACTTAGATACTGTGCAATGTGTTTGCAAATTAACTCAGGTTACTTTAAATTTAACTCAAATTATAGCAAGTGTGACTAATCCAAAATACATTGTATGCATTTGTGACTCATGAAATAAACTAATTGTTTTACAATTGAAGATAATATCCATGTGATTCTTTCCTTCTCTTGAAGTCTCAATTTCATATCATGTTTCATTGTAAAGGGTGTTTATTAGTAGAGAAAAGAACAGGCAATTTATTGTGGGTGGAAACTTTTCAGAGGCATCAAAAGAAAACCGTTTCCTTTGTTGTTTGCTTGTTTGTTTTTAGGGAAAGCTGAGTTGAGATGGCATTGGACTGTGAACGGCTGACTAATTTCTCACCAGATCAGGAGGTGAAGTGAGGATGAAGACCAACAGTTGAGCCTGCCACACCACGGTGAGCACTCTTACAACTAAGTCAGGAAGAAAGGATTATGCTAAGAGCTTATGAAAAATGAAAAATACAATCTAACAGGGAAAGAAATCAAAGCAGAGAGACAGGAAAGGAGTGAGAAATGCTCTGAGTCCTGTTCCCAGTGCCTAACAGTGCTGTTCACTGATAGGTTCTGTTAAAATAAAATAACATGTTGAAGAAAAATATAAATAGTTTATTCTGGGTGAAATATGAGCTATCAAAGATTCAAGTTATATTGAATGACATATTCCACCGTGGATGATGGTCTGTGAACTTATTTTTTTTGAAAACAAAAAAATCCCAGAACAAAACAAAGTCGTCGTTCAATACTTTATTAACCACGTTGGTAGGAGCCTCAAGTAGGCAGGCTGCTGCAAACTGGAGTCTCTTATATAGGTCTCAGATGCTGTCTTTGGCTCCTACACTCTTAGTTAGGGGGATGTTGTCCACAGGCCAGCAAATAGTGTTACATTTCAGGAAGATTGCATAATATTCATAAGAATGTTAAACCATGCGTAAAAGGTAAGATACACAGCTAATACTGTGCTTAACAATGGCCTGGATGGTTTTAAATCTCTACTTACAACATTTCTTCCCCCCTTAGGCATGATGCTCTGGTTATCCAAAGTTAATCAATCAGAAGGGTCTTGGATACACGTGCAAGGGGCTGGGGATGTAGTTCAATGAGAGAGTGCTTTCCTGGGATGTAAAAACCTGAATTCTAACCCAAGCATAGCAAGAAAGTAAAAATAAGTACGTCCTTACATTTAAAAAAATTACAAAGGGGCTGGAAAGATGCCTCTGCAGTTAAGTGTCTGCTGCTTTTACAGAAGACAACAATTTTTGTTCCCAGTACCCACATCAGATGGCTCAGAACTTCCTGCAAGTCCAGATCCAGGCTACCAGAGGACTTTACAGGCACTGCACACATATGGAATGCACACACACACACACACACTCACACATTTTCCAAGTTTTTAAAATAATAGATTAAGATATGTTTTATGTAAGAATGGTGGCTCCTATCTGTAATCCCAGGGCTTGAGAGGTTGACACAAGTTGACTCTCTTGAGTTTAAAAACAGCAGGGGACTACACAGTGAATCCAGATGAGCCTGAGCTACAGAGAGAGGCCCTGCCTCAAAAAAAAAAAAAATGGTGTAGATGAGTCTCCTTCTAAGAAGCTCAGACTACTGTTCACCAGTATCAGTGGTCTTTAATGGTAAAAAAAAAAAAAAAAAAAAAAAAAAAAAACATTTCAGCTGGAACATACTAAAGGGAAGCAGCAGAGAAACTTGGAGATGGGGTTATAGAAATATTTGGGTGCACATACATAACTTAAAGTGTATGTATTTCATGAAGTGTTTATAAAAGATGACAAGCAACATAGCACACAGTGTGAGGAAGAAATCCTATAGAATTTAAGGTTAACAATCTTACCACTACTCATCATCATTTAGAAATCTACTTTGTCAATATTTCAAAAGAAGATAGTAAGCTTTGGTAAAATGAAAACTTGATTATAGTTCATATCTTCACGAGATTTCCCCAAGTGCTATGTTGCATGCATTGCTCATGTTGCCTACTTCCCATGGTAAAGAGATGATTCATAGCATAGCTGTGTGGTATACAGCCAGTGAAATCTGTTTGCATTGCCTGTGACTCTAAATGGGCATGAGAAATCATGGTACCTCCTTATCTTGGGAAAGAGTAGAGGTTAGAAATCCTACTGTCCTTGCTCAGGTGTCCTGACAGGTCTATCAGACCCACTAGATGATGTTATTCAAATCAAGTAAGCTTTTCAAGATCTGTTATATTTATTAGCAAAATGGTGAAAATAATATTCGCCTGCAAAACCACACATAGTTGTCTTGATACATTGAGGAATTCTTTGTAAAGCAAGTTTTTTATATGTATGCATATTGCTATTATTTGTTTCATTGTTGTTGTTTGAGAGAAGATATCACGGTATAGCTCAGGATAACCTGGAACTCAGTGTCACCTAGACTGACCTGGGGGTTAAGATTAGAGGTTTGTGCCACCATAATAGTGACTTATGCACATTATTATTATTTTTAAAACTAGTGCACCTAATTCAAGAGCCACAAAGCCCCTGGTTAAAGTAAATGTGTCCCCAAACAAAGCCAAAATCACAAATATCACAAAGCAGCTCCTAGCAAAAGGGGGGAGGTAGGTTGTAGAGATGGGTGAGAGGACGGGAAAAGTAAAGACTAATCAAAATACATTATATACATGTATAAAGTTGTCAAATTAAAATTAATTAATGAAAAATTAGTGCAACCTTAGAATAATCATGTTGTCCTATATGTATCCCAATATATGCCACATCATGTAAGTCCTATTACAGTTAAATGATATTTATCTAAGTGGATGGCCATATTGTGCTGTGTGTGGCAAAAACTTGAGCAGTTTCCACTGTCATAGTTCTCTATATTAGATTTGTAGAAGCCCAGTGACCTCATTCTCCTTGGAAATGTTTGTAGATGGTTTCCTCTTCACACAGAGTTGTTCCTTATTGTGGCAGAGGATGTTGTTTCTGACTCTAGACATTCCGGTGCAGTCTGCTTCTTCGCTTATCTCCTTTCTGAAGATCTCTGCACGTTAGACACTTCATTTTTCACTGTCTACCCTCATTCTCAACACTGAGGTTTTCCTAATTGGACATATAGTCAAAGAATAAAAAGGAAGACGTCCATGAGATTTATACCTCCATCCCTTAATCTGTCAAAACTTCTGGAGTTATATATTAAAGCACATACAGCTATACAGGTCTTTTTGTATGTCTAACCAACATATCAAAATAAATATATATCAAATCAACCTCTCTAACCCCCCATCAACTCTTCTCTTCTCAAATACAATCACAATTTTTGCCACCCGTTTCTCTCTTTCCTGGACCTTCAGCCCCTTAGCACATCCTATTGGTCTTGCACCGATACATATTCCTCAACATCATTATAAACTGTCTCTTTGGGTCTTTGGACCCTATTTCAATTACATCTTATAGAACATACATCTGTTTCCTTATAGACCACACCCCATTAATATATCACATTTATCTTTTTTTTTGCCTTGAACTTTCTTTTTTTTTAATTTTTAATATTTTTATTACATATTTTCCTCAGTTACATTTCCAATGCTATCCCAAAAGTCCCCCATAGCGCCCTCCACTTCCCTACCCACCCATTCCCATTCTTTTGGCCCTGTCATTCCCCTATATTGGGGCATATAAAGTTTGCAAGTCCAATGGGCCTCTCTTTCCAATGATGGCCGACTAGGCCATCTTTCGATACATATGCAGCTAGAGACAAAAGCTCCGGGGTTCTGGTTAGTATATCATGTTGTTCCGACAATAGGGTTGCAGATCCCTTTAGCTCCTTGGGTACTTTCTCTAGCTTCTCCATTGGGAGCCCTGTGATACATCCAATAGCTGACTGTGAACATCCACTCCTGTGTTTGCTAGGCCCCGGCATCGTCTCACAAGAGACAGTTATATTTTGGGTCCTTTCAGCAAAATCTTGCTAGTGTATGCAATGGTGTCAGCGTTTAGAAGCTGCTTCTGGGAAGGATCCCTGGATACGGCAGTCTCTAAATGGTCCATCCTTTCATCACAGCTACGAACTTTGTCTCTGTAAATCCTTCCCTGGGTGTTTTGATCCCAATTCTAAGAAGGGGCACAGTGTCCACACTTTGGTCTTCATTCTTCTTGAGTTTCCTGCGTTTAGTAAATTGTATCTTATATCTTGGGTATCCTAAGTTTTGGGCTAATATCCACTTATCAGTGAATACATATTGTGTGAGTTCTTTTGTGATTGTGTTACTTCACTCAAGATGATGCCCTCCAGGTCCATCCATTTGGCTAGGAATTTCATAAATTCATTCTTTTTAATAGCTGAGTAGTACTCCATTGTGTAAATGTACCATAATTTCTGTATCCATTCCTCTGTTGAGGGACATCTGGGTTCTTTCCAGCTTCTGGCTATTATAAATAGGGCTGCTATGAACATAGTGGAGCATGTGTCCTTCTTACCGGTTGGGACATCTTCTGGATATATGCCCAGGAGAGGTATTGCTGGATCCTCCGGTAGTACTATGTCCAATTTTCTGAGCAACCGCCAGACTGATTTCCAGAGTGGTTGTACAAGCTTGCAATCCCACCAAAAATGGAGGAGTGTTCCTCTTTCTCCACATCCTCTCCAGCATCTGCTGTCACCTGAATTTTTGATCTTAGCCATTCTGACTGGTGTGAGGTGGAATCTCAGGGTTGTTTTGATTTGCATTTCCCTGATGATTAAGGATGTTGAACATTTTTTCAGGTGCTTCTCTGCCATTCGGTATTCCTCAGGTGAGAATTCTTTGTTCAGTTCTGAGCCCCATTTTTTAATGGGGTTATTTTATTTTCTGGTGTCCACCTTCTTGAGATCTTTATATATATTGGATATTAGCCCCTTATCTGATTTAGGATAGGTGAAGAACCTTTCCCAATCTGTTGGTGGTTTTTTTGTCTTATTGATGGTGTCTTTAGCCTTGCAGAAGCTTTGCAGTTTCATGAAGTCCCACTTGTCAATTCTCGATCTTACAGCACAAGCCATTACTGTTCTATTCAAGAATTTTTCCCTGTGCCCATATCTTCAAGGCTTTTCCCCACTCTCTCCTCTATAAGTTTCAGTGTCTCTGGTTTTATGTGAAGTTCCTTGATCCACTTAGACTTAACCTTAGTACAATGAGATAGGAATGGATCGATTCGCATCCTTCTACATGTTAACAACCAGTTGTGCCAGCACCATTTGTTGAAAATGCTGTCTTTCTTCCACTGGATGTTTTTAGCTCCCTTGTCGAAGATCAAGTGACCGTAGGTGTGTGGGTTCATTTCTGGGTCTTCAATTCTATTCCATTGGTCTATTTGTCTGTCACTATACCAGTACCATGCAGTTTTTATCACAATTGCTCTGTAGTAGAGCTTTAGGTCCGGCATGGTGATTCCACCAGAGGTTCTTTTATCCTTGAGAAGAGTTTTTGCTATCCTAGGTTTTTTGTTATTCCAGATGAATTTGCAGATTGCACTTTCTAATTCGTTGAAGAATTGATTTGGAATTTTGATGGGGCTTGCATTGAATCTGTAGATTGCTTTTGGCAAGATAGCCATTTTTACAATGTTGATCCTGCCAATCCATGAGCATGGGAGATCTTTCCATCTTCTGAGATCTTCTATAATTTCTTTCTTCAGAGACTTGAAGTTTTTATTATACAGATCTTTCACTTCCTTAGTTAGAGTCACGCCAAGATATTTTATATTATTTGTGACTATTGAGAAGGGTGTTGTTTCCCTAATTTCTTTCTCAGCCTGTTTATTCTTTGTGTAGAGAAAGGCCATTGATTTGTTTGAGTTAATTTTATATCCAGCTACTTCACCGAAGCTGTTTATCAGGCTTAGGAGTTCTCTGGTGGAATTTTTAGGGTCACTTATATATACTATCATATCATCTGCAAAAAGTGATATTTTGACTTCATCTTTTCCAATTTGTATCCCTTTGATCTCCTTTTGTTGTCGAATTGCTCTGGCTAGGACTTCAAGTACTATGTTGAATAGGTATGGAGAAAGTGGACAGCCTTGTCTAGTCCCTGATTTTAGAGGGATTGCTTCAAGCTTCTCACCATTTACTTGGTGTTGGCTACTGGTTTGCTGTAGATTGCTTTTATCATGTTTAGGTATGGGCCTTGAATTCCTGATATTTCCAAGACTTTTATCATGAATGGGTGTTGGATCTTGTCAAATGATTTTTCCGCATCTAACGAGATGACCATGTGGTTTTTGTCTTTGAGTTTGTTTATATACTGGATTACGTTGATGGATTTCCGTATATTGAACCATCCCTGCATCCCTGGGATGAAACCTACTTGGTCAGGATGGATGATTGTTTTGATGTGTTCTTGGATTCGGTTAGCAAGAACTTTATTGAGGATTTTTGCATCAATATTCATAAGGGATATTGGTCTGAAGTTTTCTATCTTTGTTGGGTCTTTTTGTGGTTTAGGTATCAGAGTAATTGTGGCTTCATAGAATGAGTTGGGTAGAGTACCTTCTGTTTCTATTTTGTGGAATAGTTTGTGAAGAACTGGGATTAGATCTTCTTTGAAGGTCTGATAGAACTCTGGACTAAACCCATCTGGTCCTGGGCTTTTTTTAGTTGGGAGACTATTAATGACTGCTTCTATTTCTTTAGGGGATATAGGGCTGTTTAGATCATTAACCTGATCTTGATTCAACTTTGGTACCTGGTATCTGTCTAGGAACTTCTCCATTTCATCCAGGTTCTCCAGTTTTGTTGAGTATAGCCTTTGGTAGAAGGATCTGATGGTGTTTTGGATGTCTTCAGGATCTGTTGTTATGTCTCCTTTTTCATTTCTGATTTTGTTAATTAGGATGCTTTCCCTGTGCCCTCTAGTGAGTCTGGCTAAGGGTTTATCTATCTTGTTGATTTTCTCAAAGAACCAGCTCCTTGATTGGTTGATTCTTTGAATAGTTCTTCTTGTTTCCACTTGGTTGATTTCGCCCCTGAGTTTGATTATTTCCTGCCGTCTACTCCTCTTGGGTGAATTTGATTCCTTTTGTTCTAGTGCTCTTAGGTATGTTGTCAAGCTGCTAATGTGTGCTCTCTCTAGTTTCCTTTTGGAGGCACTCAGAGCTATGAGTTTTCCTCTTAGAAATGATTTCATTGCGTCCCATAAGTTTGGGTATGTTGTGGCTTCATTTTCATTGAACTCTAAAAAGTCCTTAATTTCTTTGTTTATTCCTTCCTTGACCAAGGTATCATTGAGAAGAGTGTTGTTCAGTTTCCACGTGAAGGTTGGCTTTCTATTATGTATTTTGTTATTGAAGATCAGCCTTAGTCCATGGTGATCTGATAGGATGCATGGGACAATTTCAATATTTTTGTATCTGTTGAGGCCTGTTTTGTGACCAATTATGTGGTCAATTTTGGAGAAGGTACCATGAGGTGCTGAAAAGAAGGTATATCCTTTTGTTTTAGGATAGAATGTTCTGTAGATATCTGCCAGATCCATTTGATTCATAATTTCTGTTAGTTTCATTGTGTCCCTGTTTAGTTTCTGTTTCCACGATCTGTCCATTGGTGAAAGTGGTGTGTTGAAATCTCCCACTATTATTGTATGAGATGCAATGTGTGCTTTGAGATTTACTAAAGTTTCTTTAATGAATGTGGCTGCCTTTGTATTTGGAGCATAGATATTCAGGATTGATAGTTCCTCTTGGATTATTTTACCTTTGATGAGTATGAAGTGTCCCTCCCTGTCTTTTTTAATGACTTTGGGTTGGAAGTCAATCTTATCAGATATTAGAATGGCTACTCCAGCTTGTTTCTTCATACCATTTGCTTGGAAAATTGTTTTCCAGCCTTTCATTCTGAGGTAGTGTCTATCTTTTTCTCTGAGATGAGTTTCCTGTAAGCAGCAAAATGTTGGGTCTTGTTTGTGTAGCCAGTTTGTTAGTCTATGTCTTTTTATCGGGGAGTTGAGTCCATTGACATTAAGAGATATTAAGGAAAAGTAATTGTTGTTTCCTGTTATTTTTGTTGTTAAAGTTGGCATTCTGTTCTTGTGGCTGTCTTCTTTTAGGTTTGTTGAGGGATTACCTTCTTGTTGTTTCTAGGGCGTGGTTCCTGTCCTTGTATTGGTATTTTTCTGTTATTATCCTTTGAAGGGCTGGATTCGTGGAGAGATAATGTGTGAATTTGGTTTTGTAGTGGAATACTTTGGTTTCTCCATCTATGTTAATTGAGAGTTTGGCTGGGTATAGTAGCCTGGGCTGGAGTTTGTGTTCTTTTAGTGTCTGTATAACATCCGTCCAGGATCTTCTGGCTTTCATAGTCTCTGGTGAGAAATCTGGTGTAATTCTGATAGGCTTGCCTTTATATGTTACTTGGCCTTTTTCTCTTACTGCTTTTAGTATTCTGTCTTTATTTAGAGCATTTGTTGTTCTGATTATTGTGTGTCGGGAGGTATTTCTTTTCTGGTCCAGTCTATTTGGTGTTCTGTAGGCTTCTTGTATGTTCATGGGCATCTCTTTCTTTAGATTTGGGAAGTTTTCTTCTATAATTTTGTTGAAGATGTTTGCTGGTCCTTTGAGTTGAAAATCTTCATTCTCATCCACTCCTATTATCCGTAGGTTTGGTCTTCTCATTGTGTCCTGTATTTCTTGGATGTTTTGAGTTAGGATCTTTTTGCATTTTACATTTTCCTTGATTGTTGTGCCGATGTTCTCTATGGAATCTTCTGCACCTGAGATTCTCTCTTCCATCTCTTGTATTCTGTTGCTGATGCTCGTATCTATGGTTCCAGATTTCTTTCCTAGGGTTTCTATCTCCAGTGTTTCCTCATTTTGGGTTTTCTTTATTGTGTCTACTTCCCTTTTTAGGTCTAGTATGGTTTTGTTCACTTCCATCATCTGTTTGGATGTGTTTTCCTATTTTTCTGTAAGGACTTCTACCTGTTTGATTATGTTATCCTGTTTTTCTTTAAGGATTTGTAACTCTTTAGCAGTGTTCTCCTGCAATTCTTTAAGGGATTTTTGTGCTTCCTCTTTACTGTCTTCTACCTGTTTACCAGTGTTCCTTTGTATTTCTTTAAGTGTGTTATTAAAGTCCTTCTTGAAGTCTTCTACCATCATCATGAGATATGCTTTTAGATCCGTGTCTAGCTTTTCTGGTGTGTTGGGGTGCCCTGGACTGGGCAAAGTGGGAGTGCTGGGTTCTGATGATGGTGAGTGGTCTTGGTTTCTGTTAGTAAGATTATTACGTTTACCTTTCGCCATCTGGTAATCTCTGGGGTTAGTTGTTGTCGTTGTCACTGTTTAAAGATTGGAGCAGAAGCTGTGTTCCACTCACCAGAAGTCTTAAGATCCTGTGGCAGGTGTTGTGGGTAGCTGGCGAGTGTCAGCCGACCCTGCGCCCTAGCTACCCCTGCGCTTTTCTGACTGGAGAGGCTTGTGGCCCTACTGAGGGCGGATTTCTGCCTCCCCAACCAAAGCAGTCTCAAGTCCCGCGTGATTGGACTGGAGCAGAAGCTGTGTTCCACTCACCAGCAATCTCAAAATCCTGTGGCGGGGGTCCTGGGTAGCTGGCGGGTGTCAGCCGACCCTGCGCTCTAGCTACCCTGGTTCTGGTCCGGCCCAAAGAGGCCTGTGGTCCTACTCAGGCCTGGTTTTCTGCTTCCCTAACTAATGCAGTCTCAGGTCCCGCGCACAATTGGACTGGAGCAGAAGCTGTGTTCCACTCACCAGAAGTCTTAAGATCCTGTGGCGGGTGTTGTGGGTAGCTGGCGAGTGTCAGCCGACCCTGCGCCCTAGCTACCCAGGTGCTTTTCTGACCAGAGAGGCTTGTGGCCCTCCACATTTATCTTTTAATCTATTATCACTTTCTTGCTAGTCGTGAATTGGTTTGGGTTCTATTTCCAGATCCACACGTGGATAAGTGTGAATATACATCTAAAACACTCAATAAAAGTAGGAAATGAGTGAATAAATAGTTCTCATAAAATTCCTTGAGGCGAGACAGATCTGGAATCTGTTAGGAATCAGACTGGCAAGTGCATGGGACCATCAGTGGGCTAGCAAAGCTGATGTGTACAGGTGCTTTTGTAAAAAGATTCCTTGCATGTAAAATTCATTATCTGCTATTGCTGTTCACTACAACAGCTCAGTTATATTGATTTAAATAAGCCATTCTGCCTGTTGTCCACTAAAGGTAGCTGTATTAAATGCTTTGCTCAGCAAAGTAAGAAAGTGCCTTGCTTTCTGTTTTGAGCTATTCGTCACTAATCATCCTTCTGAAATCTTACACCTGGAAATTCTTTTGTTTCCATCCACAGTGGAACAATCAGGGTCAGGCTTATGATAGTGATAATAAGTATCATTACCTCAACTTATTTCAAATTGTGTCATAGCGAGAGCAGGTGAAAATCTGTCACAGTAGTAGATCCTCTTATCTTTCTACATTGGTTCTTATTTGCCTAAACAACTCTTTGACAACTCACCAGAAAAGTTGAATCTCCTTCAGAATGTAAAATACTGTTCAACGCATTTAAATTATTTTAAATTATAATTCTCAGAGGTGATCTGGCCATACAAATCATGAATTAATAGCCACTTTGTTACTTGGTCCAACAATATGTTAATGATAAAAACTGTGCTATAATAATATTTTGGCTTCTCCATGCTGCATCTAATAATTACTAAAACACATCTCATTATTTCCAGGTGAGATTTATTCTCATGACAGTTGCTCCTCCTCTCATATTTTCTATGCAATTGACAGCTCCTCCTTGGTATCCATCCTTGCATGCCACAAGAGTCATTCCTTAATGCTTGCTTTGCTTTGTGTCATAAATCCAATGAGTCACTGCATACTCTCAGTTCTGCATACAAAGTGTTTCTGGTACCTAATCTCCTTGCTTTAGAATCATAGCCTTTTTTGCAGATTGAAACAGTTTAGCCTCAAAGAGAGACATCAATGTGGCTTCTGACAGCACCTTCCACGGACATTAAACCAAACAGGGGTCAGCCCAGAACCAGGTCCCAAAGCTTTGTCTCTGAAAGGTGAGGGAAACTGGAAACAGTCATCTTGCTGCTATATACTGGTCCACAAAGGAGTCAGACTCTTGTGGTAAGAGACAGACTAAAAGGGAATTAGCTGTGATGACATGCAAGCAGAGTTTCAGGTTTCTCCTTGGTTTCTGCCAATGGCATGCCACTGGGGAATTCACTCTTCTAGAAATTAAGGTACATCGTATTTGACTTTGCTATAATAATTCTAGTGGTATAAAGTGGCTATGAGGGCTAATGAAGGTCATGTACCCTAAAAGTTGCTAGCTGGCCTGTTTGTATGCTCACAAACATAGTGTCCTTACATTCTCTTACCACTTCTAGGCGCCATCAAATGCAACTCAGAACACTATGTTCTCCCAGCCCTCTGGCATTACCATTATGTAGGAACCAGGAATTTTATTATCACAAACAGTACAAGGACACATGGATGAGGGTTTGTGCTGTGTCTTAAGGTAGCTATTTGTCTCTGTAGTTCTCCAGATTTTAATTCACTAATACTGAAATATTCTTAGCTTCATGTTATTTTTATTTACCAACTCCCCTTGGGTCATAACGAAAACTTTTATGATAAAAATGACCTTTTTCTCACTTACCTTTTCTTCCTTGACTTTCTCACTCTCTTACACGTTGAGGTGATAGATAGAGAAAGAGATAGATAGAGAGATAGACCGATTGATAGATGGCAGATAGATAGATAGATAGATAGATAGATAGATAGATAGATAGACTGATAGATTGGTAGATGTCAGATAGATAGATAGATAGATAGATAGATAGATAGATAGATAGATAGATAGATAGACTGACAGATTGATAGATAGAAAGATAGATGGGGATAATGATACACAGCTATTGAAACAAATACTTATCTTTTTCTACTTTATGAATCCTTCATCTTGTCATAAAGTTCCCTATGCCCTGCCTGTACAATCTCTTTAAATAGAAAGCCTTTCTCTGCCTGCAATTTCAGTAAGTTTTCAGTATTTCTACAAGAAGTCCTCTATAGAAACTTCAAAACTTGCCTTCCTTTCCAGAAGACTGTTTCCTGCCTTAGAGTTCCCAGTGCATACTGATATGTCTCTATAAGCATGCATCTTGTCTTCATACATCTGTCTTAGTCTCTGCCACATAAATTCCATTGAATGGGTAAGAGGGTGCTTGAAGGTCCATAAGTAAGTAATAAATCATGGATGGTGTCATCATTATCCTTTTTGCCCTTAACTATTTTTCTTTCTCTAGACAGTCATAGTCCTATCTGAATTGTCTTTGTCACACTGTTATTGCTTTGTATTCTGAATCATAAATGAATTTGATTTTTATGCAAGCACTATTTTCTCATAATCCTGAACACCAAGAATTAAAACCTGCGTGAACACTTGATTAAACATACTCTTATTTGCATAAAAACTGGGTGAATACTTGAGTATATACACTCTCATTTGCACAAAAATAGCATTCTGCAATTTCTGATATTTCAAAATTGGTAAATTTCAATGTCCTTGTAGAAAGAAAGGCCTTATTTAAATTAATCATATTTTGCCAGCCTGTTGCATAAAATGGAAAACAATTAATCATAATTTGAACAACTTTCAAAATAAACATTTACAATTCCTTTCTAAGCAATGTTCTTTCATATCTCAAGACCAAGTTAAATAAATAAGTAAAAATAAATAGGTCCTTCCATGATGGCTCTGAGAGAGAACCCTCACTTGGAAAAGCATGAGGAATCTAAACATATATGGCATCTGCCTGATGTCAGGAATAGTTTGAAGTGGGACACGGTGTTGGACATAGAAGTAGCTTTAAAGATTGATTGTCTCTAAGATGTTAGAGAACTAGTAAGCTCTCTAACAATACTGAATGCTTGCTGGTAACAGCTAAAAAATATCACAAAACTTTCTTGCTTATTTTGTGGTTAAAAACCACCAACTTGTGTGATTAACACCAGTTGTCTAGCAGTGGGGGAGTAAGTAAAAAATGTATTGCTAGGGCTTCTTATTCTGGTGAGGCAGCTACAAGCCTTCCAGTGACCTGACTGGTTAACACTTTGTGAACCAGAGAGGAAGGAAAGGAAAATAAGATGGTTTATATAGGCAAATATGCACAGACACATTTACTCATACAGTCATTTACATTTTCATTCACATTTATACATTAACACATTCACATTTTTGTTGGGCCTAACCAACTGTCTCATATACTCCACAAGCATTCATGCATACTTACATATATACATATACCTACACACACAAACACATATATAGATAGATAAACAGACATATACATTTGGATGGATGGATGGATGGATGGATGGATGGATGGATGGATGGATGGATGGATGGGGCAGAGCCCCTCAAGCCAAACTATTCAACCAACAACTTTATTTCTTTTCTCTGGCTTTTTTATACCTGCTCAGACAAAAAATAAAGTTCTTTAGAGATAAAATGTTACATAAAATAGGAGTTACAGAAGGATGTGGAGATTAAGTTCAAAGCAGTGTTTCATTCTCTATACTCATTAGAAGTTCAAAGCAACATGTTTTTCATGACTTTACCTTATCATGGTGCACACCTATGGTTTTATCCTTGTAGCTAAATGTTTTTCCTTTTACACAAATTTGTCCCAAGTCTATTTCTCATTTTAGTGTGATTATGAAAGCTCATTGTATTTCTTATCATGCAGCCTTTACTTACTATATGAGGAGTTGGCATGTTCTATTCTTGATGCTAACTTTATTACATATTTCTAGCAAAGCAACTAAGACCATGTTGTAAAACTTTGTTTCTAAAATTATTTGAAGCAAATCAGCAATTCTATAAAATCATTAATTCCTCTAAACAGCTTTGATTCATGAAAGTTCGTCTTTATGTTGATCTACAGGAAATCTTATCAATAGAGTGGGCTAATGCCCACAGATTATTATATTAATCAGCTGCAAGAGGCAATCCTGAGATGAAGTCTCTTTGGGTTTTGCCATCGAGTTCACCCATGGCAGACCATGCAGAAATGGTGGCTACCTGCTAGCCTCAGCCTATCCTAGACGGATCCTGACAGGCAGATTGATATATAGTATTTAACTTTGGTACAACCAGTCAACAAGGAAGCACACATTTAATTTACTTTTCCCTCCTAGCACAGTAACTGAGCTACTCCAGTCTATACAAGATCCAGGTCTCTGAGTTAAGGCCAGAGACAGGACACCAGTTAGCACCTAGCTAGTTGTCTGATTTCTATGGTCCTGTCTGGGGAGAGGACAGGAAGTGCCTGTTTTCCTTCCTGGCTTGTGATACACCTTTATTGTTCATATCACTAGGACAGCGTCATAACTTACGTTATTCTGTAAATAACCTGGTGGTATGGATTGTACCTTTTCATTCTGTGATTTATATATGACTTTTCAATCCCCAACCTTGTTTTTTTTTTAAATGACAAAGAAGGAAACTTGTACTTCCTGACAACTTGAGCTGGGAGTGCCATTCAGGTTCTATTAGCTAAGCATAAAAATATATTACTATCATGCCCTAGGGAAGATAAGGGTATTTTTAGCCTCCTTCCATTGCTTTAAAAGAAGAATTTTCTAACAAATTCAGATTAAAGATAACTACCTCTCTTAATTATCTATAACAATGGAGAATAGAAAATTAGGATCTACAGATAATCCAAAATTCTATCTTAGGAGCATATTAACTATTTGTTCTGAATGACCTTCTTAGCTTTGCTTAGAGTGGAAAATTCATTTGACTTTTTTCCTGTGATTGGTATTTATGATAACTCTTCCCTTAATGATCAGCAATGAAGGAAACGCTAGCAAATAGCTGAAAATGTGTAAGCAAAAGCCAATAACTCACATCATATGTAACTAAATCTTCTTTTTGGTTTTTACCATAGACATAGCCTCCCTAAAATAGAATGAAATGCAAAACATTTTGTGTATTCTGTGATTGAAGCTATAATTGTCTTAATTAGGGTTTTACCCCTGTGAACAGACACCATGACCAAGGCAACTCTTATAAAGAACATTTAATTGGGGTTAGCTTACAGGTTCAGAGGTTCAGTCCATTATCATCAAAGCAGGAGCATGGCAGTGTCCAGGCAGGCATGGTGCAGGAGGAGCTGCGAGAGGGTGCTACATCTTCATCTGAAGGCTGCTAGGAGAAGATTAGCTTCCAGGCAGCTAGGACAGGTATATTAAAGCCCACACCCACAGTGACACACCTACTCCAACAAGACCACACCTCCTAATGGTGCCACACACTAGGCAGAGCACATACAAACCCTCACAATAATAAAGGCAAAATAGCATTGCCTCTCTGCAAGAATCAAGCTGCATCTTTGCCAACCCTATTTCACAATCCAGAACCCATATTAATAAAATTGTGCTACTTGAAAGATAGATTTGAGGGTTTCAGGAGATGGCTCAGGGAGTAAACGCTTGCTCTATTTATATACATGCCTATGTTGAGAAGCCAGATGCCCACATGAAAGACCAAGTGTGGCAGTGTATAGCTGTAATCCCAGGATAAGGGGACAAAACCAGGAGAGTCCAGGGGACAGAGGTAAGCTCACTATCCAGCTAGTCTTGGAATTCCTGTCTCAAAAGAAAAAGAAAACAACAATAATATGACGATGGTGATAATGGTGATGATGATGACGATGATGATGATGATGTACAGTAGTAGAGAAGGACACCTGGCAATGGTCTGAAAGTGAGAAGGTTACAGGAGAGGTTACTAGGGTCACTGTGATTAAAAAAAATAATAATACTTATATGCATGTACAAATAAATCATCATGAAGACTATCATGTGCTAATTGGGCTAATTGATATGTGCAAATAAAGCTTCAGAAACTACAAATCCTTCCAGATTCAGGGTGAACAGAGAAAATATCTCTTCTGTGTTTTGCTGTCTTCAAACTGCTGTGGCTGGGTTCAGTGTCTGGAATCCATTTCCTTATTCAAAGGTTCTTTATGCTGTGAGGTCTCAGCAGCCACGGCCCTTCCAGCTGTCCCAGAACAATCAGATACGTGGATTTGGGCCTCTTTGTTTAGAATTCTTAAGCTGGAAGGGGAATCATTTGTCCTTGTCTGCAATCTTCTTTTCTGGCCCCAAGTCTGCCTGTAATTTGACTGCCATTTCCGCTAGCAAAGCCTTATAGGCCAGGGGCTCTTTCCTCCCTTAAGTGCTTAGACTGTTCCCAAACTGAAAGTAGAAAAATCTTTAACTGTTTTCCTCATGAAGCAATTTTACAAGTGCTGTCCCTGAGCCTCCCATATCAAAATAACCTAATCTACTTGTTCCAAAAACACAGAATTCTTAGCCCTGCTCCCAGCCTTCTGAGTTACAGCCTACAAGCTTGAACCAGGAAAACAGTATTTCAGCAAGCAATTCAAGTGATTCCTACGTATTATAAGGCAGTTTTGAATAGATTCTTCTTTGAGTTTTTATACAACTGATACTTGGACCCTGATCCTTAACATTATGCACCGAAGAAAGCATATATTTCCATTTCAATGAATAAGTTTAAAATCGAGTCTACATGTTTAATTTTTATTATTGATAAAGGGAAGCTATTTTATTCTAACTTTACAAATTGACTGCTTATTTGAGAGTATTATCTTGTTTTATATATGCCAAGAAACTGTTTTAAAAATAAAATGTATACACTAGTTATTGCAGGGTACCTGAAAGCCACCTTCCTCATTTATTTCAGTAGATGAAATTCTTAAACAAATACAATCTATGGTCAAATCCATAGGTTCTACATCTGGGAATCCAACTGTAGACTGAAAATATTCCTTAAAAATTACATCTGAAAAAAATTATATTTGTACCCAGACATGGCAGCATAAGCCTTTAATCACAGCATCCAGGAGTCAAGAGTCAGAGGCAGTTGGAACTGTGAGTTCTAGGCCAGCCTGGTCTGAATTCCAGGACAGCAAGAGCAAATTGTGACACCTTGTCAAAAAGGAAAAAAGGCAACTATATAGACTCTTCTTGTCATTTTATGAAGTCCTGTAAGTAGTCTAAAGATGATTAATGCATAGGATGATATGTGTGGGTTATATACAAATAGAACTCCATTTACATAAAACACTAGAGCATCCAAGAATTTTGGTATCTACTGCAGTACTGGAACTGACCATCTACGTTTACCAAGGGACAGCTGTATTTTAATTTAAAGCTCAATTTGGGATTCCTCTTCAAAATATTACTGCCTAATCAGAATTGTGAGATGTCCTATGTGTCTATATACATACATGTACACTTACATACCAGGTATGTTCAATAGATATTTAAGTGTTCCACCCCAGCAAAGGGCAGCAGTAACCAAGGAAGGAAAGACAGGCAGGTAGCACTGAAGAAAATCTAGAGCCTCACCTGCCTGACTCGGGCCGCCCATGGAACTTCATTAACATTATAAATTTAAAGATAGAATACCCAAGAATCTCAGGACAACAACCACAGAGCAATAATTCCAAACTGTAGTGTTCCTCTGAGTTCGAGGGCACTGGCTGTCCTTCCTATTCAGCCAGCCCTGGCCATGACCATGGAGTGTGATGCCTTCATAAGCAAATCAATTCATCCCAGCCCCTGCTTACACAGCTATACATGGGAATTAGTAACATCTGCCTCAAGCAAGGATGCACATCAGAATAAGCAAATTCAATCAAGCTCAGAACGTCAGATATTTTCACGGTTTGTACATGTGCTAGTGGTGCACCAAATTGTGTATGTATGCATTGTGCAAAACCAAAAGTCAAATGGGAAGAAAGGGGACTAAAGAGAGGGAAGAGGAGAAAAGGGCAGCAAGAGGAGCAAGGAGAGAAACAGGGTCAAAGTGCATTAGATAGTCAATTATAAACATTGATATGAAATTCAGTACCCTGTACAATGAATACATACCAATTAAAAAGAAATAAATTTTTGAAGTCTCTAAACAACAACAAAAAAGATTTCAACTTCCAGAAGACCTTACAAATGTAACAGTTATCAATGTTCATCCTTCCAAGACCGAGTTAGGCAATGTTGTTCCTATCATAAAAGACTAAATACTGTGTTTAAATTGAACATGAATTGAGCCATCAGACATAGTTATTTTGGTTCCTTGGGAACCAGTGCACTCACTCGCTAGCCTGCACACTCTGGCTCTGCACTTTGCAGAAATAAAAACAATACCCAAGACATGTTCAGAGGCTCATATTTCTTGTTGTGTTGTCTATGCAGAGGACCTTGGCTTGATTAGTTTATGACCCAAACACTTATTCTACACCAAATATACACAGAAACTTTTTAGAAGTGATATTCCTCAAGGTCATTCTCCAGGATTCTATCTGCAGTAAAGACAGCATCAGCCATTCCTATCACTTGAAGAAAAGATTCTGCCATATGAATTCTCTGAAACAGGTATACTGACCACTTTGTCAGATATTTAACTCCTGTGCTAGTTGCCTTAGAGGGGAGTTGTAATTTTGAGCAACAAGTTCACAGCTTGATAGAGAAGTCAATAACTTTACTCCACTAACATAGAACTAAGACTGGAAATAAATGATAAGTAATCAGAATTCCTGTTGTGAGCTGAGATTTTACTCATTAAAATTGTGGCTGGTTTTAATTTAAGGATGAGACTTCTGCTTTTGTATTTCGCTTTAAGAGTTACACAATAGTGGATCCTGGTAAGTAGTGATTTCCCAGAAGATTCTACTTTCTACATCTTGAATCAATCTCAGTTATTTAGAAAATGATTTATTAGCTATAAGAGGTTTTGTTTATATATTAATTAACCCAGTCCTTTGTTGTAAATAACAGAAGTAAAAACAATAGAAGCAAGTATTTAAAGTGAACATGCAGAATCCTTAATATTTTACACTTAATTAGTTTACAACTTATTCTGGGCCGGGATTTATAAGGACTGCCAACATCTCCTATCAAATTATAACTCCAAGTTATCTTAGTGATAGCTCTATCCCAATGAAGATAACAGCCATACATAAGGAATATTATGATCTTCTAGATACATCCATGAGAAAAACTATTTCAATATGTGAATGAATTCTATCCTATTCCTCCTATAACTAAAGGTCTAGGGGCCTCAACTGGATGTCAGAGAAAAATGGAGCAAAGGAAGCCCTTGGCATGTTCACCACCTAGAAGCCAACAGTGAAAGGCCAGTCTCTGAGGGAATGAGATGAAGAGGAAGCAGCTCTCTGGGGGTAGTCTGAGTGAGTGAGTCGCAGGGAGGGAGGACACTGAAGTACACTGGCAAGGGTAGTGAATTGGCCTCTAAAATTTAACAGCAAAAAATTATTACTTTAAAAGGACCCAACCCATCTAGATAACTTATTTTTAATTTATTATTTAGATTATTACATTTTAGATTATTATTTCTTGTTGGAAGCATGTTACATGCTGTCTAACAATTCACTAAATTTTGCCTTTCATTGTGTTTTAGAAATACTGCATATTTCAATTAAATGATATTTAGCTTAACTCTTATTAAATTACACTGAATATGTTCATCTCTGTGACTCAAAGTAGAATAAGTATTATTTCATGACATAGTTATCAGGATTAGAAAATACTTTTAATCTCTAAATCATAATCAGCTCTGCATTTCTATTTGATTGTTAATATTCTTACAAAATTGATTCTGCATGTATAAATGCTGCCTGGAAATATTTTTTCAAATTGTTAAACATTTCCTGGGAAAATAAGAAGTATGTTCACTTGAAATCTTGGGATTCAAACCTCCAAAAAGGCTCACTCAGTAAATCAATAACTAAAATCTGCATATATATATATATATATATATATATATATATATATGCAATAGAGTGATTTTTTTAGTTCCAAAAGGAGTGGAGAATAAAGTTATCTTCAGG
Organism: Mus caroli; assembly: GCF_978045245.1. Lineage (NCBI taxonomy): Eukaryota > Metazoa > Chordata > Mammalia > Rodentia > Muridae > Mus > Mus caroli. The sequence goes on along the minus strand of NW_028227272.1, from coordinate 62,143,239 downwards.
GAAAAAAAGATATGCAATAGGGGACATTCATATTAATTTCATTAAGTCACTTTCAGGAAGACAACTATCATGTCATCCATTCTAGATTTTTTAAGATTGTATTTTAATTATAACATTTCTCCCTTCCTTTTCCCCCCTCCAAGCCCTACTATTGACAACCCACCCTTCTCTCCTTCAGATTCATTGCCTTTCTTTCCATCAATTGTTATTGTATGCACATATGTACCTGATTGCATATTTATGTTCTCAAATATAACCTCTTGAGTCTACATAATGTTACTTGTGTATATGTGTGGAGGTTTGAATATGCTTTACCCAGGGAGAGACACTATTAGGAAGTGTGGCCTTGTTAGAGAAAGTTTCTCACTGAGAGAACTTTGAGACCCCTCCTCCTAGCTGCCTGGAAGAGAATAGTCTTCTCCTTTCTCCCTAAGGAGCAAGATGTAGAACTCTCAGCTCCTCCAGCACCATGCTGACCTGGACATTGCCATGCTTCTCACTATGATAATAATGGACTGAACCTCAGAACCAGTAAATCAGCCCCAATTAAATGTTTTCCTTTATAAGAGTTGTCTTGGTCATGGTATCTCTTTACAACAAATGGAAACTCTGACCAAGACAGAACGTTTTCAGGGCTGACCATTTTCTCAAGACATCCAACCAATGTTCTCCTCCATGGGGAAAATCACCTCCCTGGGTCACTCCCAGCATTACAGTTTCCTATTGTGCTTGGTACAGGATCATAGACTTTCCCTCATGCAGTTTGACAAGTTTGATGGTGTTCTCCCTGTTCAGCTCATGTTTAAGCAATCATGTTCATGAGATGTTCCTAAGAGACAATCTCACATCCTCTGCCTCTTACAACTAGATTTTATAAAATACACAAAATTACATATGTGCACAGGACATGAAAGTCGAAGAAAAATTGTCTAAGGGATCAAAGGAGACTAATGGACACAAGAGGTGAAAAGCGATGTGGAAAGTACATAATATGCCCTCATGAAAATGGCCTGATGTGACCCAGTTTAATAAAATACAAAGGGAAAAGGTTCTCTGTGATATAATAATTCCTAATCAGCCTGTCCACTCAGGGAGAATGGCTGAGTTAGCCAGAGTAAATGACAGAGCAAGACACTTCTAGTCAAAACACCATCTCTCCAGTTTCCTGTCTTCCCTCAGAGACCCTTGCAATGATTTTGCTTTGAAGCCAGACCCTTCCAGCCACATCAGCCCCTCAGTCTCCTCCCACCCTCATCTCTGCATTCATTCTCTCTACATACATTTTTCCTGCCTCTCAAAACTGTTCTCATTTCAATTCTTCTCATTTTTATTTAAATAAACGTATAAGGAGTAAGTAACACAGGATATAAACTTTGAGATTGGCATTTTTAACTCAATGCAAAGCCCATAAAAACATCCCAGGTGCTGTTCCTGCTCATACAGTTTTCTCTTTGTTGTTATTGTGACTTTTTTCTAGTTGAATTGCTGTACCTTGACATTTTTAGAATATCACTCGATGGTGGCCTCTGATGAACTATGTACATGCCTTGTAGAAATGAATGATAGGCAAGAATAGATACGTTTGCATAACTTCTGTTTTTATTACTGAATCTTGGCTGACCTGGAACTCACTATGGCTTCCACTTCAGTGATCTGCCTGCCTCTGCTTATCTAGTGCTCAGATTCAAGGTACATGCCACCATGCCTGGCTTTGTCTAACTGCTGCCCAATGTGTCTCCTTTCATTGACATCTATAATCTTAAGTGTGTCTTAATATGATGAAGTTCACTCTATCTTTCAATTAATGCTAAGTAGTCATCAGTATTAAAGTCACTCTTTATCAAAATTATAGCTATGATTACAAATTACATATTTGCCAGTGTCTGCAGATGCTGAGTACAAGTACAATTTGAACTCCTCAGATATATAAATTTTAATGCTTATTACTAATATATTTTTAATATAAAAACTTAGCATATATGCTGTGCATAGCAATGGGTTTTACAGAGACATTTTTACACTATTTGTTATATTTTAATGTGTACTTTGATCATATTCATTCTCCTTTTGCATCCCACTATTCTTGCTTATTGCCACTTTTTCTCTCATTTCTCCTTTCATGTCCTACATTTTATGCAACCATACAAAATCTAGGACCCACAAATGAGATGAACCATGGTATTTGCTTTTTGAAGACTGACTTATTTCACTTAATATGATTCTCTCCAATTACATCCAATTTTCTACAAATGGCATGATTTCATTCCTTATGGCTGACATAAACTCCACTGCATACATATATTACATTTTCTTCATCCATTCGTGTATTTTTATTACTGATTTCCATAGAGATGGCCTTACTAACCCTAATGCCATGTGATTTATTTTTTATGTCCTAATACCCTCCAACCACTTTAAATGGATTTCTACAGGATATCTCCAACTAAATTCCCCAGTTAAGCACATCATGCAGACAGAATCTGAGCACAGATCTGCTCATCCCAGATGGATGCTGCTCTATTATATCATCTATAGAAAGACTGATATCACATTTGCCATTGTACACCTATGGTCTGTATAGAGTCATTAAAACGAAAGCTCTATTATGCTAGTCCCAACACAGGGACATTCATGGCTGAGCAGAAAATCCAGCGAAAGTCATAACACAACTGTAATCCTTTCCTTCCTTCCTGTTCCACACTTCCCCACACCATACTACCTGGTGCACTTGTTAGAATCAACTCTATGTGTTTAATGTCTTTCCTTTTACATTTTTTAATTCTTTTTGTTACTAGAATATAATGTATATGAGAGGCCATTGAACCTTGAAGACTTTTATGAAAGAAAACTATAACACAAGACTTCTTTTTTTAAGCTTGTAAAAGAACAAAGTTTATTAATAAAATTAAAAAGATATAAAACCACAAGGCAAGCCAATTAAATTTTGTAGCCACAGGCAGGTCTGGCCTGAGTGTCAAGGAGGATTTCTCTTTTGCATTGTGTAAGCACACTGGACTCTGGATAAAGAGGTGATTGTATAAACAAGGGGCAAGGGAGAGTGAGGGTGTAGCAGAAGCTGGTACCCATAGTGCTCATCTGTCAAAACACAACAGGTCATATAATTTGGACCAAGTAATTCATGAGCTATCTGCCTTAACTATGTATTTAAAAAAGACAAAGAGTAATTTTGACAACAATAAAAGGAACAGAGGGTAGAGAATTACCACATGGTTGTAAGTGTTTAGGTTCCTAGCCTGCTTTGTTCAGTGTCTCTAAGATTTAATACAAGACTTCTAATTGGTTTATTTGATGTCTTTAATAAGTGACAGAATCTGTACCTTAAAATGGCATTCAATGGAGATAGTTCCTTGTGACAAAAAGACATCAACTTTTGGGTTAATACAGTTATTCTTTTTCAAAATTTTAAAATAAAATATTTCATGAAATTGCAAACTAATCCAAGGAGGCTTTCTTGCACAACTGTCCAGCTTCTTTTGATGACTGTGCGTTATGAAACTGTAATTCAGTCGCAGAGGCAGATAATGAGCTTCAGCCCATTGTGCTTGCACAGATCTTCCATTGTCTGCAGGTGTGTGGATGCGTGTAACCACAGCACATGGGACACAGAGCTATTTCAGCCCTGTGAGCCTCGGTGATGCCCCCTGTCACCATGACACCCGTTCTTCCTCTCACAGGCCCTGAGTCCTGCTCTGTCTTCCATCTCCTTGGTTTCTCCCTTCCATCAAGGTTCTCTAACAGGAATAATGAAATTATTATGTGAAATTCTCAGATGAATGTTTTGGCACTCAGCATGATGTACTTCAGATCCAACAGAGGCATTGTTTGCGTCAACAGGGTATACCCAATTTTCTTGCTATGTGTGGCTTTGTAGTCCCAGGGTTTTACATTTGTATTGGTGCTATACGACTAATGAACCAGAATAAAAGGCAATTGAGCTGTTCACATGCATTATGGAAATAATTAATAGGAATAATTACTTTATTTAAAGCTAGTATTCTCCTTGATGGAAAAATTCTGGCCAGTCAGGCTACCTAGTTTAAAAACAAAAGTAAAAATAACTTGTTAAAAAACGTGTTGATGGTGTCAGTCACATAGGCTAAAGCTACTTTTGGCTTCTGAAGATATACTGATACATTTAGCTGGATTCTTGTTTGATATGCTATTATTTTATAATTCATATTTTGCATGTATTATTCTTGGATAGTACATGTGGCTTTGTATAATCTCCCTGGGTATATTTTTACATAATTTCTGAGGTTTTTATTCTTCATGTCATCTTTTCATGTGTTGTAACAAAGTATAATCAACACTGTGCCCTGCAAATCACTGGGCCTTCTCCATCCAGACTTGCTTTGTACATATAAGCACTTCCCAAGTAATTGCTACTTGCAAAAATATATTTTCTCAGATAGTTTTTGATATTTTATACATCATTTATGTTTTTAAAATAAGAATTTTTGCTTGGCAATTGGATATGTACCATTGGAAAATATTATATTGAGAGTTTCGCGTAAATGTCACTTTGATTTCTTCAGATGAAGGAATAAGATGAGAGCCATTATTATAATAGATAAAATAATATCAGTCATTTAACATACAAAATATTTAAAATATCAACCAAAATCAAATAATTAAAGTTCATATATTAATAAACTAAATTTTTGGTATAGCCTTTTAAATTAACAGAAATTTAAAGAGGGAAACAATGAATTGAGACAGGCATTTTGATCTTATAGTTCGAGTTATGAGTTAATTGACACAAGTTTATTAAATTTGTAGTCTACAATACAAATATTCAAATATCTTTAAATGTCTATAGGTTGGAAAGAGGACTCACTTCCAGAAGTGTAGTTTTAGGAGGAAAAATATCTCTCTATGAAATTAAAGCTGTATTATAATTTGTTATTTGTTTTTTATTTTGGATAGTTAGTATTCAATGATTTCTCATTTTCCAAAAGCAAGTGTATATACTATAACCTGATTGGAATAGAGAATATCTTTCCTAATCTCAGGGTAGGTGGTACTGATACTGCCTTGTGGCACAAGGAAGAGTGCTTTGTCTGGACCAATTAGAAGACAAGAAAAATTATTCCTGGAAACTTGGGGGAGTCCTGTTGAGGAGACCCACGGATACTTGGGAATCAGGATTCTTGGGGTTCTTACTTGCATTAATTTCCAAAAAGAACAAAAGATGGGGAAGCTGCAAAGGTCTGCCACACTGAGGCATACAATTATATTGGGTGGGGAAGGGGTAGGGGTGGGGAGTTTTAGAAGGAAATGGATGCCCGGAGTACTAAGAAAGGTATGCTCAGACTTTAGTTAGCATTCAAAAGAAAAAGACAGAGGAGGAAGTAAAAAGGTGTGGAGTAGTCTTGACTCAGAAGGATGGGCAGCTCCAGCTGAACCTCATGGCAGCTCACAGGGACTACTAGAGAGGAGCTCTAGAAGGGAAAGTATAAGATTATTAAAGATAAATGCAGCTCACCCCTAGGGAGATGGTCCCTTATCTGGGCCCTTGACCTTACACACCTTGGGTAAATCCCTTTTACTCTTGGTGTGATCTATTTGATATACTTTTGGATTCTGATCCTGTTATCTTTTTTTCTTTTAAGTTTATAATGTGAACATTTGCTTGCTTAATACTGTCCCATCTGTCTTGAATGGCTTCTTAATTCTTTTCAATTCTTTATTATTTTAAAAGAAACCCTGGCTAGTTGTTTATGTTTGTTTGTTTTTGTTTGTTTTGCTTGGTGTTTTTCAGAAAATCTGTCTTCAAGCTTATGAGTTTTCTGTTGGATTGATTTTATTTCTGAGGTTCGTGTATGTTACTTTGTACATACATGAGGTGGAATTTATTCTTTCATTTACAAAGATTTTTAGTTTGCTACCCACTTATGATCTCCATTGTTTTCTCTTTTTTTGCTGAATTCATTTTGGTCATGAATTTTACTTTTAATCTTATTAGCTGCCCGTGTTGCCTTTCACCTCATTAACCTTGCTTAAAATCATTTGTGGGCATTCGATTTCCTTGGAGTCAATCGTTAGAGAGTGACTGTACTCCCTTGATATAGTGTTCTACCCCGGGCTTGTTTTTCTCTTTGTTTTTCATGCTTCCTATCTCCCTTGTGTTACTACTTATGCCTTTGGTAGGTCAGTGTTGCTGTCAATTTCTTAAAACATCTGGAATTTACTTTGTACATGGTGTGAAGTAGAAGGTGAACTGGATTTCCTACTAATATAATAATCAAATGTCTTTATTTAAAAAGCCATACTTTCTCCCCACCAAATTGATGTTACACATATAACGTATTATATATTTGTTATCTGAAATCTGTAGGATTATTACTGTTCAGTTGATATATTTCTCAACCTTACAGCACAATTGATTTTTTTTATAAAAAGAGCTAGTTGTTAAATCTTTCTTTAATAATTTTATTTTGTATATGCACTTCCTGGTTATTAGACATTTATTTGTTTAGTTGTATGAAACAACAAAAAAAGCTTTTGGTACAAATTGTAATTTCCTTCAAAATGCATTATTTAATTGTTTATATTTTTATTTACATAACTGGTTTAATTTTCCACACTATGGAATGATTTGAAAAATATTCTAATATCTCTTTTCTTAGACATATTAATTAATGTTTTATTTAATTTATTTTTACTTTTAAGAATCACATTTAACATTCATTCATTTCTAAAGCATTTCCTCTATTCATTTTATCATTATTGATTATTCTAAAACTGATTTTTATTTAAGTTTATTATCCTAAAACTTATCTCTACTGATGAGTCTAAAACTTTTCTCTATTCATTTTTTCTTTTATCTTTATTGATTATTTGTCTTATTTTTCTGACATCCATCATTCTTTGGTTTTCCTTCTTTAACAGAATAAGCATAGCTTTATCTTTCTTCTAAATACAATTTTGTTTTGTTTTGTTTTCAATTTGGCTTTTAAATTTGGTTTTATTTTGATGTAAGGGTTAAGTACACATTTTAAAAAAAAAGTATTCACAATATCCAACTAACCACTTTTTCCCCAAATATGGGTACTATAAATATTTGTATTTAGACAGATGTTATATGACCCATCCCTCCAAGAATAGAATAGAAGTCCCATAAGCTGCTCTTGTGTAATTCAATCTGTATGTCACCATGTTAGCTTTTATCCTGAAAAGGTCTCCAGATGCAGTCGCGAACTGATGTGTCAGTTTCTGTGGATCCAGACTCTAATAGAGATACAGTCTCTGTTACCCTGGAGTCTCTCCACACTCATTAGCATTTTTATGTCTTATCCTATTTTGCATGATATTGCTCTGTTGGGAACTATTTTGTAAAATGAAGCAATTATTTCCTCATGCTAACTCTTATTTCTTGAAGAGAACAATTAATATTAGTCAGACAGGAGTCAAGAGGAAAGAATTGTGGATTATGGGGTTGGGGGAGACAAGAAATCACTTGATGTTGTGCCAAATTAAAATTTTTTTCCAGTAAAGGGAAAAAGCCCAAGAAAAGTTTTCTGATTATGGAAAACAATGACTACAGATGACTAAGCCACTATAATTCTTGTTACAAATGCTGACTGTGGTGGGTAGAATAACTACAGTTTTTTAAATTGACATTTTCCTAGAAAAAAGCAAGTCATTACATATGCTAAATACCTTCTAAGAGAAAGAATGACCCCAATGCTGAATTTTTCATAATAATAAACCAAAAACATAAAAGAGAGGAGTCCTTATGAACAAAGAATTTTGATGTCTTAAATGCTGTTGGTGTCTACTCCATTCCAAAGAAAGGATCTCTGAAACCTTCCAGAATGTTAAACAGGGTAAGGCATAGATACACAATCCCGGAATTGAGAGCTCCTCAGACTTTGTTATAAATCTTGACACCTCTGTCTGAAGCTTTGCCAACTACTCACCCTCTACTCCACTGTCCCTGAAACAGTGTTCCTCTGGGTTCCCTCACAGGCACCTCACTGTCTTATTTGACAATGACTGCCAAATAGTACCCTCAAAGTCTAGTATCTTTTGAGTGTAAACCTAACTAAAAAGTGATAACTCAGCATCCTTTTTCTTACTTTTTATTTTTTTATTTTTTATTAGATATTTTCTTCCTTTACATTTTAAATGCTATCCCCAAAGCCCCCTATACCCTACCCCACCCTGCTCCCCAACCCACCCACTCCTGCTTCCTGGCCCTGGCATTCCCCTGTACTGGGGCATATAATCTTCCCAAGACCAAGGGCCTCTCCTCCCATTGATGGCCAACTAGGCCATCCTCTGCTGCTACATATACAACTCTAGACACAGCTCTAGGGCGGTACTGGTTAGTTCATATTGTTGTTCCTCCTATAGGGATTTAAGGGAGGTCTCAATGAAAACTATTCGTCTGTGCCTGGGAAGATAGTTCAGCAGTTAAGAGCACTTGCTGCTCTCCGAAGGGAATGAGTCCAGTTCCCAATACCCATGTTGGAGGCTCACCTGTAACTGCAACTCCAGAGATTCTGAGCTACTCTTCTGGCCTCTCCCAGAGTCCACATGCACAAGCACACAAACATACACATACACACACACACACACATACATGCATACACAGAGAGATACACATATATACAAATTATGATAAATATTTCTAAAGATTTTTTAACTTATATATTTTATGTCTGCATGTGTGAACATCAGAAGAGGTCATTGGATTCTGTGGAACTATAAACAGATGGTTGTGGGCCTCCATGTAGATGCTGAAAATTGACCTCAGAACCTCTAGGAAAGCCAGTGCTCCTAACCACTGATCTCAAGATATCGCCAGCCCAAAATAAATATTTTTTAAGAACTATTCATCTGTGTGCATTTTGTTTACTAAGGGCACATCTTTTTCCTATGTCACTTTATAGTAAGCATGGCAGTCAAGTAATGTTGTGCCTTCAATGTCACTCCTCTTCAGTACTCTGTTAGCTCTTTTGCATCTTCTGTAAACCCACACCCACTTTAAAATCAGTTTCTCAGCTAACACAGATATTATTTTCTGGATGTGCCTATTGGAATTGTATTGATTTCATGAATAATTTGGGACGGACTGAAACTCGTCAATACAGAGTCTTCATATTCATAAACATAAATATCTCTATTACTTGTTTAATTTTCTTCATCGGGGTTTTAAAGTTTAAATCATATGTAACACATGGATATTCTGTTAAAATTATACTAAAACTATTTAACTTAGGGTGGAATTAATATAAACTTCATTGTGCTTTAAAATTTGAATTTAACTAGTTTATTGCTCTTGTACAGTAAAGCTATTAATTTGTGTAAATTAACCTACATCTTACAACCTTCTTACTTTGCTTAGACTCTTTTTTCATGTTATCTATATGGACAAACATGTCATCTGTGGACAGTTAGAAATTTTTTGTTTCTTGTCTTTGTCTTCTTGCTTTATCACATGTTCAGGATGTTTCTTTAGAAAAAATGCAATGGCAATGAGAAACTATGTTGCTATTCCTTTGAAATACTTAGCACAGCATCTTATAGACTATAGAGTATTAATTTTATTGGATGAATGAATAAATGAATTGGTAAATGAAGGCTAAACAAATAACCAATATATTTTCTTTATCTTATATTGTAGACCTTCATATATATCTTATAGGATCATCATATTATTTTATGGGATTATAAAAAGGTCAGGATAAAAGGTATAGTTAAGAAAAATTAATTTTTGTGGTTGAGAAGATGCCTCAGAAGTTAAGAGCACTTTCTGCTCTTGTCTAGAACCTAAGTTCTAGTCCCAGTTCCCACATGCCAGCTAACAAACCGTCTGTTGCTCCAGTTCTAGGAGATGTGGGCCTCTCTCTTCAAATCTCTAGATGCATGTTGTACATATACCTACATTTAGACAAACATTCACACATGAAATAAAATAAATATCTTTAAAGAAAATATAGTTCAGGAAACAATATAAATTTATTGTCTTTTTAGACTATATATGGGAGAGAACACTCTCTTCTTTAATGTCTTTAGTCTTCTGTTGTTACTGCAAAAACTCAGCAGTTTAGGGTTCACTAAGCTAAAGTAGAGGTATTTGGAGCTGTTTTCCTTCCAAAACATCTAGTGAGACCATTCGTCCATCTGCTTTCCTCTCTACCTTCACACTCTTTGCTTTGTGTGTTCTTCCTGGAACTACAAGGAAGCATTGAGCAGTGTTCTTCCCACACTTAACTTGTTTTTCTCTCTCTCATCCTTATGACGTCGTGGCTGCAGTAACAAAACTATCCACTTGATGAACCTGGGCCCATTTAGGTAACATGTCATAATCATCCCATCTCAAGATTAATACCTTACACAAATATCTCATCCTTTATGCAAATATCTTATGGCATAAGATACAATACACAGACCTGTCACTGGAGAAAAGGTGTAACTTGGCTACTGTAATGTATATTGACAAAAGGCAGGGACCGCTGAGCTTCAACTTAACTTGATCAGGGTAGTCCACAACCTGATGAAATCCAACAAATCCTAGATTAGTTTAAGATAAACTCAATTGCTACTCAAATTCCAGTGATAATATCACTATTGTTCTTATTATCCATATAAATGTCTTTACTGAACTAATAATAGGAATTAAAACAACAGCAATAATAATGACAAATAATGAAGGGTTTACTTGATCTAACCTCTCCATTGGTATGAAGTTGTAAAAGAAAAAGGGAAGTGTAATCTACCCTGTCCCCTCCTGCTCCTAACTCAGACTTTATTCTAACTATTCTGGGAAGTCACAATGACATTTTGTTTGTCTGCAGGGAACTACTTGCCTATGGGGGTCAATAGGAACTTTAATCTCAGGCAGAAAACTACACTGGTTTTACCAATGATTTTTTTGCTACATCATCTTTTTTTTATCATCTTCATAGATCTTCCATATCAACTCACTATATGGCTTATCTAATGCAGAAAGTAAGATGATGGTGGTGGTGGCGGTGGTGATGGTGGTGGTGGTAGTAGTGACCAATACAAATGATGCTGTGTAATTATTTCTGGAAGATTCATGCCAGTGCATTTTACCCCATGAATTCTTTGTTGAACAGTACTCCATACATCATCAAATACCATATCATATTACCATATTTGTAGATGTGGTTTAGTTCTTCCAAGTATCTGGAATTACATCTACAGTTAATTTTTATCTGAGAAATACAGACATCTCGTGGGTTTTCTAAGTGGTGGTTTTAAGTAGTATTCATTCATAGCCTTCCTTTTTAATAAAACTAAACTTAATAGCTAACTATATCTAGTTTCTTTGCCTGGACTGCAAAAAGTCGAAGATCTGAAACAAGCAATTACAAAATAGATTTTTGTGAACTTCCCCCCTCTAACAATGTATTTCTTTCATTCACTTCAAGAGATTTTGGCACAAGAGTTTATTACCACTGCTCATCACAGTAGACCATTAGTCTTGACTAAATGGTCAATCAGTCTAAAAGGATACCGCACACTACTAAATTAGCTTGAATCAGATTTCTGGAGACAGGCCAATCAGGCCAGATGGTTTCTTAGTCTGCAGGATGTCACTTCACAGACACCAATCCAAATGAGATACTAACAGAATGCTGCTTCTGCAGAAGAGCCACAAAATTTCCCCTTCACAGCCACATGACAGTGATAGGTGGTTTGTAGCCAAAACCCTAAGGAATCACTGGTGTTCCAAATTCAAAGGGCAAAAGCATTTCCCTGTTTTGAGTGGGTGAGACATGATTTCTCCTTCTGCTTTGTCTTATTTTTACTTTTATTGAAAATAAAGTTATTTTTATACAATATATCCTGATCACAGTTTCCTGTCCCTCATCTGTTCCCCGATCCTCTCCTCTCTCCACTTCCAACTCCACACCTTCTTTTTTTCTCTTAAGAAAGTTAACAGGCAAATAAAGAGAAACATTAGACAAGAATGAAACAAAAATGAATAAACTAGCAAACAAACAAACAAAAACAAAAGAAGAGCATAAGAAATGCATGCCCATACATAGATGCATATCCACAACCCATAAAAATACAAAATTGAAAACCATAATATACAAGCAAAAGACCAGTGAAGTTAAAAAAAAAAAGGCAATATGAGACAAGAAAATATCTTAGGATTTTATTGGTGTGATGAAACACCATCATCAAGGCAACTCTCATAAAGGAAACATTTAATTGGGGCAGGTTTACATTTCAGAGGTTTAGTTCATTATCTTCATGGCAGGAAGAATGATGTCATGCAGCCAGACAATGCTGGAGAGGTAGCTGAGAGTTCTACATGCTGATTGGTGGACAGCAGAAAGAGAGTGAGGCACACTTCCTCCAACAAGGCCACACCTCCTAATAGCACCACTCCCTATGAGCCTATGCGGATCGTTTTCTTTCAAGTCACCTCAAAAATAAAAGTAAAATCTACAAACACCCTTGAATATAGTGTGTATTGCCCATTTGTGGGACATGGGGGTCCCATGGTCTCTTAAGTATAGTCTATATACCCAGCAAGGATCCCTTGAAGAAACTAACTTTTCCTTTGTGAGTGGTTTAATTGGAGATAGTTTCTTAGTTGGGGACAGGAGCTCATGTCTACTTCCTGATCTCACTGCTGTGACAGTGTTTGTTGGCTCTATGGTTGCTGTCACAGTCTCTGTGATTTCATATGTGCATCAGTTATGTTGCATCTGGAAGACAGTTTTCTCTGGCTCTTAGGATCTTTCTGCCTCCTCTTTGACAGAGTTCCTAGAACCCTTAGGAGAGGGTTTGATAATGGCTCCCTATTTAGTTCTGAATGTTCCAAGATCTCTCGCTCTCTGCACAAAGCTCACTCTATTAGTTCATATCTATAGCAGGAGAAAACGTCTCTCATTATGTCTAAGTGAGATACTGATTGATGTGTATGGATGAATGTCATTGGGAGTCTTTTTATTGCTACTTTCCTTTAGCAGAACATTTGGTTTTCCCCTATGTCCATGGCCTACCTAGTCTCAAGATTCTTAGCCACTGAGTAGTGTCATGTGTAGGTTCCATCTCATGAAGTAGGCTTAACATCAAATTAGATAGTAGCTCATTATTCCCACCATGTCTGTGTCACTATCCCCAGCATATCATTAACAAGAGGTCACCACTGTAGATCAGAGTTGTATCGAGGTTTTCCTCTGGCCATCTGAAGATACATTTCTGTACTATGAATGCTAGTCAGTAGGTTCCTGCTTTTATATTTATCCCCAGAGCAAAAGATTCTTCCTTAAACATCATCAATATTCTAGACACAACATGAAGTCTGGGGAGGGGTGGCCTTCAGAGGAGTTGCTCAGAGTGTGGGTCCTACATCATTGATATCACTGGAGTTCTTTAGACCTGACATCTCTGTAGCAACCCAGATCTACTAAATCAGAATCTGTGTTACCACAAGATTCCCAGGAAGTTTGTTTGGTACAATTAAGCTAAGCTAATATAAAGAAGTGATATATTGAGGGGACATATATGCAGTTGCTCTAATCTGATTATCATACACACACACACTGAAATATCACATTGAACTCCATAAATATATACAATTAGGCATGTGCAAATTAAAAACTGATGATCTATATTGGAATATCTGGGCATGCATTCTAGGCTGTTCTACTAGACAAAACAAGCTTTGTGTCACTTGACACTTGTCCCAAAGAACAAACCTTTTTTTTAAAGTTTGTTTTTCTGTTTTGTTTTTTTTATTAGATATTTTCTTTATTTACATTTCAAATGCTATCCCGAAAGCTCCCTATACCCTCCTCCCACCATGCTCCCCTACCCACCCACTCCCAATTCTTGGCCCTGGCATTCCCCTGTACTGGGGCATATAAAGTTTGCAATCCCAAGGGGCCTCTCTTCCCACTGATGGCCAACTAGGCCATCTTCTGCTACATATGCAGTTAGAGACATGAGCTCTGGGGGGTACTGGTTAGTTCACATCGTTGTTCCACTTATAGGGTTGCAGACCCCTTCAGCTCTTTGGGTGCTTTAAAGTAACTTTGTGCACAATTAATTTTCTAAGTCCCTGGCATGCTATTCTGCTATTTCTACTTATTTCATCTATACCTGTTGATTGTGCCTCAATAATAATAATAACCTGTATAAATTATGTTAGTTATGCAGTAGTTAATTAGTTACACAGCTAGTTAATGACATAGGAATTTCACATGAAGCTGAATTTATACTGATTTTAAATTCTGCCGTAACTACCATCTTTTCTCTTTTTAAAAGTTTTTATCTGCAAAGCAGTGGTGGAGTACACCTTCAGTCCCAGGACTTGGGAGGTAGAGGCAGATGAATTTCTGAGTTTGAGGCCAGCATGGTCTACAGAGTGAGTTCCAGGACAGTAAGGGCTACACAGAGAAACCCTTGTCTCCAAAAATCCAAAAAGAAGACGGAGAAGAAGAAGAAGAAGAAGAAGAAGAAGAAGAAGAAGAAGAAGAAGAAGAAGAAGAAGAAGAAGAAGAAGAAGAAGAAGAAGAAGAAGAAGAAAGCTTTTATCTTTAAATGCGTTTGTGTGTGCATGCACATGCTCATGCACATGGCACATCCTCTGTGGCTATCAGAGAACAACTTTGAGAAATTGTTCTCTCTGGTCACTTTTCTGTGCATCAAAGAGTTTGAGCTCCAGTCATCAGACTTCCACAGAAAGTATTTTTACATGGTCTTCCATCTTGCTGGTGGTGTAGCTAAGTATCTTAAGTCCACCTCGTAAAACGGTTTTCATTTCACGGCTCATTAGGAAGAACTTCTATAACTTTCATCTTTGAATACGGCTTCATGTTCTGGTCATAGTAAGGTATTTAATGTATGCCAGGTCCAGTTTGTGGTATCATACAAGGAAAGCCTGCTTGGTAACAAACTGTAAACATCTCAGAAGAGGAATTTGCCATCTTCGTACGCAGGGTACATCCTGGAACAGTCTGGCATATGGCTTGTGATCCAGCATACAGAGGAGGTGACACCTATAGTGTAGCTAAACGCAGGCAGTTCCCAGCAGAGCAGGTTGCATTCTCCCCCACTGGGCTTCCTCCTCCCCCTCACGTCTTTACCCAGGCAAGCACCACTGAACATTCATTCCACCCACATCCGCCCGTATCCTGATGAATACAAACAGATGCTGGTTTGTGCCTGAGATAGACTCAATTCACATTCAGATTCCAGGTCTGGTCCTCAGGGTAGGGGATGGGAGTAAATATTTCACACTGTGTGTTCTCATCCAGCAATCAAAATTGTGAATATTTATGCTATGTCCTATATTGATGCCTCATCAGAAAGCCAATAGATTCCATACCAAAACTCCAAAAATAACAATAAAAGAAAGAATATGAATATTTAATTTTCAATAAAAATGTGATCCTTGAAGATGCAGTCTTTCAAAAGTGACTGCTTAGAAAAATAACTTCAAAATATTCAAATTTATCACGTAGAACTTTGCTAAGAATTGTGAATCATGTGGTTAATTTGAATATTAATTTTAACATTAATAATATCTTAGGTAGCTTGTTCTTATTACAACTTAAAGTAGAAATATATAGTGGAGTTTACCATTCTCTTGTCTAGATTAAAAACAATAACCATAGTTTTTAATTTATTTTATCAGTTAATAAGTATAAGGATGCCTAAAATATATAAATGTACAGGTGACACTAGAAGACAAGGTTACTTTTTCTATTATTTAAGTGAGACATAGCAAATACAGGCTGTGTCAAACTCTGGAGAATGAAGTTCATTTATGGCCAGGAGTGGTATAGCTGGGTCCTCAGGTAGTACAATGTCCAATTTTCTGAGGAACATCCAGACTGATTTCCAGAGTGGTTGTACAAGCTTGCAATCCCACGAACAATGGAGAAGTGTTCCTCTTTCTCCACATCCTCACCAGCATCTGCTGTCACCTGAATTTTTTATCTTAGTCATTCTAACTGATGTAAGATAGAATCTCTGGGTTGTTTTGATTTGCATTTCTCTGTTTACTAAGGATGTTGAACATTTCTTTACGTGCTTCTCAGCCATTTGATATTCCTTGTTTGAGAATTCTTTGTTTAGCTCTGTACCCCACTTTTATTTAATAGGGTTATTTGATTCTCTGGAATCTAACTTCATGAGTTCTTTGTTTATATGAGATATTAGCTAGCCCTCTATTGGATGTAGGGTTGGTAAATATCTTTTCCCAGTCTTCTGGTTACCTTTTTGTCTTATTGACAGTGTCCTTTGCCTTACAGAAGCTTTGCAATTTTATGAGGTCCCATTTTTCAATTCTTGATCTTAGAGCATAAGCTATTTGTATTCTGTTCAGAAAATTTTACCCTGTGCCTATGTGCTCGAGACTCTTCCCCACTTTCTTTTCTACTAGTTTCAGTATATCTGGTTTTATGAAGAGGTCCTTGATCCATTTGGACTTGAGCTTTGTACAAGGAGGTAAGAATGGATCGATTTGCATTCTTCTACATGCTAACCGCCAGTTGAACCAACACCATTTGTAGAAAATGCTGTCTTTTTTCCATTGGATGGTTTTAGCTCTGTGACCATAGGTGTGTGGGTTCATTTCTTTTTATATATATATATTTTTTTATTACGTATTTTCCTCAAGTGGGTTCATTTCTTATTCCATTGATCTACCTGCCTGTCACTGTACCAATACCATGTAGTTTTTATCACGATTACTCTGTAATACAGCTTGAGGTCAGGAATTGTGATTCCCCCAGAAGTTCTTTTATTGTTGAGAACAGTTTCCACCATCCTGGGTTTTTTGTTATTCCAGATGAATTTGGAAATTGCTCTTTCTAACTCTATGAAGAATTGATTTGGAATTTTGATGGGGATTGCATTGAATCTATAGATTGCTTTCAGCAAGACGGCCATTTTTACTATATGTTCATAGCAGACTTATTTATAATAGCCAGGAGCTGGAAAGAATCCAGATGTCCTTCAACGGAGGAATGGATAAAGAAAAATGTGGTGCATTTACACAATGGAATACTACTCAGCTATTAAAAATGGAATTCATGAAGTTCTTAGGCAAATGAATGGAACTAGAAAATATCATCCTGAGTGAGGTAACCCAATCGAAAAAAAAAAAATCACACATGGTATGCACTCACTGATAAGTGTATATTAGCCCAGAAGTTCAGAATACCCAAGATACAATTCACAGACCAAATGAAGCTCAAGAAGAAGGAAGACCACAGTGTGCATACTTCATTCCTTCTTAGAAGGGGGGAACAAAATACCCATTGAAGGAAATATAAAGATAAAGTTTGAGGCAGAAACTGAAGGAAAGGCCATCCAGTGACTGTCTCACATGGGGATCCATCCCATATACAGTTACCATACCCAGACACTACTGTGGATGCCAACAAGTGCTTACTGACAGAAGCCTGATATAGCTGTCTCCTGAGAGACTCTGCCAGTCCCTGACAAATACAGAAGTGGATGCTCACAGCTCAAAGACTGAGCACAGGGTCCCCAATGGAGGAGCTAGAAAAAGTACCCAAGGAGCTGAAGGGGTTTGCAGCCCCATAGGAGGAACAACAATATGAACCAACCAGTACTCCCAGAGCTCCCAGGGACTAAACCACCAATCAAAGGGTACACATGAAGGGATCCATGTCTCCAGCTGCATATGTAGCAGAAGATGGCCTTGTTGGACATCAGTGAGAGGAAAAGCCCTTAGTCTTGTGAAGGCTCGATTCCCCAGTGTAGGGGAATGCTAGGACAGGGAAGTGGGAGTGGGTGGGTTAGTGAGTAGGGGGACAGGGGATGGGATAGGGGGCTTTTCGGAGGGGAAATGAGGAAAGGGAATAAAATTTGCAATGTAAATAAAGAAAACATCCAATAAAACAATCAAAAAAATCTTCCAGTGTTTTTTATGACTTCTTTAAATTCCAACACCAAACCACGTGTATATTCAGGCACAGCAACCTTTTTTCATTTGAAGGCCAAGAGATTTAAATTCATTTCAGTTTTCTTATTCTAGCTTCCTTTATCCAGGACTTTTTTCTCATTTTAGTCAATAATCTGGAAGTTTCAAAACATTAACTATTACTTGTAACTAAAATACACAATATAAGGACCGCTAAAGCAAATGTGGACCATTGGTCCTTTATGCATGCCGAGGTAACGATTCCAGAATGATCCACTGACCCCTATGTGCTCAAACACTCAAGTTTCTTGTTTTATTATTCTTATTGGCAATTGATACTTTTGTTTACTTTCTGTTTTCTGAGGCGAAACTTTCCCCAGCTAAATTATCACAAAATGGTTGGCATTTGTGAATGTAAATCATATATACACTATAGATGTATGTATGACTAAGTGAAATGAAACTCCAAAATTGTCTGACCATAGACAAAAGGAAAAATACTTTTAGCTATTAAACAGGATGTTTAATATGTTCAGTGTTTTCAAGTTTCTATAACAAAGAGTTCCATTCAATGCTTTTAAGGAAATAGCATTATTTATGGTTTGCTTTAGGGCACTAAATATCAACACAAGTTTACATGCAATGAGTATCTTGCCTGGTTTTCTAAATATCATAAGTTGGAAGGATATTAAAATATTATGCTAAATATGTATGTTAGTACTTCCAAAATGATTTCAGTAAGTGCTTATAAGAAGTCTCCTATTCCAGTTGCCATGAATATCATTTTGGCGAGCTCAGGACCATATGCTGGATGACAGACAGCACATGATATAAGATTAAAAGATACACTTTAAATGGTGTTATACAATTATGAAGAACAAGCTAAGTTAAATTAAGAAAGAAAATAGCAAATATTAGAGTAGGCCTAAGCAGAATAAGATCAGGGGACGAGATGGAAAATTCCATATTGCTATATTGTGTCCTTTTTGCAAGGTTCAACAATACTGACAATCCCATATCTAGACCAAACAAGAAAAAATAACAAAAATAACAAAATCACAGTGAAAATCACAACCTAGAAGTGAACAAGAATATAGTATAATGTCTTGGAATGGGTGTGTGAGAGGGGACTATAAGGAAGCATTATGGAATATATATGTCAAAAATAGTAACCTAGAAAATTTGGACAAATTTCTACAAGCATAAAACTTACCAAGAACCTAGAAAAATAATAAATCTGAATATGCTTATTTGCATTGGTCTCACTAAGGAATGGAAGTAGACATTCCCTTGGAGTGCTTTATACCAAGGGTGAGATGAAATTTGAATTCTCCATGTCTTTCCCTCTGTCTTTCATCTATCTGTAGTTTGTGGTCTGTGGTCTCTTGTCTGTTTTCTGTTGAGTTTTAAAAACAAAGAGTTTTATTTTTATTAAACAGCCGAGAAAGCATGGAAAGAGAAAGAAATGAAGAGGTTTCTTTTTTTTTTAATTTTTAATATTTTTATTACATATTTTCCTCAATTACATTTCCAATGCTATCCCAAAAGTCCCCCATAGCGCCCCCCACTTCCCTACCCACCCATTCCCATTCTTTTGGCCCTGGCATTCCCCTATATTGGGGCATATAAAGTTTGCAAGTCCAATGGGCCTCTCTTTCCATTGATGGCCGACTAGGCCATCTTTCCATACATATGCCGCTAGAGACAAGAGCTCCGGGGTTCTGGTTAGTACATCATGTTGTTCCAACATAGGGTTGCAGATCCCTTTAGCTCCTTGGTTACTTTCTCTAGCTTCTCCATTGGGAGCCCTGTGATACATCCAATAGCTGACTGTGAACATCCACTCCTGTGTTTGCTAGGCCCCGGCATCATCTCACAAGAGACAGCTATATTTGGGTCCTTTCAGCAAAATCTTGCTAGTGTATGCAATGGTGTCAGCGTTTAGAAGCTGATTATGGGATGGATCCCTGGATACAGCAGTCTCTAAATGGTCCATCCTTTCATCACAGCTACGAACTTTGTCTCTGTAACTCCTTCCCTGGGTGTTTTGTTCCCAATTCTAAGAAGGTGCACAGTGTCCACACTTTGGTCTTCATTCTTCTTGAGTTTCATTAATAGAAACCTTTAACAAAGTTTCTCAAGGGAAACAAGTTACTTTCTGACCCCAACCAAAATCACTCACAGATGTTATCAATCTATGTAGAACATTTATGAGATATTTGGTTTGCTTAAGGGTGCTTATTTTAAACAACACACACACACACACCATGAGCATGCACATTCTTCTAGCCCAAAGGAACATAGTTTAAGAGTAAACATGAGCTGAATAAGCACAAGAGATATGTCAAAGTGGGCATGAGAACAATCATAGAGCCTCAACCTTATAGTGACAACTGCAAGCAACTAAACTGTTGAGAGATGGGGTAACAGTCTTAACCAGGTAAAAGCACACCCCTTAGTTATCTAAGACCAAATGTTGACCTGTGAAAACATACTCGCAGGTAACATCATATAGACTAAGCAGATGGTGTGTGTGTGTGTGTGTGTGTGTGTGTGTGTGTGTGTGTGTGTGTGTTTGTGAGTGTGCGTGTGTGTGTGCATGTGTCTACAATTGAATTAATGAAAAAAAAGAGGCCATGAATTTAAAAGAAGGAGTAGTATATGGAATCTCAAAAAATAAAAGGTAATTTTTAACTTTTAAATTAAAAAAAGAATTAAAGCTATACTATTTAGCTCACCAGGTAGAAGCTGACTAGATAAGAATTCTGAAGTTAGTAAAAATACATACATTGCTTCCTCGTTTTACTTTCTTTCATTCTATTTTTCCTTCTTTTTTGTTGAAATTTTTGTTTTTGGTTTGTTTGTTTGTTTGTTTGTTTTGGTTTAAGTTTTGTGACAGGTTCTCTCTATGTGGCTCTGACTATCTTAGAACTTACTATACAGACCAGGCTGGCCTTGAACTCACTGAGGTCCCCCTGTCTCTAACTCTCAAGTGCTGGGATTAAAGGTGTATTCCACTATGCCTGCCATATTGTTTTGTTAAAGGCAAGTAAGCTTTAAGCATGCTGAATGCACAGTGGAATAGCAGATTAAGTACTTAGTCTTAAATGATCTCAAAGAATACTATTAACTGGTTGGCAAGTCTGGCAAAATTTCAGTCTCTTCAAAGACAAAACTTTTTTATTTTGTTTTGTTGCTTTGGTATGATTTGGTTGGTTTGGCTTGGCTTGGTTTGGTTTGATTTTTTAACACTCACTATAAAGCTCTAGCCTTTCTGAAACTCTCTATGTAGACCAGGCTGTCCTCGAACCCACAGAGTTCTTCTGTCTGTGTTAAAAGCATACACCACTACACATCGCTTATTTTCAGAGAAAGATATCACCACACTTACTAGCACTTAAAAGATTAGAGGAGGGGCTGACGAGACGGCTCAGTGGTTAAGAGCACCGACTGCTCTTCCGAAGGTCCCAAGTTCAAATCCCAGCAACCACATGGTAGCTCACAATCATCTGTACCGAAATCTGATGCCCTCTTCTGGAGTGTCTGAAGACAGCTACTGTGTACTTACATATAATAAATAAAAAATCCTTTAAAAAAAAAAAGACTAATCACTTTCACATTTAAAATAAAAGAGATTAGAGTAATAATAAAACTTCCAAAGGAATAAAAACAAACCCCCTTCATATAGATTTGCTGGACAATTTTTATCAAACTTCTAACATAAATAAAACACAATCCTGGGACTAGAGAGAAAGCTTAGTTGGTAAATTCTTAGCTTGCAAGCACAAGAACCTGAGTTCAATCCCCAGAGACCATATTAAAAAGAAGGAGAAATGGGTCAACATGTACTTGTAATCCCAGTACTTGAAAGTAGAGATTGCAGACCCCCTCGGGCTCACTATTCAGCCAATGTAACCTACTTGGCAAGTTCTAGTCTTGTGAGAATCCCTGCCTCAAAAGGAAAATTGGTCATCACCTGAGAAATAACACCTGAGGTCCTGTTTGGCCTTCACACACATACATGTATATACACATGCACATGCACCTGTATATACATGAGCATGGATAAGAAAAAAGTAAGCACCAATCATTCTCAAACTCTTATAAAATGGTTGAAGGGAAGAAATATTTAAAAATCTGTATTATGATGTAATCATTATCCTGAGAGCCATAAACATGAAAAAAAAAACTATAGACCAATATCTCTGATGAATGTTGAATTAAAATTCTCCAAAGAATTAGCTGACATGATTATGAAAACCAAGGAAGTTCTATAATCTACAAGCTGGAGAACTAAGGAATCCCATAGTATAATTGAGTCCAAATCCACGGGTTTAAGTAATGTGGAGGGAGACAATAATGAATCATATATGCTGGGTAAAGATCTGAGAACTGATACCCGAGAGTATGAAAATATGAATGACTCAGAGCAAACAGGAAGCAAATTCTCCTTCCTTTATCATTGTGTCTCATTCAACCATGAATGGATTGTGCCCAACTCCACTGAATAAAGCAATGTACTATAGCCAGTTCCTTGGTTCCAGTGTTCATTTGTTCCATATTCGTCCTCACAGAAACACTGAGACATAGCAGTTCACCAACTGTGTGAGCATCTTTTATCCCATCAAGTTGACACATAAAAATTAATCATCACAAATATTGGTGCAAATAAATAAACATAATACTACCAAGCTGCATTTACTCATATATTAAAATTATTGCATACTGTCACCAGTTGGTTTTCTTCCTAGAATGCAAGGATGATCCAAGACAAATCTCAAACAATGTGATACATAATACTAAGGAAAAATACCGCATGTCAGACAGAGAAAGTGCATGTGACAAACTTCAGTAATCTTTCATTATAAAAACACGGAACAAGGTAGAAAGCCATTTCCTGGATATTATGTTCAATGCATGCTATATGCGCTCCTGCTACTTTTACTTTGTATGATACTGGAATTATGAGCCAGAACAGTTAGGCAAGAAAAAAAGCAACCAAACTGGAAAGGAAGATATAACATATTTTTCTTTGCACAGAACGTGGTTATATATGCATAAGACAAAATATTTCATTAAAATAGCAACCATGTTTTTAATTCATCAAAGTTATGAAATACAAATTCTACATACAAAAATATCCAACAATACTACCAATTTGAAGCTGAAATTAACAAAACAGTTCCACAACAGCATCCCAAAGAATAAAATACAGTGGAACACGCATATCTGAAAAGTCTTGTACAACAAAAGCGACAAAACACTTCTAAAGATACTTATAAGTTGTAAATATGGAAAGATGTCCTATCCCAAGAATTAGAGAATATATTTATACTGTTGAGATCTCTATAATGCCCAAGAAATATACAGTCTCGAGTCAAAATTTTGCCACACAGAACATCAATCAAATGACATCACCTTTCCAAGGCAGTTTTCGTTGTTGCTGTTATTGATGGTGATGTCATTTTGGTTTTATAATGCTTGGACAGCATATTATGCATTCCATGTGGAATGAGGTCTCTGGGTTACCTCACCTGATCATAGACAATGCTTGTCCTTTTTCCTATTAATCTGATGAACATTGGCTGCATCCCTGTGATGTATGGTACAAGAAAGCCATTTCAAAACTATTAAAATGATTTTTTTAATTACATGGCAAAGTGTTTAAAATATTAATTTAATATAAAAGGTAATTGTGACTGAATTCTTACAATGTGCTGTGCATGTCAGGTGTGTCATTGTGCTTATTATCTTGATATTAAACATGCGGAAAGCATCATTGCTCTTCCTACTGAGATTGAAACTCTGAGTAACATCCAAGGACCTAGTTAGGAAAGGCAGAGATCAAACTAACTCCATAGCACAAAATTCTAACTAGTACTGTGCTATACTGTACATGGAGGATTAACTCACATGCGGGAAGCTGGCTTGCACAGAGCAGACAATCACTAAAATTGACAGTGGTCTTATCTTTCTCTTGGGGGGTGGCAACAAAGGAAATGGAAAAACCAGCAAGGCTCCTTCTTTTCCTTTATACTGATAAATTTTCATCTTGTTTCAGAGTATGAATAATATTTATCACTTTTCTTTCAATTTTAATACCTTAATACTTAGGACTTTAAAAGATGCTATCAATAGGAAGCAAGCATGAACTTGAGCTACTAATATTAGCTTTATTGAAGAATAGAAATGAACTGAGAAAGGGCTCGAGTTTAAATAGACTGAGAGCATAAGGGTGGGCTCAGAGGTAGAGATCAGAGAAGGAACTGCTTTATGAATGCTAATAAAATTAGACTTTCTAGAGCAGAGGCTTTGGTTTGAAACATTAAATTGAAATATGGAAAGAGTCCAGTGTACAAATTTAGACCACTCATAACATAGATCACTTTTTGCCAACTCACCTTGAGAAGAGTAGATAGTGCTTAAGAATCTTATCCAACTAGCTCATCTTCTGATTCATATGCAGCTAGAGACACGAGCTCGGGGGGTACTGGTTAGTTCATATTGTTGTTGCAGACTCCTTTAGCTCCTTGGGTACTTTCTCTAGCTCCTCCATTGGGGGCCCTGTGATCCATCCAATAGCTCACTGTGAGCATCCACTTCTGTGTTTGCTAGGCCCCGCCCTCATAGCCTCGCAAGAGACAGCTATATCAGGCCATCAGTGGAAAGAGAGGCCCATTGGTCTTGCAAACTTTATAAGCCTCAGTACAAGGGAACACCAGGGCCAAGAAGTGGGAGTGGGGGGGAGGGAAGTGGGGGGGGGAGGGTTTGGGGACTTTTGGGGTAGCATTGGAAATGTAAATGAAGAAAATACCTAATTAAAACAAGAATGGAAAAAAGAATGAAAGGGAAGGGAAAAAATAACTTTATTACAATCAAAAATATAAAAATATAATAAATTTGTCTCAAAACTTAAAAAAAAAAAAGAATCTTATCCAAGCTTCAAGTTTCTGAAAAGATCTAGGAAATGGATGATAATTCATGTGCTCTATGTGTGAGATATGTTGATGTCCATAGTCATGATAATTATTTCCACCAGAAATAGCAAAAAGAATAATTTTGGGGAGTTTCAGACTTACTGGTCAGCTGCCCACTTTGGTTTGTGTTTGTACCTACAGGCTCCCTTGTACAAACACAAACACAGAGTTGGGGAGGAGGGAAGGAGGGGGAAGAGAGGGTGGAAAAAGGAGAAAGAGAAGACAGAGATAGAGACTGTCTTAGTCAAGGTTTCTATTCCTGCACAAAACATGTTCAAGAAACAAGTTGAGAGGAGAGGAGAGGAGAGGAGAGGAGAGGAGAGGAGAGGAGAGGAGAGGAGAGGAGAGGAGAGGAGAGGAGAGGAGAGGAGAGGAGAGGAGAGGAGAGGAGAGGAGAGGAGAGGAGAGGAGAGGAGAGGAGAGGAGAGGAGAGGAGAGGAGAGAGACAGACACATTCAGAGAGAGCAAGGTGGAGGGGAGAAATAGCCTTTGATCCTTTTAATGAGCATGATTGAATTTTTTTTTAATTCAAGAAAACTATTGCTAGACATTAAAAGCTAGCTGTTTATTGCTACTGGGTTTATGTCTCTCCCTAGACCTCTGCTTGAATTGGAGTTTAATTAAAAACCTATTACTTAGATGTCAAGCTGGACTTTGGAAAAGCCATTCTTATTTCTGAATGGTCAGAAACAAGTGAGAACTGTGGGACTTTCCTCAACTTCGAAATATGTAACTGAATCATATTCCAAAATATCTGTTACTGATATGTAAGTGTAGATACATAGCTATAAGTATTTTAAGTTGTAAGTAGAAATAAATTTTAATTGTGCTCTATATTCATCAGTCCGGGTTCTTTACTCCGTTTTTGTCCATTAGACCATGAATTCGTATGGAATGTGCTCCAGCAGCTCAGGTTCTTTTCGGTTAGTCCTCACAAAGTGTGCTTCTCTGGGTGGCGCAGGCTGACATTTCATCTGAACCCAGGTGCCCTTCTCTTTGGCTTCCTTTTTCTTCTGACCGTTCACCTTCACCCACGTCCGAGGAAGCTGTCTATGCTCTTCAAGCCCTTGATGTGCTCAATCCACACATTGATTCTCTTGGCCAGAATCTTGCCCTTAACTTGCTTGTTTGCAATGCACCCACCACAGTGTGCTGGGTGACATTGTAGACTCTTCTGGGGTTTGCCATGGTAACACTTATGGTGCACTCCTTTTCGAACAGTGCCCATTCCCTTGATGTCCACAATATCACCATTCTTGTAGATTCACATGTATGTGGCCAAAGGAACAACTCCATGTTTCCTAAAAGACCTAGAGAACATATACCAAGTTCCTCTCCTCTTTCCCTTTGTGTAGGTCATTTTGGTGAGTTACGGAGATGGCTACCAAGTCCGAAAAAGCAAGTAGTTTTTAAAATAGGATATACTATGGATTTATTCCTGATAATATTTAGAATTCAACAATGTAACTTTTATTATTTAAATTACTGCTTTAAGTTATAAGTAGTAATATCTACAGTCTAATGAAATGGGAACAGAATTGAAATTTAATTTATCACAGTAAAAAATTTTCAAATTCTCAATTCAAATACTGACCCCAAGAACATAATGCCTCCATCACTCCTCAGTTGTACACTATAATTCTTTTTCTGTTTCTAGCAATGTTGAAGAACAATTCAGCCTGTCTGTTGGTATGGTCCTGTCCTGACCTGTCCTGTCCTGTCCTGTCCTGTCCTGTCCTGTCCTGCCTTGCTTTGCTTTATTTTACTTTGCTTCACTTTATTTTGATATTTTGAGACAGGGTTTCCTTGTGAAACCCTGGCTGACCCAGAACTGGAACTCACTCTGTAGACCAGGCTAGCCTCCAATGCAGACGTCATCTTGCCTCTGCCTCCCAAGTACTGCAATTAAAGGAGTGTCCACACCGCACCCAGCTCTAACAATTCAGTCTTTAACTCTGATGCATGTAGAGATATTAAGTGTCATTTTCACCCCAATTCACACAAACACTTACACAGATACTTTAGGGTGGCACTTTTAATTACATTTTACTACATCAGCATAAGAACAACATTCTAGTATATGTAGAATTGGAATTGTCCATTAAACAAATATGCCAGGTTCTCAAGATTTTAAACTTTTTTGTTCAAGAAATAGATCTCTCCAGGCATTATTGGAATATATTATAGTTTATCACCAATATTTGCATAATAGTAATTGCTCCTTTCATATAGGTCGTAACATGCACATTAATTTATAAATGCTATTTATTAGATGAGTAAGCGTTGTTTAACCTCTAGACTTACACTATTATGTTATCTTATTTTTCATACAACTAATAATATACAATACTTATTATAAGATATTTCTTACTAAGTGATTCTATTGCTAAAATAAAACACCATGAGCAAAAGCTACAAAGGGAGGCAAAGGTTTGTTTCAACTCATACATCTTGGGTCACACTTTATCACAATGGGAAGTCAGGACAGGAACTCAAGGCACAGACTGGGAGACAAGAACTGTAGTAAAACTGTGGGGGAACACCACTTACTGGCTTGCTCAACCTGTCTTCTTAAATCACCTGCCCAGGGGTGGCACCACCTACAGTGGGGTGGGCCCTCCCGTGTTGGTCACTAATCAATAAATTGTGTGCCTGAAACCTTTTATCAAAACAAATCAAATTTTATAAAATTTCACCAACAATAAGGCAAAAGACAAAAAGACAAGAAATTGTTGAATAGACAAATGGAATCCAGGGGGTGGAAACCTGACCAAAAAAAGTTAGAAACAACTAAACTGGGTTACTAGTTTTTTAGGAATAACCACCCCCAAAATTGTAATTTATTCATTGGTGCCTACAATTACAGCCTATCTTAGATATCTCAGGTGCAAACCATACCCATGTGCACTCACACATAGTGCAGAAGACAGTAGAGGAAACACAAAAAGAAGAGGTGGGGAAACCGAGGATAAAGAAAGCAGAGACAAACGGAAGAACAAATTCAGCTTCTATAGATTTGCATTTGACTAGATTTCCAATTCTACTTCAGTTTTGAAATTGTCCACAGCAAGTTGAGGGAAATTTTAGGCAGAGACATCAAATTTGAAGAGAAAAGCACTGAGACTGAATTGCCTAGGGGAGAGTAACACTCGTATGAGTATAGATTTACAAGTCATTAGAAGAGGGAAATGTCCTACCAGTAAGGAGAAAACACTGCAAGTTAAAGAATGTGAATTTGGTGGGTTGTCAAGAATTATATCTAATCTCAAAATTTTTCATAGCAGGAAGTCTGTCTGATGGCTGATTATTTTAGAAGCATGCCACCTAAGTGTAACTAGGAGAATGGTCTTGGCACATCCCCTCACATCCCTAAGGGATCAACATTAGTCTCAAGTATCCTTTATATAAAAGTACTTATGCTTCAAGACTGTTATAAAGATGGCATAAGATGATGAGCTGTAAGTCCCTAGGATAGTACTTCTTCAAAATAAGCACTATAATTACTATTACATTCACAATAGCAGAAGCAGGTAAACCCATACAAGGGTAGATGACTGATATTACAATACAAAAAAATCATATTTCCTTCTTTCCATCTGCCATTTCTTAGCTATAATAGAAGACTGGTTTGTGGAGTTTAGGGTACTCATAGAGGAGCTTGGGCTTCTAAAACACAAAAGATCTAATTTTATCTCCCTAAGCCTAAGCTACATCTTTTCTTTTTCTGCCAAATCAGCAGAAATCTTCACTAAGATTTAAAAATTTTAAAAAAGAAAACAGAAAAATCTTATCTATCGAAGTTTGAGATGCTCCAAAAAATAAATAAACAAAAACAAATACAAAAGGTTTAAAAGTTTCTTTCAGATGAAGACTGTCTTGTCTCACCATCCAGGCTACGAAAAATATTGTCTTGTCTTCTTGAGTGATCCATATTCAACTTGGCATTTACCATCTGAGAATTTAATGACCAAAAATAGTCTTCTCTCTGTGATTGCTAACTTGCTGCCTGCCGAGGGAAAACGAACTCAGCAATTTAACAATGATTCAGACATGGTAGCTTTTGCATCTCAATTATGAATCATCCAATCCTACTGCAAAAATCTTTTGGGTTTTGAAGAAATAATATACACAACCTTGTCAGAAAATACTATGTGGATGTCATAAAATTCTATTTAAACATTTTCCTGGCATAAAAGTCTCAAAACCAGAAAAAAAAATACAAATTTCTTTAAACTATATGTCTTAGTTTACTAAATCCAAATGATACTTTCAAGTAACGTGTCTGGTGTAAGATTTGTGACCTAGAATCATCAGCTACCATGTCCAAATCACTGTTAAAGCATTAGCAGGTAAATTTGGAGGCTGGAGTTCTTAAGCAATCCAATAAAGAATTGGGAAAGGAGACAAACCCTCCTTCAAGAAGGATTTCTAACCATTTATTCAGGTGAAAGGAGGGCTTGACTGCTGACTTCTCTGAGTACAGAGACTGGACTGCATTTAACAATAAAAGAGGGGAATGCCAAAAGAGAAAGATAGCCTTAATACAAGGGGGAACTTTCCCAAAATACCTAAAAGTAATCAAAATAGTATCCACACCCTAGGCATATCATGTGCCTATTAAAATGATAAGAAAGGTATTTCTCTGTGCTGTAGAGTTGGCTCAGGGGTGAAGGGAACTTCTTATGAAATACCAGAGATTGATCACCAGCATCCACATGAAGGCTCATCACATTCTTGGGCACCAAGCATATGCGTGGTACATATAAACATACGTGTAGACTAACACTCATAAACTCAAAATAATAAAAATAAATTTTAAAAAAAGAGAATGATATTTCTCACCATTCAAACTTATTACGAAGTTAAATTGGCTTTTAAAAACACATATACCTCACTGACCAACTCAGGGATGAAGGGGAGACAAGGGGCAGGAGAGAAGTCCTGGTGGTGGCAAGGGAGGGGTAGGGGTAGGAGAACTGGCCCC
Source organism: Mus caroli (assembly GCF_978045245.1). Lineage (NCBI taxonomy): Eukaryota > Metazoa > Chordata > Mammalia > Rodentia > Muridae > Mus > Mus caroli. The sequence goes on along the minus strand of NW_028227272.1, from coordinate 62,113,364 downwards.
GCCCCTCCCCAGCTACCATGCAGCTCTTCTCAGTTGAAGGCTTCTGTCCAGGATACAGACAGAAGAAAACTCCCCTGCCCTGGTTATGCTGGCCACAAGGAATTTGATCATACTCCAGTGAGATTATGAACAACACAAAATCAATCTGCTTTTTCCTTTTTTTTTTCGGGGGTTGGAGGAAGGCACAGGGTTGTGGGGCAGACATTGGAAGACTTCGAGGTAAGTGTGATCTGGGTCCATGGTGTGAAATTCACAAATAATCAGTTAAAAGATAATTTTTTAAAAAGAGACATATTATAGGGGGCTAGAGAGATGGTTCAGAAGTTAAAGGCACTGTTTCCCCTTGCAATGGATCTAAGCTTGGTTTCCAGAAACCAAATGGCAGCTTACAAACTCCTGTAGCCACAGTTGCAAGGAGCCACCAGTCTCTCTCTTCTGGATGCTGAGGGTGCCACACATGCATGTGGTACACATACAAGCACTCACACATACACACAACGTTCTTAAAAATAATAAGACATCTTAAAATACACACACAGTAGTGGAGATGGTTCAGTGGGCAACCGATTTATACTGAAAACATGAAGACCCGAGTTTGAGTGTCACATAAGAAGCTGAGCAAAGCAATTCCTATAATTCTAGTGCGGAGGGGACACTGACAGGCAGGTCCCTGTGGGATTTCTGGACAGCCAGTTTAAATTAAATGATTATTTTTAGGTTCAGTGAAAACACTATATCTATGGTGATCAATAGAAGACCATCACCAGCATCCTCTAGCATCTACATATGCACAGATGGGCTACATAATCTGCAAACACGCATACACAACATCTATAACATGTGCATCTACAATGCAATGCACACACATATTTTTAAGACATGTATTGATGCCTAGTATAGGGCTACACTTTCAGCAAATATCCCCTAAATCTGATTCAAATCTTTCTTAATTTCCAAGAACAAAATTTTGTGTATTTACATACACACACACATACACACACACACACACACACTTACACACACAGACAAACACACACACAAAATTTTTAGCTATTGACATCTTAATTTTTCAAAGTCATTGTTTCATTCTCAAATCTTCAAAGAAATTCTATGCAATCGATGTCTATCTAGTCTAATACTTTGTTGAAATGCAAAATTTTATGTCTTTCATCTTGGATTAGGTCCCTAATTGACTTATAATTTTGACTTATAATTTCCCCCAAATATTTACCACCACCTATAAACCCAATTAATTCAATTTCCTTAGACATTTTAAATTAGAACTGCAATTTTTAACACACTCTAATTCCTCAAGCATTTCAAATACCTACTATGAATAATTTACAAATCTAATAAACAACAGGCTTTTAAACAGTCAAGCAAACACTTCTGAGCCTGAAAAGGCTCGTTCCAGAGTGTTAGAGCATTGTTTCAAGTCATCTTGTGACACAGAAATAACCTCTTCTTTCTCAAGTCATCTACTTAAAAGTCACAAGTACAAAACACATCACTGTATCATTTCATTTTAAAGTCACAATATCAACATCAAATAATCTTGAACTTCCTTAAAGCTTGCAAGTTTATGGGAGACTGCTTAGACACTCTTAAAATGATATATCCAACACGATAAACTCTCTTGTCAAATTGCTTTTAGCATTTACAAACTTAGTGCACCTAACACACCTGGGTGATCATAAGGCTGATGGAGTCTATTTCTAAAGATAGCACATCTCATTCCTGGCTTCCGTGCTTTCTCTCACTGATGTGCTAGCAGTTCTTTGTTGCAGAATGGCATCTCAACGAAGAGAAAGAATGACTAAAGGCACCAGCCTGCGGGAATCTGAGTTCATCCTTCAAGACCATATATGTAGAATATGTTTATGAATCATTTCTTATTACTAAAGGAGCTTTCTTAAACTGTCCCTTTCTTGCAAAAGCTTTGCATGACTTTTAACTACCTGAGTAGAATCGAGGTTCATATCCTTAAACACACTAAAAGCAATCCGCTTCTTACCTAGTCGGTTTCTGAATTTCTTCTGTAGGTTTATATTTTTCAAAACCTATTTCAATAAGGGTGCTTAAATGCTTTAACCTCCCAAATAGCCTAACAACCAAAGGTGTGGAAGGAAGATGGTTAATAGGACAAGGGGGATGTGGATCTGTTTAAAAGTAGTTCTTTGAGGTGATTCAAGTCTTCAATGTCAGCAATCCAGCCCACTAGCAAAACACCACACCAATTAGAAGAAGCAGCTTAATTCAGAAGCCATGAGACGCTGAGACTCCACATTTCAGCACAAATCGGCTAAAGTGGAAAGAATCAGCCAGTCAGTGTACAAGCAGAAGCTCTTTGGTGTGTTTCTCTCTACAACATTATGACAAGCAAAGATCAGCAAAGATCAGCAAGGTGAACCAATGCAAAACATTGTCCACTGTCTGTTGGTTTACACTTCTACTTTTTCCAAATATCATGTGTCCTCTCAAGCTTCTGCTCCAGCAAAGCATCACATGCCCTTTCACCAGGCAGCTCCCAGAAAAACACCACATGCCTGTGCTCAGTAAAACATCCTTTCGTGTGTCTACTTCTGCAAAATATCCTCTTATACGACAGTTTCCAGAAAATCATCACATGACACAATTAAATCTCCAACAAAACCATAAATTCCCACTTCACTCTCTCTTTCAGACTTGTCATCATTTAGGTAATTTAAATAGTATCTTGATATTTCTCAACTTGTGTCATTCTTTAGACCTTTCTCATGAAACAATGACCATAAAATTAGCTGCTCTATACTCCAATTAGTCATTTCTGCCATCAATGTCAAATTCTTTGTTCAATTCATTCAGACATAATTATTTCAGGGTTGTTTTCCAACTCAGTTGTCTACTTTATAATTCTGATTGCAATCAATCTCTCTGACTATTGTAAAATACTTAGATGGGGAGGATTCAAGGGCAGGAAGAGATAATTTAAGTCAAGCCCACATTCCTGTCAAGTTACCAGCTCAACACATATTTTTAGTATCCCACACAGTATCTTCATAAATCTTACAGAATTTGGAAGCAGAAGAATTACATTGAACTCACATTGGTGTTCCAAGTAACTCATTGATATCAGAATTCATCAATAGATCTGTGATGTCAGCTTTTATAACTGATGATTGGAAAGGAATTATCTTACTGATAAAATTGTATTTAACTACTAGTAAGTCAAAGTCTATAATCAGGGAAAATGTTAAAGTAGAGGGAAATTGTTGGTGAAAAATGGTGATATATATGGATGGATATAATAGAACATGCTGTGAAGAGCCAAAGTTTATCTCATTTTGTTATCAGTACTTTTCCTAGAAAATTTAAGCACATGACTACTATAATGTAACATTTCTATTTCCAATGATCAGTAGGAGTTCTCATTTTAATAGCCAGAATGACTTTAAAATGTATTTGTTCCAATGATTAATTCAAAGGCAGTATATCAAGGAACCTGAATTGAAATTTCAGATGGTTGAATTTCTCCATCCTTCAGTTTTCTCGTCATTAATAAAATAAAATCTACATTGTAATGTTCTATCAGCAAAGCTAACCCATAGAAGGATTAGTTTAGAGTAGCTGTTTCAGGGTCATTACTAATTTTTATATTATTACCTTTTACTTTATATTTTCTTCAGTTCCATTATACACAAAATGTTACATATGCTAACGGAACACTGTTAAATGAATAAAATACAATTATACAATCATACTCTTAGTTTTACTGTGTCTTTGTATATAGTGAAAATGAGAGCAGTGATTTTGAAGTTGAATCTCTGAGAAAAAATATTTTGTAAAAACGTGTATTTTATATATATATATATATATATATATATATATACATATAAACAAATATTTGTGATGTAGCTAGTATCAAAATTCTTTGATAAAAAAGTTTGCTACCATTAACTGTCAGAACCATTTTGTCAGTTATTAAGAATATTGGATTAAATTCCTAAAATGAAACTAGTCAGTAACATCACACACATGCACACACAGGCATGAGTTTCTCCATATCCACAGACCTCCCCACAGATACGAACATCAAGTTTTCGAGTCTCTTCTGTAAAATACTGTAAGCTCTAAATGTGCATCCCCTCTCACAGTCTTTTCTAGAATAACTCACCAATGAACCACAAGCCTTCTCTAAACACTTCTCATACTGTAGTATGTAAAGACAAATGACATGAGGAAAGGCTGACATGTTCATCACAGATGCAGTGTTTCCCCCAGTGTTCTTCATCCACTGGTGAAGACACCACAGACATAAAGAGCCAACTGCAGATACATACATACATACATACATACATACATACATACATACAGCTAACTAAATATACAGATATATGTCTGTATTTTAGTTTATTATATATGCATATTTAGCATATACACACACATATATATCTTTAGTGTATATAAATACATTTTATATATTTACATATATAAAGTATATATACTATGTATATATACTATGTATATACTGTACTATATACTATACATTATATATATAATGTGTGTGTATATATATATATATATATTCATATATATATATATATTATTCATATATACTGTTCCAACTACCCACAACATTGGCTGAAAGGCCAGGGAAGGGAAGGGCACAGGTTCCTTGAAACTGGAGTTACAGACTGTTGTGAGATATATATATATACTTAAATGTCTCTTCCCACTCACTACAAAAGGACAAACACCACAATCAGAGATAGGTCAGCCCATTCAATACTAAACCATACAACCGTGATCAAAATACTTTCCTCAGACTGGAACTGTGCTGATCAGTGGATAAATAGCAGACCTTTTTTTTTTTTTTTTTAATTAGGTATTTTCCTCATTTACATTTCCAATGCTATCCAAAAAATCCCCAATACACCCCCCCCACTCCCCTACCTGCCCACTCCCACTTTTTGGCCCTGGCGTTCCCCTGTACTGGGGCATATAAAGTTTGCAAGTCCAATGGGCCTCTCTTTCCAGTGATGGCCGACTAGGCCATCTTTTAGTACATATGCAGCTAGAGTCAAGAGCTCTGGGGTACTGGTTAGTTCATAATGTTGTTCCACCTATAAGGTTGCAGATCCCTTTAGCTCCTTGGGTACTTTCTCTAGCTCCTCCATTGGGGGCCCTGTGATCCATCCAATAGCTTACTGTGAGCATACACTTCTGTGTTTGCTAGGCCCCAGCATTGTCTCACAAGAGACAGCTATATCTGGGTCCTTTCAACAAAATCTTGCTAGTGTATGCAATGGTGTCAGCATTTGGAAGTCTAGCAGACCTTTTAACACTAGCTCTTATTAAGCCTGAATGTTCTCTTTTTAGTATTCATGTATTCAGGAACACAGATCAAGCCTTATGTATAATTTCAGGTTTATCCGTAATTTGGTTTGATTTTAAAAACATTCTTTTCTAACTTGTTCAGACAGCATGCAACAAAGACACAAAGCAAAGTGCTAATTGAGTTGAAAGCAACAGCCCACATTCTCATTTTTATTTAAAAATAATAAGCCTCAGGAGACATTCCCCTACTGTGAACAGTGAATGGCACTTCACACCATTTGGTTTAAGCATTCTGGCACCAGCTAAACACTACAGTGAGCATATAAGTCAATCAGCCACCCTGCCTGCCCTCTTTAGACGATTCCAACCACCCACAACATTGGCTGAAAGGCCAGGGAAGGGCACAAGTTCCTTGAAACTGGAGTTACAGACTGTGGTGAGCTGCCTTGTGGTTGCTGGAAATCAAACCTGGAAGAGAAACCAGTGCCTATCTTAACTGCTGAAGCATTCCACCAGCCCCATCCTCATTTTCCTTAACTATTATTGAAATTATTTCCAACCAAAGAGAGGCTGGTTTTCTTAACGATGCAAAGTATACTTTTGAAATAAGAGTACAGTCGGACCCAGTGGCACACATCTTTAATCCCAGCACTCAAGACAGACGCAGACATAGCTCTTGATTTCAAGGCCAGCCTGGTCTACAGAGTGAGTTCCTGGATAGCCCAGGGCTACACAGAGGAAACCTTGTCTCAAAAGAAAAATACAAAAATAGAAAAAAAATCAAAAATAATAAGAGCAAGTTAATTTTGTAGGGACTGAGCTCAACTAGGCCATTCTTTTTTTTTTTTTTTTTTTTTGACAGTTCATTTTTTATTACATAGCAGATGTATGAACTAACCAGAGACTAGGATGATTATCTCTTTTAAACATGAATTCTACTTTCTACAAAAGGTATTGAAATGGCCTGTCAGATTATATAGGAATTAGTTTGGGGCAAAGTGGAAATGATATGAAGTTATTTCTCAGAGGTTAGTCGTGACTCCCTGTAACAAGGGCGATTGCTAGCACCGGTTGAGAACATTTATTATTACTAGAAGATACCAAAGGAAGAGAAGAACAGACCCTAAGAACTTTCCATTCATGTTTTCAGATAGTAATGATAGAGTAGCTTCTCAAAGGCTTTTGTGGAGCTTAAGTTCTTGATAAGTAGAAATATTTTCTGTATGTCCAGGAAATGCACACTGTGCACTTTTGGGATGGGTGCTTGTTTTAACAGCTGGGGCTGCTTTTAGCAGATAGAATACGAGATTTTACAAGTTTCTGAAAACACAGCCTTGACTGGCCAGTTGCCTCTACAATTCAACTAGGCCATTCTTCTTCAATATTCTTAACCAGTGATTTATCTTTAAATTGGTCATTATTTAACAGATTACATGTAACACATCAGACTTTTAAATCTTTTTATCTAGTGAACATTCGTAGGGTTTTTTTTTAAGTTCTTTATAAAGAAATTGACATTGGTGAATGTTTGACATCTTTCAAACAATTCACCACCATACAAGTAACATAAGGGTTAAGTGTGCTGGCTACAAGGACAGCTGGGAGAAACACTGGCAGATGGTATAACAAGTAAGTGAATTATGGTGGTGATGACTTGAAGCCCTTCCAAAAATAAATTTACAAGGAGACAGTTTTCAAATGTCACCTATATTGCTAAATTATAAATACTTATAAAAATAAAATGGGACAGAGAAACTACCGGAATTGCTAATTTCCCTTATGTTGGGACAATGACGTTACTGGAAGCAATGGATGTCCTCCTGTCTGGGAACACCCCTGTCCTGCTCAGCTGGGCGCACTCTGCTACTCAACAGCCAGTCTATTAAACTTCTGGGATGTGCACTGCAAGAGCCTTTGCCTGTTAAATGTATCTGTTAGTGGCAACAGGAGCAGCCTTGACATACTTCTGAAGAGCAGGGATGGGGCTTACATCTGCTCTTGCATTTCAGTGTCCCCTGTTTTCCAGGTGCTATGACAGATGTTTATTTTTATATCATTCTATCACACCTCCTGATCTAGAACATTCCCTGCATCTTTCTTCTAGTAACTGAACAAATACAAGCTATTTACATTGAAAATCTGGCATCTCGGTTTGTCCTTCACAAGGATTGCTTAGATATGGAAAGACTTCAGGCTACAACAGCAAAGATAAATAAAAGGGTGACATCAAAGTCAAGCCAGCATGACAAGTTAATCAAGCAATGGAACATAATCGTGGCCTAGTCCCAGGGGATTATAGGGGTACTGGTTAATTCATATTGTTGTTCCTCCAATGGGGCTGCAAATCCCTTCGCCTCCTTGGGTACTTTCTCTAGCTCCTTCATTGGGGACCCTGTCCTTCGTCCAATGGATGGCTATGAGCATCCACTTCTGTATTTGTCAGACACTGGCAGAGCCTCTCAGGAGACAGCTATATCAGACTCCTGTCAGCAAACTCTTGTTGGCATCCACAATAGTGTCTGGGTTTGGTGGTTGTTTATGGGATGGATCACCATGTGGGGCAGTCTCTGGATGGCCTTTCCTTCAATCTCTGCTTCACACTTTGTCTCTATAACTCCTTCCATGGAGTATTTTGTTTCCCCTTCGAAGAAGAATTGAAGTATCCACACTTTGGTCTTCCTTCTTCTTGAGTTTCATGTGTTTTACAAATTGCATCTTGCGGATCCAAGTAAGAAAGCACATGGTGTGACTCATGGCTCTAGCTGTATATGTAGCACAGGATGGCTAGTTGGTCATCAATGGAAGGAGAGGCCCTTGGTCCTGTGAAGACTCTATGCCCCAGTATATGAGAATGCCAGGGCCAGGAAGTAGGAGTGGGTGGGTTGGTGAGCAAGGAGAGGGAAGAGGGGATTGGGCAGGGGAGGGGGGGTCTGGAGGGAAAACCAGGAAAGGGGATAGCTTTTGAAATGTAAATAAAGAAAATATCTAATAAAATTTTAAGAAATAATAATGGTAATTTATAGGAAGCCTATAACAAACATCAAATTTAACAGAGAAAAAAATGGCAGCCTGCTCTTCCGGTCAGACCAGCACCGGGGTAGCTAGGGCGCGGGGTCGGCTGACACTCGCCAGCTACCCACAACACCTGCCACAGGATCTTAAGACTTCTGGTGAGTGGAACACAGCTTCTGCCCCAATCCAATTGCACACGGGACCTGAGACTGCATTAGTTAGGGAAGCAGAAAACCGGCCTCAGTAGGGCCACAAGCCTCTTCGGGTCTGACCAGCACTTGGGTAGCTAGAGCGCAGGGTCGGCTGACACCCGCCAGCTACCCACGACACCCGCCACAGGATTTTGAGACTTCTGGTGAGTGGAACACAGCTTCTGCTCCAGTCCAATCCCGCGGGACCTGAGACTGCTTTGGTTGGGGAGGCAGAAATCCGGCCTGAGTAGGGCCACAAGCCTCTTCAGGTCTGAACAGCAACCGGGTAGCGAGAGCACAGGGTCTGCTGACACCCGCCAGCTACCCACAACACCCGCCACAGGATTTTGAGACTTCTGGTGAGTGGAACACAGAGTCTGCTCCAATCTTTAAATAGTGACAACAATAACAACTAATCGCAGAGATAACCAGATAGCAAAAGGTAAACGTAAGAATCTTATTAACAGAAACCAAGACCACTCACCATCATCAGAACCCAGCACTCCAACTTCGCCCAGTCCAGGGCACCCCAACACACCGGAAAAGCTAGACCCGGTTCTAAAAGCATATCTCATGATGATGGTAGAGGACATCAAGAAGGACTTTAATAACACACTTAAAGAAATACAAAGGAACACTGGTAAACAGGTAGAAGACATTAAAGAGGAAGCACAAAAATCCCTTAAAGAATTGCAGGAGAACACTGCTAAACAGGCAGAAGACATTAAAGAGGAAGTACAAAAATCCCTTAAAGATTTGCAGGAGAACACTGCTAAACAGGTAGAAGACATTAAAGAGGAAGCACAAAAATCCATTAAAGAATTGCAGGAAAACCAGACCAAACAGGTGATGGAATTGAATAAAACCATCCAAGACCTAAAAAGGGAAGTAGAAACAATGAAGAAAACCCAAATTGAGGCAACACTGGAGATAGAAACACTAGGAAAGAAATATGGAACCATAGGTACGAGCATCAGCAACACAATACAAGAGATGGAAGAGAGAATCTCAGGTGCAGAAGACTCCATAGAGAACATAGGCACAACAATCAAAGAAAATACAAAATCCAAAAATATCCGAACTCAAAATATCCAGGAAATCCAGGACAAAATGAGAAGACCAAACCTACGGATAATAGGAGTAGATGAGAATGATGATTTACAACTCAAAGGACCAGCAAATATATTCAACAAATTTTAGAAGAAAACTTCCCAAACCTAAAGAAAGAGATGCCCATGAACATACAAGAAGCTTACAGAACTCCAAATAGACTGGACCAGAAAAGAAATTCCTTCCGACACATAATAATCAGAACAACAAATGCACTAAATAAAGATAGAATACTAAAAGCAGTAAGGGAAAAAGGTCAAGTAACATATAAAGGCAAGCCTATCACAATTACACCAGATTTTTCACCAGAGACTATGAAAGCCAGAAGGGCCTGGACAGATGTTATACAGAAACTAAGAGAACACAATTTCCAGCCCAGGCTACTATACCCAGCCAAACTCTCAATTACCATAGATGGAGAAACCAAAGTATTCCACGATAAAACCAAATTCACACATTATCTTTCCACGAATCCAGCCCTTCAAAGGATAATGACAGAAAAAAACCAATACAAGGACGGAAACCACGTCCTAGGAAAAAGCAAGAAGGTAATCCCTCAACAAACCTAAAAGAAGACAGCCACAATAACAGAACACCAACTCTAACAACAAAAATAAAAGGAAGCAAAAATTACTTCTCCCTAATATCTCTTAATATCAATGGACTCAACTCCTCAATAAAAAGACATAGACTAACAGGCTGGCTACAGAAAGAGGACCCAACATTTTGCTGCTTACAGGAAACTCATCTCAGAGAAAAAGATAGACACTACCTCAGAATGAAAAGCTGGAAAACAATTTTCCAAGCAAATGGTAGGAAGAAACAAGCTGGAGTAGCCATTATAGTATCTGATAAGATTGACTTCCAACCCAAAGTCATCAAAAAAGACAAGGAAGGGCACTTCATTCTCATCAAAGGTAAAATCCTCCAAGAGGAACTATCAATTCTGAATATCTAATGCGCCAAATACAAGGGCAGCCTCATTCATTAAAGATACTTTAGTAAATCTCAAAGCACACATTGCACCTCACACAATAATAGTGGGAGACTTCAACACACCACTTTCACCAATGGACAGATCATGGAAAAAGAAACTAAACAGGGACACAGTGAAACTAACAGAGGTTATGAAACAAATGGATCTGACAGATATCTACAGAACATTTTATCCTAAAACAAAAGTATATACCTTCTTCTCAGCACCTCAGGGTACCTTCTCTAAAATTGACCACATAATTGGTCACAAAACAAGCCTCAATATATACAAAAATATTGAAATTGTCCCATGCACCCTATCAGATCACCATGGACTAAGACTGATCTTCAATAACAAAATAAATAATAGAAAGCCAACACACACATGGAAACTAAACAACACTCTTCTCAATGATAACTTGGTCAAGGAAGGAATAAAGAAAGAAATTAAGGACTTTCTGGAGTTTAATGAAAATGAAGCCACAACATACCCAAACTTATGGGACACACTGAAAGCATTTCTAAAAGGAAAACTCATAGATCTGAGTGCCTCCAAAAAGAAACTAGAGAGAGCACACATTAGCAGCTTGACAACACACCTAAAAGCTCTAGAACGAAAGGAAGCAAATTCACCCTAGAGGAGTAGACGGCAAGATATAATCAAACTCAGGGGTGAAATCAACCAAGTGGAAACAAGAAGAACTATTCAAAGAATCAACCAATCAAGGAGCTGGTTCTTTGAGAAAATCAACAAGATAGATAAACCCTTAGCCAGACTCACTAGAGGGCATAGGGAAAGTACTCTAATTAACAAAATCAGAAATGAAAAGGGAGACAGAACAACAGACCCTGAAGAAATCCAAAACACCATCAGACCTTCTACAAAAGGCTATACTCAACAAAACTGGAGATCCTGGATGAAATGGACAAGTTTCTAGACAGATACCAGGTACCAAAGTTGAATCAAGATCAGGTTAATGATCTAAACAGTCCCATATCCCCTAAAGAAATAGAAGCAGTCATTAATAGTCTCCCAACCAAGAAAAGCCCAGGTCCAGATGGGTTTAGTGCAGAGTTCTATCAAACCTTCAAAGAAGAACTAATCCCAGTTCTTCACAAACTATTCCACAAAATAGAATCAGAAGGTACTCTATAAAATTAACTCAAGCAACTCCTTCTATGAAGCCACAATTACTCTGATACCTAAACCACATAAAGACCCAACAAAAATAGAGAACTTCAGACCAATTTCCCTTATGAATATTGATGCAAAAATCCTCAATAGAAGCTAGAGAAAGTACCCAAGGAGCTAAAGGGATCTGCAACCCTATTGTCGGAACAACATGATGTATTAACCAGAACCCTGGAGCTCTTGTCTCTAGCTGCATATGTATCGAAAGATGGCCTAGTCGGCCATCATTGGAAAGAGAGGCCCATTGGACTTGCAAACTTTATATGCCCCAATATAGGGGAATGCCAGGGCCAAAAGAATGGGAATGGGTGGGAAGGGAAGTGGGGGCGCTATGGGGGACTTTTGGGATAGCATTGGAAATGTAACTGAGGAAAATATATAATAAAAATATTAAAAAATAAAAATTAAAAAAAAAGACAGAAAAGAAAAGAAAAAAAGATCAAAAAAAAATCCTCAATAAAGTTCTCGCTAACCGAATTCAAGAACACACCAAAACAATCATCCATCCTGACCAAGTAGGATTCATCCCAGGGATGCAAGGATGGTTCAATATACGAAAATCCATCAATGTAATCCATTATATAAACAAACTCAAAGACAAAAACCACATGATCATCTCGTTAGATGCTGAAAAAGCATTTGACAAAATCCAACACCCATTCATGATAAAAGTCTTGGAAAGATCAGGAATTCAAGGCTCATACCTAACCATGATAAAAGCAATATACAGCAAACCAGTAGCCAACATCAAAGTAAATGGTGAGAAGCTGGAAGCAATACCACTAAAATCAGGGACTAGACAAGGCTGCCCACTCTCTCCCTACCTGTTCAACATTGTACTTGAAGTCCTAGCCAGAGCTATTAGACAACAAAAGGAGATCAAGGGGATACAAATCGGAAAAGAAGAAGTCAAAATATCGCTTTTTGCAGATGATATGATAGTATACATAAGCGACCCTAAAAATTCCACCAGAGAACTCCTAAGCCTGATAAATAGCTTAGGTGAAGTAGCTGGATATAAAATTAACTCAAGCAAGTCAATGGCCTTTCTGTACACAAAGGATAAACAAGCAGAGAAGGAAATTAGGGAAACAACACCCTTCTCAATAGTCACAAACAATATAAAATACCTTGGCGTGACTCTAACTAAGGAAGTGAAAGATCTGTATGACAAGAACTTCAAGTCCCTGAAGAAAGAAATTAAAGAAGATCTCAGAAGATGGAAAACCTCCCATGCTCATGGATTGGCAGGATCAACATTGTAAAAATGGCTATCTTGCCAAAAGCAATCTACAGATTCAATGCAATCCCCATCAAATTTCCAACTCAATTCTTCAACAAATTGGAAAGGGCAATCTGCAAATTCATCTGGAACAACAAAAAACCTAGGATAGCAAAAACTCTTCTCAAGGATAAAAGAACCTCTGGTGGAATCACCATGCCGGACCTAAAGCTCTACTACAGAGCAATTGTGATAAAAACTGCATGGTACTGGTATAACGACAGACAATTAGACCAATGGAACAGAATTGAAGACCCTGAGATCAACCCACATACCTATGGTCACTTGATCTTTGACAAGGGAGCAAAAACCATACAGTGGAAAAAAGACAGCATTTTCAACAAATGGTGCTGGCACAACTGGCGGTTATCATGTAGAAGAATGCGAATTGATCCATTCCTATCTCCTTGTACCAAGGTCAAATCTAAGTGGATTAAGGAACTCCACTTAAAACCAGAGACACTGAACCTTATAGAGGAGAAAGTAGGGAAAAGCCTCGAAGATATGGGTACAGGGGAAAAATTCCTGAATAGAACAGCAAAGGCTTGCGCTGTAAGATCGAGAATCGATAAATGGGACCTCATAAAGTTGCAAAGCTTCTGCAAGGCAAAAGACACCGTCAATAAGACAAAAAGACCACCAACAGATTGGAAAAAGATCTTTACCTATCCTAAATCAGATAGGGGACTAATATCCAATATATATAAGGAACTCAAGAAGGTGGACTCCAGAAAATCAAATAACCCCGTTAAAATATAGGGCTCAGCCCTATTTATAATAGCCAGAAGCTGGAAAGAACCCAGATGTCCCTCAACAGAGGAATGGATACAGAAATTATGGTACATCTACACAATGGAGTACTACTCAGCTATTAAAAAGAATGAATTTATGAAATTCCTAGCCAAATGGATGGACCTGGAGGGCATCATCTTGAGTGAGGTAACACAATCACAAAGGAACTCACACAATATGTATTCACTGATAAGTGGATATTAGCCCAAAACTTAGGATACCCAAGATATAAGATACAATTTGCTAAACGCATGAAACTCAAGAAGAATGAAGACCAAAATGTGGACACTGTGCCCCTTCTTAGAATTGGGAACAAAACACCCATGGAAGGAGTTACAGAGACAAAGCTTGGAGCTGTGATGAAAGGATGGACCATCTAGAGACTGCCGTATCCAGGGATCCATCCCATAATCAGCTTCTAAACGCGGACACCATTGCATACACTAGCAAGATTTTACTGAAAGGACCCAGATATAGCTGTCTCTTGTGAGACAATGCCGGGGCCTAGCAAACACAGAAGTGGATGCTCACAGTCAGCTATTGGATGGATCACAGGGCCCCCAATGGAGGAGCTAGAGAAAGTACCCAAGGAGCTAAAGGGAACTGCATCCCCATAGGTGGATCATTATTATGAACTAACCAGTACCACAGAGCTCTTGTCTCTAGCTGCATTTGTATCAAAAGATGACCTAGTAGGCCATCACTGGAAAGAGAGGCCCATTGGACTTACCAACTTTATATGCCCCAGTACAGGGGAATGCCAGGGCCAAGGGGTGGGGGTGGGTGGGTGGGGGACTGGGGGGGGAGTGTATTGGGGACTTTTTGGATAGCATTGGAAATGTAACTGAGGAAATTACCTAATAAAAAAAAAAGAAAAAAAATGGCAGCCTACTGACTGAGATAAAATGTCTGCTTGCTAGCATTGTCTAATTGTTAGCAATGCTAACATTATCTGATAAAGGATTAGTAACCCAAAATGTATAAAGAATTCATAAACACAACATCAAGATAATATGCAGTACAATTAAAGCATGAACAAAGGAGGTGGATAGACATCTATTAAAAGATGTTATGAAAATGGCCAAGGGGTATATGAAAATAAACCTCATAATTTATCATCAGAGAAATATAAGTCAAAATCACCATATTTTCTCACAAGCAATTGGGTACCTGTCATAAAGAAAATAAGAGAGAAGTGTGGGTGAAAATACAGAGAACAAGGTCCCTTGCACAGTACTGGTGGGAACTAGACAGAGACAAACATGATGGGAAACAGAACAGAAGTTCCTGAAGAAATAAAAAATCCTTCACAATAAAGATTCACAATAAGGCAGTGGAGTCAGTTATCTGGAAGGGTTAACTCTCCTCCCCAGAACACTGCAACTTGACTCACAACAGCCAAGATAAAGTCTACAAATAGATGAGTAAACTGTGGGGAGAATGGCAGACAGACAGAAAGAATACACTGGGATATTATTCAGGGACTTTTAAAAAGGCAAGAAGATGAATCGTAAATGTGCCAATCCAAAGGTCTGCAAAAAGAACTTATGCCAAGTGCAACTGGAGACAAAAACTGGCATGATCATAATATTATGTGAAATCTGAAAAATTAAAACAACTAAAAAAGGACCAATACACAGATAGTAGTGTACTTGAGGAAATGGGAAAAGATGAACCAAAAGATTTAAAGTAGCAGATATAATGAAGTCTAAAGGACCTTGAGAGAAGCTGAGTACTAGAGTTCAGGGCAGTGCTGTGTGCTCAAAATTTCTGTGACATTAGTAGATTATCTCTGTTCCATCGAGTGATGCAGCAAAGTAGGTGACCATGTGAGGCAATACAGACGTCCATTCATTCTATTCAATAACCACCTATTTGCATTTATCTAAACATCCTCTTGTACATCCTAAGTATATCCAAAGGAGTTTATTTTTTATAAGACAAACACTGTTGTGAAAGTGGGGGATCATACCTACCTGCATTCATTTCGGGGGTACTTTGAAACTCTCTGGCCTGAAAATTGTAAGAATAAAATGTAAAGTGTCCCCTGCTCCATTACCTGTCCAGTTTAGGACAACCTATTGCAAAAAGGACTGTTCGTCTGAAAAGGATTTAGATGGCAGCCTGTTTTCCATAAACTAACCAGAGCTTTGCTTAAGTTGCTTTTGTCTGTGCTGGCTGGTAATACCAGGGGCTGTTTATCACCCTCATTTAATTAAGTTAAGGATTTATTTTCTGCCTTTAGTTTCCCAAGTTCTTATCTGTATAGCTAATAACACTGGATGTTCTCCACAGTGGATATTAATGAATTTGCTTCAGCCTAGCTCTATTGCAAAGGGAAATTCTCCTGGATACAATGCAACTGAAACCAAGGAAAGCCATGAGGATGTCAGAAGTCAGGGAAGTCACTCTCTTAAAAATTTGGTTACATTGGCATTTCTGATTTTTAGCATGCATCTTTGTGGATTATTGTACACTATTATTTTTCTTTAAGATTTTCTTTAAAATGGAAATATTTTTAAGTTTGGATTTTAAATCAAAATAATAGTACATAGCCATAAAATATGAATGAGGTATAAATGTATACATAAGAATATGTGACCACCCTTTTAGAGTCCACTTGAAGAGAAATAATCATGGTAAATCAATCTTTTTACTTGAGATTCATAAAATTTCTATCAGTTAAATCTCTCAATTTTAAATGATTTCTTTAATTCTTATGCCACACATCAATGTCATCATTTCAGACAAGTTTTGTTCAAACATAAAAGCACGGAGCTGGAGGGGTAGCACCATGGTTAAGAGTACATATACACTGTTCTTCCAGTTCCCAAGTCCAGTTCCCAGTGGCCATGTTGGATGGCTCCTAACAGCCTGTAATTCTAGATCCAGGGGCCAACACCTCTGGCCTCCTTGGACACCTATACTCACACATACACATTTGAAATAATAGTTTGAAACGATGAGAACACCTTAATGTCTTTTTGTTTCTTGGTTGGGTTTTGATTTTGGTGGTAGTGGTTGTTGTTTTGCTTTGAATTTGGGGTTTTGCTTTTTTTTTTTTTCAAGACAAGGTTCCTCTACATAGTCCTTGGCTCTCCTACAACTTGCTCTGTAGACAAGGCTGGCAGGGAACTAAGAGATCCTGCTTCTACTTTCAGAATGCTGAGATTAAAGGCATGTGCTACCACCACCTGACACTGGTATATTGTTAATAGGTATAGTGATCCCATGGAAAGATTAACTTAACTAGAGAAGACTTTATTCCAGTGGACAGTGAGTGAAGACACTCCTAGCTGTTGCATCACAAGGTGCTGAGAATAAGTGAGGGATGACTATGCACCCCTAACAATACATTTACACCACACTCTCTAAGAATTGAGTAAGGTTGAAATGAGGGGGTAAAATGTTAAGAGCTGTGACATCAAATTAAATGCCGTCCTCTGCATATGACACAGCCATTGATATCACAAACTCACAGCAGCTAGCAATGTCTGTGCTGTGTCTACACAGTAATGGCTTGTCAATAGTCAGGCATGAATGAGGATTGGGTCTAGGGATCTTATCTATAACAGCTGAACTATTTGCAATGGATAAACTTATGTGTCATTGTGTGCACTCACAGGTGACCTCACGAGGCTCCAATGATCAGTTCAAATCCCATGGTCATCCAGATGCCCTGGCTAAGTTAAATGAGTAACAAAACAAATGTCATGAATCTTGAAAAGGTAATGGTAGGGGTGAAGGAGCATTTATAAAAAAGGGAGGGAGAAAAGAAAGAAAGAAAGAAAGAAAGAAAGAAAGAAAGAAAGAAAGAAAGAAAGAAAGAAAGAAAGGAAGGAAGGAAGGAAGGAAGGAAGGAAGGAAGGAAGGAAGGAAGGAAGGAAGAAAGAAAGAAAGAAAGAAAGAAAGAAAGAAAGAAAGAAAGAAAGAAAGAAAGAAAGAAAGAAAGAAAGAAAGAAAGAAAGAAAGAAAGAGAGAAAGAGAGAGAGAGAGGGAGGGAGGGAGGGAGGGAGGGAGGGAGGGAGGGAGGGAGGAAGGAAGGAAGGAAGGAAGGAAGGAAGGAAGGAAGGAAGGAAGGAAGGAGGGAAGGAAGGAAGGAAGAAGGAAGAAAGAAAGAAAGAAAGAAAGAAAGAAAGAAAGAAAGAAAGAAAGAAAGAAAGAAAGAAAGAGAGAGAAAGTAATCAACATATATTAGATACATGTATGAAATTTTCGAACAATGAGATATTTTTTAAATATTCACTTATTACCTTAAAACCTATGAACCCATTTGTGTGCTATAACAATTTTACATAAGCTTAGATATACTTCATATAATAGATAGAACCATTTATGAACACAGTTTTCCAAGACCCATTTCTGTGATCCTAATCTGTTTCAAGACACACAGCAGAACTTTTTCAGAAGCAAGCGTGTTTCCTTTCCCACGCCTTGTGTTCATCCACTCTAAGCATGTGTCATTTTGTCTCTTACATTCCACATTTTCATCCCATTTTACACCATGATGACACTTTTCCTAGTGGAAAATGTCCCCAATCTATCCTACAAACCAACTTTGTAATGTGCATAATTATAGGGAACTTTTCATGACTTATCTTAGTGGGTTGTAATGGGATTGTATGTTCTCTTCATCACTGCAAGCCTGAAACAGATTAAAGCCTTAGTAATGCGTTGAAGAATGAACAAGTAGGTGGGATAGATCGGTAGATGATGAGTGGGCAGTTAAATAGATGAAAGTAGGTGCACAGGTGACTAGGTAGTTGGTGGGTGTTTAATACAGCAAAGAAAAAGCTGTTTAAAAATTTTTCCTTGGGAGCAGAAAAAGTCTTAAGTATAATAAGTGTACAAACTACAGTTCAGTGTGACAAAGGCTTTGACAGAAAATACTACAGATTTGCACTAGTTGATTTGAGGGTACCATCTCTGGGTTTTGGAATGGTGAAGCAGGGTCTCCTGTTTACAGATCTATACCAGTTGATTTGGGGGTACAGTCTCAGGGTTGAGAAACGTTGAAGTAGTGACTCATGTCAGTTCTTCTAGTTCTAGCCTCACACGTTATTGGCACACGAAGTGAGGCTCAAAAATATAAAGTGACCAGAGGCATTTTGTGAGTTGCATGAAATTTAGAGCCTTCACTTCAACCTGGTGCTTTTCCTGTAAGCACAGAAAGAGTGGGCATAAATAAGTTAGCATATGTCTTGGAATTCAATTATCATTCATGGCACGTGAGATTGTTGTAAAGATGAGTCAGATGTTGTTACAATGTGACTCATCTATTTCTTAACATTGCAGTTATTGGAAAAAGGGTATTTGATATTAAAAATAGTTCTGTCTCACAAGGTCCTCAATAGAGGAGTTAGAGAAAGAACCAAAGGAGTTGAAGGGGTTTGCAGCCCCAGAGGATGAACAACAATAGCAACCAACTAGTCCCCCAAGAGCTCCAAGGGACTAAGCCATCAACAAAGACATACACATGGCTCCAGCTGCATAAGTTTCAAGAATGGCCTTGTCATGCATCAATGGGAGGAGAGATCCTTGGTCCTATGAAGTCTCAACAGATGCCCCCGTGTAGGGGAACTTAAGGGCAGGGAGGTGGGAGTGGGTGGGTGGGTGAGTGGAGGAACCCCCTCATAGAAGCAGGGGAGGGAGGATGGGATAGGGGTTTTCGGGGGAGAGGGGACCAGGAAAGGGGGGTAACATTTGAAATGTAAATAAAGAAAATATTCAGGTTAAAAAACACAATAGAAAACATAAAAGAAAATTAGTTTTGCTTAAAAATATGAAGCTAGTACTTGCTATATGCAAGTCTCGATAACCAGACTGCTTGGATATAGGAGCTGGCCAGCATGTGTTGAAGCCTATTTCTGTTTACTTGCTTTTATTGTAATTTTTTAATTTTTAGTTTATTTTATGTGTGCATGTATTTTGTCAGCTGGTGTGTCTGTTGCCCAAAAGACCAAAGACCTGTTGCCCCCAGAGGCCAGAAGAGGGCAAGAAGGCATAGGATAGCTTGAAATTGTAGTAACAGAAAGTTGTGACGCACCGCATCAGTGTTGGCCATCAAACCCTGGTCCTCTGGAAGACTAGCCAGTGCTTTTAGCCACTGAGCCATCTCTCCGGCCTTCTGTTACCTATTTTTAATACTTTTTATTTGCAAACTCTTTTATTCACTATGATGACAGTTCTTTGTCTTCTGAAATGCTTCTCATGAGAAAAGTTGCTCAGTCTAAGCACGGTGGCACATGAATGTAAGCCTGGTACTTTTCATAGAATCAAGAGAATCAATCAGATGTCACAGGAAGCTCAAGGTTGGCATAGGGACATCTTCCTGTCACTCTTCCACCACCCTCCACACACACAAACAAAATGGAAGAGAAGGAGTGATAGAAGAAGGAAGTGGAGGAGGAAGGAGGGGCAGGGGAGGGGAGAGGAGGGAAGGGGAAAGGAACAAAAGAAGAAAAGAAAAGTTGGTTGCTAACCACAATGATATTCTGATTCTATTTTTAAAATATATGCTTGAGTATTAGGAGTCTAATTTAGAATTTACTTCTGAGGCATAACATTTACTTTTGTGTATGTTTTTCTGCCCTAAGAAATCTAGTCAGGCTGTTTACAAGGGAGCTGCTTCCCATTTTGCTCTGAAAACTGTAGCAACATTATGCTGCGAGAAACAAACCCGTTGGATATATTTACCATGCTCCAGGAAATGAGCACTGACATCCAGCTTTCTGTAACAGGACTAATTTGTATCTTCTGTGGCCTGATTTCAGCTTTCTGAATTTTTCATTGCTCTAAATTAATATAAATAGCTGGCAAATCTTGCCCTTTGGCAGCACCAAGCAAGCCAAATATGTTACCCAAGCGAAGCATCTTATTTCCCGAGTCTCCGACAAAAAGGGGAAATGCCTTCAGTGCCTCTGTGTCATCAAAGGTGTCAGTGTACCAAGAAGTGCCTTAGCTTTGCATCCTTCTTCAGAATTCTGCCATCAATCCATCCTTCCTCGAATGTCCACGCTGGCCTAATCATGGGCATCTGTTTCTCAATGTTTGCTCTACTTCTTATTGCTTGGAAGACCAATAACCTCTAATTTATATAGAATTTACTTTACATGTTTATAACATATAAAGATGTATTATATATATACATATATATTACATATGTATATGTATTTATCACATATACAGTAAACAGTGTTGAAATACTTAATCCATCCAGTAAAATGGAAATGACAGTTTTGCCTTTCTGTACTTGTCAGTGTAGAGGACACTGAGATGGACATTGATCTCAGAGTGGTAGTTCAGTTGTAAAGTACTATGTTTGAACTGAAAACTGGCCTCCATAGGTGATCATATTTGAACACCAGGGAAGGTTATTGGAACCTTAAGGAGTAGGAGCCTTGCGGGAGAAGTGTGTTACTGAGGGAGTGCTTTGAGATTTATATCTTTATCTCATTTCCTGTACTCTCACTGTCTCCTGTGTGTGGATGAAAATGTCATCAGCCTCCCCAATGGAAGACTTGGAGAAGGGACTAAAGGAGCTGAGGGGGGTTGCAGTGGGGGTTGTTCCCGTGGGGGGGGTGGGGAACAACAGTATCAATGAGACAGACCCCGCCCCAAAGCTCCCAGGGACTATACCACCAGCCAAAGAGTACATATGGAGTGACCCATGGTTCTGGCCACATTTGTGGCAGAGAATAGCCTTGTTGGATATCAGTGGGAGAAGTGGCCCTTGGTCCTATGGGGGCCCAATGCCCCAGTGTAGGGTGGGGGTGAATGGGCAGGTGGGGGAACACTCTCATAGAAGCAGATGGAGGGGAAGGGATGGGGGTTTCTGGAGAGGAGACCTGGAAAGGTGCTAACATTTGAAACATAAATTAATAAAATATCCAAAAAAAGAAAAAAGAAAGAAAATGTCATCAGCCAGCTTTCTGCCTGTGGCTCCACATGATGGAACCTAACTATGATGGACTGTTCCAAGCAATAAGTAAAAATAAACCCTTTTAAGTTTTAGGGTGGTTTTAATGAAACACACACACAGCCAAGCTCATAGAGAATGGTATGATGGAGGTATGGCTTTGTTAAAGGACCCTCTGACTGGCTTAGAAGCTTTAGAAACTCAAGTTAAATCCAATCACCTGTCACCCCCACCTCACTTCGTACTGCCTGAGGGTACAGATTTATAACTCTCAGCTATTTCTCCAGTACCATGTCTGCCTGTGTGTCGCCATGGTTTCCACTATAATGATAGTGGACTGAAACTCTGTATTTCTAAGCCATTCCCTTGTAAGAGTTGCCATGGAAAGCACACATTGCACCTCACACAATAATAGTGGGAGACTTCAACACACCACTTTCATCAATGGACATATCATGGAAACAGAAACTGAACAGGGACACAGTGAAACTAACGGAAATTATGAAACAAATGGATCTTACAGATATCTACAGAATATTTTATCATAAAACAAAAGGATATACCGTCTTCTCAGCACCTCATGGTACCTTCTCCAAAATTGACCATATAATTGGTCACAAAACAGGCCTCAACAGATACAAAAATATTGAAACTGGCTCATGCATCCTATCAGATCACCATGGACTAAGGCTGATCTTCAATAACAACATAAATAATAGAAAGCGAACATTCACGTGGAAACTGAACAACACTTTTCTCAATGATACCTTGGTCAAGGAAGGGATAAAGAAAGAAATTAAGGACTTTTTAGAATTTAATGAAAATGAAGCCACAACATACCCAAACTTATGGGACACAATGAAAGCATTTCTAAGAAAACTCATAGCTCTGAGTGCCTCCAAAAAGAAACTAGAGAGAGCACACACTAGCAGCTTGACAACACATCTAAAAGCTCTAGAAAAAAAGGAAGTAAATTCACCCAAGAGAAGTAGACGGCAGGAAATAATCAAACTCTGGCAAAATTAACCAAGTGGAAGCAAGAAGAACCATTCAAAGAATCAACCAACAAAGAGCTGGTTCTTTGAGAAAATCAACAAGATAGATAAACCCTTAGCCAGACTCACTAAGGGCACAGGGACAGCATCCTAATTAACAAAATCAGAAATGAAAAGGGAGACATAACAACAGGTCCTGAAGAAATCCAAAACACCATCAGATCCTTCTACAAAAGGCTACACTCAACAAAACTGGAGAACCTGGATGAAATGAACAAGTTTCTAGACAGATACCAGGTACCAAAGTTAAACCAAGATCAGGTTAATGATCTAAACAGTCCTATATGCCCTAAAGAAATAGAAGCAGTCATTAATAGTCTCCCAACCAACAAAAGTCCAGGAACAGATGGGTTTAGTGCAGAGTTCTATCAGACCTCCAAAGAAGGTCTAATCCCATTTATTCACAAACTATTCCACAAAATAGAAACAGAAGGTACTCTACCCAACTCATTCTATGAAGCCACAATTGCTCTGATACCTAAACCACAAAAAGACCCAACAAAGATAGAAAACATCAGACCAATATCCCTTATGAATATTGATGCAAAAATCCTCAATAAATTTCTAGCTAACCGAATCCCAGAACACATCAAAACAATCATCCATCCTGACCAAGTAGGTTTTATCCCAGGGATGCAGGGATTGTTCAATATACAGAAATCCATCAACGTAATCCAGTATATAAACAAACTCAAAGACAAAAACCACACAATAATTTCGTTAGATGCTGAGAAAGCATTTGACAAAATCCAACACCCATTCATGATAAAAGGCTTGGAAAGATCAGGAATTCAAGGTCCATACCTAAACATGATAAAAGTAATCTACAACAAACCACTAGCCAACATCAAAGTAAATGGTGAGAAGCTGGAACCAATCCCACTAAAATCAGGGACTAGACAAGGCTGCCCACTCTCTCCCTACCTATTCAACATTGTACTTGAAGTCCTAGCCAGAGCAATTAGACAACAAAAGGAGATCAAGGGGATACAAATTGGAAAGGAAGAAGTCAAAATATCACTTTTTGCAGATGATATGATAGTATATATAAGTGACCCTAAAAATTCCACCAGAGAACTCCTAAGCCTGATAAACAGCTTCAATGAAGTATCTGGATATAAAATTAACTCAAACAAGTCAATGGCCTTTCTCTACACAAAGGATAAAGAGGCTGAGAAAGAAATTAGGGAAACAACACCCTTCTCAGTAGTCACAAATAATATAAAATACCTTGGTGTGACTCTAACTAAGGAAGTGAAAGATCTGGGTGATAAGAACTTCAAGTCTCTGAAGAAAGAAATTAAAGAATATCTCAGAAGATGGAAAGATCTCCCATTCTCATGGATTGGCAGGATCAATATAGTAAAAATGGCTATCTTGCCAAAAGCAATCTACAGATTCAATGCAATCCCCATCAAAATTCCAACTCAATTCTTCAACAAATTGGAAAGGACAATCTGCAAATTCATCTGGAATAACAAAAAACCTAGGATAGCAAAAACTCTTCTCAAGGATAAATGAACCTCTGGGGGAATCACCATGCCAGACCTAAAGCTGTACTACAGAGCAATTGTGATAAAAAAAAAAAAAAAAAAAAAAACTGCATGGTACTGGTATAGCAACAGACAAGTAAACCAATGGAATAGAATTGAAGACCCAGAAATGAACCCACACACCTATGGTCACTTGATCTTTGATAAGGGACCTAAAACCATCCAGTGGAAAAAAGACAGCATTTTCAACAAATGGTGCTGGCACAACTGGTGGTTATCATGTAGAAGAATTCGAATTGATCCATTCCTATCTCCTTGTACTAAGGTCAAATCTAAGTGGATTAAGGAACTCCACATAAAAACAGAGACACTGAAACTTATTGAGGAGAAAGTAGGGAAAAGCCTCAAAGATAGGGGTACAGGGGGAAAATTCCTAAATAGAACAGCAATGGCTTGTGCTGTAAGATCGAGAATCCACAAATGGGACCTCATAAAATTGCAAAGTTTCTGTAAGGCAAAATACACCGTCAATAAGACAAAAAGGCCACCAACAGATTGGGAAAGGATCTTTACCTATCCTTAATCAGATAGGGGACTAACATCCAATATATATAAAGAACTCAAGAAGGTAGACTCCAGAAAATCAAATAACCCAATTTAAAAAAATGGGGCTTAGAGCTAAACAAAGAATTCTCACATGAGGAATACCGAATGGCTGAGAAGCACCTGAAAAAATGTTCAGAATCCTTAATCATCAGAGAAATGCAAATCAAAACAACCCTGAGATTCCATCTCACACCTGTCAGAATGGCTAAGATCAAAAATTCAGGTGACAGCAGATGCTGGCAAGGATGTGGAGAAAGAGGAACACTCCTCCATTGTTGGTGAGATTGCAAGCTTTTACAACCACTCTGAAAATCAGTCTGTCGGTTCCTCAAAAATTTGGACATAGTACTACTGGAGGATCCAGCAATACCTCTCCTGGGCATATATCCAGAAGATATTCCAACCGGTAAGAAGGACACATGCTCCACTATGTTCATAGCAGCCTTATTTATAATAGCCAGAAGATGGAAAGAATCCAGATGTCCATCAACAGAGGAATGGATACAGAAAATGTGGTACATTTACACAATGGAGTACTACTCAGCTATTAAAAAGAATGAATTTATGAAATTCCTAGGCAAATGGATGGACCTGGAGGACATCATCCTGAGTAAGGTAACTCAATCACAAAAGAACTCACATGATATGTACTCACTGATAAGTGGATATTAGCCCAGAAACTTAGAATACCCAAGATATAAGATACAACTTGCGAAACACATGAGGCTCAGGAAGAACAAAGACCAAGGTGTAGATACTTTGCCCCTTCTTGGAATTGGGAGCAAGGCACCCATGGAAGGAGCTATAGAGACAGAGTTTGGAGCTGAGACGAAAGGATGGACCATCTAGAGACTGCCATACCCGGGGATCCATCCCATAATCAGCTTCCAAATGCTGACACCATTGCAAACACTAGCAAGATTTTGCTGAAAGGACCGTGATATAGCAGTCTCTTGTGAGACTATGCCGGGCCTAGCAAACACAGAAGTGGATGCTCACAGTCAGTTATTGGATGGGTCACAGGACCCCCAATGGAGGAGATGGAGGAAGTACTCAGGGAGCTGGGGGGATCTGCAACCCTATAGGTGGAACAACAATATGAACTAACCAGTACCCACCCAGAGCTTGTGTCTCTAGCTGCATATATATCAGAACATGGCCTGATTGGCCATCAGCTGAAAGAGAGGCCCATTGGTCATGCAGACCTTATGTGCCTCAGTACAGGGGAACACCAGGTCCAAGAGGTGGGAGTGGGTGGGTGGGGGAGTGGGTGTGGGGGACTTTTGGGATAGCATTGAAAATGTAAATGAAATAAATACATAATAATAATAATAATAATAAATAAAATATTTACAAATAAATAAATAGAAATGAAAATGAAAAAAAGCAAGAGTTGCCATGGTTATAGTTCTCTTCATAGTAATAAAACACTATCTAAGACAACCTCGTTACATTGCTTTTTGTCATGGTGTTTTATCGCAGCAACAAAAAGGTAGCTCATACATCCAGAAAAGCCACATTAAGGTGGGCACTGAGGAGTGTTGGTCCTGGGGCAGGTCTGGTAAGTGATTAAAGTTGTTAAGGAAAATGTCAAGAGATACCTTCACTGGTTTCTGAGCAGAACCATTCTCAACCTGAAGTTAGCCTACCATCTTTGCTCTACTTTATTTTTCATGGGTTCTAGTATTGGAAATCAAACAAAGGCTAAAAAAAAAAAAAATCAACATCAATATTGAGATATGTGGTTGGGGCCAGACTTAAAGCCTCTCTTCTTAGTGCTGTATAAGTGCTGCTAGAGTTAGCTGGATCATGTCAAATCTCCTAGTCTAAGGTATGGCAGGGCGTTCTTTCTGATCGATTTACTGCCCTATTGGCCAGGATCCCAACCTCAGAATCTGTAGGCTTTATAAAACATAATGCACTTTTCTAATGACCTCTTGCATTTTTTTATGTCATTGTAGAGCAAAGATACAAGTAGAATCTAATCACAGCTAGAGGTCAAAGTAATCCCTGTAGCATCTCAGAAGGCTTAAAGCTTCTTTCTGGTCCTCACATGATGAATCAACTTTCCAAATTCCCCACCAGCAGCACCACTGCCATCTTCCTTCCAGTAAGATCTCCACACAGCATCTTGCTTGTGTCTAGAACCCAGAGTTACAACATATACGTTTTTTTTAACACATTTCCCACTGGGATACATGTTATAGAGACTTCTATATCATAATTATGTCATTAGTCTCCAACAACTATCCAGCAGTTTGAATGTATTTGGAGGGTGTAATATAGTTGCTGTGTTCAGAATACAATTATAGATTGAGAAAGGATTTTAGAAGTGTTTAGAGGACTGACGGGTTCTCTTTAATTCCTTCTCCCTGTGCCTTGACTTCAGTGAGCCTCATCTAAATGGCACTTAGCAGATGCTCCGTCAGTGTCTACAGGAGAGAGGATGCATAAACGTGTGTGTGTGGGTGTTCATGAATCTTTAAATTTGAGTGCATGTCTCTTCAAGCAGAGACTTATTTCTCAAGTAAATTACCTTTTACCTGCTAAGAAGAGATTAGTCTCCTGGAAACTGTCATCGGGAAATGTTTTATTTTGTCATTTTAGGGGGGGAAAGCCTTGCTAAAGAAACAAAATTAATTTATGTGAAATTTCATATCCAAAACGTAAAAACATTACTATACTTTGAAATTTTTCACATAGATTCTGTTGCAGTTTAGCAGCATAGTTGGTGTCATTTCTCTCCAATATCTTGTTAATGAGGGAAGGTATAGTTTCCCATCATTGGAGCACATGCTGATCATGTAAGTAGTCTTTGCAAATGAAATGGAAGCAGTTCATTGCAAAAACCTTCCCTACTATGGAAAGAAATTGCCATGTGGTATGAAGTCATTGCACAGAAAAGAGCCTTTGTTGATGTGTGTGAAATGTGCTCATTGAAAAATATCTTTTTATGGTATTTAAATTTTGATGCTGTCTGTTGCCATAGTATAACCTAGTCCATATGCTTCTGTATACATCTGGCTAGATGCTATTTACCAAATCGTAAGACTGCACTGACGTTCACTAACAACAGGGAAAGGAACAGCTAGGTGCAGGCTCAGAATGTGGTTCACTTATGTAGCATTTAAGTGGAACAATTCATTGATACATGTTTGAAAGCATACCAAATCATACTTTTGCTTTCTCTTTGCTTTTTGAGGCTTACTAGGTACATTTGAAACTTCAGAGGCCCTAAGGATGCAGACAGAATTCCCAATGACTGGAAGCGAGTTCATCTGTATAAAACAGTAGAATGTCCTTAAAATTGGTAGAAGCTTGGTTTACTCTAAAGAAGCTGAGTTTAGAACCAAAGGCTAATATGATCTCTCCACAGTATCTTCACAAGTCTCTCTTTCCTTCTGTTCTTCCTTCCATTGTCCATTACTTTATCTTTAGCCTCACCACGTTGGTTGAAATAGCTTCTGTCAGTTCAGCCATTCTTTATTAGCACCCAGGCCCATAGTACAAGAAAGAAAAACCCCAAGTGAGAATTACACAAACACTGTGCTTCCTCCTGGGAAGTCCCGTCAATATTTCATTGCTAGAACTTGAGCTCACATGTCTGCAAATGTGACTTAGAAGTGTCGCCTTTCAGAAGCTAGAGTTAAGGGAAATGAACACAGAGGCAAAAATGATCTTTCCCACACTCCCTCCCAAGGCTACTTTGCTATGCTGTTTGCTAACTCTCAGGGTAAGTGTCCTTTAAACTCATTTGAAAATTGAAGTCCATCTCTTCTCATTCCCTAACATACTGCCATCATTTTCTGAAAACATAGACATTTCTCTTTCCTTGATCATTTTTATGATTCTTTTCCACTCTAAGTCATTTTAGTAACTGTAACTTTACATTTATCCACAAGGAAATGATACTAGCCACCTGCCTCTTCTCTTCCTTTCTGCTTCGTGCTTTAACTGAATATCTTACTGTCTTCCCTGGGATCCTCCAAAGCTCAATACTTGATGTTTGGTGTAATCACATACATAACACACTCAACTGAGCTTTAATTATCATGGTAAAAGAGAGTTTATATTTCATAGAGTGATGGTTTGAATATACTTGGCCCAAGGAATGGCACTATTTGTAGGTGTGGCTTTGTTGGAGTTGGTGTGACCTTGTTGCAGGAAGTGAGCCCTGGTAGACTTTGAGACCTTACTCCTAGCTTTCTGAAAATCAGTCTTCTCCTTTCTACCTTTGAATAAAGATGTATAACTCTCAGGTCCTCCAGCTCCATGTCTGGCTGGGTACTGCCCTGCTCCCACCTTGATGATAATGGACTGAACCTCTGAACCTGTAAGCCAGCCCCAAATAGTTGTTGTCCTTTATAAGCATTGCTTTGGTCATGGTGTCTGTTCACAGCAGTAAAACCCTAAGTAAGACACATAATTTTAAAAAGAATATATAAATAGATGTCTATTCAAGGGAAACAAACAAGAATGATTAAAGTTCATTGTATGTCATATATTAACATTTGATTTATTGTGTTATTTACAAGTTGCTTTTCCGTTGCTATGGTAAAACACATGATCAAGGCAATTTATAGCAAAGTTTTGTTTGGGCTTATGGTACTTGAGAGATAAGTGTCCATCACTGTGGCGAAGCATGGCAGTGAGCAGCAAGCATGGCATCAGGCGCAGGAAGCTGAGAACTCACACCCTCAACTACAAGCATGAAGCAAAGAAAGCAAACTCATATTTGTGAAAGATGTCTCCTTCTAGAAACATCTCCTCCAGCAAGGTTGTACCTCCTAAACCTAGCCAGACAGCGGTGCCAACTGGAAACCAAGTGTTCAAATATTTGAGCCCACAGAGGAGACTCTTCTTTAAGTTACTACACATTAGTAACTTATGTGTAACCAAAAAAAAAAAATGGTGTTTGTGAGATTGTAGAGAAAAGGGACTCTGTGCCACTCTTACTGGGAATGGCAATTAGTACAGTCATAGTAAGAAACCATATAGGGTCCCTGAAAACATTAAACAGAACGCTATCCTATTACTTAGTAATAGCACTCCGATGTACTGCAGAAGTAAAGGAAATCAATGTCAGAGAGACAGTTCTATTCCCGTGTTCTCTGCAGCATTATCTGGTACCCAGGAGCCTGAATGAAAGGGAAGCACGATACTTTGTTACTTGTGGGGAAATTCTTAGGTACCTTGTTTCCGTATGGGAAAACAGCTTGTTAGAATTTTTAAACTGCATTCATTGGTCCAGATGGTGAATGGTTCCAATTTTCCACCACAGAAACATCGGGTTTTGAATTACACACATAGCTCATTGGTACAGTACTTACCTAGCAGGTGAAGCCTGGTGTTTGAGACCCAACATTGCAAAAGGAAAAAAAATTAGACATTTTGGCTGATTAGTGTTTTGAAACAGGACATAAACCGGCGTCACCTGGGAAGAGCAAACCCTAACTGAGAAGCTGACTCCACCAGGTTGATATGTGGGCATGTCTGTGGAGCACTTTTTGATTCGTGGTTGATGTAAAAGGGCTCGGCCCACTGTGGGTGGTGCCACCCCTGGGCAGGTGGTCCTGTGGTATGAGAGAAAGTAGCCTGAACAGGCCATGGAGAGCAAGCCAGTTAGCAGAGCTTCTACAGGATTTCTGCTTCAGTTCCTGCCTTGAGTTTCCTGATTTCAATTCCTGTCTTTGCGTCCCTCCATGATGAACTGTAAGCTATATGAGGAAAAGTGCCCTTTGCCGCCCCCAAGTTGCTTTTTGCTCATGGTATTTATCACAGCAACACAGAAGCTAACTACAACATCTCATACGCTCCTTATAGTTGCAAAGTCAAAACCAGTGTTTATAGCATGTAGACGTCCCAAATAATATCTATGCTGATTGAAAACCACAAATAGTATATTTTCTAGAACTATCTGATCTTTTGCTAGTTTTGTTTTTGTTTTTGTTTTTGAGACAGGGTCTCTTTATGTAGCCCTGGCTATCCTGGAACTTATTCCTTATATCAAGCTGGCCTTGAACTCACGGATATCCCCTTCCCTCTGCCTCCCAAATGCTTGTATTAAAGGTGTATGCCACCACCATCTGCCAAACTATCTGTTTTTTTTTTTTGATAATATCACTTTTTTTATTTTTTTATTACGTATTTTCCTCAATTACATTTTCAATGTTATCCCAAAAGTCCCCCATACCCTCCCCCTCACTTCCCTACCCACCCATTCCCATTTTTTCTTCTTTTTTAATAGTGAAAGAAAGAGGAATGTAAATTTGTATTATTAGGATTTATTCTGATTTTCCTTTATAATAACTTATGCATTTCTAGACATACAAGTCAAGGGTTTTATGTATTTCAGCTTAATTATTGCATTTCTTTCTTTCTTTCTTTCTTTTAATTAGGTATTTTCTTCATTTACATTTCCAGTGCTATCCCAAAAGTCTCCCATAACCTCCCCCACCCACTCCCACTTCTTGGCCCTGGCGTTCCTCTATACTGAGGCATATAAAGTTTGCACGACCAATGAGCCTCTCTTTCCACTGATGGCCAACTAGGCCATCTTCTGATACATATGCAGCTAGAGACACGAGCTCCGGGGTACTGGTTAGTTCATATTGTTGTTCCACCTATAGGGTTGCAGATTCCTTTAGCTCCTTGGGTACTTTCTCTAGCTCCTCCATTGGGGGCCCTGTGATCCATCCAATAGCTGACTGTGAACATCCACTTCTGTGTTTGCTAGGCCCCGGCATAGTCTCACAAGAGACAGCTATATCAGGTTTTTCGAGACAGGGTTTCTCTGTATAGCCTTGGCTGTCCTGGAACTCACTTTGTAGACCGGGCTGGCCTCAAACTCAGAAATCCGTCTGCCTCTGCCTCCTGAGTGCTGGGATTAAAGGCATGTGCCACCATGCCCGGCTGCATTTATTTCTATATATGAAACAATTATTTATTTATGCCCATCTCATGAAAGCATAAGGCCAAATACTAAAGATGCTCAAATAAATAAGGTATATACAACCGTTGCTCACGCGAGGAACAAAAACATCCCATTGAAAATATGTACACGTTATTGTATCAGTTAAGTAATTATAGGGTGATGATTCCACAGTGAGTTAGTGTAATTTAATGTCTTGTTTTGAAAGTTCTCATCACAGATTATTATGAAATGTATAAATATTTTCCACTCGTTCCTTAACAAGTGACTCTATAAATCATACTCTGTGCCTTACATTATGTGTACAAGTATCAGTAGTTTGAATAATCTTCATTAGCTTTTAATTAATACGTTTTTATCAGCATGCTGAAATTTGTGAATCGGAGATGCTCTGTTGAGTGACTACAGCTACTCTAAGGTACATACAAATGGATTCAAATCACTTGTTCATCTATTGTTAGACCTTTTTTTTATCTCATGACTAAAATTTTATCTTCACTCCCAAAATGACTATTGTCACTTGAAATGATAGAGTCACTTCATGGAATGATACAGAGTCAGAAACAAAGGCAGAGATTTTCCACTGCATCTTTTCCAGCACAGCCTCCCGTGCCCACAGCCTCCGGTGCCCACAGCCTCCCGTGCCCACAGCCTCCCGTGCCCACAGCTTCCCGTGCCCACAGCCTCCCGTGCCCACAGCCTCCGGTGCCCACAGCTTCCCATGCCCACAGCCTCCCGTGCCCACAGCCTCCGGTGCCCACAGCTTCCCGTGCCCACGGCTTCCCTTGCCCACAGCTTCCCAGGCCCACAGCTTCCCATGCCCACAGCTTCCCAAAGCCTCCCGTGCCCACAGCCTCCCGTGCCCACAGCTTCCCACAGCTTCCCACAGATTCCCACAGCTTCCCACAGCTTCCCACAGCTTCCCACAGCTTCTCGTGCCCACAGCTTCCCAGGTCCATTGCCCAGCTACTGACCCTTTTCTCTTGGTTAATAATTTATTTTTCAATATTTCATTCTTCTCTTTGCCATTTTATCTTTTATCATCTATTTCTCCTATAAAACAATAACTAAGTCAAATTAAAAATTTATACATACAAAGCCAGATGAAAAGGCAGCCAGATATAAAGGCAAGCAGGAGGTAAGAACAGCGATAAGGTTATCCTCAGGTACATACAAAGTTGGAATTTTCGGACAGCCTGGGCTATCTAAGTAAGGCACTGTCTTAAAAATAAATGCTTGAATTACAGAATAATCTAGAAACAAACAAGTTGACATTTCATTTATTTTCTATGTTTTAAAAAAAAATATGATCAAAACAGAGGGAGAGAACTTATTAAATACCTTATACTCATACTTAATTTATAGACTCTATGTGAAACATTTTGGATAAAGAAATTGCTGTCTTTGAGCAAATTATGTTTTATTAGACTTCCCGTGTTCCTTTTTGCATTGGCAGCAACCACTATTACAATCTCTAAGTAATTTATTAACATTTGGATGAGTTTTGCACATGCAAAACCATTTTAAAATACAATTGAAGTTGTAACATGCCACAGCTAAGTTTACTGTCTTATAGCTTTTAATATAGAAATGTAATTAAGTAAAAATAAATTAATAGGCCAGCTCAAGGTTACATAGTAACACACTAACTCAAACAGCAACAATAATATGCAAATAACATAAAATACACTGACTTTTGGGGCTTCTCTTCATTTACAAAAATCATATATTCTTTAATGTGACCATAAAGCACAACAGGATTTATTTTTAAATAATTTTTTATTATATTATTTTCTATTTTAAAAAAAGTTAGTAAGATTCTAATCACAAACTGGATTTAGAATCTGTATTGGTTAATGTTTCTGTCTAATGCTGCAACAAGATTTCCCAAATTTACAAAGCCCTGTGTAAACCAAAGAAGACCCAGGGGAAATCTCAGCGCAGAGTGAACGCATAGGCGGACTGCATATATTCAGGTACTACAGAGGTAAAGAGTTGAACTAACCTCCATTCACCTGAGCACACAGTCCATCTGCCCAACTGAAATATGTCACGCAACAAAAGATGGTGTCTGTTATGTAGTTATATTTCTTCTACTGACCTCCAGGTTCCATATTCTTGAAATAAGTATCTTTAATAACCATTAAAATGCTTCAAAATATAAAATATGACTTTAAAGGGTCTTATTGCATCTTTATTAATATTTGGGGCAATACTGGCATATATTAACACATATAAATTATAAAGATATCAACACTTAGATAAAAGTTAACTGTATATGGAAAATGAAACTTATAATTTAGCCCCAGGGCTTTATCATCAATCCTAAATAATAAGTAATCTGTTCTACAGAGAAATAAACAACGGAGTTGATTATTGCCTGATAAGAATAAACATAAGTCCATCTCATTTTTCTAAGACTGGGTATTAATACACACTGTGGAGTAAAAGTTGAATGTGCCTTGGCTTTGTCACTGTTGTATCACTGAAGAGAGGCACCACGGCCAAGGCAACTATCAGAAAAGAAGGCATTAAATCAGGAGCTTGCTTACAATTTCAGAAGCTTGCTCTGCTATATCCTCATGGTGGAGAACACAGCATGGGAGCCATAGAGGAGAGCCACATCCTGACCTTCAGGGAGAGAGAGATGAGGTCTGGCAGGGACTTTTGAAACCTCAAATCCCACCCCAAGTAACACACACTTCCTCCAACAAGGCCCTACCTCTTCCAACAAGGACATGCCTCCTAATCCTTCTCAAATAGTGCCACTCCCTGACCTAAGCATATATATAAATATATGATCCTACGGAGTCATTCTTATTGAAACTACCTGACACCTGCTCTATGAAAAGATAAGATAGAATTTACATATACACCTATACATGCAAGTATACTCATGCACACACACACAAATATTCATGTGGAAGGAGGGTAAAAGAAACAAATAATTATATCCCTAAATACTATTATAACTGGATTACTTTATTGACTAAAGTAGCTATATTGAAAATTATTGTGGGTGTCTTAGTTAGGGTTTTACTGCTGTGAACAGACACCATGACCAAGGCAAGTCTTATAAAAAACAACATTTAATTGGGGCTGGCTTACAGGTTCAGAGGTTCAGTCCATTATCTTCAAGGTGGGAGAATGGCAGTATCCAGGCAGAGCTGAGAGTTCTACGTCTTCATTCAAAGGTTGCTAGTGGAAGACTGACTTCCAGGCAACTAGGGTGAGGATCTTATACCTACACCCACAGTGACACACCCATTCCAACCAGGTCACGCCTATTCCAACAAGGCCACACCTTCAGATGATGCCACTCCCTGGTCCAAGGATATACAAACCATCACATTCCACTCCCTGGTCCCCATTGACTTGTTCAAAAACATGAGTCTATGGGGGCCATCCTTAAACATAGCATAATGCAAAATGCATTTAATCCAACATTTCAAAGTCCTCATAGTCTATAGCAGTCACAATGTTAAAAGTCCAAAGTTCAAGGTCTCTTCTGAGATTCATCCAACTTAATTAACTGTAATCTCCAAAGCAAGGCAGGAAACCAGCTGGGCAAACTCCAAACTCTGCATCTCCATGGCTGATGTCAAAGCGGTCTTCAGATCTCCACTCCTTTTTCATCTTTGTTGACTGCAACAAACTGCTTTCTCCTGGGCTGGTTCCACTCCCTGTTAGCAGCTTTCCTCAGCATGTGTCCCATGGCTCTGGCATCTTTAACACCTTTGAGTCTCCAAGGCAATTTCAATGTTACAGCTTCTTGTTTCAGTGTCTGGGATTCCACTTGATCTTTTGGACTCCTCCTAAGGGCTAGCATCACTTTTCCAGCTCTGCTCTCTAAGCTCAGGTTGATCCACTCCACTACGGCTGCAGTTCTTGGTGATCACTCCATGGTACTGACATCTCCAATACACTGGGGTATTCCACACCAACTAGGCTTCACCAATAGCCTCTCATAGGCTCTCTTCAGGGTGCCAAGCTCAAATCCTTTGCATGACCCCTTCAATCCTGGACCATCAACTACAGCTGAGGCTTCACCTTCTCCAATGGGCTTCCCTGGCCTCTCACAGTGCTAAGCCTCAGCTTCTCTCCATGATCCCTTCATTCTTTCACAAGCAGTACCACCTGAGTGACTCTTACACATTACCAAGTCCAGCCGCAGCATGAGGCACAACCTTGGGTATCTCTGGAACACAGCTTCTTTGTGCTCCCAGAAAACAATTTCCAGAAGATTTCACCTCAACGATGCTGGTCTCTTCTTAATCACCGCTAAATCCTTAGCTCCAGCTAACCAGCATCAATTTTCCCAGTAGTTACTTCCATTCTTAACTCTAGAGCCAGAGGCACATGGCTGAAGCTGCCGAGTTCTGCTGCTTACAGGAACTAGAACATGATCCCCTTGTATTATTACATTATCACTAGCTTTATGTTTTCTAAATCCTTCACTGCCTAAGCTTGGCTATCCTGGTTCTTGCTCTGTAGATTGAGCTTGAATGTAGAGATCAGCATGCTTGTCTCATGGGATTAAAGGTGTGTACCACCATGCCTGGATCTAATTTAGCTGGGTAGGATCTTGCCCCAAGGTCCCACTCCCTTAATCTTTATCTCCTAGAACACAAGATTTTGCTCCATTTCACTTCCTGGTACTCCTTTAATACTCAAACCATATAATTTATATTTTTTCCTTCTAAGCTTGCTATGCTTGTTCAAACTTCTCTTCATAAGACTTAACCAGAGAACAAAGTCTCTGCTGGGCTTTTTTGAAATTTCCTTTGTCAATGCAATTAATCTGAGTCTCTTCATCTTAGTTTCAGGCATACTTTTCAGACAAGGGCAAAAATTAGCCACATTCTTCACCAAAATACCACAAAAACAGTCTTTATGCCACATTCTGAAATTCTTCTTCTTTGAAATCTCTTGGGCCAGGTCAACACAGTTCAAATTACTCAAAGCAACAAAATCTTCCATATTTCTACTAGGATGACCCATTAAGCCCCATTTAAAGCATTCCATTGCTTTCCAAATACAAAGTCCCCAAATCCACATTCTTTCAAATAAAAGCATGGTCAGGCCTATCACAGCAATACCCCACTCCCAGTACCAACTTCTGTCTTAGTTAGGGTTTTACTGCTGTGAACAGACACCATGACCAAGGCAAGTCTTATAAAAAACAACATTTAATTGGGGCTGGCTTACAGGTTCAGAGGTTCAGTCCATTATCTTCAAGGTGGGAGAATGGCAGTATCCAGGCAGAGCTGAGAGTTCTACGTCTTCATTCAAAGGTTGCTAGTGGAAGACTGACTTCCAGGCAACTAGGGTGAGGATCTTATACCTACACCCACAGTGACACACCCATTCCAACCAGGTCACGCCTATTCCAACAAGGCCACACCTTCAGATGATGCCACTCCCTGGTCCAAGGATATACAAACCATCACAGTGGGGTTTTGTTTTTTGTGTCTACGAGCATGTTTTGTCTTTGTTTGCAAACATTTCTCTAAGTACTTTTTAATAGTTTTTTTTTAAAAAAATCAGTGTTTTTAAATTGACAGTTTATATTGCACAACACAGATAATCCCAACACTTTAAGGTGACTGTTTGGGATTGGCTGCTGCTGTTGCTTTACTTTGCTTTACAATGGTAACAACACCATACACAGTCAGTAGGAAGCCTACTCCAAACTTAGGATTCTGATCTCTGCATATCTACATACAATACTCTCTTCTGACACTAGGCGGCAGAAGTGAGCAACCACTTCCATTAAGTGGCATAGTCATTGGTTAAACAGCCAATCAGTGCTTGATCACAGAAACATTCAAAAAGTGTGCAATAGCATTTTTGTAGTATTTTCAACTTGATAATGAGTTTATTGGCATATGTTTCCACTGAATATCAAGCGGCATATATATATATATATATATATATATATATATATATATATATATATATATCTTTACCTAATGTTTGTGAGGATGAAGCCTGAGCCTTGGGTGAGCTAGCCTAAGACAAGTCCACTTCCACCCTGCACAGTTACCTCTGCATTTATGTGATGCAAATGTCATCATGATGTCTCCATGTCATTTATTGAGATTAATCTGAAATTTTAGTTGCAGGAAGGACCAATATAAATGAAGATATTTTATTCTCAAATTGTCTTTAAAATAATGGGGGGAGGAGGATAGTTTGAGTGCATAATCTGAGATAACATAATAGTATGCAAATTTTCAGATGCTATTGTATGAAATAATTTTTAGAACAAGAAATATTGGTGTTAGCATAACCATACTGTGAAAAGAATAAACATTATTTTTAACAAAGACTTTAGAGCATAGCATTTAAAAAACTGAACTTAAGGGGTTAGATAAATGACTCACTGGTTACGAGCACTGGCTGCTCTTCTCAGAGAACGAGGGTTCGATTTCAAGCACCTACAAGGTAACTCACAACTGTCTGTAACTCAAATCCCAGACAATTCGGTGCCCTCTTCTGGCCTGAATCTATCTGGCACGCACAAGGTACACAGATATACATGCAGAGAAAAAAATGTATATCATCACTCATGTACATGAGTGTATACATAAAATACTTTTAAATTGTTTACCTTAACTTTGGGTGTTGATAGAACAGCCCCTTGGACCAGGAGACTTTACACCAAGCCTGAAAACTTGAGTTTGATCTCCAGAACACACATGGTAGAAAAAGAGAAGCCGCTCTCAGAAGTTATCCTGGATCTCTACCCCATTGGGCACTGTGGTGCTCTAATGCCCATGCATATGCAAAATAAATAAACAAGTATAATTTTGTTTGATTTTTTTTAATTAAATGTTGAAGCTAGGAAAGCCAACACTTGCTAACTCCTACTTAAAGATGTTCATGTTTGTCTAACACAAGCAAATATCATCTACACACTGTATTACTTTCTCTTTGCTGTGAGAAAACTGGTAAAAGCAGCTTAATGAAAGAAGGGCTTGTTTGACACGTGCTGTAAGGAAACGGACCCATCATGGCAGGCAGACACTGTAACAGGAGCGTGAGCCAGCGTCCCATCACATCTTCAGGCAGAAAGCTAAAGACATAAATGCTGGCACGCAACTTACTCTGTCCTTTGTTCCTCTGTTCAGTTCAGGCCCAGTCTCTGGGATAGTGCTGATCACAATAAGGATGAGTCTACCTTCCTTAATTAAATCTTTCTGGGAATGTCCCCACAGACAAGCCCAAAGGTATGTCTCCACGGAGCTTCCAAATCCAGTTGACAATGAAGATTAATCATCATACTATGACCTAGAATTTTGAAAAAAATCGATTAAGCTAATGTACATGAAAACTAAACCTTGGCATCGTGTAACTGTTCAAAAACATCCCACATAAATTTGTATTAGCATCATTATTATGTTATCAATAAGTATAGGTACTATTGCACTTGATTAATAATATGCCTGCCTCCAATAAATCCGTACATAATAAAACTGATGTAGAACAAATAACAAATGAAATTTGACTTAGGGTGAGGTTTGAGAATATCAAAATCAAATGTGATAGTTTGACGGAATTATAATTTTTACTTATTTACCTGTGTGTGTGTGTGTGAGTGCACGTGCGTGCTGTGTGGATGCGCATACCACAGAGGGCAACACAGCAGTCAGGTGACAGCACTACGCAGTTGGTTCTCTCCTTTCATATCTGAGTCCCAGAATGTACACTCAGATCACTAGTTCTGAACAGCCGATGTCTTCTTCTGCTGAGCCATCTCGGAAGCTTTTGTAAATAGCCATCTCTCCTATTCGTAAATTTTTACTAAGTCATGCAGACCTAAGGTTTTGTCAAAATGAAGATTTCTACCCAATATCACGATTATTTGTCGATCTTTATTTCCCTGGAAAAAAATCACACTCTGCAGAGCTGAAGACAGAGATTATGCTGTTAGGGGCCCTTGTTGTGTTTGTAGCCTGACGCAATGGCTTACAACCATATCTGACTCTAGTTCCAGGAAATCCAAAACGCTCTTCTGACCTCCATGGTCACTGGACACACATGTGGTGTGCCACGTGCAGGCAGGTATTCTGCCTGTGATAAAATAAACCTTCTGAAATTAGGGGAAATTTCAAATTAAAAAAAAAACAATAAAACATTGAAGTTTCTCTAATCATCCTAGAGTAATGAGAGGGAGTAAATCTTAGTGATACTCTGCTTTTTAAAAAAAAAAAAACTATTTCATATACTTACTTCCTTTTATTTTATATATATTGGTATTTTGCCTGAATGTATGCCTCTGTACCACCACATGCTTAGTGCCTTCAGAGGTCAAAAGAGGACATTGATCCCTGGGAACTGGAGTTACGGATGGTTGTTAGCTGCCTTGTGAATGCTGGGAATCAAATCCAGGTCCTTTGGAAGGGAGGCAAGTGCTCTTGGCCACTGAACCATCTCTCTAGCTCTGATCTTCCATTTTAAAGGTTCCAACTTCCAAGGTTAAGTTTTTGTGGGACCAGTTTCACTAGTTCACTCATTTTTAGCATCTCTGCCTCCAGTTTTCAGAATTGTATGGTTGGTGGTTATAAGACTTGCTGTAAGGCCAGGCGTGGTGGTGCACGCCTTTAATCCCAGCACTCGGGAGGCAGAGGCAGGCGGATTTCTGAGTTCAAGGCCAGCCTGGTCTACAAAGTGAGTTCCAAGACAGCCAGGGCTATACAGAGAAACCCTGTCTCGAAAAAAAAAAAAAAAAAAAAAAAAAACTTGCTATAATCCAAATGAAATTGAACAGCCCAAAAGTAGTTTGACCCTTCCCTTGTAAGGAAGTTGTCACTAAAATAAAGATGATCCAGGATATTGCGTTGTAACCTAGAATTTGTGTCTTTGTCCAAATTACTTATTCATTACATGTATTTATGCATAAATTGGAATACCCAAGAAAGGTGTGAAATTAAAGAAGTTGTATTTCATTCCCTTGGATGCCATTATTTTTTAATATATTATTCTTTTCATATTACTATTTGAGTACTATTACAGAGATATTTTAATTTTTAATGTTGTGTGTGCTTGTCAGTAGCAATACCAATAGTCAGACTTCAGACTTTGTTTGAATAATTACAAAGTCAACCACAATATCAACCCTTTCGGTGCTGTTAAACTCTCAAACTTGACACTGAGTAAATTTACTAAGATCTGTAAAAGAAAACATATTTTTTTTTTAGGCTTCAAGGCTTTCTATCTCCACACAGCTTAGGTTCGGAAAACAGCAATTTTCTAAGAGAATTTTCAAGTCAGATTTTCAGCTTAATAGAATGTGTTTGAATATATTTGTCCTTCAGAGACAAAATAAAAAACAACAAAAGAACCTTTTGAGGGTACACACACACACCACACACACACACAATTGATCACACCACATGGAGACTAAATATCCTTTATAGGGCCATTATTAACACTGCCCTACAAATAATTCCATCCTAATTACTTACGGGATGATTCATCACTTAAGTGCCTCTACCTCTGACAGCTCAATCAGTTTCTAAAAGCAGCTTCAAACGATGAGTCTCCGTCTTGAGAAAAGAAGGTCATTTGGGGATATAATTCCAGGCTTCAGGAAAGGACTCCTTCAGGAAGATCTGATCTCTGAAGGACTGCCAGGTTCCTTCAAGGCCATTACAGATTCTTAGGGAACAAACTGAAACTGGGAAAGGGGAAAAAGTCTCAAGACAGGTTATAGAGGCCCATGAAAGCTATGGGCATCTGTCTTCTGTGACTCACGCAGCCTGGAACACCAGAGAACATTCTCCTTGTTTCCTTTGTCCACATCGAGACTTTATTTTCACACTGTGACTTCAAACCTCCTTCCTTGAAACCCATACATACTACCTGATTCACCTTTCCTGAAGATCACAGTTCTGCAATTTGTGATTGTACTGGATGTTTTTTGTGTCAACTTGACACAAGCTGAAGTTATCACAGAGAAAGGAACCTCCCTTGTGGAAATACCTCCATGAGATCCAGCTTTAAGGCATTTTCTCAATTAGTGATCAAGGGTTGGAGGGCCCATTGTGGGTGTTGCTATCCCTGGGCTGGTAGTCCTGGGTTCTATAAGAAAGCAAGCTGAGCAAGCCAGGGGAAGCAAGACTGTAATATTCCTCCATGGCCTCTGCATCAGCTCCTGCTTCCTGACCTGCTTGAGTTCCAGCCCTGACTTCTTGTGGTGAAAAACAGCAAATGTAGAAGAGTAAGCTGAAACCCTTTCCTCCCCAACTTGCTTCTTGGTCCTGATGTTTTTTGCCAGAATAGAAAACCTGACTGAGACAGTGATACGATGTTTGGTAGTCATAATTTTTTTCCTTATTTCTGAGAATTTCCTACCCATACACAATGAAATATAACCCCTTTCTCAACTCCAACTTTCCCTATAACCCTCCAACATGCCTCTCTATGAAAAATACATGCCCCAACATGAAATATTTATGCCTTTTAAAAAATAATTCAGTAAGTCCATTTAATACTGTCCAAAAATGGTTGAGTATAGGGCCATCCACTGGAGCTTAGGAAACCTACCATTGGTCAAATTCTCAAAAAAAAAAAAAATAATGATTCTTTTTCTTGCTGCAGCTATATAACTTCCAATAACTGCCAATAACGTTTCATCTATTGTGGACTTGTGACTGGCTTCACCTTGTGCAGGTCTTATGTAGGAAACTACAGTTACTATAACTTCATATCTGTGATAGCCATGTCACGTCCAGCAGACAGTATTTCATAGCATTCCTTACCATCTCTCAACTCTTACAATCTTTCCTTTTATTCTTCCACAAGGCACCCC
Source organism: Mus caroli (assembly GCF_978045245.1). Lineage (NCBI taxonomy): Eukaryota > Metazoa > Chordata > Mammalia > Rodentia > Muridae > Mus > Mus caroli. The sequence goes on along the minus strand of NW_028227272.1, from coordinate 62,070,675 downwards.
AGCTTTGTGTGCAAGGTATCAATGTAGATGCTGTGTAGGGCTAAGCACTCTCTCTTGTCCTCAGCCCTGGGAGCAGATATCCATCTTTTCATTGGCTGCTACACACTACGAAGGAACTTTCTCCAACCAAGACTGAGAGTAGCTTAAGTTTGCAGGTATAAGGATAAACCTTTAGAAGGCAATTTAATAGTATGACCATTGAGCAAAATAACAGTGGCAGGTTCTACCCTAGTGAAGGGTCACAGACTTTTTAAGGTGGAATTTTTCTCTTTTTTGGTCAAATTCCTATAGATTTCCAAACAGAAAGCATCCCAACCTCATAGTACCCAGGAGGGACAATGCTTGTTTGATTTCTTGAGATCAACCCTCACAAATCCCACCACACATTTTACATCTCATATTGATCCAATCCAAACCACTGGAAATCCTAATTCCAACAGCTGGTCCTCTGACCCATATTTCCCTTCCTCTCTTCATCTCTTCATTCATAAATAACCTACTCTTGGTTTTCATTTCATCAAGAAGCCTTTGTTTCATTTTCTTCCAGAGTGACCTAAGAATCACTCAGGTAAGTTTTACCTTCATACACCTCCATTGTTTCAGTTCCCCCTGACCAGGGAAGCCCTGATCTGGAAAAAATCTATATTCTATATATTGTCTATATTCCTACTCTACTACTATTAAAGGCAAGAGAAATTAATTCACACAACGATCTCCTGATTTTAGACTACAAGCATCACGGATAACTTTTATCTAAGACAGGCAGCCTAGTGACTAAGTCATATTATTTATAACATCAAGAAAAACAAAATTTTGAAGTTTGTGCTGGGCTAAGGCACTCTACTATTAAGATGTATTGCTTTAGCTGATCCTCCAACATTCATCTATGACAGAGTTCGTGTCATCCTTTTCAATGGGCTGGGCAGAAGCATGGGCTTATGTTCTAAAGTGACAGTTTTCTTGACACTCAGACTCATACTTCATTTATTTTACTTGTTAATATGTGTGTGTGTGCACGTGTTCATATGCAGGGGCTGCATGCACATATGTACATGAACGTTCAGGAGCATATTCAAGGGAGCTCACATGAATAGCAGGATAGGACATTGGATGTCTATCTCTATTGCTCTCTGCTTTCTTGCCTTGAGATGAGACTTTCTAAAGCAGAAGCTCACCATTTAAGTTAGATAGCATGATCACAAAGTTCTCAGGGTTAACCTACCTTCAACCCCAATGCTGGAGTTATACACACTCACCCATGTCCAAATTGTTAATGGGTGCTGCAGATTTTCATTTGTCACTGACCTATCTCTCCAGCTCCACTAATAATTCCAAAGGAAAATTTCTTTCGAAATTTTTTGCATTTTTCATGCATTCTCTGATGAACAGCTTTTACAAAAAGCATGACACAGAAAAGAGCCAGTTACCAAGAATTGCTTTTGAAACTTATAATCAACATAAAGCAAACAGAATGGACAATCACCACACCTCTTCTCAATCCCAATGACTTTCTTCTGAGTCAAGCACCATCTGGTAGGTTTTTTTTTGTTTGGTTGTTTGGATGGTTTTTTGTTGTTTTTGTTGTTGTTGTTGTTTGCTTTGTTTTTTGTTGTTTTTTTGTTTTTTGGTTTTGGTTTTGGTTTTTGGTTTTTCAAGATAGGGTTTCTCTGTATAGCCCTGGCTGCCCTGGAGCTCACTTTGTAGACCAGGCTGGCCTCGAACTCAGAAATCTGCCTGCCTCTGCCTCCCGAGTGCTGGGATTAAAGGCGTGCGCCACCACGCCCAGCCCATCTGGTAGTTTTAATTGTCAAGATGATACACAACCAAGAATCAATACCCAGGAAGAGAGTCTCAATGAAGGATTGTCTACAGGTTAGCCTGTGGGTACACCTGTTCAGGACTGCCTTAATTAGGTTAATTGGTGTAGGAAGACACAGCCCACTGTGAGTGTCACCATTCCTAGGCATGGGGTCCTGAACAGTATAAGAGTGGAGAAATCGATCCGGCTGGATCAGCGCCGGGGTAGCGGGAGCGCAGGGTTGCCTGACACCCGACAGCTACCCATGACCCCCGCCGCAGGATTTTGGGACTGCTGGTGAGTGGAACACAGCTTCTGCTCCAATCCAATTGCGCGGGACCTGAGACTGCATTAGTTAGGGAAACAGTAACCGGCCTGAGTAGGGCTACAGGCCTCACCCGGCCGGATCAGTGCCGGGGTAGCGGGAGCGCAGGGTTGCCTGACACCCGCCAGCTACCCACGACCCCCGCCGCAGGATTTTGGGACTGCTGGTGAGTGGAACACAGCTTCTGCTCCAGTCCAATCACGCGGGACCTGAGACTGCTCTGGTTGGGGAGAGAGAAATCCGGCCTACATAGGGCCACAACCCTCTTCCGGTCAGAAAAGCACCTGGGCAGCTGGGGCGCAGGGTCAGCTGACACTCACCAGCTACCCACAACACCCACCACAGGATCTTAAGACTTCTGGAGAGTGGAACACAGCTTCTGCTCCAATCCAATTGCACGCGGGACCAGAGACTGCATTAGTTAGGGAAGCAGAAAAACGGCCTGAGTAGGACCACAGGCCTCTTCCGGCTGGACCAGCACCGGGGTACCGTCAGCTACCCACGACCCCCGCCGCAGGATTTAGAGACTGCTGGTGAGTGGAAAACAGCTTCTGCTACAATCTTTAAATAGTGACAACGATAACAACTAACCCCAGAGATTACCAGATGGCGAAAGGTAAACATAATAATCTTACTAACAGGAACCAAGACCACTCACCATCATCAGAACCCAGCACCCCCACTTCGCCCAGTCCAGGGCACCCCAACACACCGGAAAAGCTAGACACGGATTTAAAAGCATATCTCCTGATGATGATAGAGGACTTCAAGAAGGACTTTAATAACACACTTAAAGAAATGCAGGAGAACACTGATAAAAAGGCAGAAGACAATAAAGAGGAAGCACAAAAATCCCTTAAAGAATTGCAGGAGAACACTGCTAAAGAGTTACAAATCCTTAAAGAAAAACATGATAACATAATCAAACAGGTAGAAGTCCTTACAGAAAAACAGGAAAACACATCCAAACAGATGATGGAAATGAACAAAACCATACTAGACCTAAAAAGGGAAGTAGACACAATAAAGAAAACCCAAAATGAGGCAACACTGGAGATAGAAACCCTAGGAAAGAAATCTGGAACCATAGATACGAGCATCAGCAACAGAATACAAGAGATGGAAGAGAGAATCTCAGGTGCAGAAGATTCCATAGAGAACATCGGCACAACAATCAAGGAAAATGTAAAATGCAAAAAGATCCTAACTCAAAACATCCAAGAAATACAGGACATAATGAGAAGACCAAACCTACGGATAATAGGAGTGGATGAGAATGAAGATTTTCAACTCAAAGGACCAGCAAACATCTTCAACAAAATTATAGAAGAAAACTTCCCAAATCTAAAGAAAGAGATGCCCATGAACATACAAGAAGCCTACAGGACTCCAAATAGACTGGACCAGAAAAGAAATACCTCCCGACACATAATAATCAGAGCAACAAATGCTCTAAATAAAGATAGAATACTAAAAGCAGTAAGAGAAAAAGGCCAAGTAACATATAAAGGCAAGCCTATCAGAATTACACCAGACTTTTCACCAGAGACTGTGAAAGCCAGAAGATCCTGGACGGATGTTATACAGACACTAAAAGAACACAAATTCCAGCCCAGGCTACTATACCCAGCCAAACTCTCAATTACGATAGATGGAGAAACCAAAGTATTCCACAACAAAACCAAATTCACACATTATCTCTCCACGAATCCAGCCATTCAAAGGATAATAACAGAAAAAAACCAATACAAGGACAGGAACCACGCCCTAGAAACAACAAGAAGGTAATCCCTCAACAAACCTAAAAGAAGACAGCCACAAGAACAAAATGCCAACTTTAACATCAAAAATAACAGGAAACAACAATTACTTTTCCTTAATATCTCTTAATATCAATGGACTCAACTCCCCGATAAAAAGACATAGACTAACAAACTGGCTACACAAACAAGACCCAACATTTTGCTGCTTACAGGAAACTCATCTCAGAGAAAAGGATAGACACTACCTCAGAATGAAAGGCTGGAAAACAATTTTCCAAGCAAATGGCATGAAGAAACAAGCTGGAGTAGCCATTCTAATATCTGATAAGATTGACTTCCAACCCAAAGTCATTAAAAAAGACAGGGAGGGACACTTCATACTCATCAAAGGTAAAATCCTCCAAGAGGAACTATCAATCCTGAATATCTATGCTCCAAATACAAAGGCAGCCACATTCATTAAAGAAACTTTAGTAAAGCTCAAAGCACACATTGCACCTCATACAATAATAGTGGGAGACTTCAACACACCACTTTCACCAATGGACAGATCATGGAAACAGAAACTAAACAGGGACACAGTGAAACTAACAGAAATTATGAATCAAATGGATCTGGCAGATATCTACAGAACATTCTATCCTAAAACAAAAGGATATACCTTCTTCTCAGCACCTCATGGTACCTTCTCCAAAATTGACCACATAATTGGTCACAAAACAGGCCTCAACAGATATAAAAATATTGAAATTGTCCCATGCATCCTATCAGATCACCATGGACTAAGGCTGATCTTCAATAACAAAATAAATAATAGAAAGCCAACCTTCACGTGGAAACTGAACAACACTCTTCTCAATGATACCTTGGTCAAGGAAGGAATAAAGAAAGAAATTAAGGACTTTTTAGAGTTCAATGAAAATGAAGCCACAACGTACCCAAACTTATGGGACGCAATGAAAGCATTTTTAAGAGGAAAACTCATAGCTCTGAGTGCCTCCAAAAGGAAACTAGAGAGAGCACACATTAGCAGCTTGACAACACACCTAAAAGCACTAGAACAAAAGGAAGCAAATTCACCCAAGAGGAGTAGACGGCAGGAAATAATCAAACTCAGGGGTGAAATCAACCAAGTGGAAACAAGAAAAACTATTCAAAGAATCAACCAATCAAGGAGCTGGTTCTTTGAGAAAATCAACAAGATAGATAAACCCTTAGCCAGACTCACTAGAGGGCACAGGGAAAGCATCCTAATTAACAAAATCAGAAATGAAAAAGGAGACATAACAACAGATCCTGAAGACATCCAAAACACCATCAGATCCTTCTACCAAAGGCTATACTCAACAAAACTGGAGAACCTGGATGAAATGGACAAGTTCCTAGACAGATACCAGGTACCAAAGCTGAATCAAGATCAGGTTAATGATCTAAACAGCCCTATATCCCCCAAAGAAATAGAAGCAGTCATTAATAGTCTCCCAACTAAAAAAAGCCCAGGACCAGATGGGTTTAGTGCAGAGTTCTATCAGACCTTCAAAGAAGATCTAATCCCAGTTCTTCACAAACTATTCCACAAAATAGAAACAGAAGGTACTCTACCCAACTCATTCTATGAAGCCACAATTACTCTGATACCTAAACCACAAAAAGACCCAACAAAGATAGAAAACTTCAGACCAATATCCCTTATGAATATTGATGCAAAAATCCTCAATAAAGTTCTTGCTAACCGAATCCAAGAACACATCAAAACAATCATCCATCCTGACCAAGTAGGTTTCATCCCAGGGATGCAGGGATGGTTCAATATACGGAAATCCATCAACGTAATCCAGTATATAAACAAACTCAAAGACAAAAACCACATGGTCATCTCCTTAGATGCGGAAAAAGCATTTGACAAGATCCAACACCCATTCATGATAAAAGTCTTGGAAAGATCAGGAATTCAAGGCCCATACCTAAACATGATAAAAGCAATCTACAGCAAACCAGTAGCCAACATCAAAGTAAATGGTCAGAAGCTTGAAGCAATCCCTCTAAAATCAGGGACTAGACAAGGCTGTCCACTTTCTCCATACCTATTCAACATTGTACTTGAAGTCCTAGCCAGAGCAATTCGACAACAAAAGGAGATCAAAGGGATACAAATTGGAAAAGATGAAGTCAAAATATCACTTTTTGCAGATGATATGATAGTATATATAAGTGACCCTAAAAATTCCACCAGAGAACTCCTAAGCCTGATAAACAGCTTCGGTGAAGTAGCTGGATATAAAATTAACTCAAACAAATCAATGGCCTTTCTCTACACAAAGAATAAACAGGCTGAGAAAGAAATTAGGGAAACAACACCCTTCTCAATAGTCACAAATAATATAAAATATCTTGGCGTGACTCTAACTAAGGAAGTGAAAGATCTGTATAATAAAAACTTCAAGTCTCTGAAGAAAGAAATTATAGAAGATCTCATAAGATGGAAAGATCTCCCATGCTCATGGATTGGCAGGATCAACATTGTAAAAATGGCTATCTTGCCAAAAGCAATCTACAGATTCAATGCAATCCCCATCAAAATTCCAAATCAATTCTTCAACGAATTAGAAAGTGCAATCTGCAAATTCATCTGGAATAACAAAAAACCTAGGATAGCAAAAACTCTCCTCAAGGATAAAAGAACCTCTGGTGGAATCACCATGCCGGACCTAAAGCTCTACTACAGAGCAATTGTGATAAAAACTGCATGGTACTGGTATAGTGACAGACAAATAGACCAATGGAATAGAATTGAAGACCCAGAAATGAATCCACACACCTATGGTCACTTGATCTTCGACAAGGGAGCTAAAAACATCCAGTGGAAGAAAGACAGCATTTTCAACAAATGGTGCTGGCACAACTGGTTGTTAACATGTAGAAGAATGCGAATCGATCCATTCCTATCTCCTTGTACTAAGGTCAAGTCTAAGTGGATCAAGGAACTTCACATAAAACCAGAGACACTGAAACTTATAGAGGAGAAAGTGGGGAAAAGCCTTGAAGATATGGGCACAGGGGAAAAATTCCTGAATCGAACAGTAATGGCTTGTGCTGTAAGATCGAGAATTGACAAGTGGGACCTCATGAAACTACAAAGCTTCTGCAGGGCTAAAGACACCATCAATAAGACAAAAAAACCACCAACAGATTGGGAAAGGATCTTCACCTATCCTAAATCAGATAAGGGACTAATATCCAATATATATAAAGAACTCAAGAAGGTGGACTCCAGAAAGTCAAATAACCCCATTAAAAAATGGGGCTCAGAACTGAACAAAGAATTCTCACCTGAGGAATACCGAATGGCAGAGAAGCACCTGAAAAAATGTTCAACATCCTTAATCATCAGGGAAATGCAAATCAAAACAACCCTGAGATTCCACCTCACACCAGTCAGAATGGCTAAGATCAAAAATTCAGGTGACAGCAGATGCTGGCGAGGATGTGGAGAAAGTGGAACACTCCTCCATTGTTGGTGGGATTGCAAGCTTGTACAACCACTCTGGAAATCAGTCTGGCGGTTCCTCAGAAAATTGGACATAGTACTACCGGAGGATCCAGCAATACCTCTCCTGGGCATATATCCAGAAGATGTCCCAACCGGTAAAAAGGACACATGTTCCACCATGTTCATAGCAGCCCTATTTATAATAGCCAGAAGCTGGAAAGAACCCAGATGTCCCTCAACAGAGGAATGGATACAGAAATTATGGTACATTTACACAATGGAGTACTACTCAGCTATTAAAAAGAATGAATTTATGAAATTCCTAGCCAAATGGATGGACCTGGAGGGCATCATCTTGAGTGAAGTAACACAATCACAAAAGATCTCACACAATATGTATTCATTGATAAGTGGATATTAGCCCAAAACTTAGGATACCCAAGATATAAGATACAATTTGATAAACGCATGAAACTCAAGAAGAATGAAGACCAAAGTGTGGACATTGTGCACCTTCTTAGAATTGGGAACAAAACACCCAGGGAAGGAGTTACAGAGACAAAGTTCGTAGCTGTGATGAAAGGATGGACCATTTAGAGACTGCTGTATCCAGGGATCCGTCCCATAATCAGCTTCTAAACGCTGACACCATTGCATACACTAGTAAGATCTTGCTGAAAGGATCCAAATATAGCTGTCTCTTGTGAGACGATGCCGGGGCCTAGCAAACACAGGAGTGGATGTTCACAGTCAGCTATTGGATGTATCACAGGGCTCCCAATGGAGAAGCTAGAGAAAGTACCCAAGGAGCTAAAGGGATCTGCAACCCTATTGTTGGAACAACATGATGTACTAACCAGAACCCTGGAGCTCTTGTCTCTAGCTGCATATGTATCGAAAGATGGCCTAGTCGGCCATCAATGGAAAGAGAGGCCCATTGGACTTGCAAACTTTATATGCCCCAATATAGGGGAATGCCAGGGCCAAAAGAATGGGAATGGGTGGGTAGGGAAGTGGGGGGCGCTATGGGGGACTTTTGGGATAGTATTGGAAATGTAATTGAGGAAAATATGTAATAAAAATAATAAAAAAAAAAGAAAAAAAAAAGAGTGGAGAAATCAAGCAGAGAACAAGCAAACAGGTTACATTCCATTTCCTTCTGTGCTTAACTGTGGGTGTGAGCCATTCCCTCCGATTCCTGCAGCCTTGATGTTTCCACATCGAGCCTGAAATTGTCAACTGAAATAAACCCTTTCTACCCTGTGTTACTGTTGGTCAGGATGTTTTATCACACAGACAGCAATGAAACTAGGACACACCACTTGTGTATGTATATTGTATGTGTGTGTGTCTGTCTGTCTGTCTGTCTGTCTGTCTGTCTGTGTTTGTGCTGTAGAATTGGACATCCCATACCCATGGAATCAATCAGCCACATAGAAAAAGATCATCAAATATGTACCATCCATATATAGGCTTTTCTTTCTATCTTTATTACCTAAACGATGCAATGTAATAACCATTCCATAGTATTATACTGTACTAGGTACATAAGGAATATATCAATGTTTTCAAGTTGATGGAAGATTGTGCTTGGGTTATTGCCAAGCACTTATTTGAAGTACATGGTCTGAGCATCTTCAAAATTTGCTAACCATCTGAGGATATCTCTATTTATACCTAAAAATGCCTCTCACATGTATTTCCTTATTACTTGAGTATTCTTTCCACCAAAATCAGCAGTTACTTATATGAAAATACAGGTACTCAGAAACCATATAACCAAGCCTTAGAATCTGTTACTGGAAAGCCTATAGTAACAGTTTACAGCAAACTTAAAAAACAAATATTCCCAACTGGAGCTAGTGGATGTGCAATTCATAGGTTTTTTTACATTGTAGAAACAAAATGACTAAGACACAAGAACTTGGTTAGATAGATATGTCCCAAAACATAAAGTTACCATATAATAAATTTTGTAAGCAAAACATAGGGAATCCAGTTTAAGATGAAAAACTGAAAATAAAAAAGAAAAAGAAAGAAAAGAAGGAAAAATTCATGCATGCACTGTCAGTTGGTAAAGCAAAAAAAAAAATTTTCACAGCCACAATTGTTGGTTTGATTTACAGCTTTTAACACCAACCTGCTCTTGCCTAGCATGATATGCACATCTTTAATGCCAACACACTGGGGTAAGAGGCAGGGAGATTTCTGAGTTTGAGGGCAGCAAGTCTACAGAGCTAGTTCTAGGACAGCTAGGACTACACAGGGAAAGAAACCCGATAGATAGATAGATAGATACATACATACATACATACATACATACATACATATGCACATACATAGATACATAGATAGATAAATACATAGATAGATAAATACATAGAGACAGACAGACAGACAGACATAGGAAGGAATAGGATAGATAGATAATTAAATAAAAAATGAAATCACCTTAGTCTAGTGAAATTAATAATTTGAAACTGAGTTAAAATGTTATCAAGCTCAATAATATGAAAGCAGAAATTCAGAAGCACAGGGCAAGAGAAATCTAAGTGCTGAGGAGCTGAAAATGTTCTTCGTTCCCACAGTAGGGTGTCAACAACATTTGTTTAGTTTTAATCAAGTTGATATTCTATTAGAAAATAACCAATGGGATGTATTAAAAGAACATTTTAAATTCTGATAGAGATACGTAGAGAAGCTTGAACTTAGATACTGAGAAAAATGGAATGTACAACCCTACGTCATTAACAGAAGAGTCAAATTTTTGAAGCAGTTGCATGGAGCATGGCTTGTGAGCAGTAAGGCCCTGGGCAATTAGGATGCCCACAGGATTTGTCTCTCAAAAATGCTTGGTTTATCATGCAAACCATCCTTATAATGCTATGCTAATATAAAAATTAAACAGACACATCACCAAGCAGAAAACAGTTGTTTGGGCACAAACACTGCTACGGGGTGAATCCTCATTGAGGCTTGATGAAGATGTTTCAGAAACTTTCATGCTTGATCCATGTCCACCGTGAAGTTTTTCAACTGTGACAGGCTTGAAGGATGACATTGATGAAGGTACAAAAAGCCCTTAAAAGCAATGGCCATCAGCTAGCACCGAGAAACAGGACAGTAAAACCAACAACGGTGCTTCAAGTCCAACAATCACTGAAAACAGAGCCATGCACAGTCTCAAGTCCTCGTGCTGATGGGTATCAACACAGAGGCAAGAGAAACCATGTTTTGGGAGCATGACTATGAGATTCTGGAGCCCATTCCCAAGGTTCTGATTTCTGAATAGTTTCATTGGGATGACCTGTACATTACTGGTGCTCACAGCTTAAGGCTGGATTATTAGCCTCGTGAATACCACCTTGGGATTAGTTTACCAGCATAGCAAAGGTTTGTCCTGGGGTAGGCGTCTATCTGAGCTGCTGGGTATCCTGCCTGGAGCTTGCTTCTGAGGCCTGTTATTAAAGCTATCTGGTGGCAAACTGAGGTATCACCTTTCTCCATGTCACACAAACTTTGTTTTTTTAATTATACAAGGATTATGTTCCTGTGAGCAATGAAAGTTTATTTTTAGATTCCATTCCACACGACATCTAGTGCTTTTACATCTTCAATCTCTCAAGATTTTCTGAAACTAGTTCTTGTTTATTCTTTATTCTTCTGGATGATTCTACTGGGTTGTGGCTCCTCTACTTTGTCTCAGTTAATAACATGATGCCTTTGTATGTGTTAAGGGAGGATGCGCTTCATCTATTTTATTAAGGAATAAATTGAATAGGGCAGAGTGATCTAAAATGCAAAAATCTTTGGTTTTGATGGCTGTGTCCCCTGTTGAAACCACAATCTGCATCAAAAGACACATGAATTCAAAATTTTTTCATGTCTTTTTACAGTCTGTTTCCCCCTTGTCCCCATAGGCAGCAGCTAATCTGCTTCGTGACGCCTAAATGAGTAGGCATTTTGTATTAAAATTATAAGACAAAATACCTACATTGTGCCTGTAGTCTTTTTTTATGATTATTTTTTCCTTTAGTTTTATTACATTATGATGAGGAAAGATACATAATTTCAATTTATCTGAATTTGTTAACATTTAAAACATATTTTGAGTAAATAGACTTACATCACATTCTTCTTTCCCTTTTGTACCCCAACTCCTCCAGACAGTTCCCCCCTTCAAAACCTGCAATGCCTTTCATTTTTTATCATATTCTTTAAAATTTATAAAATATTATAACAATAAAAATGAGTATTATAAAATAACAATTGATTGAACAGTCTTATGTAGATGTTTTTCTACAGAAATACTGAAAATACATACATTTTTCTCTATATAAATTTTAAATAGCTCCAAATATATTAACTGTATATTAAAATAATATATCACTATTAGTTTTTTTAATGAACATAAATAGATAAAGTCTTTCTGTTTGTTTGCTTTATTTTTGGTAGAGCTTAAAATCTTGGCTCTTATAGCCGCATGGTGGCGCACAACTTTAATCTCAGCTCTTGGGAGGCAGAGGCAGGTGGATTCCTGATTTTGAGGCCAGCCTGGTCCACAAAAGTGAGTTCCAGAACAGCCAGGGCTACACAGACAAACCCTGTCTCGAGAAACCCAAAAAGAAAAAAAAATCTTGGCTCTTACTGTGGTATAAACACAAAATAAGAACAGTTTTTAGACATTGGAGTTCATTGCAATAAGGCTGTACTTGAATGACCAAAGGATTTTACCTCCATAGTAGATAAGCTAAGAGTTGACAGTTCTGGCTGCACCAAGGAATGAATTGTAGGCATGATTTTTGGATACAGATTTCCTGCTCTGGTCAAAGCTATTTGACTTGAGTGATTGTTGTCATTCTCAGCCCTCAGGGGACAGGTTACATTCAGTTAAGAAATGGTGTGTGTATTAAGATGGTCTAACCATGAAGTCATTTGTCATTTGTCAACTGTTTTAATGAACAATGACTATGCTTGGAGGGTGGCAGAAACATTAGGTAAGGGTAAGATCATTGACTGTGATGATTTTGAAAAGCATTCATCTCAGAATCAGAGTAACTTATAAAGCCCTCTTCTTCAAAATTGATACAATAATTATGAATATCAAGCAAAGCCTTCAGTCTCCCTCTTTGCTGTTCTCTTACAAGCCACCTCCCAAATTAATTGTCTACATTTCTTTTGGCTATATAAATAATTTTGAAATATGTAAGCTGTTCTGAAAATCATAGTATAGTGTAAAAACATCAAATAAACAAGCCTACTAATAGGCTGAGATATGAGAAGCATGATTTCAAGGCCATTATGTGGCACACAACAAGACCCTGTCATGTACAAACAAGCAGAAAGTGTATATGGATTGTACAATATTGGACCTATTTCTCCCATTACCAAATTAGAGAGACCACGAGATGACAGCTGACAAATTTCTAATTCCTCATATTTTTAAATTTCAGTCAATTATGATATGTTGGTAATATTAATTTTCATATTAATAAATATTAAGGAAAACTGATTGTTACTTACTGTTAATTTTCTTGTTAGAGGTGGAATTACGTTTGTGTGGAGGTTTATTGAAAGATTACTTTCTTGCTTTTTCTAGGGTGTAGTTTTACTCCTTGTGTTGGTGTTTTCCATCTATTATCCTTTGTAGGGCCAGATTTATGGGAAGATATTATGTAAGTTTGGTTTTGTCATGGAACACCTTGTTTTCTCTGTCTGTGGTAATTGAGAGTTTTGCTGGGTATAGTAGCTTCGACTGGCATTTATGTTCTCTTAGGGTCTGTATGACATCTGCCTAGGATCTTCTGGCTTTCATAGTCTCTGGTGAGAAGTCTAGTGTAATTCTGATAGATCTGCCTTTATATGTTACTTGACATTATTCCCTTACTGCTTTGAAAATTCTTTCGTTGTTTAGTGAATTTGGTGTTTTGATTATTATGCGATGGGGGGAAATTCTTTTCTTGTTGAGTCTATTTGGAGTTCTGTAGGCTTCTTGTATGTTCATGGGCATCACTTTCTTTTTTTTTTTTTTTGAGTTTTTTTTTTAATTGGGTACTTATTTCATTTATATTTCCAATGCTATCCCAAAAGTCCCCCACACGCTCCCCCACCCACTCCCACTTCTTTAGGTAAGGAAAGTTCTATAATTTTGTTGAAGATATTTACTGGCCCTTTAAGTTGGGAATCTTCACTCTCTTCTATACCTATTATCCTTAGGTTTGGTCTTCTCATTTTGTCCTGAATTTTCTGGATGTTTTGGGTTAAGAGCTTTTTGGTTTTTTGCATTTTCTTTCATTGTTGTGTCAATGTTTTCTATGGTATCTTCTGCACCTGACATTCTCTCTCCTATCTCTTGTATTGTGTTGGTGATGCTTGCATCTATGACTCCTGATCTCTTTCCTAGGTTTTCTAACTTCAGGGTTGTCTCCCTTTGTGATTTCTTTATTGTTTCTAGTTCCATTTTTAGATCCTGGGTGGTTTTGTTCCTTTCCTTCACCTGTTTGATTGTATTTTCCTGTAACTCTATAAGGGATTTTTGTGTTTCCTCTTTAAGGGCTTCTAGCTGTTTACCTATGTTCTCCTGTATTTCTTTAAATGAGTTATTTATGTCCTGCTTAATGTCCTCTATCATCATCATGAGAAGTGATTTTAGATCTGAATCTTGCTTTTCCAGTGCGTTGGGGTATCCAGGACTTGCTATGGTGAGAGAATTGGGTTCTGATGATGCCAAGTAACCTTGGTTTATGTTGCTTATGTTCTTATGCTTCCGCCTGCCATCTGGTTATCTCTAGTGCTACCTGCCTTGGCTATGTCTGACTGGAGCCTGTCCTTCCTGTGGTCCTGGTTGTGTTGGAACTCCTACTCAAGCTGTCTCTGTGTTCCTGTGATTCTGGGATCCTGTGATCCCACGGCTGGCTGTGGAGTTTGTACCCAAGGTCTGCTCAGGGTGCCAGCCCAGACAGACTGGAAGGAACCCGTGCCACTGGTCTGGTGGAGTTCCTGCATGCCTGGGTCCCAACGGTCCCAGTTACTCCCGGTGTTGGAGACAGATGTTGTGTCCTACTCACCTCTGATCCTGGGAGTGTTCACCTGTAGTCTTTTATTCGATAACAATTTTTGAGATTCATCCATGCTGCTGGTATCTGCTTGCTGTTTGTATGTTGATGAGCGGCATTCAACTCTATGAGTGACAGACCAGGATTATTCATTTGTCTAAGGACACATATCTTGGCTATCTGTAACCTGAGATTATTATGAGACAAATAGATTTGGCATACATGTGCATGGCTCTGTGTCACCATGCATTTCTATTTCTCATTAGAAAAGGCCTACAAATTGAAAAGCCAGCTCTACCAAGGGCCTCGAGTATGCTATACAAATGTTCTAAGCCACACCCACAACCTTAATCATTTACTTCACACTGCTGAATCATTTTCCAATATAATTGACATTTTATATCTCCATTAATGGCATATGAGAATTACAATTGTTCTATATTCTCACTAAAAACCAGTAATTTTATATTTTAATATTAGCCATTTTGATATATAAATGGACATTTTACCATTTTATGTTAGATTTTCATTGTAACCAGATGAAAACCAGATGGTAACCAGACTCTCTGAGATTTTGCTGGTCAAGCATTTTCTTCTGTAAAATATCAGTTTGAATTCTACATTTAAAAAATGCTGTTCATCTCCTTATTTTTGACTTGTGTAAGACCTGTGCCTACTCTAGCTAAAAATACTCTACCACTAATATGCTATAAGGAATGCCTCACATTCTGTAGTTTGGCCTCTTCTATTTTTTTAATAGATTTTTTATTAGATATTTTCTTTATTTACATTTCAAGTGCTCTTCCCTTTCTTCGTTTCTTCTCCGAAAACCCCATATCCCATTCCCCCTTTCCCTGCTCCTCAACCCACCCACTCCCGATTCCCTGCCCTGGCATTCCCCTACTCTGGGGCATCGTTCCTTCATAGGACCAATGGCCTCTCCTCCCAATGATGTCCAACAAGGCCATCCTCTGCTACATATGCAGCTGGAGTCGTGAATCCCACCATGTGTACTCTTTGGTTGGTAGTTTAGTCCCTTGGAGCTATGGAGATAGTGGTTGGTTCATATTGTTGTTCCTCCTATGGGGCTGCAAACCCCTTCAATTCCTTGGGTCCTTTCTCTAGCTCCTTCTTTTGGGACCCCGTGATCTGTCCATTGCTTGGCTGAGAGCATCCACCTCTGTATTTTATATCTTCTATCTTAATAGTAATATTTTTTCTGAAATCAAAGGATGAAATCTTTGGTAAAATTAAATTCAGTTTCCTCATTTTTCCCTTCTTTGGTTTATAATTTTTAGCCTGAGAAAGCTCTGCTTTGCATGAAGTGACTAGCACTTTCTTCTCTGTTTTATGTAAGATGTGTTGTAGTTTGGACTTAGTTTCACACCTGTCGTTCATATGGCATGTGTGTCCATGTATCTTAAAGGCAAACTCTTATGTTTTTACATGAATATGCAGGCACTTAAACGACTTTCTAGTCCCTTACAGATTTCCTTAAAATCTTCAAAAAGTAAAATAAAAACGATCATGGCTGTATTTCTAGACTCTCTAAAATAACCATGTATATATCTCTAATATAGCTATAAAATATAGTTCACATATTTATGCTCTCACCAGTGCCAAGCTGCCTTCATTGTAATAACTCTAGGGCAAGTCTTAGGATCAAACTATATGTTCTGAAGCTATGCTCTTTTAAAAATAAGTTTGTCTCTTCATTTAAGTTTCAGAGCCAACTTGCCAATTTCTAAAAATAATCTCTCTTATATCTTGCCTGGGACTATATTGACACTAGAAATAAATTTTGGGATAACTGACATCTTAATCTTTTACTCAGTCTTCAAAAACATATCTCTCCATTTTTTTATGTCTTCTTTAAATTCCTCTCTAGCATGTTCTATAATTTTCAAAGCAGATGGTCTGCATATGTTTTCTCAAATTAATTTCCAACTACTTTATCTTGTTAGTGCCCTCAGATAAGGCTTTTTTCAACTGTGTTTTATTGGTTATTAGATGCTAGTACAGGACAGTCAATTTGATCTTTTTAACCATGATTCCTAACGCGTGATAAAATTCACCAACTCTAAGTCACTTTCCTGACTCTGCTGAGTTCCTGTATAAATGCATATGTCATCCGAGAATACAGATAGTTTTATCTTTGTCTATTCATTGTGTTTTCTGCAACATCTACAGCATGCAGTAGGGACAAGCATCTCTTCTTGTTCCCAGTCTCAGGAAAATAGCACTGAGACTTTCCCAGAGACATTGCTTAATTTGTTCACTTCTCTTCCTAATACTCTTCTATCATCCTGTTGGTGTATGTATAATGTGTACGGAGACCCATTCATTGATGATTCTGCTAATATAGTCTCATCCTTTATTTTCTTAATTGACCTTGTGAGAATTTTATCCCTTGTTTTGATCTCTTTAAAGAAACATCTCTGTCAGTTTTGTTTAGTTTTGTCTAATTGTGCTGCCATTCGCTGAAACAAATGTAAAGCTTTTACTGTCTTGTAGGCGCTCTCATTTCCTTTTTCTCTGTGTACCCTTGAGAACACTGAGTCCCCGGGTAGAATTGTTCTCATTTTAAAATATAGTGGATGGCCCATAGGAAGCATTTCAAAAACAATACCTCCTCTAAACACTTTTCTTTCCCTATGAGCTCACACAGACTTTATCTCAGCCCAACGTTGATGTTAACGTCATTCCAAAGAAGACTGTTAATGATTTCCTAGTAGCCAAGCCCACCATCTCTGCATTAATACCATAGTTTATTGCATCTCTGCTGTTGCTGATACTGCTGATCAAGACTTAACACATTTTCTTCCATGGGTTTCAGAGACATATTGTCTTTGTTGTATTACTTTCTCTCTGTGCAATGAGCTTGTGCACTATCTGCTTCACAAAAGATAGGTGCACACAAAGTACACAGTGTTAAAATTTCTTGCTTTTCATTTCCTCCTTCATTTTAGCTATCAAGACTTTATACCACCTCCATGGATTTGATACCCAAATCTTACCAGTTCTGAACTTTCTACAGAATCTCAGGTTCATGTTCTGCTTAACAAATATTTCCTTCAGCTAATCATAATTTACCAAATGAGCTATCTAAGCACAAATTTTTCACCTTGATACCTCACCCTGAGTATTCACTTGAGATATATGGGATGTGTGTATCTATGTGTGTATATGTATTCTTACATAACCTTTCTGTTAGTAACTCAAGCTTAAAATATTACCATTACAAAGAAAGCAATGGCATATCGTGGTTACTACAGGAGTTCTGCATTCTGATTTGGTCTATTCTTTAATGCCTGAGATCTGCTAATTCTTCCATCTTTCTTAGGAAAGGCGATAGTACCTAAACTCTAGTATGGGGAGACCTCAACAAGACCGCCACTGTCATACTACATGTATATTAAGTTTTGCAAGCTCCTCCACATCTAAGTGCATCTTGGTTTCCTGCATCCTTTTGGTGCTGACGCCTGACATCTTGGTACTGTTTATAGCCTACAGCCCATTGACACTCTCTCCTTTGTCCCTTTAATGTTTTCTTTTAAAGCAAGATTATAATACATTGTTTCTAGAACAAATCTAGCAAAGACTTCTTTTTTCTTCTACTTTTCATACTTCAGAAAGTTAATTTCCAAAATTAAGTAGTATTGTGGCAGCACTAAAAGACTGCTGAGATTCATTCTGTGAGACTTCAACAGGGTTAGGGACAGGAGAAGCAAATATAAGAAGTTTTATAAGAAGGTTTTTTTTTAAAGTATTCATAAAATGATTTCAGATACTGATCTGAGGATATTTCATGCTGTTTTGATAATGTGGTTTCCTAGTAGAATAATTAAATCTGTTCAGGAATGTGAGACCACCACAGTTTCTACAAGGACTATGAGTTTTGCATATTACATAGGAAAGACTCAGCAACCTAACTAATGAAATAAGTTCATGTTTACAGCACAATACCCTGACTGACTGCAAACATCCTTTAAATAGGAGACATGAGCAAGTTTTAACTTGCTCAGGTTCCATCTGAAAAAAAAAAATCTTGATCCAGCAGCTATTTTCACAAAGTAAATTCACCGAAAATAAATAACCAGCATCGACTCATCTGTGTTACTTCTCTATGCAAATATTTATGTGTCTGTTTTACGTGTTCCCAGCATGCCTTCACATTAAAAACGCACTTAAGGTAGAACCAAAAAGCCGTCAATGTCCTTGCCATGCCCCAGATGAGTTACATATTTCCAGAATTGGGAAGCAGGCACCAACATTTTAAAAGTCCCCCAGGGAGTGCTAGTGTCAGGCAGCACTCTGAGAGCAGCTGCTGTCCACCCATCCTGAGACTCCCCTACCCCTGTGGGTGGTAACCAATTGATAGTTTGGAAAACATCCTAGATACATGACAGAAAGTAGTCATTCAAGTATCAAGAAACAGTAGGCATCCCTGTGGGAAATAAAGAAAAGAATCATTACTGGTTCCCAGAGGTAAAGAAACTGATTTTAAGTGGCTTTTTCTGAATAAAGACTATGGGTTTCGGTCAGAAGCCTGCACAGTCTACCAGCATTGAATCTCAGTTGTGCTACTTTAACTGGGTATGGGACAATAAATGAATCGCAAGACCCTCTGAGCCTCTCTTTTCTCAACTGTAAGAGGATATAATAACATTTATTATGGGGATTATAAAAAAGGCATATGAATCATTTCTATAAAGCCTCTGTGTGATTGCTTTCACCATTCTAGTGCACCACATGACAGATTATTTCCAGTGTTTCCTTCTCTGCTTGTTCCTGAGTTTTATTAAATTTAATTAACATATGCATAAAAAGAATGAACCATTTGAAATCTGTGCTCCTGCTGTGGCATGACTGATACTGGGGTAGGCAGTTCTTATTACCAGGAGGATGTGTATACTAAACATGAAGTACCTGGAACCTTTGTAGCATCTCCAAAAGTTATTTTTCAGAACTCTGTGTCTCACAAAAGCAACTGGTACTACAAATGTGTGTGGTCTCATCAATTAGGAAACGGCAGTAGGCTGTGACCTCTCTGAAAGAAAAACAGAGAAAAATAATTTGTTGTAGCTGTTACCATGGAAACTGGGGACCTCTCTTGGAGCCTATAGCGACTGGTAAACAAATTTAAGAATAGACTCAAATGGAAACTCAAATGTTAAGTCTGATCTATTCTTCTCCTGGAACTGGCTGGAGGGAGGGACTGAGATGGGACTCCTCCAGACCTGTGAAGGTATCCTACCATAGGTGAAATTTTCCGAAGACCTGAAAAATGCACAGAAATTACACGTCCAGACACAGCTTCTGGAATCTGTCCCATGGGGTTCTCTGGGCCCTCACATCGAGCATATAATCAAGGCTCACTCAAGGTAAAGATTCTTCACACTTCACCAAAATCATGCTTACGTTTCCTACCTGTATAAGCTTAGGACCAAATGGATGCTTCAGTCCACAGCAAAAAAGTCCCATCAGAGTCAGCAGAGAGGAATGTTCACACTTAAGGAAGGTCTGAAGGCCCTGGAACTACCCAGGAGGGTGGAGTGAAGCCTCTTTCTAGTCAATGTGTCTGCCACATAAACACAGGGATTAGCTCTGGCCGATGTTGAAATAGTTCTGGCTTGACTTAATTGCTATGTTAATGTAACATGGTAAACTCCCCAGAGACAACTACATAGATACTCTTAAAACTGGATAGAAAGTCTTCACTGGGGCAGGAGAGATGGCACAGTGATTAAGAGCACTGACTGCTCTTCCAGAGGTCCTGAGTTCAATTCCCAGCAACCACAAGGTGGCTCACAATCATCTATAATGGAGTCTGATGCCCTCTTCTGATGTGTCTGAAGAAAGCAATGGTGCTGTACTCATATCCCTTAAATACATACATACATACATACATACATACATACATACATACAAAATAGTCTTCCTTTGCTAGCTCATAGCTGCATGGGGTACCAGCTCAAATCCTCAGCCCGAAGACTTACAGCTCTTGGCTTTTTATACACAGAAACCACATCCTTGTTGACACACTTTGACTAGAAAGAATAGTTAGCAGGAAGTAGAACTACAGAAGCCAAAAAGCACAGTTAGTACAGTTAGGGACTTTTTATTACAGGACTTCCCCAGTGACATCCTGGAATCTTTGGCTTGGCCTATATCCCCATTTTGGCCTTCAGCCTACCTACTGGATTCCAAGGCCCTCTATCATGGCATCGATTGTTCTAAGATCTGGATGCCTATTAAGGTCTAGGAGCTTGTTTCTTTGTGCAAACCAGACAAGCTGTAGTAAATCTAAGCAGCTGTCCAGAAGAGGGAGACAAGGTAGAGACGAAGAAAAGAGAAAGCCACGCCCTTTGAGTTAGCTTACATAGAGGGGTTAGCCACATAGAAAACAAAGCAGTTACATGGCAAGGAAGAATGCTTCAGTAAACGGTAAGGAAGACCAAAGTGTTACAAAAAATACATGCTTAAAAGCGAGATTTTAAAATTAACAGATCAATAAATAACAAAAGGAAAAGCTGCATCGTTTTTGCATAATTCCCAAAAAGAGGCAGCTGTGAGGCTGAGACCCTCTGAGCTAATTGTGCTGGAGGCAGGAATTCTGGGAAGGAAAAGTATCACAAAAGGGAAAAATCATTCTTCCTATCTCATTAGCACAGTTCCAGATCGTCTCTCCTTCCTGAGGCAAGAGTTTTACCCTACTGGCCCTTCCCTGCCTCTGGAACAGGAGTTCTGCAACTAAGGGACACCTTCAGCAAAGCCTTTCATCATTGTGTTTGAATAACACTAACATACAAAGGTCCCAACTACTAGTCCAAATAGCCCAAATCTGAGAAGCGGAGAAATTCTGATACATTGCATCATTACCGACTCTCGTATCAGTAAGGAAGACAACTTGTGGCAACACTTGGTTTCAGAAGATTTCAGTCCACCACTCCAGAGATGCTGTGGAGGGCAGCTCCATTCGTGATACCAAGTCTAGAGAGAAGGGTTTCCGTATACAAGGCAAGCAGATGGAACCAGACTAGACACAGCTAAGGATATGCCATTCTATAAAGGCATGCCCTATCTATAAAGGTCCCATCCGAGAATCCCACAGCCTCCCGAATCCACCAGCTGGAGAACAAGCACTCAAAATATAAATCTGCAAGGGATACTTCAGATTCAGACCCTAACAATAATATTCTCAATAACTAGCCAAAATTATCTGGGTAGTGGCAGCACACTCCTTTAATCCCAGCCAGCACTCGGGAGGCAAAGACGGGCAGATCTGTGTGAGTTTGAGACCAGCCTGGTCGATAGAGTGAGTTCCAGCATAGACATAGATATACATAGAAATCCTGTCTCGGAAAAAAAAAATAGCCAAAAATGTATTGAGAAGATCAAACTAATCCAAATTTGACTTGCTCTTCCTATCTCCACAGATTCAAGGCCAGCTTCAGTTACATTGTAAGTTCTAGACAGCTTGAGCTGCGGAGTTAAACCTTGTCTCAACAAAATACAGTAAAAAAGCAACAACAAAATGCTTCTTCTTTTTTTATTAGTGGAAGAAAGCCTGTCTCCAGACAAACTCTCATCAATAAAGAGAACCTAAAAGCCATCACAGATTTTAAAGAAATTCTGGGATGAAATGTTAAATTAGAAAGTTATTATTGGGCTTGACAGCTTGTAAGATGGCTCAGTGGGTAAGAGCACCCTACTGCTCTTCCGAAGGTCTGGAGTTCAAATCCCAGCAACCACATGGTGGCTCACAACCATCCGTAACGAGATCTGACTCCCTCTTCTGGAGTGTCTGAAGACAGCTACAGTGTACTTACATATAATAAATAAATAAATCTTTAAAAAAAGAAAAGAAAAGAAAAGAAAGTTATTATTGAGAATGCCAACATAATTGTAGCTGCTTGTGCTTAGAAATACTTTTGTTATATAATTTAATGTAAGTACCTTCTCTAGTATGTTAAGACAAAAAAAAAAACATTCTCTGCACTTCATAGACTTATATAAATAAATACACTATTGTTCGGGTTTTACTTTTAAAAATGGGGAATAAAGGAAATTGTATAACAAGGAGAGAAAGCCAGAGAAGAAGTGTAAAATTTATCCAGATCTTAGCAATTGTGGTAATAGACATTAGGCCTGTCAGATTAAAAAAGATACCAACTTCACTTTCAATTTCTTATTAGCAATATTTATTTTTGTCCGAATAGGCACAGCCTATGTAATCATGTCCATTGTTCATTCCTTACTTAAAATTCAGTTTTAACTTAACATTCTGAAGGATTTTAGCTTGTTAAACATGGCAGACTCAAGATGCTAAATATACAAATTGCATTTTAAAAAGACATACACTGAATAGAAGTATGAATGGTGATATTTTTTCCCTTTCGGGTATTACATTCATGGAGACAAAAAGGAAAGGGGATCCAAGCGGTGGTGATGCATGTCTTTAATCCCAGCACTTGGGAGGCAGAGGCAGGAGGATTTTTGAGTTCAAGGACAGCCGGATCTACAAAGAGAGTTCCAGGACAGCCAGGGCTACACAGAGAAACCTTGTCTTGAAAAAAAAAGAAAAAAAAAAAAAAGGAGAAAGAAAGAAAAAAGAAGGAAAGGGGAAGTAACAGGTGGTGTTTCCTCTCATTTGTTCACAAATATTTCCTGTTATTTTTAACCTGTTGGGATTTTTGTAGACAGATAAAAATGAGAGCCTGTCTGGGAACTCATAATATTTGGTAGCTTCTTAGGATAGCGACATTCAACATTCAGCGTGCACATGCTAATCCTGTAAGGATGCAAATCTAATAAGGAGGCCTCATTATACATCGCATTAACTACTTGGGGAAATGAAAATGGCTGGAAATTGGGCAGCCTCCACAGTGTTTTAAACTGCAATTTATATTTTTAAGCCACAAAATCATCAACAGCCTTGTTTCAAACAAATGTAAACTTTCTATGCCATAAAACTAATGATGATCTGAGATTAAAATTCATGAGCTAAGAGAAAATATGAATGGCTCTGTATTTAATCAATACATGAAATCTATAGTCAGGGGGACTATTTCCAAAAAACAGAAAGGAAAGTGAAAACATATGTGTACTGTGAGTTCATTCATTATCAGCATAGTTTTATTGTTTGGTTTGTTTTTTTTTAATCAGAATAAACAGAAATGCTCCTGAAACTAAGCTTTATCAATAGCATAGCTAGGCAACTTATTTCAGTATTTGTCTGTCAGTTTTTGGTTGTTTTTTTTTAAAGATTTATTTATTTACTATATGTGTGTACACTGTAGCTGTCCTCAGACACTCCAGAAGAGGGCATCAGATTTTTGTTACGGATGGTTGTGAGCCATCATGTTGTTGCTGGGATTTGAACTCAGGACTTTTGGAAGAGCAGTCAGCGCTCTTAACCGCTGAGCCATCTCACCAGCCCCGTCAGTTTTATATATACAGAATTTCTAAAGTATCTAATTAAATACATACATACACACACACATACATACACACACACACACACACACACACACACACACATGCATACACACACACACACACACACCAGGCCAGTGAGATAGGTCGCTGAGTGAAGGGTCTGCCATTCAAGCCTGATAATCTGACCCCAGAAGGAAGCCCACATTCAAACAAAAACAGCTGGATGCAGAGGAATGTAATCCCCACATTCCTAAAATGACCTGGTGAGACAGACAGCAACCTTGCTGCTAGCCTGGAGTCCACAGCCCAGACTCAGAAACAAGAGAGATGCTGCCTCAACAAAGCAGAAAAGGAAATGGAGCCCTGAAAATTGTCCTCTAACGTCCATACACTCTATACACCTACACCCTCATACACATGTGCATTCATACACCACACATACACACACACAAATACACACAACTACAACAACAATAAAATGAGAAAACACACACACAAATGAAAATTTGCTTGACTTAGAAAAGTCATTTTAAAGACAACCAAACTTCACTTGTTACCAAATAACTCTTAAGTAAATTCAGGCAGCCGTCTTCTTAAATTATGTCTTTGGATCTATAATTTAACCTAGTGGTCCTAACATATAATAGCTATGTAAACTTTATTACATATAGTACACATTTCTAAAGATATATATCTTTATACATATATGTATACATATATGTGCAGGTGCCATCAGAGTCTAGAACAAGGTATTATATCAGCTGGAGCTGGAATTACAGGCAGTCATGAGCCACCTGATGTTGGTGCTAGGACCATGGGCACCTACTCTCTGAATCAGTAAGTGTTCCAGCTCTCTAAATTACTTTCTTACTTTATATTTTATTTTTGTACTCTCTTGGCAAATTCCTAATATTCCATATAACTCTATGTAATTTAAACTTCTGTCATTTGCCTGAGGTTGAAAACACTTATTTTATACTCCAATAATGATAGTTAATTAAATTATCAATAAAGAGAAAATTGCTCTCTTAGGCAAGGGTTAGCAACCCATTTGCCTTATATCCAGATGAGTCCCCATGAGTGAGTCATTGCCCATGCTCACTAAAGCATCCTTGTTTTCCAGATCCTTGTTTCTCACAGTGGATGATTAGTATTTCCATTTGCTTTATCCATTTGGGACTAACCTATAGAGGCTGCCCAATGGTGATAGCCTTTGGTAGACAGACACACTTACACTTTCCTTTACTCATCCCCCTGCAGACCACATGGCACCTTTTGGAACATGAAAAGTTGCCTGCGGGAATGAAGATTCCCAGTCAGTACCAATTTGATTCCCCCACGTCCTATATCTGAAGGATGTGGTGTCCTCAGCATTTAGGTCTTATCAAGTTCTCGTGGATAATCAAGAGTAATTGCAATTACCTCAATCGCTTTGGGAGGATCTGCAGTACAGTCACAACCAGCAACCCAAGTATCACACACCTGGCACTGGGGTTTTATTTGGCAACTTCTGGGAAAAGTATTATCCCCCATGTAAGGAAACTCCAATTAAATAAAGCTTGTGCGTGCAACGTGTGTGTGTGTGTGTGTGTGTGTGTGTGTGTGTGTGTGTGTGTGTGTGTGTGTGTTTGTGAAGCTTATAAAACAATAGTATATAACTTTTTAAAGCATCCCTTCTGATAATTATGCCTCCCCAAACAATGAACACAAGCATAAAGAAAAGAAAATGTTTAAACATTTTAAAAATAATTAATGGGAATTGATCAATAATATTGATACTAAATATTTATATTCATTAAACATAATTGGAAGCAATTGTTCCTTCTCTGAAATTCATGTTACCTACTCTCTGCCTCTGTACCTAATTCCCTCACACATAATTCTCTCCCTATAGTTCTGATTCCACATTTATGAGGACGTTTGAAAATACCTTACTCAAAGCCCATGCAAATTCTTCTCTCGGGGCTAGAGATGGGCATCTATAGTAGAGTACTTCTCTAGCACTTGTGAAGCCAGAATTTAGTCACCAACACAAAAACAAAAAGCAAAAACAAACAAAAAACTCAGAATTGTGCAGCTTTGTGGCTAGCACGTCAAATTAATTAGTATGCAAACAGAGATAATTAGTAAAGAGAAACGATCAAACAGAAATGAACTTGGCAGAAGCCACTGAGATCTGGAAATTACCATAGGATGCCCAGCCTTTCCAGTCTCCTCCTCAGCTCCTTGATGACCCCTCTGGATGCCGCTGACTCTCTGTAATGGAGTTACTTGGTTTTGTCCTCCTTGTCTCAAACTGGATTGATTGGATTTTGTTTTTGATAAGCAACCATGCCTTTTATAAGCTCACTTCAATCCAATTAATAACTTGAATTTACAGAAGGTCTGGCTAGTAATACATTTCCATGCAAATATGCTCCATTATGTGGTCTTTAAAAAGATGTTCTGACATCTGTTTGGTAGTCATTTCCTGTGCCCCCTTTACCTATGTGTATACATATACAAATGTGCATATATGTGTATATACATATATATGTATGTATGTGTATAAAGTTAACTTCTACCCAAAAGAAAAAATACCAAATTATAAATAAAACAATGGAAAGTATAAGAGTGAAGCAGGTCAGATAAGGCCACAGTAAATTTAGGAGAATATGTGTTATTTCATATTAGACCTTGCATAGATACAAAAAGCATTTTGATAATATATGGCATCCCTTAAAATAAAATCAATTGGCATATGCCAGGATCACAAGATAATGATGATATTTTAGAACAAACCTATGAGTAGTCACTTTTGCAAGACATGTTGAAGACATGGGACCGGCAAAGATTTAGTACAAAATGCCAAAAATTAAATACATTAACTAAATTACTGTTACCTATTAAGCTGCTTTGAAATAATGTGGTAGAACTTCTTGATTTATCTAACTGTAACATAGTAACTAGTTGCCAATGTTCTCTTACCCTCTCACCATCTACTCTCACTGGCCTCTGGTGTTCACCATTCTACACTCAACTCTACAAAATGTACTTTTCGGGGGAGCCACAGGTGAGGTAGGATTTCTGTATGAAACAGCCCTGGCTGTTCTGAAACTCTCTTTGAAGACCATGCTGACCTCGAACTCACAGAGATCTGCCTGCCTCTGCCTCCAGAGTGTAGAAATTAAAGGCATGTGCCACCGCACCCAGCTCCAAGATGGACTTCTTTAAAGCTTCCTGTATAGGAGAGCTCATGCCGTCTTGCCATACCATGCTTGCTTCCTTTATCATAACCATAATAGATCTTTTTTTTAAATTCTCTTTCATAAGTGAAGAAAACTCCATTCACTAAATGCTAAGCATGTGATATTTACAAAATAATTTGCCATGATTTTTATGTAAAACACAAGAAACTTTATTCTCACATAAACAGAATAGAAGTCTACCCTCTCTACTGAGTAGGTCAAGATGTATCTGTGTTTATTTCCAGAGCAAAGATCTGAACAATAATGAGTAAGCCCCTAACCACATGAAGTATACTAAGGGAGTGATAGCTAAACATTTATAGTAAATCTTTAGCAACACTTCTTGCTGTGTGACTTTTATTATCTCTGCATTATAATAACGAAACTTGGTCTTTGAAAGCCGTTTTCCTGAGTTCATATTAATAAATGAGGAAGCAGGATGGTTAAGGACATTCTGTTGGATCCTGGGTTCCTCTCCCAGTGTGGTACTTCATACTGCTATAGTTTGAATGAATGTCACAAAGTTTCTATTGTAGAAACTTAAGTCCCAGTGTAACAGTGCTGGGGGGTGGGACCGCTCCTGAGCAGTGTGTTAGTTGTCATTTTTCTACTTTCATGAATTAATGCCCCTGTTGCAGGTGTATTTCATAATAGAAGTGAATTTTACACCCTTACTCTTTTTTGTCTATCTTCAGCCATGTGGGGGTGATGCAGTAAAAAGCTCTTGCAAGGTAACAGTCCCTTGCTTTTAGACTTCCCAGATGATAGATAGATAGATAGATAGATAGATAGATAGATAGATAGATAGATAGATAGATATAGACAGACAGACAAACAGACAGATCAACACTAGATACACAGATAGATAGATGGAGATAGATAGATGATAGATACATAGAGAGATGTTAGATAGATAGATAGATAGATAGATAGATAGATAGATAGATAGATAGATAGATAGATACATAGATACATAGATACATAGATACATAGATACATAGATACATAGATACATAGATACATAGATACATAGATACATAGATACATAGATACATAGATGCATAGATAGATAGAGATGATATAGACATAGAGCCATTTAAAATAACCTAGTCTGCAGCATTCTGTTAAAAGAGCACAAAACAGACTAAAACAACTGCCTTGACATTCCAGTCTCAGACATAAACATAGGCTCTTATTGTCTTCACACCCCTACTTCTGCCATAACTTTCTTCTCCTCCTCCTCCACCCTCCCACATGCTTGGCATCCTCCTTATCTGAGTCTCAGCAAGAGTCAAAGAAACAGTACACACTGTACTGTACAGAAATATGCCTATTTGCTTCCTTTCCTGCAGCAAATGCTTCCCATATCTAAGAATTACACTGAAGTTTTCCCTAACATAGCTGCAATTTAATCCCCTCCTCCCTGTCAACCAGATGACTGAGCAGGTGTCCCTTGAAAGTAAGAATCAGAACATTTGAGCAATGTAATGTGCATCTATGTAAATACCTCTTAATATCACAATTGGTATCTTCAATTTAAATATTTTTAAAATTAAGGGATGGTGATATGGCTCAGTGGCTCAAAGCACCTGCAATGAAGCCTGATCACCTGAGTTCACAACCTGAAACCCATGAAGTAGACATAGAGAACCTACTCCCACAGGTTGTCTACCTAGCACCCACGTACACGATCAACCACGTGTGCTCCCATACATATACATACATATACAAGCATATACATACACACAAATAAATAATTAAATAAATGTTTTTAAATTTTGGCTAAATCTGTCTGATGAATCAACAAATTGGTGTCAATGACCAGCAGAGAATAGCAGTGTTCTCAAAGCACAGTCTTAGGTGCTGGCATATTTATTAGGGGGAGAGCCATTGTTAAATGACTAACCATGACTCATTTGCCTCTTGACAGGTAGAGAAAACTTTTCCATATGGAACAAAGCCACTGCTACAGTTGATTACATAAATCCTCCTCAAACATCACCATCTTTTCTCTAATAATAAGGCACAAAGAGAAAAGAAGGATGAAGAATTAATTTCAAATAAGCACTCCAAGCACGGTCACTTGAATCAGGGACTGGTTAGGAGATGAATCACTGAGAATACCATTGGATTAAGCAGTTTAATTAAGATCTTAGAGTTAACATCAATTTCTAAGCTAAAACCTAAAGAACGGGGAAGTAAAAAAACCTATCCTCAATTTGCCACCTGAAGTCAAGGAAGCACCCTCAGAAAACTTTCCCCCCAGATCCTCAAACTAGGTCCTCCCCAGAGGCCAGCCTGGAAAGATGCCGTGGTTTTCACATACACTGCATAGCAAATAGTAAAACACAGCTGCTAGGAAGGTAAAGAGGGAAATAATGGGGAGGAGGATTAATTAGAGAAGAATGGGAGCTTAAGACAGAGGTGGTTGAGAGAGAGAGAAGTAACATTGAAGAGGTTTGAAATAGCCATCTAGAAATCTACTATTTTATACATGTCCTAAATGTGTGAATGTCCATAAACAGATATTATATATATATACATATATACATATACACATATGTACATATATACATATACATACATATGTGTGTATGTATGCATACATACATATATACATACATGCCTTTAAAGGGTTTAATTGGGATTTTTACAGCTAATCACCACATAAAAAAAGAACCCACCAAATGTTTCTTAAAGGAATAAATAGGAACAGAAAAACAAATTCAAAGATGTAAGGGCTCAGAGTTGTACTGCCAGTAAAAGATTTTAGAAAGCAGTGTGAGTAATTGCTGCTATTTCATGTAGCAGCATGTAGTACTCATGGAAATCTGGCCATACCCACACTTTAAACATTCATCCTATGGAATATTTCCTTCCACTTGAAATCACATCTGATACATAACAAAATCTTTATTTTATAGAAAAAGACTTTAGAGAGCCCATGAGTGACATGGATCTGTGAAGGAATGCATCTCTCTTGGAGAGAATGGTAGTTAAGAACATGAGTTTCCTCCCCCTCCTTTAAGATCACTCCCCCCCTCCCAGCAAACCAATGATTCTAGATTCCTGTATTCTACAGACATTCCAAATCAAATGTACATATCAAAGGCTAGCTGTGTTTTCAATTTAGGGATATTTGTGATGTTTCTGTGCCTTTGTTTTCCAATTTATGAGGAAACATAGTGACTGCTTTCATCTCATGGAGCAACTTTAAGAAAATAAATGCGTTGATATGTGTAAAATAATATAGCACAATATTGTTGTTATTAAACTAATTTAATCCAATATGTATGTTTTCATATAGATTTTCATATAAGGTCTTGATAGACTTGACCTGACCGTCTTGCCTATTTATAATGCTATTATGAAAACTATTTGTGTATGACCTCATTAATTATTCACAGAAGAAAATAAATTAAACTATTTCCCTAAAAGCTGATAGTTTAGCCTGAGGACAGTAAAATTAGAAACAAAGCAAACTCTAGAATGTAAATGACCATTAGATTGAAAACATTATGTGTAATTAGGAGGTTTTTAATGCACCATGTGACTAGATCATCAAGTTGCCAATTTCTTTTTCTTTAATATTTTATTAGGTATTTTCCTCATTTACATTTCCAATGCTATCCCAAAAGTCCCCCATACCCCCCCCCACTCCCCTACCCACCCACTCCCACTTTTTGGCCCTGGTGTTCCCCTGTACTGGGGCATATAAAGTTTGCATGACCAATGGGCCTCTCTTTCCAGTGATGGCCGACTAGGCCATCTTCTGATACATATGCAGCTTGAAACATGAGCTCCGGGGTACTGGTTAGTTCATAATGTTGTACCACCTATAGGGTTGCAGATCCCTTTACCTCCTTGGGTACTTTCTCTAGCTCCTCCATTGGGGGCCCTATTTCTTATGCTGGCTGAAGTATAAGAAACTTGTAGGTTTTGACTAATGAGACTGCAGGTCTTCATAGACTAATTTTCCTCAGTAAAGATATTTGAAATTCAGAAAGAAGCCTGTGTTGTCGGGCAGAAGTGACACCTGTGGTGCACTCTATGTCAGGTAACCAGTCGATGTCCCTAACAATACAAGGACATAGAGTGGAAACCTGAACAGGAGTTTGGATGAAGAGTCCAGTGAAAGGCTGTGTTTAAATTGGACAAAGAAAATGATTTGTTGTATTTCTGTGTATAGGTGGCAGGAAAAATAAGAATAAAGGAAATTAAAAACCCAACTGTGTCTAGCTCCACTCATTTTCCTGTCTTCTTTATTGTCTATGAATATCACTCTAGAAGATTTATTAGTTTTCTAGATTTAATATTAGACAGGGTTCTGGTAAACGGCAATATAATTTGCTTGACATATTTATAATTCATATTTATATGTCACATAATTATGAAATATGACCAAGGTTTAAGAGGAGTTTCTGGCATTGAGTGCCATTTTGTTAAGGGTCATGTAAATGCTACAGGGTGACATAGAGAGAAATCAGTTGACTTATCCAACAACTCTCCTAGTTTTTAGCTGGTCCTCTTTCCTATGGCATTCATTTATGAAAGCCTATTTCCAGACAGCTTGTCTCATTTCATTTTCTTCTCAAAATAGAATTGCAGAGTAATTTCTTATGGCAAAATTGTGTATCAGGCAAACTAAAATGGAAAGTTATCCTTGCTTATAATACAGTCATTAAGTGTTGGTAGCTTTAATTCTGTTCTCATAATATTAAGTAAACAGCATTGCAAAGAAATTAATTTACAAGCTATTCAGAGGCCTGAAGAGATGGTCAGTAGGTAAGATCACTTGCTGCATAAGCATGAAGACCTGAGTTCAAGTGTCAGCACTTTTGTAAAAAGCTTGATATGGCTGAACATACATATAACTCCAACACTGCTGGAGGCAGAAACAGAGGATACTTGGGGTTTTCAGGCCACTAGCCAAGCAGGAAGATCCAGGTTCAATGAGACCCTGTCTTAAAGGAATAAGGTGGAAAGTGATACACTAGGATATCCCCTCTGGTCTCTGAGCACACTGTAAGAAACCATGCAGACAGACACACACACACACACACACACACACACACACACACACAGCCATGGGGAAATTATTGTATAATTGGTTAGTTTACTCACAGAAATTGCTTTATGTGAGAAAATTTTAATAAATGTTTTGAAAGTTACAATTTGTTACTTTTTGAATTAGATTTCTTAAGTTAGAAAAGTATGAACTCCAAGTTTTAGTCCATAGAATACTCTAAGAAAACATGCACATATTCTTTTTTTCTCTTCTAAAAAGAGGAGCACAATATTTGAAACTTTCTCTGAACTATGTTTCTCCCTCCTTTGTTACAGGTATTCATTCCATATATTAACATTTTAACAAAAAAATGGATTTTTTAAACACATCAGACCAAAACTTGACCTCTGAGGAACTGTTAAACCGAATGCCATCCAAAATTCTGGTATCCCTCACTCTGTCTGGGCTGGCATTGATGACAACCACCATCAACTCCCTCGTGATCGCTGCGATCATTGTGACTCGGAAGCTACACCACCCAGCCAACTATTTAATTTGTTCCTTGGCAGTTACAGATTTTCTTGTAGCTGTCCTGGTGATGCCCTTCAGTATTGTGTACATTGTGAGAGAGAGCTGGATTATGGGACAAGTACTCTGTGACATTTGGCTGAGTGTCGACATCATCTGTTGTACGTGTTCCATCTTGCATCTGTCGGCTATAGCCTTGGATAGGTACCGCGCCATCACAGATGCAGTTGAATACGCCAGGAAGAGGACTCCCAGGCATGCCGGCATCATGATTACAATAGTGTGGGTTATATCTGTGTTCATCTCTATGCCTCCTCTCTTCTGGAGGCACCAAGGAACTAGCCGTGATGATGAGTGTGTCATCAAACATGACCACATTGTTTCCACAATTTACTCCACGTTTGGAGCTTTCTACATCCCGCTTGTATTGATATTGATCCTCTACTACAAAATATACAGAGCAGCAAGGACACTGTACCACAAGAGACAAGCGAGTCGAATGATAAAGGAGGAGCTGAACGGTCAAGTCCTCTTGGAGAGCGGTGAGAAGAGCATTAAACTGGTCTCCACATCCTACATGCTAGAAAAATCCTTGTCCGACCCATCAACGGACTTTGATAGAATTCACAGCACAGTGAAAAGTCCCAGATCGGAGCTGAAGCATGAGAAATCTTGGAGAAGACAGAAAATCTCAGGCACCAGAGAACGCAAAGCAGCCACTACCCTGGGACTGATCTTGGGTGCATTTGTAATATGTTGGCTGCCCTTTTTTGTAAAAGAATTGGTTGTTAATGTCTGTGAAAAATGTAAAATTTCTGAAGAAATGTCAAATTTTTTGGCATGGCTTGGTTACCTGAATTCCCTTATAAATCCACTGATTTATACCATCTTTAATGAAGACTTCAAGAAAGCCTTCCAAAAACTTGTACGATGCCGATATTAGGATAAAAGAAACCTAATTTTAAAGTGCGGAGGCTTTATTTGTTGGGGGTGGGGAGGCAGGGATAACTAAATGAATGTAAAGTAAGAAAACATTTAAATTTTTAGAGAAAATATATTAACACTGCTAAAATTATAAGAGGATAAATTTATTTTTAATAGCACCAAGAAAATAAGATGTATTCATTTGGCCACAATTTTAATGTTCTCAAGATTAGGAAATAATTTATGCAGCTCAGCTCGTAATATTTTGTCTATGCAATATACCTAAGAAGCTAACTAGAAATACATATATATAATAATTGATAATATATATATTATCAATTACAATGCTTTCCAGGTTTATATGTTACAACAACTAGAGACATTTTTAACTAGCATCTTTCCACTGGTAATTTCTATGTCACTTCATTGCTTAACCACTAATTTATAGAAAAATATTCAATGCAATGCTACTATTGCCCCTTCTCCATCTTCTCCACTACAAAGGTGAAGATACAGCAACAGCAGCTCTTATTTAGCCTTAGCAGAGAAGATATGAAGCTCAGCGGCTTTGATAGTGTCCTCATATTTGGACAGTAAAAATAATCATCCAATGAGCTAAAAATGAAAAATATTTCAATATCCTGAATTTTCTACACATTTGCAATCTTACTTTGTTTAATATCAAGTTCTAGAATAATATTATCTTAACCATATGTCACTATTTAAAATCAAAGCCCCAAGTTTAGGGGAAAGGCTTATTATGCAATTACTGTATAATTGTTATATACATTGCCCCCTGTCTAGGAATCAAGCTCTAAACACTAAGGACCTTAACTAACTCACCGTAATTAACATAGTTCTAGTGTAAAATTTATTTTTCTCCACCAATATTATTAGGTCCAGTTTTTATAACTCATCTCCATATCTTAAGATCTGAACATCATTTCTTTTTTATTACAGAGAATATAATAAAAAAAAACTTAAAACTTTGCTTTGACTTTACAAAAAAATATGGTTTTCCTATTATAATTAGGACACCTTTCACAAATCAGGACCATTGGAAAACAACGTATTTGAAAAACAACACATACATTTGAAATGTAAAGAAAATATCTAATTAAAAAAAGAAAACAACACACCTCTTTAAGTTGCAACATTGTGTGCATTATAAAATATTCTTTCCTTGTGGAAAGAGTTTATTACATCACTTTATATATACATCTAGGAGACATTATTCTTGGTTTAACAGATATCTAGAGATGTGACTTTGTATAAGGCAATGACACATGTACTAGATAGAAAATACAGGAAACAATAAAATACAAATTCTTCCACCAAGGTATCTATAATCTAAAAGAAGGAAAAAATGCAGAACTCTACTAGAAGAAAATAAACAAGGGTCTAGCAAGTGAGTTCCATACATAGTTGTGATGGTATAGAGAAAAACTGATCACATCTGGTTGAAGAACATTGGGACATTTTCATAAACAATATATCTAAAATGTGTGTCCAGTAAAGTAGAATTTGAGCATGTGCAAATGAAAGTCCCAGTGCTGACAACTTAAAGAGTTCAGACATCATCGTGCAAGGCTTGTAGGATATGCCAAAAGTCACTAGCCATTTAAGGCTACAAAGGAAGTCCAATTCAAGGTAAACTTGCACATTGTGACTGGCTTTAATGGCGAGAAAAGAATAGTGCTGTCAATTTTGCTACTACCCTCGAGTTATCAATGATGATTATCAAAAATATGACAAGTGTAGGGCAAATCTGAAATACAGGGGTTTGGGAGAAAACACGTC
Organism: Mus caroli; assembly: GCF_978045245.1. Classification (NCBI taxonomy): domain Eukaryota; kingdom Metazoa; phylum Chordata; class Mammalia; order Rodentia; family Muridae; genus Mus; species Mus caroli. Next base: position 62,035,316 of record NW_028227272.1, on the reverse strand, counting down.
TCTGAGTAGATCTGAGAAGCAGAGAAAATACTGGCGATAACTGACTTCTTTTTTTTTTTTTTTTTTTTTTTTTTTTTTTTGGTTTTTCGAGACAGGGTTTCTCTGTATAGCCCTGGCTGTCCTGGAACTCACTTTGTACACCAGGCTGGCCTCGAACTCAGAAATCCGCCTGCCTCTGCCTCCCGAGTGCTGGGATTAAAGGCGTGCGCCACCACGCCCAGCGATAACTGACTTCTTGCTAGAAACCAAACCAATAGTCGAGGTGATGAAGTGCTAAGCTTGATTCTGGCGGTGGAAATAAAATAGGAAAGAAACGGGAAGAGGTGACATAAGGGGGGATCCATACGTTATAGCCCGTAGGTCAGTAAAACAGGCTGAGCTCCTACAATCTGTGCCTGAAACAAGGAGATTAACCACAAGATCTCTCAGTAAACGATGACTTTTTCAGAAGTACAGAAAGCCAAAATGTGCCCAAGTCTACAGGCACTACTGACCACTTCCAGACTAAGCAAACCCTGTTAGATGAGTTCTGACCTCAGAACTGATAAATGAATGAGGTCCCCAGCCATGTGCTTTGTCCCCAGGGCACTCCGCCTCCGCTCTCATGCCTGTGTCTTCCCTCTCGTTCTCTTTCTTCTCTTTTACCCTCTCACTTGCCAACATTTGACTCTCTCTGTGACCTACTCAACCAAAGACCTTTCCACTGCCTGTCACCGCCTCCACTGCACGGCTGGGAAAACTCTTAAGAGAGACAAATCACTAACCATTTCAAGCAAAACAAGCCCAAACACAAATGCTGCCCTGAAATCTTAGTTGGAGCAAATCTCAGGTTGAGGGAGATAATGTCATAAGGAACGAAGAAGTTGCATTTATCTCCCTAGAGAGCTCAGGAGAAAATCTAGTTCACTTTCTACGTTGTAGAGTCATCATTTGATTCAAAGATGCTGCAACACACAGTAGTGTCAGTTCATCTGCATTTACCCTATAAGATGAGGTTGCAGGCTAATCAATAAGTATGCACTAATGAGTGAATCTCAGTGATATCTCTCAATATCTTTAAATGTTGTTAATGTAGGGGGCTTGAAATCTCCAGTTTGTACTTTCTTTGAAATCTGTGCAGTTGACAAGTCCAGTTAACGAGATAGACTTCTCAGAATATAAACACCTTATCCTTTAAATGAGAATTTTCTAAGTAGCTAAAAGCTGTCAAAAGGAAAAATAATGCAATATAATAGCTCCTTTCTTAACAAATAAGACAAAGGATGAAAACATAAATATCATCAAAGGTTATTAAATACAAGATAAAAGTTTCCTTTCTATTAGAATATTAATATAGTGGCACCATAAATTCCATCAAAGACTTTATTTTATTAAGTGATTGTCTAGATCTCTTCAAATGAAAGATATATTAAAAGAAAAAAAAATGACACCAAAGAAATAAGAAAGTTAAATATATAAAAAAAAGAAAGTAAAATCAATCCAATATGTCAGTACACATAGCTGTGTATAGACTGTGTTTAAATGTCACATGCTTATAAAACATGCATTTTGTTTTGAGTTTAATTTAAGAATATGAACTGTCTGGTCGATATGTTTTGGGGGGTTGTTTTGTTTTGTTCTTTTAGTTTTGTTTACAAGACCTGTCACAAATATCCAGTTAGTGGAAACTGATGAGCCCACCTTTAAGAACAAACTACCTTACGAATTTAGAAAACCATTCCTGCTGGGTGGTTGTGGCAAGTGGTGGTGCAAGCCTTTAATCCCAGCTTTTGGGAGGCAGAGGCAGGCAGATTTCTGAGTTCGAGGCCAGCCTGGTCTACAGAGTGAGTTCCAGGACAGCCAGGGCTACACAGAGAAACTCTGTCTCGAAAAAAGAAAAGAAAACCATTCCTATCTTTGTCTCAATGATGAGTTTGGTTCCCCAGCTGTCTGCACCTGACCCAACTAGGGTATCCATCTTCCTTGCTACATCACTGTGCCAGTACCAAGTTCATCTCCTTGCCATAGCCTAAGCCCTATAGCAACACCCTCCATTTTCATCTTGTGCCTTTTACCTAAATTTTCTAATAGAAATAAGTAGGAAAGCAGTTTAAATCCAACCGCTGTGAAATGTGTTTATTTGCTCCCCTAAAGTATCATGAAGGCAGACGGTGTCATGAACTCATCGCTGATAGGCTTGTCTCTGCTTCAAGAGTAAAACCGTTTTCTCATGAATTTACAGACTATTTATGATTTCTAGGTCAGAGGATCAGGTTTCTTAAAGCGTGCAGTAGAAACATGAAAGATATTTTTCTTAATAATTCCCAAAGTCCTTCAAAAGTAATTCTGCTTACTTTAAAGTGCAGTACATTAAAGTAACTTGTTCCAGATATGTGCTTCTCATATCTTCCTAATAACAGAATTCGTCATGCTTAGACCTTTAACATGCCACAAAATATCTCTAAAACCAAATTAATATTTTTGTCATGAATAAAGTAAATATTTTATAATGACTTGTCTTGGTCCTTTGAATCAGTTGACTTTCTTCAATTATGTAAAATAAGGAAACTATCACTGAGAGAAACATCAGCCAGCATTATAATGTCAGCTATTGATATGGAAGACCTTCTCCAAAGCACAGAGGTATCTAAAATCCACCTAGAATGGGTGGCATTAACATAATAATAATAGTAATAGAACCTTTGACCACAATAGAAATCATAAAAATTCCTCCTTAAGAAAAATATATACGGGCTGGAGAGATGACTCAGCAGTTAAGAGCACTGACTGTTCTTCCAGAGGTCCTGAGTTCAATTCCCAGCAACCACATGGTGACTCAACCATCTGTAATGGAATTTGATCCTCTCTTCTGATGTTCATGAAAACAGAGCACTCATATACATAAAATGAATTGAATAAAAGGAAAATTTATTCTTATTATTATGAACAACACAGCATATTCAAGTAGTTTTCTATTAAAGTTTGTGCTTAATATCAGTCCTAGTTTTTCCCATGGACAGTGCTACTTCTGCAAGAACATTAAGATCATCCTTCTGGGCTATTTGTCCCCAATATCTTCATGTTGGATTAATATTCCTAAAATACACACATTCAATGTGTATGCCAAAAATCAAACTTACAATTGATATGGTATATCATTATTACGTAGTTATGCTCTATGGCTGAGGCTGCTACCTTGAGGTCTCCCACTTTAACACAATTAATAAAAGAAAACTGCCATCATATCCCTCCCTCTACATGCACACATAGGATCCATCATCTCTGTCCCTCCCTCTACGTACTGACATAATAACGATAACATTGTTATATAATAGCGATATGCATATACCTGTTAGAGTGATAACTGTTGGGCTTGGCTATGAGTCGACTGTAACCCTAGAAGAAAGGACAGGAATGTACTAATATGTATCAGGTTATCTTTTTGCAAAGGTGATACTAAGACTACATGAGCTAGGGAAAAGAATTGTCTTAACTAAGTACAGCATTGAGTTTGAAGAGGAAGTGGGAAGAGAATTTCTTTCAAGAGAATGATGATTTCGGGTTTTTAAAACCTATGTGAATAAAATCACTTTTCGTGCTTGCTACAAATATGGGCACCTCAGTCTGTGAATTCAGGCCGGATCCTGTGCACCGGGATTTATCTTAGATGACTCCGGTGAAGGTTGAGCCTGGGGCTTCAGTTCTGAACAGCAGAGTTTTAAAAGACCCCAGCTAGTTAAGTGTGGGACTGTGGCTACAGGAACCAAAACAGAAATTAGCTCACCATTTTAGTAAAAGACAGAGTCAGAATTCAGAAAGTGACCTTACCACTAACACAAACGCAAAACTGCAGAAGTTGAGATCAAAACCACAAACATTGTAAATGATCATACATTTAGTTAAAAGTAAATAAAATAAAATACGCTCTTTACTCAGTGAGGATGTTGTTTAATTTCTCTAGAATATAGCACAAATTATGACTTAGGAAACAGCTCTTTTTACATAGGACACTCAACAATTAAAATCTCAAGAGGCTAAATTGGAGTCCCAATTCTTCTGATAACCTTTAACCTTAGGCAGCCTTCCTTCCGTCGAAGTTGGGAATAAGTGATAGTGAGAAGAGACAAACTCACTCAGAGACTAAAGGGCTGCAAAGCCTGAGTCACGGCTATTACTCCTTAGCACGGTAAGTCTGGAATGAGCAAGAACGTTGAACATGCAGACCCTCAGTGGGAGCCTGGGAGTCTGGAGAGAAGGGAGTCCACAGCACTGGGCTGCCTCCCACTCTCCTGGAATCTCCATGCCTAGCGAAGCACAAAGGCCCAGCAGCCTTACTTACCAAGCCTCACGAAGGCCACCCCTGTGGGCTCTCACTAGACGTCTTCCTTGCAACTTTCTCCCACTCAACACGTCTACAATCTTGGCATCGTCTAACTTATTCATCTTTGAAAACCATAACCACGTGTACCCCAGTATTAATCCTCACTGCCGATGAACTCAGAGATGAGCTCCCCTCCGTTCCAGGATTATGGTTTTGGTTTTATCTATTAAATGGTTAAAAAAGAAATTTTCATTTGAAAGGAGAATCTTGATGATTAAAGCAAAAAAAAAAAAAGGGAAGCCTAGATTTTAGCTTTACAAAGGTTAAAACACTAGTAAATTATATAAACCATTAATTTTTTTGAAGAAGGTAGTGTTGTCTCTCCATGGCTCCTTCCAGTACATATATATACTCTGCTGTGGCTTTTAGTCTTGGTATTAATAAGAAAAGAACACTTAGAAAATATCATCTCTTACTATCCTCCATGGTCCTAAAGGACGATGTCGGCTCTGGTCTGGTTCCTCTCTCCCCAGTCCTGACATTGTGAACATTGCTTTTCAGCCTTTGTTTTCCTTGTGAAATTACTTCCACTCCCTTGCAAAAGTGCCCTTCAAAGCACAGATCAAATGACATACTCGAAAGCTACTTCCTACTGTACTTAGTGACATGAAACATTATTTTCATTTCTTCCTCATCCACTATGAATACTCCAGTTTTCTGCATGAACATTTGGTTTTCACAATAACTAAAAATGGTAATTTCAAGTTACTTAAGAGACTTGTTTTCTTTTCTTTGTAGGTTTTTGGTAAATGTGAACTTGGTTTGTTTGCTCGCTTAGACCTCGAACTCACAGAGATCCTCCTGCCTCTGCCTCTGCCTCCTCCTGCCTCTGCCATATGAGTGCTGGGATTAAAGGCGAGCACAGCCACCTCCCTGCTGCCTGTTTGCTTTTTGAAACAAAGTCTCTTTATGGAGCCCTGGATGTTCTGGAATTTGCTATGTAAAATCAATGGCCTCAAACACACAGAGATCTACCTACCTGCCTCTGCCTTCTCAGGGCAAAGAAAAAAGGTGTGTACCACCATGCTTGCGCCATTACACTTAGCTTGTGGTTTTGTTTGGAACATGATCTCACAATAAAAATCCAGTCGGCCTCAAGTTGGAGATCCTCCCCCTGGACGTCCTGTATGTTGGGATTGTAGGTGTTGCCTATGTCCACATGGTTCCAAGCCCACTTCAATGCCGACCTCCCTTCTAAGAAAACCTGACTGAACTGAGCGCTGTTCTAGGAACTGCCTTAAATTGCTGGTTTCACTTTACATCTGTGTTTAATAAAGAAATGGACGTATGTTACTACAAGGAGGAGGCTACAAGTTGACTAACATTAGAAAAGGAGCCTTTATTTTTCAGTTATCAGGGGATAGCTCACTGACAATGACATACGTGAAATTCAAAGGCCAATAATTTTCAAGAAATGTCTGTACATGATGATGAATGTCAATGTCATTTATTATTCATCACTATGATTCATTATTATATATGCATCAATCTATAAACACAAATTGTCTATTCCTAAAGGTAATTTTTTATTCCTATTCTGAAATGGATGTGAGAAGAAAAACTAAAAACACTTGGTTATCTCAAAATTAAGTTATTGGCATCCAGTCCAACTAACATGAAACTAGTCCACCTCCTGCTTCCTGGCTGTGCCCAGGTCCCTTCTCTTCCTTCATTTATGTTCAGATGGTAGGGCAATGGTATCTCTGCAGCAGAGGGGAAGATACCATGAGTTCTTCAGTTCCAAAGGGAACAGTTCCATCATGGGAAATTCTAGAATTGACATCTCTGGTTTTAAAACTTGAGGAGGCACAGCTTCATCTGTTTTATTTAAGCTCAACCATCATAACAGAGAAAATACATCAGGTCCACAGTTTCTTCTTTGAACTACATGATTATGGCCCAAGTGATAAGCAGCTGCCCAAACATAAAAACTACCCTTCTCCTCCAGAAACACATGTCCAATCTTGGGGAAAATATAGTGTTTAACAATGGTTACAAGCCATTTTCTTCTTGTTCCACAAATGCCTTAGCTCTCCATTAGCTATCACACTCAAGTTTTAATTGCATGCCCCTAAAACAGTGGGAAAAAGATTCCAATTTAATAATCTACTGTATTTCTAGTTTTACTTATCTTTAGAGATATGAAACTGAACTCAACTGTAGCTTTTTATATTAAGCTTTATTTCCTTTTCTCTTTTTATCTGCTTTATAAGTTTAAAGGTTTAAAGCATATCTATTCTATTTATTATACTTTTATTTTTTAAAAACTCACAGTCATAAATGCATGCAAACGCAGGAATATCATGTCCCTAGCCTCATTAGTATGTCATACACAAAACATCTAAAGGCTCAGGTTGGATAATTCACTTGTCTTATCTGTATTTTCTATTGAGTAATTTCTGAAATACAGGTCTAAATGAGCCATTAAGCTTATGTTAAGATTTAAGTTCATTTTCTTTGTCAAAATCTTCCCACTGATGAAAGTAATATGCAGTGGCTACTTTGATATTTTAAAAGACATAAAAATGTTACAGTATGAGAATAATTTTAATACTGAATGATAATATTATATAAAATGCTCTAACATTAATGTGTAACAGCATTCCATTCCAAATACAAAACTATGCTTGATTTGCTCCTGCCATTAAAGACAGTGATAAATAAATACGTGCTCAGTTTGTTGCTGCTTAGCCTAAACCAAAAAGAAAAAAATGCGAAATAAATAATAATCTTTAAAAATGTTTGTGTTGGGTTTCACTCAATGATTTCAAAGCATCCTATAGCATTCTACTATGAAATCTGAAGAGGGAGATCACACAGTCAGCAGAGTGCTTGCTGCAAAAACCTCAGGACCTGAGTTCAAATCTCAGTACTCACACAAACAGTTGGGCATGGTAACACCCTTTTTAATTCTTGTGCTGGGGAGGTGGAAATGAGGGGTCTCTGGGGATTTCTGAGCAGATAGCTTAGTCGAGCCTATAACACCCAGGTTATGGCGAGAGATTCTATCTTGAAAATCAAGGTGAACAGATGCTAAGGAACTAACCTTTGGAATCAATGTACATGCAGGCCTGCTGATATGACTTTCAACTCTGAACCAATAAAAATGTAGAAGACAACGAACTCCACATGTGTCCTGTGTCACCTATTACACACACACACACACACACACACACACACACACACAAACACATTGTATAAACCCATGCACACACTAAACATTACTATATAAAATTGAAAAGGCTTTAAAAATTAGAATAGCTCCTCCATGTCTTCCTGGATGCCATTGCGCTTTCTGCCATGATGGTAATGGGACTAAAACTAAACAAGGATACTTGTACAGATGTCTTAGTTAGGGTTCCCATTGGTGTGAAGAGACAGCATGTACAAGGCAACTCTTATAAAGGATAACATTCAATTAGGGCTGGCTTACAGGTTCAAAGTATCCTTACATTTCATAGGAAAAAAACAAAAAAACAAAACAAACAAAACAAAACAAAACCTTCCAGCTGTTGTCTTAGTTAGGGTTACTGTTGCTGTCAAGAAGCACCATAACGAAAGCAGCTTGAGGAAGAAAGGTGTGTCCTAAATTCCCCTATCACTGTTTAACATCGAAGGAAGTCAGGGCAGGCACTCAAACTGAGCAGGAACTGATGCAGAGGCCATGAATGTGTGCTGCATACTGGCTTTTCCTCCCAGGGCTTGCTAAACTTGCTTTCTTAACAGGTGGGCCCCACCAACCATGAGGTAGCATCCCCTCATTAATCATTAATTAAGAAAAAAGCCCTAGAGCTTAGCTTACAGTGAGATAGATCTATGGGTTTTTTTTTTTTCTTAGTAGAGGTTCCCTCCTTTCGGATGACATTTTAGCTTAAGTTGACATGAAAGTATCCAGTATAGATGTTAATCAAAGTAGAACCTTTCCAATAGAACCCACTCCCAAGAAATTTTATTCAGGAATAGGATATACAGGATAGATGTTTCTTGTGCTTTTCCAACTATTTGGGGAAGGGGGAAAAAAGGTATTTCTCACCAGCAAAGCAAGAAATGAGAGTTAGGATCCAGGAAAGCCACCGCTACACAGATAAGCCAGGTCTCAAAACAAAACAAAATAAAACAAAAACAAAAACATACAGACAAAAAAGAAATGGGATTTGGATAATTTTTTTCTCTAAAAATACCATCTAACCTTCACAAATGTTTTCATTTTTCTTTTTTCTTTAATTATTTGTAATTTAAGTGTAGTGGATCTTAAATGTGGATTTTTTTTTTTTTTTGTCCTCGGCTGGAGATATAGCTCAGTTGGTAGAGTGCTCAAATAGCACATCCTGGCTTCAGTCCTCAGCCCCTAGAGTGTCTGGGTCAGATCCTGGTGTGCTGCATGTGTTCTAAGAAGTCATGGGGAACCGATTTTAAAAATTTTACTCAGGCCATGCAAGGTGGTGCATGCCTTTAATTCCAGCACTTGAGAAGCAGAGACAGGAGGATACCTTGTAAGTTGGAAGCCACCCTGGTCTACATGGTGAGTTTCAGGACAACACGGAGAGCTACATAGTGAGACCCTATCTCAAAACCAAAAAGAAAAATAAAGACAAAAGCAAAGCTTTGTCTCAGAACCATAGGCTTTTTCAGCACTCAGATCTGGTTAGTGCTTGTTTTACCCCACACCATCAGCAGAAATAAAATCACCAAAGTTCGCTCTTCCTTCTGCATTCATGATGAGCATTCCAGCCTTACTCATTTTATTATAATATATTTTATCTCTTGTTGGTTTGTACATCACAATTTACTTACCACTTACACAGCACTGTGTCCTCAAATCATTTTCTGATTTCTGAAATATCCTTTTAACATGTTAATTCTAATTCATTTTAACCATCTTGATTTTTAGGGTTTTTTTTTAGTTTATTATATTATTTCATAACATAATTCACAAGGACTCACTTACTAGACATGGAATAATACTTTGCAAAATTCTTTCTCTGTGCTGTTTTCTTCTTTCTTTTTTCATTTCTTCCTTTTTCCTTCTAATTCTTTCCTTTATTCCATCATACATTCTTTTCTTTCTCCTTCCCTCTTTCCTCTGCTGCTGCTTCTTTGCTTGACTGTAGCTCTATAAATAGCATCATTTACTTTTCCTGGGAAGTTTCTATCATCAGGTAGTGTCTCAGTCAGGGTTTGTATTCCTGTACAAAAACATCATGACCAAGAAGCAAGTTTAGGAGGAAAGGGTTTATTCAGCTTATACTTCCACATTGCTGTTCATCACCAAAGGAAGTCAGGACTGGAACTCAAACAGGTCAGGAAGCAGGAGCTGATGCAGAGGCCATGGAGGGATGCTTGCTTTCCCTGGCTCACTCAGCTTTCTTTCTTCCGTCCTTCCTTCCTTTCTTTCTTTCTTTCTTTCTTTCTTTCTTTCTTTCTCTCTTTCTTTTTGGTGGGTGCATCAAACTTTATTGGTGGTATTCAAGAGAGTAGGGAGGGCTCCCTAGGTCCCTTCTGTTATTATGAGGGTCTGGGATTAAAATTGTGAGGGAGATGCTCAGTGTTGGGGGCCGAGTTAGGATAGGGACTCCTCAGCAACCAAGGGCCTCTCTCTTGCTCTCAGTGTTCTTGCTGGGGTGGATGGTCCAGGGTTTCTTACTCCTTTGAGACCATATAAGCCATGAAGTCTACCACCCTGTTGCTATAGCCTTATTCATTTCCGTACCAGGAAATGAGCTTTACAAAGTTGTCATTGAGAACAATGCCAGATCCAGCATCAAAGGTGGAAGACTGGGAGTTACTTTTAAAGTCACAGGAGACAACCTGGTCCTCAGTGTAGCCCAGGATGCCCTTCAGTTGGCCCTCAGATGCCTGCTTCACCATCTTCTTGATGTCATCATACTTGGCAGGTTTCTCCAGGAGGCATTTTAGATCCACAACTGATACACTGCGGGTAGGAACACGGAAGGCCATGCCAGTGAGCTTCCCGTTCAGCTCTGGGATGACCTTGCCCACAGCCTTTGCAGCACCAGTGGATACAGCAATGATGTTCTGGGCAGCCCCACAGCTATCACACCACAGCTTTCCAGAGGGACCATCCACAGTCTTCTGAGTGGCAGTGATGGCATGGACCGTGGTCATGAGTTGTTCAAAGTTGTCATGATGACCTTGGCCAGGGGGGCTAAGGAGTTGGTGGTGCAGGATGCATTTCTGACAATCTTGAGGGAGTTGTCATATTTCTCGTGGTTCACACCCATCACAAACATGGAGGCATTGGCAGAAGGGGTAGAGATGATGACCTTTTTGGCCCCACCCTTCAAGTGGGCCCCAGCCTTCTCCATGGTGGTAAAGACACCAGTAGACTCCATGACATACTCAGCACTGGCCTCACCCAATTTGATGTTAGCGGGGTCTCGCTCCTGGAAGATGGTGATGGGCTTCCCATGGATGACAAGCTTCCCATTCTCAGCCTTGACTGTGCTGTGCTGTTGAATTTGCCATGGGTGGAGCCATACTGGAACATGTAGACCATGTAGTTGAGGTCAATGAAGGGGTCATTGATGGCAACAATCTCCACTTTGCCAAGTGGAGAACAGATGGCAGCCCTGGTTATTAGGCGCCCAATACGGCCAAATCTGTTCACACTGATCTTCACCATTTTGTCTACGGGATGAGGCTGGCACTGCACAAGAAGATGCAGCTGTCTCTGGAACAGGGAGGAGCAGAGAGCTCAACTTGTTTTCTTATAGAACCCAAAAATATCAGCCCAGGGATGGCCCCACCCCACAATGGGCTCTCCCATCTTTGATCACTAATTAAGAAATTGCCTTACAGCTGGAGCTCATGGAGGCATTTCCTCAAGGGAAACTCCTTTCTCTGTGATAACTCCAGCTTGTGTGAAGTTGACACACAAAACCAGCCAGTACAGGTAGTATTTCCCAATATGGTAACGCTAAATTTGTATTGACTCCCTTCCTATCTTATTTATAGCTGGCAGATCTTTCCTTCAGGTGCTGAATGAAGTCCTGCAGTGGTGGAATGTTAGCTTAGCTGGAGACCTTGCCCCTGACTTCTGAGATGCGCTCATAAGATTAGATTGATCAGCAATGCGGCATCGTAAACTTCCATCAAAGCTTGTACATCTGCTTTGTGCTTCTGAGGAATTCAAAGGTGCAGTTGCTCTTGTACTTCTATACGTCTTGTTCTGTTTCGCTCTGGACACTACTCCACAACTTACAAGATTCTAAACCAGATGACAAGAATGAGTACCTTCTACAAAAAGAAAAAAGAAGGAAGGAAGGAAGGAAGGAAGGAAGGAAGGAAGGAAGGAAAAAGGAAGGAGGGAAGGAAGGAAGGGGAAGGGAAGGAGGGAAGGAAGGAAGGGGAAGGGCAGGAAGGGGAAGAAAGGAGAGGAAAGGGGAGAGGAGGGGAAAGGAGGGGAGGGGAAGGGAAGAAAAAGGAAAAGTGCAGGTTGGAGCAGGGAAGTATAATCCAGTGTGAAGATATCATTTGCTGCTTATTTGATGTTATTTATTCTCATTGATGGTACTACTTTGTGAACTTTGTTTTGCAGCTGTGTTTCCTCCTTTCTCTCTTTGTACGTTTTCATAATTATCAATCATTTGTTTCAGTATTGGGGAATGTTGTATTATTGCACTGTGTTAGTCAGGGTTCTCTAAAGAAACCTGAAATAGCATGAAGCTAAGTACATTAAAAGTAGACTTACTGGAGCAGCTTATATGCTGTGGTTCATGTAGTTCAATAATGGTTGTCTCCTGACAGAAAGTCCAAGAGTCCAATAGCTATTCAGTCCATGAGGCTGGATGTCTCACCTGGTCTTCAGTGTATGTGGAAATACCAAAGAAGTAGGCTCTAAGAGCATAGAATGAATTCCTCCGCAGCATAGTAGATGAACTTGCCAGTAAGAGTAGAGGCAAGCAGGCAAAACACAACTGCTTCCTTCTTTCGAGTCCTTTTACATAGGCTGCCACCAAAAGGTGTGGCCAGGACTTAGAGTAGGTCTTCCCACCGCAAATGATCCAATCCAGAAAAAAACTTGCACAGGCTTTTGTGGGGCCATGATAGGCAGCCTATTTTGGTTGAATGAGGCTTCCTCCAGCCACTCAGTAGAAAACTCTACAAGGGACAGAACACCGAGCCACATTACCAGAGACAGGTGCCTGACACCACAGAGCCCCCAACTCCATAATTCTGTGACTATAAGTCACACAGACAATGCCCCAAGCTCCTGGCATTCTGGCTAGACTCAACCCCCACAGCTACCTGACTATAGCCAGGTATGCTCCTCCCCACAGTTACCTGGAAACAGCAGGATAGCCAGCCCACTATAAAAGGAGCTGCTTGGCCCCTCCTCGCTCTCTTTAAGCTCTCACCATTTTTACTCTCTTCTCTAGCCCTCCTTCTCTCTCTCCCTACCCCCTTCTCTCCATGTAACCATGGCTGGAGTCTCTCTTTCTACCTTCTCTCTTTCTCCCTGCCTTTCTACAATAAAGCTCTAAAACCATAGACTGTCTCTGCTCATCAAGGCCCACCATGCTTGAACAACGGGATAGGCTTTCCCCTAATGAGCAGTGTCTAACATCCCGCTGGAAGGCCTTCCTGTGTTCCAGTAGCAGACCTGACCAAGGACTCTCGCCCTCGTGGGAACTATCCAGCACACCCCTCTCCCCCTGCGCTCTTCTCCCTTTGATTTAGCCGCCCCTAGGGCTCCCCATTTGTTCTCAGCTCTTCTGAGGTATCCAGCGGTATCTGGGATGCCCAAGACTGAGGACCTGGATCCTAGGATTTACCCCTTGTCTACCACCCACCTACCTGGGGTTCAGTGGCTTTACACAGCCAGACATCCAGCCACATACCCAGGGCCAAGTGGAAAGTGTGGAGCAGTCTTCCATGTCTGCCCGCCCAGAGCACCAGAACTCTGGAGGGCCTTTTCCACTCCCTTTATTCCCCTGGCACCCATTGACCAATAGGCTTTTGGGTTTTAGTTGAGTCCAGATGTAGTCAAGCTGACAACCAAGATTAATTATCTAATGCACAACCTTTGTTTAAAGAAAATTTGCTTTTAAAAAAAAAATACCATCTTGCTACACTAGATCTACACAAAAATGGGCCATCAACAGCCGGGCAGAGCCTCAGCACAGACTTAGGGGTCTCTCCATCACTGCTCAACTGTGTTATATGAATAGATTCAGGAAAACGAGGAGTCATTGCTTTAGTGATGTACCCATTGGTGACCCCACCGGGCTCCACCAGATAGTTCCACTCGAGAGGTTAGCAGATAGCAGATGATTTAATTAAATGGGCCACACAACAAAATCAGCAGCCATGACTCTGGGAAAGGGACAAGCAGAGGTTAATAAGGGTGGAAGAGAAATACTAAGAACCAGAAGGAAAAGCAATCAGAATACATTGTGTGCGTAGATGAAACTGTGTACTGCCTAAGAATTAAATTAATATAAAGAAAATGATAAATGCCTTCACATGAATGAATGTTATAAGACTGTCAAAGATGGAAAAAATCCATCACCCATGCTTATGTGTTGCATAATTTAATTTTTAAAAGAAATCTGTGTAAAGAAAAATATTCGTATAGATAGAAAGCTGATATGGACTGAGTAGTATGTGTGAGCAAGAGTGGAACTGTATTGCTTACAGGTAGAGGTGTCTTTCTGAAAGGAAGGACATAATCTAAGAGTGCACAAATGTGAGTATTCTAAAATCATGACTTTTTTTTTACATTCTTATGAGGCGATAAAGAAATAACATCCTGCCTCCAAGTGTGGTGGCATATGCCTTAATCCAAGCCCTGGGAGCCTGAGCTGCCTCAAGGCTAACCTGGACTGCATAGTGAGTTCAAGGCCACCCTAGGCTGCACAACCAGAACCTGACTCTCAAAATCAAAACCAGGGAAACAAAGTGAACCATCCTAAGACAGAAATTACTCTTTTTCACAGGCAACTTGATTTTAGGTAATTATGACTCAGTTGTTCTATTTGTGGATGATAAAGTAACCATGGAAAACGCAGCTATTGTTTAAAGATCACAATTTGAGGAAGAGAACAGAAGTAGGAACTTGGAAAGCTGAGTAATTGTTTCCCCGGGGGGCGGGGGGAAGAATATAATTGTGAGTGTTGAACTAATGTGACAGTCCATGAGGGGAACCAGATTGTCTCGTACTCAGCAAAGACAGCAAGTTCTATTTCTCTGGAAAAAAGCTCTAGAAGTTTCAGGGAAGAGAAGCTACAAAATTAAGTTTAGCAACTTTATTTTCCCTGTCGGTCTCACACTTATTTTTATCTGTAACAAAAAGCAATCATACCAAGAAGAAACAACAAAAAAAGCCTTCATTATGTTAAGGAAATCTTTCTTGTTGATTTAAGATAATGGGAACATTAATACTTTAAGGTTTAGGCACTGAGTGGGGAATTAAGCTGCTGTTTGCCGCCCTCTACAGACGAATCTAAATCTCACAGTGAGATTCAGGAAAAAATTCCTCCTTATGAAGACATTCACTGTTTGTTTAACAGAGAGGAAATGTTCTAAGTAAGACATGAACAATTTTGTCACATAGCTATCAGAATGCACCAACACACACCTCTGTGGTATATCCTACTGCATACATAGGCCATGTGGTACAACCTACTGCTTTTAAACTACAAAACATGCAGTGTGAGAACTATAGGCAACTGTGACACCGTGATAAGCTGACGTCTAAACATGTCTAAACACAGAAAAAGAATAACAAGAATACAGTCTGTTTACTCGGAAATAAGAATGTTTCTATTGTAATTCTATGGAGACACCTTTGAATGTGTGGCACATTGCTGACAGGAGCCCTTATCCTGTGGCAGGAGATACTGTTAAAATCCAGATGTGTATTTATGAAGTTGAAGCAGAAATATTCACAAAACTACAAATTCTCTATTTCTGCTACATTGACGTCCTGTGACTCAGAAACACTGGCTGTTCAATGATTAAGAAATGAAGACCTCCCTCCTTTTAGTAGTTTAGAAATAGAAGGAAGTTAATGATGTAGTGGGGATAGAAGTTAAAAATTGATTAGGTTGTGATTTTTTTAAAGATTTATTTATTTGTTTATGTAAGTACATTTTTTGTTGTCTTCAGACACACCAGAAGAGGGCATTGGATTCCATGACAGATGGTTGTGAGCCACCATGTGCTTGCTGGGAATTGAACTCAGAACCTCTGGGAGAGCAGTCGGTGCTCTAAACTGCTGAGCCATCCAGTCCTGGCTGTAATTTTCAAATAACAATTTGATACCTTATACAATCTAATTCTCCTCTTCATCACCACCTCATTCCATTTTCGTTTGCTAGCCAGCTTTCTGCCAAGAGAATTTCCCCAGAATAAGTGCAAACATTGATGCAAACATTGTCTTTTCAAGTTTAAAAAAAAATCGTGATGCTGGAAAAACACAGAAGAAATGCAAAGGAGTATTTGTCTCCTTCAAATTCTTCAACAATTAGGCAGTCAAGATTGAAGTGTGGATGGAAAACTCCTGAAGGGATGGCAGAGCTTGAAAATGGAGTTTCTGAGCCTCTTTTTTTCTGAGACTCTGAGCACCTAAAAATCTTGTATTATACTGAATTTTTTATTTAAGGAAGAATGGGAAGGCTGAAATACAGCTGTGTGATGTGTTAAAGGAAACAAAATCTGACACAGCCCCAGTGAGTCTTCTGGCCTACAACAGCATGAAAGGGCACAGAGGTCTGAGCAGGAGCCAGATTGAGACGGGTAAAGGGCACACACACGGCGGTTGCCCTGGAAGAGCCATTTAAGACACAAGGAAAAGTCACTACACTAGGTCACAACCTGGTTACAACTACACCTTGAGCCTGATGTCTGGATGAGAAGAGAATCTCTGGGCACCATATGAAGTGAGCTACCTTTCAAAGATTACCCCTATACTGAAGCAGGTCAAATAAAATAAATAAATGAATAAATAAATAAATAACAATAAAAATTAAAAAGAGCCTTTTCCCAAATCTGGAACGAAAAATTTTAGGGAAAGTAGATCTTCAATGTGTGGCATTCAGAAATCCTGGAAGAACAAAATTTCTCTAAAACAAAAATAATAATAGCTTATACCTTCAGACAGAAATAAAAATGTCACCCAGATACAAGAAAAACATATAAGGACAAGGTAAACCCCATTTGTCTCCACTTACGGATCCTTTCTATCTCCATTGAAGGACCAGGCCTGATTTTGAAAAAAGTCTGTATGGTGCCAGCTCCAGGAACAGACCATAAGTTCCAGAAACTAGACCATAAGACACCAGCCCCAGGGACACACCATAAAATCCAGAACAAGATTATAAACCCCCCTCCCAAAGAACAGCCTGGAGATAATCACAAAAATGGGGAAACACTTTATCTCAGAATGGGCCATCTTTAGTGAGGAGCCCTATCTCATCTTATGGTTAAAGTTCATGATATCAGAATGCAGAGCACTGGCCAACTGTGATCCCTAGCACCCACCAATGACATTTTAGATTACTTAATCCTTCTAGAGAGTTCCCTCTGCTCCCTATAAGAAGGCCTGAATGGGACTGGAGTGATGGCTCAGTGGTTAAGAGCACTGACTGCTCTTCCAGAGTTCCTGAGTTCAATCCCCAGCAACCACATGGTGGCTCACAACCATCTGTGATGGGATCCGATGCCCTCTCCTGGTATACATGAAAAGAACAACAGTGTATACATAACATAAATAAAGAAATCTAAGAAAGAAAGAAGAAAGAGAGAAAGAAAGAAAGAAAGAAAGAAAGAAAGAAAGAAAGAAAGAAAGAAAGAAAGAAAGAAAGAAAGAGAGAGAGAGAGAGAAAGGGGAAAGGAAAGGAAAGGAAAGGAAAGGAAAGGAAAGGAAAGGAAAGGAAAGGAAAGGAAAGGAAAGGAAAGGAAAGGAAAGGAAAGGAAAGGAAAGGAAAGGAAAGGAAAGGAAAGGAAAGGAAAGGAAAGGAAAGGAAAGGAAAGGAAAGGAAAGGAAAGGAAAGGCAAGGCAAGGCAAGACAAGGCAAGGCAAGGCAAGGCAAGGCAAGGCAAGGCAAGGCAAGGCAAGGCAAGGCAAGGCAAGGCAAGGCAAGGCAAGGCAAGACAAGAAAAGAAAGACAGACTGCATTCCTTTGTCTGGGGTCACCATTTCAAAGAGTAGTTGACCCCCATATGCTGGTTGTTCCTACAGAATAACACTCTGAGTTTGGAGGCTTTCCTTCAGCAATTTACCAACCCTTACAGTTATGTTTCCCATAGTATCACTTGCGGCAAGAAAAAAGAAAAAGAAAAAAAAACAAAAACAAAAACAAAAAACAAACAACCAAAAAATAAAACACAGGGAAAGACTCAGAACTTTCCAGTGACATCTTGCCAGAGCTGGACCTCACCTACCCATCTGCTTATGAACTTACTCTCTGCT
The DNA here is from genome assembly GCF_978045245.1 of Mus caroli. NCBI lineage: Eukaryota > Metazoa > Chordata > Mammalia > Rodentia > Muridae > Mus > Mus caroli. Next base: position 62,017,521 of record NW_028227272.1, on the reverse strand, counting down.
CATTCTCAGGGTTGTAACGTCTCCTTTTCTCTAACACACAGCATTGTTCTTTGTGTGCTCTCCCCACTATAAACCAGTACAAGGCAAACAGTGTTGTATTGATTTTGGTTCACACTGGTCTGGCACTGTAGTAGTGCCCGCTTCCAGTGGGCGGTCTATACATACTCATCAACATGAAACAAAATGAAAGCCGGGCTGTGGTGGCGCATGCCTTTAATCCCAGCACTTGGAAGGCGGAGGCAGGCGGATTTCTGAATTCGAGACCAGCCTGGTCTACAAAGTGAGTTCCAGGATAGCCAGGGCTATACAGAGAAACCCTGTCTCAGGGGGAAAAAAAAGTTAGACAGCTAACCCTCAAATGGAAAATCCATGTTTTAAAAGAAATGCAGTTTGGGGGCCAAGTGCATTTGTCAACTATTCTTGACTGTTACAAGACTCTAGCTGATTTTAATGATACGATGTGGCAGCCACTAAGATTCAACTTAGAATTTCTAAGTCATCATTTGTCAATTCAAATCTCTTTTCATGCCCCACAGAGTGGGGCATTTTTAAAAGTGTTTCCATATAGTCTTTTCCTCCCTTGAACATTGTTGTCTTTCTCATCACTTTAACATCACTAGAAGGAACAGGAAAGCCAAAGAGAAAACAGCAGGAAAATCAGAGGCACATTGAGGAAATGAAGAAAAAAAAAAAGGAGGAAGAAAAAGTGGGGGAGGGGGAGGACAGAGGGAGGAGGATAGGGAAGGGGAAACAGGGAAAGAAGTATTTAAGTATTAAAGTAATACTTTAATTCTGCAAGCAAACACTGTTATTTGCTGCCCCTTGCTGGTAAAATAATAAAATTGCTAAATCAAACATTCAAAGTCTAGTTCTTAATACTAAAATCCCACGTTAAAGGAAGTAGATCATTTACCACTATGAGAATCATAAAAGATCATTGATGCCCTTCAGGAAGAGTCCCTCAGGAGAGACCCTGACCTTCCAGCCCCTGACCAGATAGCCTTATAGAAAATTTACTTTAGAAAAGTCTTAAAAATCAAGTCCCATGCAGGGCTCCTGGCCCCTCTATTGCAAAAGACTAGAATTTGGTATCTGCAATAAACGTTGTCAGTTATACTTCTTGACCTTACAAGCTTGCTTTATTCATCTTTAAGCAACTGCGGGCCAGATCCTCTCTCATCTGAGGAATTGTGGCGTGGCTGCCAGTCACTCTGTCAAGTATAAACCATGGTACAGGACAAGAAGCAGGTGGGTGCGATTCAAACACAAGGTGGTTTTCTGAAGATAACCACCAAGCTGTCTTTATTCACCAAAAGACCTTTATACTCACTTTTCATAGCACAAAGCATTAGGAAGAAACGGGACAGGCAAGGGCAAATGCTGTAGCAGAGTGTGTGACTAACCACACTGCTTCTGGGGAAGGTTTCCCGGACTGGGTTGGTTGCAGAGTGAATGGAGAACTAGAAAGCTTGGTCCTGAGAAGGCTCCATGCCCCAGTGTAGGGGACTGCCAGGGCAGGAAAGCAGGAGTGCCTAGGTTGGTGAGCAGGGGGGAGGGAGAGGGAATGGGGGTGCTGTTCGGAGAGGAAACCAGGAAAGGGGATAACATTTTAAATGTAAATAAAGAAAATATCTAATTTAAAAAAACAAAAACGCCGTCCGTGGCTCATATTCTCTATGCTGTGGGATTCTGGCTAGCGAGTGCTGCATCTCTTTCTCTCTCCCAGGTTAATTAGCAATGGAAGGTTTGAATTTGGGCATGAAATGGCCACAGTTTACCCAGAGAGTAATACAGAACTGTGGGTAAACACCATGGACAGTTCGCTTTGGTGTTTGGGTCAGTGAACAAGGCATATCCTAGGGCTTTCCCTTAAGAGAAACACCCTCAGGTAGTATATACAATGGGCATGATTTTCACTTAAAAAGCAGAGATTACAGACTTTTTTTTTAAATGGTGAAAATCTAGAAAGCAAGACAAGATTGAAATGGAAGTGAGCTATGAAGTAAAAACTAGGGAGAGCGGGTAAGACTAACAATGAAAAGTTTTCACCAAGTCCGTGTGAAAATTTCCACCAGGGACAGGATGCTTTGAAGCTCTGTGTGATGTCTCCCGGAAGAAGTTGCTGAACATTTAAAAGAACAAGCAGAAAGATCCTGCTTGATCTCTCTGTGTCTCAGTCTCCATCTCCGTCTTCCCCCCCCTCCCCTCCCCTCCCCTCCCCTCCCCTCCCCTCCCCTCCCCTCTCCCTGCCCCTCCCTTCATTCCCTGCCCCCCCCCACTCTCACACACACACCCTACAACCAACAGAATCAAAAAGGGGTGGAGGTGGCTCTGGGAAGGGAGCTATAGTTCAGCAGCAACTCTATACCTCTATACAGGTGCTTTGCAAATCCCTCAGTTTAGCATTGCACAGCATTCATTGTTAACTAAGAGCCCAGAGGGGCTCCTACCACTCCTTGTCCCTTCACACACACACACACACACACACACACACAAAGAATTGACTGGAAATATATAGCCTCAACCAGATGATAGTGGCACGCACTTTTAATCTCAGCACTGATTGGGAGAGACAGAGGCAAGCAGATCTCTGTGAGCTCAAGGCCAGTCTAGTCCATATAGTAAGTTCCAGGAAAACTGGGTCTGTTACACAAAGAAGCCGTCTTGGAAAACATATATATGTATGAGAGAGAGAGAGAGAGTGAGTGAGAGAGAGAGAGAGAGAGAGAAGCAAAGATAGAAAGATAGATAGATGATAGATAGATAGATAGATAGATAGATAGATAGATAGATAGATAGATGACATATCCTGTGTGTGGGTGTGTGGGGTGTAATTTCATCCACTAGACCCCACTGAACGTAGAAAAGCTCTTCATGACTTTCTAGATGAAAAATGTCATAAATTTAACTATTTGAAGCCCAGTTCTGCTACTCTGTTTCCAGAGCCTTGTCTTTGTCTTCAACAGTACTGTCCTAAGAGCACCGTGTCCTGCCCTCACTAACTGAAATATTCACTGTAATTCTGCCCTTGCTCCAACATCATCTCTTTGGGGTTTCTATTACAGAGCGAGCAGTGCCCCCACCCACACTCACACCAACCCAGAAATAGTGTTGTCCCCAGAAGACCTGCTAGAAAACCTGTAACACAATAAAAACCAGGAGCACTACAAACCGGGTCTTGTTTCAACCATAGGGATAACCCAACACTCAACAAAGCACTGAGCTGCTGTGAAATCCTCTAAAAGCTTAAATTCAAGAACATAAGAACCAAACTGTTTTTTCAAGAAACATAAAACTCAGAACCAAGTTCAGAAAAATGTTTATAGGATTATAGAAGCAGCCAACACCCAGCAAGGTAAAGCGGACCAACACAAACGATTGGGCATCCGACGAAGCAGAAAGTGTAGCACAATACGGAAAAGCCATCTACTCAGCCAAAAAAACATTAAAGAGTAAACAGGTTCGAATTAATAAGCAAGATCCCTTTTCAAAATGTAACTGTGTTCCATACGTTTTAAAGCATCAGCAGAGACATGAATACTGGAAAGAGCTATCTGAAGATTTTAGAGCTTAAAACTAGTTTATGAAGGCTGGAGAGATGGCTCAGCAGGTAAGAGCAAAGGTCCTGAGTTCAGTTCCCAGCAACCACATGGAGGTTCACAACCATCTGTAACAGAATACGATGCCCTCTTCTGGTGTGTCTGAAGATAGCGACAGTGTACTCATATACATAAAATAAATAAATAAATTTTCAAAAAACATAGTGCGTGAAATAAACGTGTTGAGTAAAGTTATCAAAAGAATTGTTCCAAATAGGTAGCATACACCAGCTGATATGAGGCCCCCAACACACATGCAGGAGAGGACTGCCGGGTTTGTATTTATTCAAAGACTATGAACCTAACCCTCAAGAGAATGGAAGTCCCAAGAAGTTTAGAGGTCAGGTGGAATGGGGGTGGGGACATTCATGTGGAGACGGGGGTGGGGAGCAAGTATGAGATGTGGAACAGTAGGAGGGTGAACGGGGGTAGGGTATTAAATATGGAGTGTAAAAATAATTAATTAATTAAAAAGAGAAAGAACTGTTAATATTCTGAACAATTAGAAGATATGCATAGAAAAGAGTGATTAGGTGTGTGTATGTGTGTGTGTGTATGTGTGCGTATGTGTAGCAATAGTAATAGTATTATCACAGAGGCCAGAAGAGGGCAGTGGATCCCCTAAGCCCCGAGGCAGTTGGGAGAGAGGAGAGCCAGGCAAGGCTACAGTGAGTGCTAACCACTGAACCACTTCTCCAGCCCCAGAAGACTTTTTAAGTGAATGATGAATTGTTGCTCAGGAAACATGGGTTAACCTGCACATACTTTTAAGTCACTGAAGAGGAAAGGGGAAGAAAAAAAAATTTAAAGAAACATCGCTGACTTTGTTTTCCAGACCGGATACAGACTACAAAGCCTCCAATCTAGGAAGCTCAACGGACTCAAATAAAAGAAACAGAATGAAAGCCCGGTGGTGGTGGCGCACACCTTTAATCCCAGCACTAGGGAGGCAGAGGCAGGCGGATTTCTGAGTTCTAGGCCAGCCTGGACTACAAAGTGAGTTCCAGGACAGCCAGGGCTACACAGAGAAACCCTGTCTCGAAAAACCAAAAACAAAAACAAAAAGAAACAGAATGAAATCTATACCAGGGCATATCAAATCAAAGCGCTCCTGGCCAGGGAAATCTTAAAGTGATGCGACAAAAAAAAAAAAAAAAAAAAAAAAAAAAAAAATCCAGTAATAGCTGGATATGGTGACTTGTGCCTGAGACAGGTTGAATGCTAGCCTGGTCTATGGAGAACTTCAGGTCAACCCGGACTACACAGAGAGACTTGTCCCCCAAATAAATATATAAATATATTTATAGATTTAGAAAATTTCATAATGGCAGGCACAAGACAAGCTAGAAGACAAAGGAGCAGTAATTTTAAAGCTTTGAAGGAACAAAAGAAATAATTCTTGCTAAATAAAAATATGATTAAAATAAGATGAAAGACATCTTTAAACATATGAAAGCTGGAAGATGTTAATATAACCACACTGTCTGGGTTATGAAAGGAAACTTTTCAGTTAGAACAGAAGCTCTGTACCACGAGCCAAAGAGCCCTGGAAATAACAAGTGTGTTAGTGAATACATGTGTTTTCCTCCCACTCAAAACTTTTAAGCTAAATGGCTTTAAACAGCAATAATCACAGCATAGTGTGAAGTGGGTAATGTATGAAAAGGTAAAATTACACAGCAATATAAAGGTCAGGAAAAGACGCCGTAAGGCATAAAACCATGAGGGTTTATGTTGTATTTGAAGTAGCATAATGTTATTCAAAGGTAGACATGACAATGTAAAGATGCATAGAAGAAACCTTAACATCTCCACTAAGATGAAACATAGACATGTAATAATAGAAAAAGGGGAACTAAAAGAAAATCATACAAATCCTAATCCAAATGAAGGGAAGAAAAAAATAGGGGAAAAAAAGCAAATAAGGTAGAAGACACAAAGTTTAAATAGAAATAAATATTAATAAGATGACATATTTGAGCAGAATAGTACCTTGTGTATATGTATGTATATATGCGTGTGTGTGCATGTGTGTGTGTGTATGTGTGTAGTGTATCTGAGTGTGCCTGCTTAGCCTTGCTAGTAAGCATATTCAATCTGTTTTTCAAGTAATCTAAGTAAAAAAAAAAATTGTCAGGTTGGATTAAACAAATCAACCCCACCAGGAGATGGTGACATATACCTTTAATCCCAGTCCTCTGGATCAGAGGCAGGCAGGTCCCTGAGTTCGAGGCTAGCTTGGCCTACAGAGTGAGTTAGGTCCCGGAGTTCGAGGCTAGTCTGGCTTACAGAATGAGTTACAGAATAGCCAGTGCTACAAAGAAACCCTGTCTTGAAAAATTAAAAAATAAAATCCCAGAAAAATAAAAATTATTATTTTTATTTTTGTAAAAAATAAAAAAAATCAAGACCTGAATCTGTGTTGCCATGTAAAAAGAACTTTAAATATAAAGCTATAAATAGATTACATGTCAAAAGATGACCAGGTATCGTAGCTCGCGCCTTTAATCCCTGTTGTTGGAAGGCAGGGAAAGGTGGATGGATTTCTATGATTTGAGGCCAGCCTGGTCTACACAGCAAGGTCCAGGCTAGCCAAAGCTACATAGTCATATCTTGTGAAAGAAAGAAAGAAAGAAAGAAATAAAGAAAGAAAGAAAGAAAGAAAGAAAGAAAGAAAGAAAGAAAGAAAGAGAGAGAGAGAGAGAGAGAGAGAGAAAGAGAGAAAGAAAGAAAGAACAAGAATAGGAAAACATAGTTTGAATGTGAAGTATCTCCCATAGGCACAACTTATTTTCAGTTGGTGACACTGTTTGTGGAACCTTTGGGAAGCAGAGCCTTGCTGAAGGAGGTGAGCCACCGAGACTTGAGGACTTAAGGTTTGATAACATGACCCCAGTATCTGTCTAAACTCTGCTTAAGAACTCACTCTGGGCGCTGGAGAGACTGCTCAGTGGTTAAGAGTACAGGTTGTTCTTCCAGAGGTCCTGAGTTCAATTCCCAGCAACCACATGGTGGCTCACAACCATCTGTAATGGGATCAGATGGCCTCTTCTGGCATGTCTGAAGACAGCTATAGTACTCATATACATTAGATAGACAGACAGACAGACAGATAGATAGATAGATAGATAGATAGATAGATAGATAGATAGATAGATCAATCTTAAAGAACTCACTCTGACTAGCCACCTACCATTCACACTCCTGTTGTCAGGCCTTTCCCACCAGGACAGGCTGTGCCCTTAGATGGTAACATATAGTAAGTCCTTCTTGCTTCAAGTTGCCTTCTGTAAGACATTTGTTCATAGCAACAAGGGAGGTAACTAATCACAAGGACTGTCTTGTTATCACTCAGCATCAAAAGACAGTTGAGGGGCTGGAGAGATGGCTCAGCGGTTAAGAGCACCGACTGTTCTTCCAAAGGTCCTGAGTTCAATTCCCAGCAACCACATGGTGGCTCACAACCATCCGTAACGAGATCTGACTCCCTCTTCTGGAGTGTCTGAAGACAGCTACAGTGTACTTACATATAATAATAAATAAATAAATCTTTTTTAAAAATTTCAAATGCTTCTGCCTAAAGAGTTGTGTAATTATTCCAGAGCTTGTTGAGGCCCCAAAAGCATGCAGTTTTTCTTTTTTTTTTTTTTTTTTTTTTGGTTTTTCGAGACAGGGTTTCTCTGTATAGCCCTGGCTGTCCTGGAACTCACTTTGTAGATCAGGCTGGCCTCGAACTCAGAAATCCGCCTGCCTCTGCCTCCCGAGTGCTGGGATTAAAGGCATGTGCCACCACGCCCGGCTCGCATGCAGTTTGCTGATTACGTGATACAGGTCAGAGTAGTTTAGCCAGTTTGAAGTACAGATGCAGAACTTGACCTTCAACACTAGCATAATTCATAGCTCTGCTAAGCACACATGGAAGACTTAGCCATATCCTAAACAGTAAATGAGTCACAGTTAATCGAAATGTATTAATATTTATACACAGTGAGTTACATGCTAAAATTTTTTTTAAAATCCATGTCAAACTCTAGTTTAAAGATTCCCAAGCACTTAGAAACTAACTGGTGGGTGTCTGAATAATTCGTGAGTCAAAGAAACCCAAAGAAAATCCAACAAATATTTTGTGCAGAATGCATATCTTATTTTCTTTATGAATATGTATTTCAGGTATGTTAGACTTTTTTAACATTCAAATACTAATCAATAACCATTTTGACAAACTAATAAGAAAAGTAAGGTGTATTATCTCAATAGACATAGAAAAACTAACAAAATCCAACACCCACTCTCAGTTCAAAACAAAAAACAAAAGCTTTCAGTAAAGTGGAGCTAGGAACTCTTCAGCCATTAATCTCTATTTTTTATGAAAAACCTACAGTTAGCAGAAAACTTCAGGGTGAATGGTTGAATGGCAACCATCTGGGATAAGAAGATAAAATAAAAGAGTTAATGCAAATAGAAAAGAGAAGAAGAAATAAAGGGAACACCATTTGAAAACAAAACTTAATTTTCTTAGTTAGACATTGAATAATAATCCAGGTAGAAATCCCATAAAACCTACAGGACAAAAGAATAAAACGAACATACCAATCTACTCCATTAATATAATGGTAGGCCCTGAAGCAGCTGTTAAAAGAAGAAATAACGTTTTCATTCCCTGTCAACAACTCAGCCTGCAGTGGTAGGCTGGTAGATATATGACTCCCATATGAAAAACAGGCTGTGTTAAGCAATAGGGCAATCTTTCCACTGCAGTTATGACAAGGGCACCCAATGTCCTATGGTCTCCCAAGTCGAAAAATCTCATCTTCTTTGGTTTCCTCTAAGTGCAGTCTGTTCTCCGCAACCGTTGTTGAAGTTACCTTTTAAATTTAAATATGTACCCAATCTCTCTCACCTTATACCACTTATCAGCTTCCTTTGCCTGGGAGGCATCCACGCTGTTAAGCAAGAAGTGCTAGCTCTGCTTTGCTCTCCAACTTCATTTCATGTGTGGAAATAAATTCCTACATGTAATATTCCAGGCAGCTAAGTTTTCAAAAATCCCTGATCAATTTTTGTTGTCGTCTTGGACTCTGCTGAAGTGAGAAGCATTGTATAACTCCCTTCTGGCTTCCTCTGGATGTTCCCCCTGTGTTTCCATCCCGCATGGCTATCTTATGGCTCTTTTCATTTTCACCTTCTCTAAATGTCTTTAACTCTTAATATTATAGCTGCATGTGTACTATTTAGTTTTTAGCAATTTGACACAAACTAACACACAGGGGACGAAGGCGCCTTAAATGAAGAATGGGCTGCATCCGATTGGCCTATGAGTATGGGGTGGGGGAGCATTTCCTTGATTTCTAATTGGTGCGGGAGGGCCCAGTCCACTGTAAGTGGTACCATCGTTGGGCAGGAAGTCCTGGGATGTTTTTAAAAGTTAGTCAAGCAAGTCATGGGGAATAAGCTAATAAAGAGCATTTCCCCATGTTCTCTGGCTTCAGGTGCTGCCCCCAGGTTCCTCTCCTGACTGCCCTCAATGGGAATGGAAGCTAAACAAACCCTTTCTCCCAAGTTTCTTTTGGTCATCGTGTTTATCACAGCAACAGAAAACAAAGTAGTACAGTATGTCATTTTTTTCCCTCTCTCTCTCTTTCTCTTTCCTTATCTTGCAACCTACTATAGTTCTAAAACAAACACTGTAGGGAATGCTTAGGAAAGAATTCCTCTTTAGTAGAGTACTATACTGAGACAGTAGTATGAACACTTCTATATTCCCGCCTTTGGGGAGGGTTGAGCAAGACACTGGAGAGAGTTACAAATATAGTCAAACGTAGAGATTCATCACAGTTGAGTTAGATCACCAATCTAGATAAATCACACTAGGACTACAAACGATCATTCTGGAAAGATTAGAAGTCTAGACTCCCCTAACATATTGGTTATTTGAGATAAAAGAACCATTTCCTTCATTATCAATTGCCTCAACAACTGAATGTTTAACATCAAGGTTTTTTCCAGAAGAGGAGAAAGATGAGGGAGGAAGGCATGAGGGCAGCAGGAGGAAGAGAAAGGGGGGGGGGAGAGAAGGAAGAAGAAGAAGTGGAAGAGGCGAAGAAGTAAGAGAAGGAAGAAAAGGAGGTCTGAATTAAGCTTTAGTGTTTTGTAAGGCACAGAATGCAGAAGAAGGAAAACACTAATTCTGCACAAGTCAGAACCCCTTGTTACTTGAAGTTAAGGTGGTAAATAGGAATGACATCATAAGCACTGCTAAGCAATATCCATATATGACATATCTAGTCAGTAAAGTCTATTGTAAAAAGAATCTGTAGTGAATACATATTCATAAGTATGTATATATGTATATATACTTCTTTGCATATCAATATTTATATGCACATACACATGCACACACATTCATTTCACAGCAAACCCTGATGAGTTTTAGAAAAAAAATGGAATGGAGGATCCTAGATGACAGAGGCCCCCAGAACCCACAGCATCATACAGAGAAACAATCAGATCATGAGTTTTCTGTGCTGCACTTATTTTTTTAAATAATTATATAAGTGAAATAGACAGCGTCCACTTGCTTATTCTGATGAGTCTCAGATATTGCAGATGCAAGCACCATGACACAGTTAGAAACCCAGGCATACCAAGATGCATTAGAGGCAGGGGAGCAGGAAGAGTAAGCAGTAATGGCTAATAGGCCAACACCTGAGAAGGGGAAGAAGGAAGAAAGAAGGGTTAATAACCCCAGACAAGGTGCAGCACCAAGAGTTCTGTCATCACAATGAACAACTCAAGTTTCATAAAGGAGTTTGAATTTAGATAGGCATATTGATGTGTTTATAAAAAGATGAAGAGATATAAAGATATGTTCTATGGGGGTGTGGTGAGGTATGGGGGCAGGGAATGCCTTAGCAGGCCCATACCAAGGCATCCCTTCCCCCTGAGAAACCAGCCACTTGATGGTATAGTATAGATAGAGTTTATTCAATGCATGGCAAGGAGAGTTAAAGAGGGTAGTAGAGGCAGAGAAAGGCAGAGAGAGAGAGAGTAGAAGAGTAAAATAGAGGCTGGCCATGAACACACAGAGGGGGGGGGAGCAAGAGGGCAAGATGGAACAAGAGGAGGGGGCAGGCAGCCCCTTTTATAGTGGGTCAGGCCTACCTGGCTGTTGCCAGGTAACTGTGAGGCAGAGTTTAGACACTCACTGTGTAGACCTTGTTGGCCTTGAATTCACTGAGAGCTGCCTGCTTTTGCCTCCAAACCTGGTTTAGAAGGGTGTGTGTGTGTGTGTGTGTGTGTGTGTGTGTGTGTAAGTAGCAGGAAAACAAAAAACAAAACAAAACAAAAAACAAGATTATTTGTTCAAAAGGTCACTTTGGGAATGTTGAAAAAGAAGTCCAACAATCCCTCAAAGTCATCTGCAGGGGTCCTATAAGGGTAGGATTTAAATAGAATGCAGGAAATATACATAACTATAGACAGTACAGCTCCATGTGGTATCCTGGCCACCACCATTAGAGGTCTATAGTTTTTTATTCAAGGTTATTCCACAGGTGCGAGATCTGACTGGCTAAGTAATTCTCCAGAAAGTTAAGGTTTACCTCTTGGATACCCCCCCTAGGATTTCAACCATTTCCTCTCCTAGCAGGAGATTCTTGGGGAAATTCTAATTCCTTAAAGCAGGAACTTTATATCTTGAAGGGATGTTAGATTTTGTCAAATGCTTTCTCAGCAGCTGAGAAGCACCTAAAGAAATGTTCAACATCTTTAGTCATCAGGGAAATGCAAATCAAAACAACCCTGAGATTCCACCTCATACCAGTCAAAGTGGCTAAGATCAAAAACTCAAGTCACAACACATGCTGGAAAGGATGTGGAGAAAGAGAAACAATCTTCCATTGCTGATGGGATTGTAAGCTGGTACAACCCCTCTGGAGATCAGTTTGGCAATTCCTCAGAAAATTGGACATAGTACTGCCTAAGGACCCAGCAATACCACTCCTGGGCATATATCCAGAAGATGTGAAAGAACCTAGTGGGGAAACCCCCACTCGTATCCCGAGTCGGCATGCATCCAAAGAATCACTAGAGACCATCTTGATGCAAACACATGAGGTAGTTTAATGACGGAGCTCTAGATGACACGTATCTCACACAGGAGACAGCATTGTCAGCCATGAGGCTCGAAAGCTAGGGGTTTTTAAAGAAAAGGGTCTGGGGCTGGGGGAGGAATTGGCACGGTTTCACATGATGATTGGTTCATTTAAACATCTGCAAACTGTACGTGCAGATTGAGGTAACAGCAGAGTATCTGGTTAACATTTAACCCACATCAGAAGGGCAGGAGATAGGGAGGCGCCAGGCCAGTCTGGACATGTCTTTGCATTCTCTTTATCTTTATGGCCAAGCAGCCTCAGGAATGACTTAGTGACAGGCCTAACCCGGGCATGTCCTGGCCTGTTCTGCTATGTTCTCAGTCCCAGGCTTCAAAGCTCACAAACAACTCTTTGGGCTATTACATGAATCACAGGTCTCAAGTTTTATTTTCTTTCAGATGCTCCAACATGTAATAAGGACACATGCTCCACTATGTTCATAGCAGTCATATTCATAATAGCCAGAAGTTAGAAGGAACCCTGATGTCCCTCAACAGAGGAATGGATACAGAAAATGTGGTAGACACAGTGGAGTACTACTCAGCTAGTATAAACAATGAATCTATAAAATTCATGAAATGCGTGAAACTAGAAAATATCACCCTGAGTGAGGTAACCCATTCACAAAAAAACACACAGTGTATGCACAGTGTATGCATTGTGTGGACCAGCCACACAATGGTATAGCACAGAATAGAGTTTATTTAGGACATAGGGAGGGGAGTTAAGAGAGTAATAGAGGCAGAGAAAGGCAGAGAGAAAGAGAGAGTAGAGAAGTAGAGGCCAGCCATGACTACAGGGCGAGAGAGGGGGGAAGAGAGTGGGGAGAGAGAGGGAGCAAGAGAGCAAGAGGCAAGAGAGAGAAGCAAGAGTAAGAGGGGGGGCAAGCAGCCCCTTTTATAGTGGATCAGGCCTAACTGGCTGTTGCCAGGTAACTGTGGGGAGGAGCATACCTGGCTGTTGCCAGGTAACAGTGAGGGTGGAGTCCAGACAGAATACCAACAATAAGTGGATATTAGCCCAGAAGCTTGGAATACCCAAGATACAATTCACAGACCACATGAAACTCAAGAAGAAGGAAAACCACAATGTGGTCCTTCTCAGAAGGGGGATCAAAATACCCATTGGAGGAGATACAGAGACAAAGTGTGGAGCAGAGACTGAAGGAAAGGCCATCCAGAGACTTCCCACCTGAGGATCCATCCCGTATACAGTCACCAAACTCAGAAACTATTGTGGATGCCAATAAGTGCTTGCTGACAGGAGCCTGATATAGCTGTCTCCTGAGAGGCTCTGCCAGTGCCTGACAAATACAAAGGTGAATGCTCTCAGCCAACCATTGGATTAAGCACAAGGTGCCCAAAGGAGGAACTAGAGAAAGGACCCAAGGAGCTGAAGGAGCTTGCAAAACCATAGGAGGAACAACAATATGAAGCAACCAGTACCCCCAGAGCTCCCAAGGACTAAATCACCAATCAAAGAGTACACATGAAGGAACCTATGGCTCCAGCCTCATATGTAGCAGAGGATGGCCTTGTTGGACATCAATAGGAGGAGAGGACCTTGGTCCTGAGAAGGCTTTATGCCCCAGTGAAGGGAATTCCAGGACAGGGAAGCAGAAGTAGGTGGGTTGATGAGCATAGGGAAGGTGGATGGGATAGGGGTGTTTGGGGGGGGGGGATGAGGAAAGGGAATAACATTTGAAATGTAAATAATAAAAATATCTAATAAGAAAAAAAAAGAAAAGAAATATTCTTTGGCCAGCTGCTGGTGGCAGCAGCAGAGGAAACCTTTAATTTCTGTGAGTTCAAGGCCATCTAGGGTGTTGTGATTATAAAAATATAAAGATTGTGTTCTATGGGGCTGTGATGAGGTATGGGGGAAAGGGGATGCCTCAGCAGGCCCATGCCAAGGTATCTCTTCCCCATGAGGGACCAGCCACACAATGGTATAGCACAGAATAGAGTTTATTTAGGACATAGGGAGGGGAGTTAAGAGAGTAATAGAGGCAGAGAAAGGCAGAGAGAAAGAGAGAGTAGAGAAGTAGAGGCCAGCCATGACTACAGGGCGAGAGAGGGGGGAAGAGAGTGGGGAGAGAGAGGGAGCAAGAGAGCAAGAGGCAAGAGAGAGAAGCAAGAGTAAGAGGGGGGGCAAGCAGCCCCTTTTATAGTGGATCAGGCCTAACTGGCTGTTGCCAGGTAACTGTGGGGAGGAGCATACCTGGCTGTTGCCAGGTAACAGTGAGGGTGGAGTCCAGACAGAATACCAACCTAGGGCATAAGCCAAATGCCAGTAGACACCAAGGTTAGAACACATTCTGTTAATGAGCTGTTAACTTGCATAGGAACCATCACTCTTAATTACATTTGGGAGTGATGGCACAAGCCATTCCTTCTTGTTGTTTTAAGACAAGGTCTCTCCATGAAGCCTAGACTGGCCTCAGACTTAGGAAACCCTTGCTTCAGCTTCCCAAATATTAGGATCACAGGCAAGTGCATCCATGCCCCACGACTTCATCTAAATTCTGATAACTCCTCTTGCTCTATGAAAGTTATTTTCTAAAGGCTTCACAATTAGCCATGAGATGTCTTGTTCTCCACTTTCCTTCATAGCCAGGACAACATCAGTCCTGGCTGGTCTGATACAATCTCTCTAAGTGGGTAAGAGACCCATAATAAGGAGTTAATGCCAATAAACCCTTTAAGCCAGGGGTTCTTAACCAGTGATTCCTTGAGGTTTCATATCACGTATCCTATATATCAGATATTTACTATACAACTCATAACAGTCACAAAATTACACTTATAAGGTAGCAACAGATAATTTTGTGGTTGGGGGTCACCACAGCATTAGGAACTGTATTAAAAGGTCCCAGCATTAAGACAGCTGAGAGCCACTGCTTTAGGCCCAATCTTAAGCAAGTGAGAGGTATAGAAGGGGTGGCTCCTGCGTCTCCCATGTCTGAAGTCCATTCTGCTTGTCCTGTGAGTAATGTCTTAGCATCACAAAAGAATGCTCATGTCCCTTTCTCAAAGGTGGCACTTCTGTAGGATGTTGACAGACTGTTTCAAGGGTTCACAAAAACACAATTATTAAGTACCAGGCAATATGTGGTTAGTAATTATCACAGATATTGTTATGTACACGTGCATCGAATAGCATGTATGGTACAAATTGTACCTCTTACAGACTTCAAAATACACCTGGGGAAAACCTGCCAGATTGCTCAATCTTGCTGTTTGAAACCCTGGTGTGTCTGTTTGCTCGACAAAAAGAGTCACATTCTTAAAACTGTTGAAGGACCTTCAGATTAGAATTTTAAATCAAGGTAATCACATACTATTATTATTTGAAAAGATTCTGGAGGGGCTGGTGAGAAGGCTCAGCAGTTAAGAGCACTGACTGCTCTTCCAGAGGTCATAAGTTCAAATCCCAACAACCACGTGGTGGCTCACAACTATCTGTAATGAGATCTGATGGCCCCTTCTGGTGTATCTGAAGACAGCCACAGTGAGTTTAGATATTATTAATCTTTGAAAGAAAGAAGGAAAGAAAGAAAGAAAGAAAGAAAGAAAGAAAGAAAGAAGGAAGGAAGGAAGGAAGGAAGGAAGGAAGGAAGGAAGGAAGGAAGGAAGGAAGGAAAGAAAGAAAGAAAGAAAGAAAGAAAGAAAGAAAGAAAGAAAGAAAGAAAGAAAATATTTTTTTCTGTGAGGTCACAGAAGCCTGTGACAAATGGCTAACAGAGGTGCTATTAGCATATCAAAGGGCACACTGGCCAGCTCTTCCAGGATAATCAGTACGTGTGTCTTCTCCCACCCTGCCCCCTACACTAAGCATCTCCCTTCCAAGGGCTGACCTTCAGCTTCCCTTCTCCTAGCCAGATCCTATAGCATTCAGCCATTTCAGCCTCACAGCTCTCTGAGTCTCTTGGGCCAGGCTGCTTCTCTTGGCTGGTGGCTCCTCTCTTTCCCCCTAGCCCCCTCCTCTGTTCTCATGGTCCAACTTAGTCTGTCGCCTGTCATGGTTAGCCTGGACTCTTCCCTCTGCCTACTACTACTATCTCCCTAACATCTACAATAAAAATGTTCACCATACTTTTGAGATACTTATTTCTCCCTTTTATTTCATTTTTTTTTCATTCCACGAAGAAGAGAAGGAAATGAGTACTATTAACTGCTTTATACAAACAATATCAAAGGTGGAAGTGTACATAAATGGTATTGACTCAGGACCCCCAGGACCAAGTGATGGCACAAAGGAGATTTTTTTTTCCCAGAGATACAAGGTTAGGGCATAGAAGACACGGGAGAAGGGGAAGGGAACAAGGAAGAGGAAGCAGGTGACAAATGATGGCCTCTGGATAGAGAGGAGACAGATGCAGCACATAGGAAAATGATGGTTTGTTTATAGAGGCAAAAGAGTAAACCCTGTGTTAGGAGGGGGTGGTTAGTTTTAATTGGGCATGTTAACTGGGGGATTCAACTGGGGCTTTTGAAAGCTGGACTTTAATACTTTGATAGACCGTGGTATTCAGCCCCAAGAGGAGGAAGTGGCCAAATAAGGGAATAGACCTTGGTGGTTAGCTTTAGGAATGTAATCTAATGGATTTTAGCAAGGCAGAGGGAGTGGGGAGGAAAAGGGCAAGGCCAGGCAGAGCCAAGTTTGCTGTGCTGGGGTTGGCGAGAGTACCCAATACAATGTTGAAATTGTGACTGTAAGGTTTCTAAGGCAGACTAACTACAGTGTCAGCCCTGCTGGAAAAGAATGGACAGATTGTGGGGGCTGAAAGAGGGCTAGGGTAAGGGTTTTCTGTGACCGTTCTGTAAGGGAACATACGTGGTGTTAGGCTGGAATTTCCCAAACCCACAACCTGAACCTAGAATCTGAACAAACACATTTTAATTTGTTTAAAATTAAACAAATTAAAGAACATCGGAAGAACATCAGCTGAAAAATGCAGAAGTGAGACGAGTGGAAAGGAAGAAGGAAGACAGGAGGTACATTAGCGAGTTCATTAGTCACTGTGACAAAGTACCTCCCATCACCACCTTAAAGGGGTACAATCTGTTTGCGCTCACCATTTACAGGGCTTGCTTTGCACTTACGGAGGCAGAGCATTGTAGCACAGCAGACTTGCTCCTTTCTTGGCAGCTGGGAAGGAGAGAGAGACAGCAGAGTCTAGGCTGAAGATAAAGCTGCTGTACGGACAGGCTTTCCAGGACCTGCTACATTCATCGTGGCCCGGATCCTTCCTCGCAAGGATACCATCAATTCATGACTCTCTCTCTTTCTTTTTCTTTTTTAGTGAGATGTATAGAGCAGTTTTTTATACTATGAATACAAACCCTTATGATTTACAAATGTTTCTTTCTCGTTCTAATGTTATTGTTGAAAGGCAGAGTCTTTTTTGATCTCTTTTTTTTCTTTTTATTTATTTATTTTTTTAAACATTTATTTATTATTATAAATAAGTACACTGTAGTTGTCTTCAGGCACACCAGAAAAGGGCATCAGATCTCATTACGGAGGGTTGTGAGCCACCATGTGGTTGCTGGAAGCTCTGGAAGAGCAGGCAGTGCTCTTAACCACTGAGCCATCTCTCCAGCCCAATTCATGACTCTCTCAATAAAGGTAAGCCAATGATTAGGTCAGAGCCTTCACAGTCCTGTCGCCTGGATATCACACTTTCAACACCTGAGGCCTTTAGGGGACAATTCAAATCAAACTGTAACTGTGGGCAAGTTATCACTTGGGAGTAACTCTCTCTGAGGCCCTTTGGGAGACATAAAGCATATCTCAGACGCTCTAGGCAGGGGTAATAATGGCCACATATTCCTCACTGATTAAGAGCTCTTTCCATGGAGAGAGATTGGAAATTGCATTAAGCCCCGCCTTTGACACAAAACCTCCCAACAAATGAGAAATCCTCTGGCGAAAGGCTTTAGATGCCCCAAATTAGCAATTACTAACATATGTGGTCTCCTTACCTTGCTTTCCGGTTCTGTGTCATCCAGTAACCCTCTAAACTCCAGACAACCTCTTCTTTATTACTATAGCTTTCAGTCTAAGGACTGACATCTCAAGATCAAATGTTCTCTAGTATTAGTAACTGCCTATGTAGAAAGATGGCATCAAACTAGTTTGAATACATATGAAGGTAGTCACGTGGTAAGACAGGAAATCAGAGACGAGAGTCTCTACAAGATTCCACCTGCAGCCAAGTATGGCATATACCTTTCTTTAGTCACAGAACTTGGGAGGCACAGAAAGGTAGATCTTTGTGAGCTCAAGGCCAGTCTGGTCTATAAAGTAAGTTCCAGACCAGCCAGGGTCACACAGTAAGATCCTGTCTCCAAAAAATTCTCCCAAGAACCAACCAGGGTCCCAACAGGACTACATGAATCCTTCTTGTAAGAGTGCCTCCATGACCACCTCCACTCCACTCTTCCTCTTAAACATTACCATGCTGAGACCAAGCCTGTAGGACGTGGGCATTGGAGACAAACACTCAAACCATCCCCAATCTACAGCATATGTGACATATGATTGCATAGAGAATGTAGCCGAAATTGCTCTAAGGCAGCCCCAACCCTTGCAAAACACAGATCTACTCATGCTCCATTCAAGCCCTTTGTCTAGTTGTTATTAGTAATCACAGTGAAATAGAATGAGAAAGAGTTCTCACAATAGGAAAACGACCTGACAAACTGCAGTTGGCTGCTGCTGCTGAACTCAATCGAGATCTACCAGCAGCAGAGACTGGCACATCAAAAACTTGGTGGCAGAGCTGGGCAGTGGTGGTCCATGCTTTTAATTCCAGCACTTGGGAGGCAGATTTCTGAGTTTGAGGCCAGCCTGGTCTACAGAGTGAGTTCCAGGACAGCCAGGGCTACACAGAGAAACCCTATCTCGAAAAAAAACCAACCAAGAAAGAAAGAAAGAAAGAAAGAAAGAAAGAAAGAAAGAAAGAAAGAAAGAAAGAAAGAAGGGGAGGGGAGGGGAGGGGAGGGGAGGGGAGGGGAGGGAGGGGAGGGGAGGGGAGGGGAGGGGAGGGGAGGGGAGGGGAGGGGAGGGGAGGGGAGGGGAGGGGAGGGGAGGGGAGGGGAGGGGAGGGGAGGGGAGGGGAGGGGAGGGGAGGGGAGGGGAGGGGAGGGGAGGGGAGGGGAGGGGAGGGGAGGGGAGGGGAGGGGAGGGGAGGGGAGGGGAGGGGAGGGGAGGGGAGGGGAGGGGAGGGGAGGGGAGGGGAGGGGAGGGGAGGGGAGGGGAGGGGAGGGGAGGGGAGGGGAGGGGAGGGGAGGGGAGGGGAGGGGAGGGGAGGGGAGGGGAGGGGAGGGGAGGGGAGGGGAGGGGAGGGGAGGGGAGGGGAGGGGAGGGGAGGGGAGGGGAGGGGAGGGGAGGGGAGGGGAGGGGAGGGGAGGGGAGGGGAGGGGAGGGGAGGGGAGGGGAGGGGAGGGGAGGGGAGGGGAGGGGAGGGGAGGGGAGGGGAGGGGAGGGGAGGGGAGGGGAGGGGAGGGGAGGGGAGGGGAGGGGAGGGGAGGGGAGGGGAGGGGAGGGGAGGGGAGGGGAGGGGAGGGGAGGGGAGGGGAGGGGAGGGGAGGGGAGGGGAGGGGAGGGGAGGGGAGGGGAGGGGAGGGGAGGGGAGGGGAGGGGAGGGGAGGGGAGGGGAGGGGAGGGGAGGGGAGGGGAGGGGAGGGGAGGGGAGGGGAGGGGAGAGGAGAGGAGAGGAGAGGAGAGGAGAGGAGAGGAGAGGAGAGGAGAGGAGAGGAGAGGAGAGGAGAGGAGAGGAGAGGAGAGGAGAGGAGAGGAGAGGAGAGGAGAGGAGAGGAGAGGAGAGGAGAGGAGAGGAGAGGAGAGGAGAGGAGAGGAGAGGAGAGGAGAGGAGAGGAGAGGAGAGGAGAGGAGAGGAGAGGAGAGGAGAGGAGAGGAGAGGAGAGGAGAGGAGAGAGGAGAGGAGAAAGAGAAGAGAAGAGAAGAGAAGAGAAGAGAAGAGAAGAGAAGAGAAGAGAAGAGAAGAGAAGAGAAGAGAAAAGAGAAGAGAAAGAACTTTGTGGCAGTCCTGGAGACGGTTCACTGGCTTCTCAAATCTTATCTGTAGCCTTCATTCAGATATTTCTTTAATAAAATCTTATTCTGCTTGGAGCCTCACCCTCTGCTGGGCTCCCTTCCCCATGCACGTTCCTTCAGGACCACATCTGAGTTGGCTCAGCATACGTAGCAGCAGATTGTTTTGTAGCTCTGTCTTTCGTATTGCATCAGTTTATCTTTACAATGGGGCGTACAGGAAACCTTAGAACTCCAGTGCATCTGAGGACTCTAACTGGTATGCAATCACATCACTGGCCTGTTGGTGAAACAGACAAACAAAGACAAAACAAAACAAAAGGAAAGTGCAGGGGCCTTAAAACACGTAGTACTATACATCAATTTTTTAAACTACTACTGAGCCAGTGCTTAACGGAAACATTATAGTTTGGATATATTTATCAGAAAGCTTGAACAATTTTTAAAAATGAGCCAAGATTAACCCAAGAAGCTAGAAAAGTAAGCATAGAGTAAATGTGATAGAAAAGGAGAAAAAAAAGTGCTGAAGGATGTTAAAAAAAAAAAAAAGAAACGGTATAAATCAAACAGAAAGACGCTATGAAAGATAAATAAAACCAAGGGGCAAAGGCGGAAATCAGCTTGGCAAAACGGGTTCTTTGGAACGATAACAGAGATGGGCAAATACATAAGCTGTTTCCTTGTTCAGAATCCAAGACACTCTTGCTGGGGTCACTAAAGGAACAATACAAGTGTATCTCACCGTTGATTCTGAAAATGTGGAACTGTGGAGACAGCTCACTTGTTCATCATCTGGATAAGAGACAGGTAAAATGTGATGAGATTTATTATAGAACGCTGTGAAGTAGGGGGAAAAGAAAACATGATCTAGAAACAATAATGTCTCTCACAAACATGCTGCTCAGAACAAAATTCGTGTGATATCACATGGGTAAATGAGCCACCAAGTGGTTGTTGGGAATTGAACTCGGGACCTCTGGAAGAGCAGACAGTGTTCTTAACAGCTAAGTCATCTCTCCAGCCCCAACAAATGCAAGAGAGAAGAGGATCAGAAAAGCAAAAAAATAAAATTGGGCTGGAGAGATGGCTCAGTGGTTAAGAGCACCGAATTCTCTTCCAAAGGTCCTGAGTTAAAATCCCAGCAACTGCATGGTGGCTTACAACCATCTATAATGAGATCTAAAACCCTCTTTTGGTGCATCTAAAGACAGCTACAGTGTACTTAGATATAATAATAAATAAATCTTTCAAATAAAAAAATAAAAATAAAATAAAATAAAATTGACTGAGGCAAAAACAAACCAGGAGAAGGGCCCAGGATGAAAATGAGCACACGACTGCTCCAAGGTACAGAAGAGAAGGAAGTCCCTATTGCAGGACAGAAGAGAACAGCCGGAGGCTCTGCAAAAATCCAACACGGCCAACATAATAGACCAGACCATGGGCCAGGGCAGGAGCTGGGTAAAGCAGAGCAGAGGGTCAAGAGAAGGACACGGGAGCCAAGAGACCACAAAGTCAAAATGGCTGATGGCTGATGGTTGGGTTATATAGAAAAGAGAAGCTATGGGTAGGGAAGCGCTAGAGAGTTGGCCATAGGCTAAGGATGAGAAATGCCCAGGGAAGAGCCTTTGGAACAGCTACCTGCAACACAGAGAAAGCTGGGCAGCCAGGGGGCAGCTTCAGACTGCTTTAATATGTTAACAAGTAGCTAGCTCAGTTAGTCACGTGTTCCCAGCTTCTTTGGGACCTAACAGTCTCTGCTAATAATGATGGCATGCTGACAACCCAAACATTAAATCTATTTGCACCTGAGATTTTTATTTAGAGTGTTACATCACCACTCATGATTAATTACAAGACATGAAATTGTATTTCCTGTAAATAAACACCATGTTCTTTCAGGGGACATTACAGAGCATTCTCATTCCGGATGAGTTTAAGTAATGAAAAACAATGTTAAAAGGCCAACAAGCAAGTCCTTATGTTTTGGTTTTGGCTTTGCTTTTTGTTTGGTTTGGTTTGTTTTAGTTTGGTTTTGGTTTTTGGGACAGGATCTCTACATGGTCCTGGCTGATGAGAATCTCACTATGTAAATGAGGTTCGCCACCCACTCACGGGGCTGGAGCTGCTCTTGCCTCTGCCACTGAGACTGAAGGCATGTGCCACCATGTCCGGCTCTGTCCTTACATTTTGTCTTTTCTCCTAGATTTCCTAATTATCTACATTTATTCCAAATAATTTAATATAAGTATTTATATAATAAACATCAAAAACAAAGACATTAAACAGGTACCTAGCAAAGTACAATATTCCCCAAGTTTCATCAGAATTAATTTTTTTTTTTAAGATTTACTTATTTTATGTATGTGAGTACACTGTCTCTGTCTTCAGACACACCCAAAAGAAGGCATCGGATTCCATTATAGATGCTCATGAGCCACCATGCGATTGCTTGGAATTGAACTCAGGACCTCTGGATGAGCAGTCAGTGCTCTTAACCACTGAGCCATCTCTGCAGCCCCAGAATCCATTTTAAATCATTTTTTAAAAATCATTTTCATTTCATATCTAAGCAGGGAAGTTGAAGTCTGGGGATATCATCAGCTGGTGAAGTGTTTACCTAGCATGTAAGAAGGTCTGGGCTCAGTTCCAGGATCACATGAAGTGAGTATAGCGGCACACACTTGATATTCCAGGACTCAGGGGGTGGAGGTGGAGTGGCCAAACCTTCTCCACCTTGGAACCAGCTTCCATCCTAAAGAAAAGAAAACAAGCCTGAGAATGTGTCCTGCAGCAGAACCCAAGCTGCATTCAAGTACCAGGAAGGACCCCACGGCTTGTCCTTGGCCACAGTTACTCCCTAGCTACTTCCTAGCAACAGTTAATCAAAGATTAGTCTGATTGTTTCAGAGGTACTTTCAGACCATTTGTGATTGTGTACAGTCTTGCTTCAGAGCACTCACCTGTGGGCTTAGAGACATTCTATTAGATGCTTTGCAGATCGGACACCCCTTGCCTCACCCTCTCACTTGCTCCCATTTTCCTATGAGACCTTGTCCTGCTGAGGGTTCAGAGGCTTCCCCACTTTCCCTTCCTGTCCTGCTGTGTTAGGGTTGGGTTGGAGGAAAGCCCAAGCCTGAGCTTGTAATAAAGAGACCCTAATGCTATTATTACATCAGAAACAGCTCCTTGGTGGCCTTTTGGGGTTCACGAATGCTTCCTGGCACAACAGAGGCAAGAAAAAGAGGAAGTTCACAGCCATCCTCAGCTACTGAGGTCAGCCTGGGGTGTACGGGATCACACCTAAGTGAATCAATAAATAGGTAGAAAGCTGGACATCATGAAAACACATATGGTCAACAAAACACTGAATTTTCTTGGCTGATCTAATGCCTAGCTTGCTTGCTTTCTTTTTTCTTTGTCTCTCTCTCTCTCTCTCTTTTTTTTTTTTTTTTTTTTTTTTTTTTTTTTTTTTTTTTTTTTTTTGGTTTTTCGAGACAGGGTTTCTCTGTATAGCCCTGGCTGTCCTGGAACTTACTTTGTAGACCAGGCTGACCTCGAACTCAGAAATCCGCCTGCCTCTGCCTCCCAAGTGCTGGGACTAAAGGCATGCCCCACTGCGCCTGGCTGCCTAGCTTTCAATTACGAGTTTTTGCTTTAAAATATTCTAATCATCATAAGAAGGGAAAGGAAAGGAAGGAGAAAGTTCCGGGGCTGGATAGTTTTCCCTGTGGGGGACAGACTTTGTCATCCAGGATGGCTGGCGACTGAGGAAGCCTAGAGGTTAGCATAGCATAGACATTGATATGCTAACAGGCACTGCAGGCACTGCAGGCATAGGTTAATGGAGGAGCCTTAAGTCTCTTTTGCCAGAGATAAGGAGAATGACTCTCAGAACTTCATTTTGTTTTGTTTTGTTTTGGTTTGGTTTGGTTTGGTTTGGATTTTCGAGTCAGGGTTTCCCTGTCTAGCCCTGGCTGTCCTGGAACTCACTTTGTAGACCAGGCTGGCCTCGAACTCAGAAATCCGCCTGCCTCTGCCTCCTGAGTGCTGGGATTAAAGGCCTGCGCCACCACGCCCGGCCACTGTAACCTCTTTTTGTTTGAGACAGGGTTTCTCCATGTATCCCTACTGTCCCGGAACTCACTCTGTAGACAGGGGTGACCTCAAACTCAGAGATCCACCTGCCTCTGCCTACCAAGTGCTGGGATTAAAGTCCACCACCTCTGCCTGGCGGATCTTATTTCTGACTCATTCTCTCAACTCTTTCTCCGATTCATCACTTGGTCTGCACCTCAACTAGGCATTACTATTTGGGATCAAAGATGTGTACTACATTTACTTATGACAAATAGACAGATATTTTTTTATTTTTAAAGACACTTAGAAGAGTCAACGTTGAATAGTTGGAAAAACACTGATAGTTTTTTTTTTTTTCCTAGTTACTAAAAGCAAACTGGAAATGGATCAGGTAGCCATGGGTACAATGAGGAGACAATCTAATCAATCCGATGTCCCACGGAACTAATAACAGCCAGCTCAACCATGAACAAATTAAACCTTCTTAATGTGTACCAACTCAGTGTTAAGCATATTTAGGACATGCCTCAAAATTTATCCTGGTGATTGAGAAAGTCACTAAGCTCTGAGTGTTTGTTTCTTTTATTTCTGTGTCCAATAGCCATAGGATTGTTGCACGTGTAAAATGTAAATAATTAAATAATCAAAACCCTAAAATCCATATACCACCTTTAGCTTTTTACTTTTATTCATTTCAGTGGAATTCTTGTCATTTAAATCAACTTCAAAGTAGTGTGCTAGTTTGATGGTGAAATAAAACCTAATTAACTATCCTGTATAATTGTCTCTAGAATATAATGGGGACAGTTAATCTATGTTGTAAAAACTATTTAAATGTACTCGTTTCTATTTGGAAATTTAAGAAAGGTATGTATTCCAGCCAGAGGGATTAAAGATGTGTACTAAGGGTGTGTCTGCATTCTGGTTACATCATATAGACCTAGAAGTTCTTTGGATAGGATCCCTTCCCAGAGCAGCCATGTTGCTGGATTAAAACTCCTCTACAAAATGTATTGGGTCACCCCCTCCCCCCAAAAAAGACAGAGAACAAAGGGGACTGGAGTAAATATGAATGTAAGGGTGAATATGATCATAATGTATTACATATATAGATGTAATGCTATAATGGTCAAATTGAGACCTATTGTACAGTATATTAAATTAATATGTGCTGGTAAATAATATTTGAAAAATTATGTGATCTTTTAAAACATTACGTGGTCTCTTAAAAATTATGTGGAGTTTTTTTGTTTTGTTTTGTTTTTTGTTTTAACTGCTAAATAAATCATTTGTGTCACAGACGGAACATGCAATTTCATGTAGCTGTTACTTAACTTCAAAACTTTGCATGGCCCACAGGCCAGCCAGCGTGCATGATCACAGTGCATGATTTTTAAAAATGCTTTCATTTGAGCTTTTTTTTGGTGAGGAACAGTACTAGCATGGCTCAGAAAGACGGAGACAGGGCCTGGTGGACAGTGCACGTGGAGCTGAGAGTTTCCTGTGTTCCTTATCTTCGTTGGAATGTTTCACATCTCCGCTGTTAGAAGTCTCTGGTCCCGTATTCCTTCCCGCATTCCTTCCGAGGTCTAGTGTATCCTTGAGGGTAGAGAGAAACTGACTTTTAGGGCAGTAAGACTGCAGACTGCTGAGCTGATGGAAGAGCACACTTCGAGGGTGGGGCTTCCCCCTCAGGCTGCTGCAGAGTTCCCTGAAACTAGTTTCACTTTCCGCTGCTCTGAGTAATGGTCTGTTTTGGCATGGTCTCAGCCCCGAGTACACAGTTTTCCCTTTCATGCATCCTTAACAAAGAACTAGCGTTTTCCATCAAGCCTCTTGTTACATACCCAGCTAGCAAAGGCTCTTGCTAACCCGTGTTTACTTGCTTGAGCTGGCGACCAAGCCGTAATTAACAATGCTGTAATTAACAATGCCGGTCTTGTTATCAGAGTCTCCCGGGAGCACTGTGAGTGGACTCGCCTGCTGAAATGAGGTGTAGTAACTTTCCTAGACTTATGTTTTGTGTGGCCCTGGCATGGTGAGTGCACGATGTCTCAGCGCTTCCGGTATGGGGTTTTTACCTATCTGATTTGAGCACTCTGAGCCCCACGGGACAGAAACTGCCACTTAGCCCGTGTAATCCTCTCAGAGCCTAGCTGAAACAGGACTCAGTAGCGTGATATGTTCAGCAAGAAAAACAAACTGAGACTTGAACCAGGAAGAAATTTGTTCTAATAAACAATTGTCTCAGCTAAGTATCACAATTATCGCGAACTCACTTTATGGCACGTGAATTTTATGTATACATTAATTAACCTTAAAAATTAAACATGAGTAGTTTTTAAAAGTCAGTTTAGTACCCGGTTTAAGTAGCTTCCGTCAGGTGAAACAAGGGCAGTATAAATATAAACTTAACTCTTCCAGATTTCCCTACATCTTTTATCTAAATCCAGCAAGCATAAAATATACATAAAATTCCACCGAGTCTCAACATAGTATCAAGCACAGAAGGGGGATAACTGAGATGCTGAGATGAAATTGCCTGTGTAGACTAAGAGGATGCCGAATCTCACTTACTCCGGGTTGAATTCCCATTCAACTGACCTAAGAAATTCAAACTTTCTCTTCAGGGTCTAGATACTCCCCCACCCGCCCCAAAAGAGAAAGAACAAGAAGATGTAACAATTGCATAGTTCTAATAGATACAACAGCTGAAAAGTCGGGAAAACAAAAACCACACCAATCAATCAAACAACCAAACAAACCCTTCTCAGATCAGAAAGTGTCTTCCCAGAATGCTACAGACAATTAAAATGGAAGGAAGGAAGGAGGGAAGGAAGGAAGGAAGGCATCAGCAGTAAGAATGACGTCCTAGGAGTCTTGTAGCATCTCACTCTTGTTATCCATCTTGGCAGACCGAATCCCGCCAGTTAACCAACCCCTTTTGGCTTTTGTTTGTTTTGCTTTGAGGCAGACCTTGCTGAGCTGGATCTCATGGCTATGTCCCTTTCTGCCTCCTGGTAAAACAAAACAGTGGTCCTCAACCTTCCTAATGCTGCAACCCTTAAAAACGCATACAATTACATCCATTACTACTTTATAACTTTAACTTTGCTACTTTTATGAATCGTAATGTAAATATTTGTGGGTTGGGGTGGGATATCGCATCCATTTAGCCATGCAGCAGAACAGAAATGCTGGTCTCTCCCTCCACAACCTATGACCTCCTAGCACAGGCTATTGAACAACTATACAGAGAGCGAGGGGGGTGTTAACATTACATCCACTTCCTCTGTTTTTCTTTTTTATTTAGTCTAAGACCTAGCAATGAGATAGATAATACCGCTCACACTGAGGGTGGTCATTCTTCCTCAGTTAAACCACTCTGGAAAGATCCTCACCGATAAACCTTCTAGGCCCAAATCCACTCAACTGGACAATGAAGATCACCCATCACATATATATTTGGACTTATTCCGACTATTCCTGTGTTGTCTTTTGCACTGCTTTCTTGGTTTATTTCTTTATTGATTTGGCTGCTCCATTGAATCCTTTTCTCTGAGTTTTGTGTTGTATTAGAAGTTCTGTGCCAATTCTTGGTGTGTTTTGTTGTTCCTTTTTGTATGCAAATTTGCTTTATGAGAATATTTAATCTTAAACTGTAGCTGCATAATAGGGTTATAATTTTTTTGAACGTTGGAGTACATTTTAAAGCTTAACTTCCTTTTGAATTTTCCCCAGGATCTCATCCCAATCTGTAAAATAATAGTACCATCAAGAATTTTAATCAAGCCAGGCGTGGTGGTGGTGCACACCTTTAATCCCTGCACTGGGGAGGCAGAGGCAGGTGGATTTCTGAGTTCGAGGCCAGCCTGGTTTACAGAGTAAGTTCCAGGACAGCCAGGGCTATACAGAGAAACCCTGTCTCGAAAAACTAAACAACAAAAACCAAAAACAACAACAACAACAACAAAAAAAACCAAACAAACAAAAAAGGAATTTTAATCAATCTATGTCCTCAGAATTAATATTAAAATGCACATTTATATGCTGTTCTTTCTCATATATTGCATCGTCTTTTTCCCTGTCTATCTGAAATGATTCTAAGAAATCTTTTACAAAAAATTATTTTATTATATTTTAATTATGTATTTTCTATGGTTTTGTGCACGTGAAGGCAGAGTCCGAAGAGGTCAGAAGAGGGTGTGGGATACCCTAGAGTTGGCAGCACAGATGGCTCTGAGCTGCATGATGAGAATGCTGAGAACCAAATTTGAGTTCTCTGGAAAGCACTGTTCGTTCTTAGCACTGAGCCATGTTTTCATAATTACTTGGATTTTTTTTTTTTTTGTAGGTGACGATTCTGGAGACTTTGCAAATGAGAATAATTTTTATTTTGATCTTACATATGCATTCTAATTTCAATAAATGCACCCATGTAGTCTCAAGCTAACACATCAAGTTTGGGAGGGATTGATCTATTGATTTCTAGATGCTAGCCAATGTTTCAATAAAACCTCTCGACACAAAGTAGTCTCTTTGTATCTTTTTTTAAAAAGATTTATTTATTTATTTAATATACATGAGTACTCTGTAGCTGTACAAAAGGTTGTGAGCCACCATGTGGTTGCTGGAATTTGAACTCAGGACCTTTGGAAGAACAGTCAGTGCTCTTAACCACTGAGTCATCTATCTCTCCAGCCCTCTCTTTGTATCTTAAGGCTGCAAAGCCTAGAGAGGAGCATCCACATCTTGCTTCATGGTGTTTGTGATGTGTCACTTTTTATACAGGTAGCATCTTCCGTTTATGGATGTTTAAAGAACCCCTCTGAGTCCTAAGAGTTCTGAAACTTCACAGATGTCTATTATCATTGTTTTATCATTATTACCCACATCACTATATACGTTGTTGTTGTCACTAAGATCCAGTCTCACTGCCAGGATGTCCTGAAACTTGCTATATAGCCCAGGTTTGTAACAAGCCTTCTATCTGCCAAGTGCTAAATACAGGTCCTTGCTTTTTCTTTTTTTTTTTTTTCAGCTTTTCATTGTCTTTACACTTTTGAGAGAAATGAGATACATTTAAAACAACTCCCTGTGCTCTTTCTTTTAACTCATTTAGGTTGCTGATAGGCTCAGTGTCCAATGACAGACCTGTCTTAGGAACTAAGGAGTTATAGATTACAAATTACTTTCTTACTCTTCAAGCTTACAGGGACTGTCTCAGCTGTTCTCTGATTGCTGAGAGCAGACTCTGAAACCAAGGCAACTTATACACGGAAGCATTTAATTGGGGTTGGCTTACAGTTTCAGAGGGTGAGCCCATGACCATTGTGGCCAGGAGGAGTATGGCCACAAGCAGACCATAGTACCAGAGCAGTAGCTGAGAGTTTACTCCCCCAAGCATGAGGTAGAGAGAGCCAGACAGGACCTGGCCTGGCTTTTGAAACCTCAAAACCTACCCCCTAGTGACACAGGTCCTCTGAGAAGGCCCACTTCCTAGTCCTTCATAAACAGTCTAGTAACTGGAGATCAAACATCCAAACATCTGAGCCCATTTGGGCCATACTCATTGAAACCACCTCAGGAACCCTGAATTCTTCAGTTTTTTCTGCATTCTCTTTATCTGTGGCACTGCAGACACCTTTCCTGATACCCCAGCGACAGTTTCTTCAGAGATACTTCCTCTTTGAAAGGCAGGGCTGTGGGCTTTAGTTTTCCCTCTGTTTCATCTCACAGTACATCTTCTTGATTGGCTAAGTCTTCAGCATGTTCTTCACGATCCATCTAGAGCCTGCTGATAATTTATGATCTGATTTTATTACCATGGTCTTGAAAGCGCCATCGAGACATTCTTGACTAAGTTCAGCAAGCAAGATGGAACTCTGCCATCTCCTTTGCCATCTTGCTGCGGCTATGGGAAACTTGGTTTTTGTTGTTGTTGTTGTTGTTTGTTTGTTTGTTTGTTTGTTTGTTTATAGTCAGTGAGTGAAACTGTTATGATGGATTGAATGGTGTCCCCTCCCAAAACATATGCCAGAACCTGTGACTAGGACTCGGTTTTGAAATACAGATGACTGAGTTGCAGTAGCTTGCCTTATGGTATCACAGCTTTCAACTTTCACTTTATGTTTGTGAAGGAAAAAAAATACTTCATTTTTAATTTTTTTTCCTGGATTTTGTAGTGTGGTGTTTTCTTGTCATGCTGGGTAGCAGTGGGTAGGAATGCATAGTTAACACTTAGCTGCATGAGCATAAGGATAAACATCAGATATTTTAAGCACGCTGTGCTGCTAAGCTGTGAGATGCAATAGTTAAGTATATTAGATGCATTTTTTTAAACCTGTGATAGATATTTTCCATGTACAGTGGAGTTAATCCGGAGATCATTCCTCACCACCTGAGAAGCATCTCTAGAACAAAGTACAGACTTAATTAAGTTGGAAAGCATTAAAATGATCCTAGCTCAGCGCGAATGGTGTTCTTACAAGCACAGGGAAACTTAAATACAGACCCAAAGAAAGAATTCCATAGAACAACAGAAACGGAGACTAGAGGATGCAGTTGTCAGTCAAGAAGTATCAATGATTTCTGGCAAACCACAAAACTAGCAAGGAGAGGAAGGATCTCCCCCAACTGGTTTCAAGAGTGCAGCCTTTAGAAGTGCCCAGACTATACTTCCTGAAATCCAGGGTTCAGGTATGCCAGGCAAGTGCATTATCAGCAGAATACATCAATCAACCCTGTGCCAACACCCTGACTCTAAGTTTGTAGTTTCCAGAATTGTGGGAGAACATATTTGTGTTGTTTTTAGCTACCCAGTTTGTGGTTGCCTGCCTATGAGAATTGCTGGAAGTGGATATAGCTGTAATCCCTGGTTTTAATGGCAAGTCTGTGAATATGTTTCTACCAATCTCACTTACAAGAAGACCATAGAGTTAAGTGAAGTGACACTTGAGTTATAAGGACTTGGAGGACAAAGGTCTAAGTTACGTCTCCCAGTCTTCCCCTTCTTGCAGAAGAAAGGTCACACTTGAATGAATAATGGGCTTTTGTTATGGTCCATTCACATTTGGGAGAACAATCTTTACTCAGTCTACAGTTCAAGTATGAGTTTCCTTCAAAAGCACCCTCAAGAATAATAACAGCACCACAAGAATTATAACAGATTTCAGTGTGCCCCTTGGCAAAGTCACTCCAGTCAGAAATCTGTCACAAGTCCACCAGTCTTAATGTGGTAGTGGCGTGTATCTATATAAGCTGTACTTAACATCTAAATAAAGGCAATATCAAGGATGTCATGCCACATAACACCTACACTCTGCGCGCACACACACAAACACACACACACACACACACAAACATCGGGAAGGATACTTTATAGGTGTGGGCTACATCTTTTGGAATAAATAAAACAGCAAACTCAAAGAAGTTATTGTTTTTTTAAACAAATGACTTTAAGAAATGTTATATGAAAATTATATGAAGAAGTAAATGCCCGTATTTCAATGGTGAATGGTCATTTACATGGTCACAGTAATGGAAATACCACCTATCGATTTCAGCTATATAAAAATCCTATGGTTAAGAAAATTGTGGGATCATGATAGAACAGGTAAGATGATCTTTTTAATCTTCTTCTCTAAAACTGATGAACCAAAATGACAACGTAAAGAATATACTAAGAAACAGGACAGTGTTAGTCCAGAGCTACGTAGAGAGAACACCATCCCAACAAAATAAATGGATAGAAAAAGAAAGAAATAGAATCGTCTTAGAATAAAACTGAACAACCAACCAACCAACCAATAAAATAAACAGGACAGCTGGGCAGTGGTGGCGCACACCTTTAATCCCAGCACTTGGGAGGCAGAGGCAGGCAGGTTTCTGAGTTTGAGGCCAGCCTGGTCTACAGAGCGAGTTCCAGGACAGCCAGGACTATACAGAGAAACCCTGTCAAAAAAAAAAAAAAGAATAAATAAATAAATAAATAAATAAATAAGCAAACAGACAAACAAACAGGACAATGATTATCACCATAAACATCTAAAGAAGTTTTAAAGGGGAGATTTTCGAGGACTCTTTGCCTGGAAGAACAAGGCAAAGGAGAGGAAGAAGCTGAGACCTGCTGCATCATCTGATGCCATAAATCATGGGCACATATTTGTTCTGACAAAAACAACTTTTAAAAGAATCCAGAGCAAAAAAAAAAAAAAAATTAAAGCCAATTATTTGGATATAATTTCGAAACACATCTAGGCATGTTATTTCTTTTTTTTTTTTTTTTTTTTTTTAGATTTATTTATTTATTATATGTAAGTACACTGTAGCTGTCTTCAGACACTCCAGAAGAGGGCGCCAGATCTCGTTACGGATGGTTGTGAGCCACCATGTGGTTGCTGGGATTTGAACTCTGGACCTTCGGAAGAGCAGTCGGGTGCTCTTACCCACTGAGCCATCTCACCAGCCCGGCATGTTATTTCTTAAATGGAGCACGGTGATTGACACACTATGCGGGCTTCTGAAGACCGCAATTACATTGATCGGATATTTATAGTATTACCTTCATCAATACTGGTTAACACACAAAAAGCCAATGTGACAGGCACATTAACACTCACCTAATGAGTTTAAAGCTAAATGCTTTGTATCTCCATAGGGGATTTTAAGCCAGTCTCCGTTCTCTGGAAATGTAGACCCTGACGTCACGTTTTTTAGGACATGAGTCAGGACTCTAGCTGTCACATTCTGTCAGTATATGATGACTGAATTAAAACTTTTTGTTTGATGCTTTTAAAAATGCCAACTGATAAGTTCAGATTTCTGGACAAGAATAATCTTCTGGGGTCTCACACTGAATTGATGAATATCCTGTTATCCAAAACACCAACATCAGAAATTTACAGAGGCCCTCAACGGGAAGGAACCACCTAGGAAGAGATTCAAGAGAGATGGCCAGTGTAGACGGAGAACTGCAATTTTAGTATTTAACATCTACCTAATGAGTACCATGTCAACAAGCAAGGATACAGTCTGCACCGTCTAAGTGGAAAAAGAACATTCAAAAGACTTAAGATCTGAGATGGCAACCTCTGTGGAGAAAAATAGGTTCAGATGAATACCGATATTTCTTTCGTAATCTGATCTGGTGGTATTTTTCTTCTTCTTTTTACTTTTTATTTTTTAAAGATTTATTTATTTATTATATGTGAGTACACTGTAGCTGCCTTCAGACACATCAGAAGAGAGCGTCAGATCTCATTACGGATGGTTGTGAGCCACCATGTGGTGGCTGGGATTTGAACTCAGGACCTTCGGAATAGGAGTCAGTGCTCTTAACTGCTGAGCCATCTCTCCAGCCCCCTTCTTTTTCTTTTATTAGATATTTTCTTTTCTTTTTGTTTTTGTTTGTTTGTTTGTTTGTTTGTTTTTCGAGACAGGGTTTCTCTGTATAGCCCTGGCTGTCCTGGAACTCACACTATAGACCAGGCTGGCCTAGAGCTCAGAAATCCACCTGCTTCTGTCTCCCAAGTGCTGGGATTAAAGGCATGCACCACCACGCCCCAGCAGATAATTTCTTAATTTACATTTCAAATGCTATCCGGAAAGTCCCCTATATCCCACCCCACCCCCGCCCTGCTCCCCAACCCACCCACTCCTGCTTCCTGGCCCTGGCATTCCCCTGTACTGGGGCATATAATCTTCACAAGACCAAGGGCCTTTCCCCCTAATGATGGCCGACAAGGCCATCTGCTACATAGGCAGCTAGAGACAGGAGCTCTGGGGGTACTGGTTAGTTCACATTGTTGTTCCTCCTATAGGGTTGCAGACCCTTTCAACTCCTTGGGTACTTTCTCTAGCTCCTCCATTGGGGGCCCTGTTTTATATTGTGTTCCATCCAATAGATGACTGTGAGCATCCACTTCTGTATTTGCCAGGCACTGGCAGAGCCTCACAAGAGACAGCTATATCAGGGTCCTGTCAGCAAAATCTTGCTGCTGTATGCAATAGTGTCTGGGTTTGGTGGCTGTTTATGGGATGGATCCCCAGGGGCGGGGGGCAGTCTCTGGATGGTCCTTCCTTCGGTCTCAGCTCGAAACTTTGTTTCTGTAATTCCCTCCATGGGCATTTTGTTCCCTATTCTAAGGAGGAACGAAGTATCCACACTTTGGTCTTCTTTCTTCTTAAATTTCATGTGTTTTGCAAATTGTATCTTGGGTATTCTAAGTTTCTGGGCTAATATCCACTTATCAGTGAATACATATTGTGTGAGTTCCTTTGTGATTAGGTTACCTCACTCAGGATGATGCCCTCCAGGTCCATCCATTTGCCTAGGAATTTCATAAATTCATTCTTTTTAATAGCTGAGTAGTACTCCATTGTGTAAATGTACCACATTTTCTGTATCCATTCCTCTGTTGAGGGACAACTGGGTTCTTTCCAGCTTCTGGCTATTATAAATAAGGCTGCTATGAACATAGTGGAACATGTGTTCTTATTACAAGTTGGAACATCTTCTGGGTATATGCCCAGGAGAGGTATTGCTGGATCTTCCAGTAGTACTATGTCCAATTTTCTGAGGAACCACCAGACTGATTTCCAGAGTGGTTGTACCACCTTGCAATCCCACCAGCAATGGAGGAGTGTTCCTCTTTCTCCACATCCTCGCCAGCATCTGCTGTCACCTGAATTTTTGATCTTAGTCATTTTGGCTGGTGTGAGGTGGAATCTCAGGGTTGTTTTGATTTGCATTTCCCTGATGATTAAGGATGTTGAACATTTTTTTCAGGTGCTTTTCAGCCATTCAGTATCCTCAGTTGAGAATTCTTTGTTTAGCTCTGTACACCATTTTTTAATGGGGTTATTTGATTTTTCTGGAGTTCAGCTTCTTGAGTTCTTTGTATATATTGGATATTTATAGAAGTTATTGCAAGTTATAAAGAATTATTCAATGGTATCGTGTGACATTCATCTTGTTTCTATTAATTTTCAGATTTTAAAATGTGTCTCTAAGGCTTTAGCAGTGGTTCAACTTCTGTTGGTTATAAGAACCACTGAATTATTGTAGACTACTATACAAGTACTATAAACAATTGGAAGTTCTAGGTTATGAACAGAATAACAAGTCTAAAGATATATTTGAAATTGACTCCCCTTTATTTAATTATAAATTGAGCAATAAAAGCTTAACTTTACAAATGTGTAACTAAATTGTATAGAAATGTTTACAAATATTTTTCTCAATTAAGATTTTGTAATATGCCGGGCAGTGGTGGCCCACATCTTTAATCCCAGCACTTGGAAGGCAGAGGCAGGCAGATTTCTGAGTTCAAGTCCAGCCTGGGCTACAGAGTGAGTTCTAGGACAGCCAGGACTACACAGAGAAACTCTGTCTTGAAGCCGGCACCCCAAAAAGATTTTGTAATACAAATTAACAAATTAAATATATACAATGTTTAATATTAGGTGGGCATGGTGGCATACGACTTTAATCCCAGCACTCAGGAGGCAAAGGCAGGTGGATTTCTGATTTCAAGGCCAGCCTGGTCTACAAAAGTGAGTTCCAGGACAGCCTGGGCTACAGAAACCCTGTCTTAAAACAAACAAACAAACAAACAAACAAACAAGCAAAACCAAAAAAAACCCAAAAAACAAAAATACCCCAACCAACCAAACAAAAAAACCCCAATGTTTAATATTTCTATAATAAAGAGGATGAATTATGTAACTTGTTATTCTTTTTATTTGGATAATATGGTCATGCAAACTGGTTTTAATAAATTACTTCATATTGGAGGAAAGGGTTTATTCACCTTAAGTTTCCACAGCGCTTTCTGTGTGGGGCTCAATATATGATTTAACCTTTAGTTATCTACCTTCTACAAATGTGGGTATACTTGTATTTTGGACATAGATGTTCAGAATTAAGATGTCATCTTCATGTAGTTTTTCTTTGATGAGTATGAAATGTTCTTCCCCATATGTTTTGATTAATTTTAGTTGAAAGTCTATTTTATAAGATATTAGAATAACTACTCCAGAGGCTGGAGAGATGGCTCAGTGGTTAAGAGCACTGACTGCTCTTCCAGAGATCCTGAGTTCAATTCCCAGCAACCACTTGGTGGCTCACAACTATCTGTAGTGGGACCCGATGTCCTCTTTTGGTGTGTCTGAAGACAGCTACAGTGTATTAATATAAATAAAATAAATAGATCTTAAAAAAATGGCTAGTCCAACTTGCTTCTTGGGTCTGTTTGCTTGGAAAACCTTTTTCCAGACCTTTACTCTGAGATAATGTCTATCTTTGTTGCTTAGGAGTGTTTCTTGTATGCAGCAGAATGATGGATCCTGTTTTCTCATCCATTCTGTTAGTCTGTATTTTTTTATTGGGGAATTGAGTCCATTTTGACATGAAGAGATATTAATGACCAACGATTGTTAATTCCTGTTCTTTTGATGGTAGTAGTAGTAGTGTGAGTGTGAGTGTGTGTGTGTGTGTGTGTGTGTGTGTGTGTGTGTGTGTATTTTCCTTCCTTTGGTTTTTTTTTTTTTTTTTTTAAAGATTTATTTATTATTTATTGTATGTAAGTACACTGTAGCTGTCTTCAGACACTCCAGAAGAGGGAGCCAGATCTCGTTACGGATGGTTGTGAGCCACCATGTGGTTGCTGGGATTTGAACTCTGGACCTTCGGAAGAGCAGTCGGGTGCTCTTACCCACTGAGCCATCTCACCAGCCCCCTTCCTTTGGTTTGCTGGTGATTCATTTCCTTTGTTTCCTTGAGAGCTGTTCACCTCTTTGGGTTGGAATTTTCCTTCTAGTATCTTTTTTTTTTTTTTCCCTTGGTTTTTCGAGACAGGGTTTCTCTGTATAGCCCTGGCTGTCCTAGAACTCAGAAATCTGCCTGTCTCTGCCTCCCGAGTGCTGGGATTAAAAGCGTGTGCCACCACACCTGCCTTCTAGTATCTTCTGTAGGGCTAGATTTGTAGATAAATATTGTTTAAATTTGGTTTTGCCATGGAATATCTTGTTTTCTCCATCTGTGATGACTGAAAGTTTTTCTGGGAATAGTAGTCTGGACTGACATCTGTGGTCTCAGGTTTTAGAAGACATCTGCCTAGGCCTATCTGTCTTTTAGAGTCTCTGTTGAGAAGTAGGGTATAATTCTCATAGGTCT
Organism: Mus caroli; assembly: GCF_978045245.1. NCBI lineage: Eukaryota > Metazoa > Chordata > Mammalia > Rodentia > Muridae > Mus > Mus caroli. The sequence continues at coordinate 61,980,448 of NW_028227272.1, read as the reverse complement.
GCTTTTATCTGTTACTTGGCCTTTCCCCTTGCCACTTTCAATATCCTTTCTTTGTTGTGTAGATTTAGTATTCTATTATGTGAAGGGAGGTTTTTCTTTTCTGGTCCAATCTATTTGGTACATGAAATCTTCTTGTGTGTTTATAGGCATATCTTTCCTTATGTTGGGGAAATTTTCTTCTGTGATTTTGTTGGAACTATTTTCTAGGCCTTATAGATGGGAATCTTCTCCATTTTCTATTCCTATTATTCTTAAGTTTCGTCTTTTCATATTGTTAGAGATTTCTTGGATGTTTTGTGTCAGGAACTTTTTAGATTTAACTTTTCTTAGACAGATATATCGATTTCTTCAATCTTACCTTCTATGCCTGAGATTCTCTCTTCCATCTCTTATATTCTATTAGTGATGCTTGCATCTGTAGTTCCTGTTCTCTTCCCTAAGTTTTCCATACCCAGGGTTCCTTCATTGTTCTCTTTATTACTCTGATTTCCATTTTTCAGTTCTTAAACAGTTTTATTCATTTTCTTCAACTGTTTGATTTTACTTTCCTGTATTTCTTTAAGGGATTTATAATTTGTTCAATGGTCTTTAAAGGCCTGTATCATCTTCGATTTAAGGTCACCTTCTTGTGCTTCAGCTGTGTTAGACTATCCAGGAATATCCAGTGCTTGCTTGCAGGATAGCTGTGCTCTGGTGGTCCCTTATTGTCCTGGCTCTGATTATGTTCTCATGCTGGCTTTAAGTCATCTGGTTGTCCCTGTTGTTGACTGGATGTTCCTAATGCTGGCAGGACTCCTGAGGAAGGCAGACAGAGCCATGGACCTGGATGTTTTTGGGGCCTGCAGGCCTTTTTGGGAAGGCAGACATGGCTGTGGGTCAGATGATGGAGATGAAGGGATAGTGTGCAGCTTTCCTCTGCTGCTCCAGGTGGACCAGGCAGGCAGTCTGCTTTCTTATAGAACTGAAGCCCACAAACCAGGAGATGTAACCACCACAATGGACTGGGACCTCCATCAGTCAGTTAAGAATTCTTTACAGCTGGATCTTATGAAGGCATTTTCTCAGTTTCCCTCCATTCCAGTCAACTCTAGTTTGTAGTCAAGTTGACACAAGACTGTCTCTCCCTTCTCCTTCCCCCACCACAAATGCCTCCTTTTGCATATATTTTACACTTGCTATTTGCATTCATAGGATATACTCCAAAAGGGGGGAATTTACTACATTAAAAGGAATATACAACATCGTACTTCAATATTTTGTTCTTATGTATGTGACAGCTTTTCTGTGTGTACACCCTGTACATGCAGAACTTGTGATGGTCAAAACAGTGCGATGGGTTCCAGGAACTGGAGTTATACGTATTTTGGATGCTGGGAATTAAACCTTAGTCTTCTGCAAGAGCAAGTGCTTGTAAACACTGAGCCATCTCTTGAATAGGTATTAAATAGCATGGTTAGAGAGGAGGAAGCAAGACAGAGTGCAGAGTGAAGCACTGCTTTCATACTTAAGTAGAAAACTTTTGAGCATTTATTATGATATACATATAAACCCAGAGGCTTGGGTTATGATAATCATTAATATTTGTCTACATACACTTGTGTCTTTCATACTGAATAGAGTCAAATAAGTGTTTGCCTTTTCTGCACAATTTGTTAAAATTCTTATAGCAGGTTCTTTGCAAGGATTTCAATGTCACTGCATGATAGATTTTAATCTGAAAGCAATATTCTATAGGTGATATAGAATACCAGATTTCTAAAAGGTACATTTCTGCAGATATTCAATTTTTACGGGTTTTAAAAAACAAGTCTTTTTGAGGATCTGGACAAGAACTTGGCTGGTAGCAAGTCTCATGAGAAATGCTTATAGTTGCTTAGAAACAAAGACATATCTTTTTGCAGCATGCCATTGTACTTGGGTACCGAGGGGAGACCTTTCTGTTATATATATTGGAGAGGCTCATTGCTTAGTACTTTAGTGGTAATAAACTGAGGTTCGTTAGAAAACCCAGACAGTTCTCTAACATAGAGCTGAGCAGTATGGGTTGATTCCTAAGAACTTTCCTAACATCTTGGTTTCAGAAAATAAAACACTATAGTTCAATGTTCTCTTGCACAGATGTGAGTGGAGGCAGGGACATGCCAAGCCATGTAGTAATTTAGCAGATAATCTTATTGTCTCAGTTGAAGAGTTTTGAAAACAAACTAAGAGGTAAATATATATATATATATTTAGAACGATCAGTCCTGCTTGTGACCAACTGATGTTCATGACATTTCTGAAGATTTGTTTGTGTGTGCCTGTGTGAATTTATATGCACTTGCATGCTGGTGCCTGAGAAATCCTTAAGAGTATCAGATCCTCTGGAGCTGAAGTTATAGGTTGCAGGGTAACCACTGAGCTACATCCTAGCCCTTTCATAAGACTTGTAGAAGTACAATGTTCCCATTAAAATGTTGACTGAACTTACCCACTGGCTAGTGTTTTGGAAGACTTCAATCAGGGCAGTTTGAAGCCTAGATGTCACAGTAGCTTAAAAGGTTAACACTACAAATAAATGAGTGGTAGAAAAATCAAAATTCAGCAGGTAAAACCTTGAAATTATAAAATGTCTGTCACTGGCTCACAAAACAAAATATGATTTCAAAAACTTTAGAAACTTTTTTGAAATTTATTTCTAAATATCACAAACTTTTAAAAAAAAGCAACACATTCATACTAAAATACGTGCATGAGCAAAAGTAAAAAATAAGCACAGGAGTACGAAAATTAACATAGTAAAATTTTAATACAGTGTTCTGGATACAAGGAGAATAGCACTAGGTAACTGACTGTAGTTACCTCAGCAGTCTGGGAGTAGGGGCTGAGATCAACGAAGGTCTAGAATAGCCACTTCACATTTCATCAGTGCCGACCAAAGCAGAAGCAAGCTAGGGTGGAAACTACAACTACCCTTCCATGTAAATCAGTTACTTTAAGGTGATTTACCCTCACTCAATGGCAGTTGAGGTAAGTCAAACAGAGAGCCCTTACAAAGACTAAGATTCAAATGAAAACTTGTTTTTAGCCTTTGTTTTAGGTTACCTTAAGTTTAATTTTCTTTTCTGTACTTGTTAACATTCATGTACACAGTCTTTCAGGCCAACGTTTTAGCTTGGGAATCTGGCCAACTTCAGAACATTCCCAATCAGACAAACTTACTGTATAAAACAGTAAGATTTATTTCTTAAAAGTTGTCTGGTCCCTTAAAATTCAGTAGGGCCACAGGCATTAACTGGAAGGAACACTTACTAAATAATATTAGAAAGCCTTAATCAAAGATAATGGATAAAATAACTATAGGCTTTCATACACAATCTAACTTCTCACTCTGTAAAAGAAAAAAATGATTACAATTATCTTTCAGGCTTGCTATATGCCACAGATAATGAAAAATAAACAGGAAATTCAACAAGCTAGAACTATTTACTGGCAGGATACAGTGAGAGTCTGGAAGACATCCTAGACACTGAGAAAACATTAACATGTAAGCATGTGCTGAAGGCAGTTTACAAATGAAACATTACAAAGCTTGTGATAATGCATCCAACTAATAAAAAGGAGCTGCTATTGGTCCAATAGTATAGCATCATCATACTACCGCTAAATAAGGAAGATTGAAAGCTTCTGTACATACGTTCACTTTGCCTCTCTCACATAGTACACGCCTTAGACACTTCTCATTGTTATCGAACATGCCAATCATAGTTTTGCAAATCTTTACCAGTTTGCACAGGCTACTATAACCACTGTTATTATTTACGAGACAAATTTAACCAGTTCCAAGAAACAAATGTTCATAATCAGTGAAGGAACATTAATACTAACTTTCCCTCAAGGGGACGGAAGCCTCATTCTAAGGACATGATACAACCCTAACAGAATGCACTCTGCCCCTAGACATTCAAAAATAAGCCTGGAAAAACAGTTCTAGAGGAACTAAGTAACTGTGAAATCAGTAATAACGGTAAGAAAGGCAAAAGTGAATTATATTCCTAGTGCACCGTCAAACATGTTACTCGACTGCTAGAAGCTGTTCTGCCATGTTGACTGACAGCGCATATAGTCCCAGACAATAGGGAATAGCCCAAATCACAAGGAATCCTGGAAAATTAAATGACTGTTTTTCTTCTGAAAATAGTGGTACAAAACTCAATTATTTTAGTTGCTTAGATTTCCTACCATCTTAGGCAGTTTAAACATGGTTGCCTACAAATTCCTTAAGGAAGTGGAAGCAATCATTGTTTACTTTGCTGCTGGTCTGTGCTTTACCAAGTGCAGTTAGTAAACAACTAAGTCTAGGCATTATGTACTACATGAATATAACCAAACGTGAGAAAATAGAAACTGCAATTTTTGAAAACTAATTTTTTTTTTAATTCCATAGCAGGCTTTTAAAATAAAAACAAGTGGTCACTTTGACAACCTGAATTGGGAATGTTAAATCTGTAAGACCCATAAGACAAGCTGTTCTTAAAAACACAAATTATTGCTGGGCGTGATAGTACACGCCATTAATCCCAGCACTCACGAGGGAAAGAGGCAGGTGGGTCTTGAGGCCTCCAGTGAGTTCCAGGACTGCCAGGGCTATGTAGAAACACCCTGTGACAGGGGGAAAAAAAAAATCAAAGCACAAAACCCACAAATTATTTTCTATTAACTTTGGCTTTTTGTTTAATGGAAATTTGTGGCACAATGACCTCAAAGATAACTCCAAGTCACAATCAGGGCATCTTGCCACTGATTTAGAATAGAAATATAACTTCAATGTTTTCAACTATTTGATTTTCTTTTTTAATATTAAAGCTCTAATCTAAGTCTTCAGTTACTAAACTTTTAAAAAATATAATCCGGATCTGATGAAGAGGACTTCTCTGAGCTAAATGACTTCTAATAAGCTTACAGAACAGTGAGGTTTAGAAAACCTAAACATGGTTGACCTTTGACAGAACTGATAATTTCCTGACTCAGCATCCTGCTTTATTTTTACTATAAAATTCTTGCCTTGTTTTCTGCACTGTTTAGCATCCAAGTTTTAAAACCTGCATCACCAGAGGCAAAGCAGTAAAGGTGAAACTAAAACTCATTTCTAGTCTATTTACCTAAATAAACTCTTATAAAATCTTATGGAAAAATTAATGCATAGAAAGCAATTTTCTTATTTGTTGTCAGCCAAAAAGTAACTAATTCCCTGTAAAAAGAGAAAACGGAACCACAGTGTATTTAAATTTAAATTAAGACTACAAGACTGTTTTAATAGTCTTAATACCAAGACATAAAAAAGTTTGCAAATCCAGGATGCTACTTAACATGAAAACTATGGTTTGAAAATTTTTGTTCATAGTTGAAGACTAAAATCTCATCACTGCAAAATCCCCCATGACTTTTGGCAAAGTCATTAAGAGAGATTTTAGTCTTTTGGTCACTTGAAGCTGCTACTAAATATATGTCTTTAAAAGTGACCACAAGGAAGTGAAGGTTAAGCAATTATTTCACATACAAGTAGAATGTAATTTGAACAGTCATTTCTCCTAGAGATCTCAAGCTCTAAGAACATTTCCGGCCTACTATTCCACTTTGAAAAGAATCTGAGCTTCTTTAAGGTCCTGTGAGAGGTATAGCCTGGCAGCAGCTTCAGTTTTCTAGGCTAGTTCTCAATCCAAATCATTACATAACCTCACAAGAGAAAAAAAAAAAACAAAACAAAAAAACCCAAAAAACCCATACATGGCAACAGGGCTACAATGCAGGGAAGTTCTTCCATGCACAAACATTTCAGGAGAACATCCATCAGTTTTAAAGATAACCACCACCGGGTTTCAGATAGGCTAATACACGCTATAGGTAAGTTTTATACCATCGGTGACTTAAAATTAGCAGTAAGTTTTGCAGTGAGGTTTTTTTCTTTTGCCTAAAACTATATACACATTGCAAAACTATTCTGTATCACATGATTTAAAATGAAATAAATATAAAAATGAACCACACAATCAACACATTAACTTTAATACTCCACATTATTTATCTTGATCACAATGGTCATTAACTGCCTTGTCAACAATCTTGTGAGTTGAGGAGCTGATTTTCATTCTCATAGCCATCAGGCAGATATGCTCTCCTCAGCTGGTCTGACTTAGGTATGGACCCTCCGTTCTTCACATGCCGAGACAGGAATGCTCGCACTGCGGGATGATCAGCCTTCTCCAGGGGGATGTTGGCTTCCAGGCACATTTTCACAAAGTCCTGGATAACACTGACTTTCTCTGTTTGCGCAGTACTGTTGCACTGAAGAGATGCAGTCAGGGGCCTCTGCTTCTTTCTCACATTTTGCTCTTCAAATTCTGCCTTCCTCTTTGTATGAGTCTTTGACTTGAGGTGGTCACTAATGGCAGACTTGCGAACATGATTCAGCACCACATTGCAGGAAGTGCAGAAGAGTTTGCCTCCGTCCTCATGAAGCTCACCTCCAAACTCAGTGACTCGATCCAGAGGGGTTACATACAAAGCAGTCTTAGAACGATTTCGAGCAGGTGGTGCTGTTACAACAAACCGTTCCATTTTGTCTCTGAATAAGAGAAGACAAGAGAAAGATGTTAGTATTATGATAATAGTTCATTCTAGAAGTGATTAACAGTAAAAAGTAGTTATACGTGCTTTTGTAAGGTAGATTTTAAAAAACAATAAATACACCCCCTCCAAAACAGCAACAGGAAAAACAAAAAACAAAACCCCACCAAACTTAATTCAATGATTCTCCGTATCCCACAGACACTTTTAGTTCAATTTATAGGTCACACGTCTTCTAAACATCTGAAATATTCAAGGAAAACTAAAGCAAATTAGCAGCATACAGCTAGGTCCATTGCTTGGGGTTTGTGTGTATGTAGCACTGCCTATGTGCACACCTTGTTGTTTTTGAACAGCTTCTCTAACTGCCCCCAGAACTGGGATTACAGATACACACTGCAGAGAATCCACACACTTGCACAGGAAGCACAGGGCCCTACTAATCCAACTTCCCAATACCTTGGTTTTTATGACAAATCAATCAGACTCCTGAAGACATATTAAAGTATTCTAAATGTTTCTATCGTTTAGAAAATCATAATCACAGCAACATTCAGAGTACTAAAAATACTAACCTTGCCCAAGTTAGACATGTGTTCAAGTTAAAGAGCTTCTTGATGGGAAAGTGATTTTGAGAACTCAACTGTGCAAAAATCTGGTAGTAAAACTTACTTTCCAAAAAGAAAAACAAGTAAAAACTAAGAAATCCATAAAGCATGCGTAACTATTTACACTAGCATTACAACCCGAGGCCTCCATAGAGCTGACAATGAGCACTACTTATTGAAGACAGGGCCTCAGTGCCTAGTGGTGACGCCTTTAATCCAGCACGCGGGAGGCAGAGGCACGCCTGGTCTATGAAGGGAGTTCCAGCACAGCCAGGCATACACAGAGAAATCCAGTCTAGAAAACCAGCTAACCAAAAACAAAGACAGAGTCTCACTATGTAGACAGAGACCTATCTTTGTCACCTCCTGAATTCTGAGGCTGAAACTGTATGACACCATGTCTGGAAAAATATAATTTTTAATATATGTATTTCTCTAAAAAGGTGATAATCAAGAGAAGTCAATATGTTCTTTAACATTTGGTTTCCAATTTCCACTGAAGACTTAATTTTTATTTCCCTTAACATAGTGCCCAATATGTGCTGGGCACAACCTGATGTTTATAAAAAGTAAATGAACAGCTGGGTGGCCACTAGAGGCAGAACAACTGCTTAGCCTGAGCTAAATTCTAGGTTTGACATCAGCAATCAAAAACAAAAGCAAATTAAAATAAAAATGAAACAAACAGGAAAAAAAAAAAAGCCAAATCAAATAACCCCCCCCCATAACCATTTATCAAACCCCATATAATTTAGAAGCAGTTTAATACTAAATTTAGCCTAGCAACAAAACTCAAAACACCAAGAACAACCCCGTTGTCCAGTGGGCTTTCAATGTGAAACCCTCTTGCCTCAGTGTCCTGAGTGGCAGGGATCACAGACATGTGCCAGCATACCTGGCTGCATTTTACTTCTTACAGACGTCTAAATGTGTGAGCACCTGTGCTCTGGCACATGTTTGGAGCTGAGGACAGTGGTTTCATGGACTAACTCAGGGTTGTTAGTGACTCTCAAAGTCACTTCACTAGGCCCCCAAACTTCTGAAAATTATTAACAGACTATCAGCTTTATAAAATTACAAGCACTGGAAACCCAAGATAATAAATATACTTTGATAACAAAAGATTAGCAAGACTTACTCTTCTATGCCTGTGATTTAACTTTTTATAATAATCAAAACATCAGATACTACTATACTGAATAATTTTGTTAAAAACATGTTGAAGAAATACTTCAAGTATGTTCTGAAGAATTCGTTTTTATAAGTAACATTACAAAGCATGGAGTATCCCACTGCATTAGTCTACTTGCTGGGCAACATCAAGATTATTTCAACTTTGGTCTGTATTTTGAGCAAAATCTATGAACTCAAAGTAGGACTTAGAAATTCATGAAAATTCTGTAAGGCACAAAATGTCTAGAATTTCACATGCTTAATTTCTGTGGATTTCCACCCCACCACATCTTTGACACTCAAGGGTTACTTGTGAGATACTGTTTTAGGGCACAGGTTTTTCATGGCAGAAAAGACAGACATCATGGTGAATCACACCTAATACTCAGCAAATCCTCACTGCAAACAAAGGCTTGCAACTCCCACAAGTACTCTAGACCTATGAAATAAAACTGTCCTAGTAACAACTAAAGCTTTTATGAAAAACTAGCGGTGCAGTTAGAATTTTTGACTGCAAACTTACAGAAAAGGGATCTGCAATTCTTGTGCCAGAAAAGCCTGAACTTTTCTGATCTTTTCACTTGAAAGGTCTATTCTTGATACTGCCGATGCAAATAACCACCTCATAGAGGCGAGGAGGTTGGTTACGAGTAAAAGTGTTTCCAGAAGTCAGAAATATTTTAAGCAAACGAGGAAGTTAAAATAGAGCGCCCAGGGAACAAAAGCGAAGCAGCCATTTACTACAGCAAAAGTAAACTGAGTTTTCAAGTCGAAATACTCACCAGCTTAATTTCCAGTTGGGTTTTTGTTTGTTTGTTTTTCCTTGATATTAAGTAGTGACGGTTTTCCGGATGCAAAACCACAGACGCATCCAATCCGAGCGACTTCGCGTTCGTTCAGACCCCGGAGACGCCTTCGACTCAGTTTTTCAACAGGTGGTGGTGGGGAAACAGTTCCTGGGCTTGCACCCTATTTTCCCGGTGGCGCCGGGAAGTCATGTCTTTACTGTAAAACACAAAAAACAAACAGAAAGGGAAGATGGTGGAGGGGCGGGAAAGGCAGGCGCAGGCCCGCGGCAGAGCGGCTCGGGCCACGCTCTGCACACAGGTGTCTGTCTCTCTCCGCCTTCCGTGCGCGATCCCGAAGCTCCAGCCAGCCTCACGCCAGCTCGGCTCGCACGCCCCGGGGCGGGTGGCCCCGCGGCCCGCGCGCTCCGCAGGCCCGAGGCTCCGGTGGGGGCGGGGAAGGCGGGCGCCGGCCGCCCGACGTCTAGACAGCCTCCTCCCGCCGCGCCGGCCGAGGTGGCGCCCCGGCGCCGCGACCCCGCCTGCGGGCCGGGGCCGCGTCCCAGCCGCCCTCGGAGGGCCCCGGAGAAGTCCGCCGCACCGCCGCCGACTCGGTGGCTGTCCCCGGGGAGGGGGCGGCGGGCGCCGGCCGAGGCCGTCGCTGTCAGGCTGGCCCGGTTCCTTCCTCCTCCACCTCCGGCCCCGCCCCCGGCTCCCTCGCCCGGCCCCAAGGCCTCGGCTCGCCGCCCGCACCAACGGCCAAGCCCACCTTCCGCCTTCCCAGCTTCGGGACCGTAGGAGCGGGCCGCCGTTAGGGGAAGTGCACGAGCCCTCGCCGGGAAGGAAGAGAGGAGGAAGAAAGGGCAGAGCAACGGGATGAAAGAGACCCCGTTGCGGCCGCCGCTGCTTCTGCCGCTGCTCCTGCCGCCGCCGCCGCCGCCGTCGTCGTCGCCGCCGCCGCCCGAGCGAGCTCCGCCGCGGCCGCCGTGTCCCCCGCCGCGCCCCGTCCTCCGGCGCGCCCTATGGCAGAGCTCGTAGGCGGTCCTCAGCAACCGCCGAGTAGTGTGGACCAACAGATGGCAGGGCTGGCAAACAGATGGCTAGTGTAACCAATAGGATGGTAGGGCGGGCATGCCTATGATTGGCGGTGTCCTTCCTCCAGTGAAAATTGGGGGCGTGGGTGGGCGGAGCCGGAAGTAGAGCCCAGGCAAGTGGCCCTGTCCGGCTGGGGCGGAGGGAAAGGGGGAGGGAACTAGAGGAGGAGGAGGAGGAGGTTAGCTGAGGCAGCGGCGGCGGCGGCAGCGGCGGCGGCGGCGCAGGGGCTGGGTACGCGCTGGGCGGCGAGAGCCTCATGGCGGAGGAAGAGAGCGACCAAGAGGCCGAACGCCTCGGAGAAGAGCTCGTGGCCATTGTGGAGTCCCCCCCGGGCCCAGTGGGGCTCCTAGCAGCGGGCGACGGCAGAGGGGGAGCCGGCGGCGGCGGCTGTGGCGGCGGCGTCGGGATCAGCAGCCGGGATTACTGCCGACGCTTCTGTCAGGTGAGGCGCCCGTCGGCCGCTCCGACTTGTCACCGGGCTCCTGGGCCTCTGCGTGGCTCCTGGCCTGCTGGCCCAGGTCTCTGCGTCGTGTCCCGGACCGGTCCTCCGGCCGGACGGAGAGGGAGTCTGGGGAGCCCCGGTCCCCTCTCTGCACCGCTCCGAGCTTGGCGATGGGGACGGGGAGTGGGCTTGGGGGTGACTTGCGGACTTGGAGGTGAGGAGAAAGTGAGTTTGTCGCGGCGGCGGTGGTGGAGGTGGTGGTGGTGGGCTGGGAGCTGGACGGTCAACTGGAAAGCACCCCGTCCTGACATGCCTGTGCCTCCCCGCAGACCCTCTTCGTGCCCCAGGGTCCCGCCTTTCTCAGGTTCACTACCCGGTCCCTCTCACTTCTGCTGGGCTCTCCCGTCTTTCTCTGTTACCCAGGTTCTCCCGCATTCTCTTTTTCAGAGACGCCAAGCATGCTATCACCCCACTGCCTGCCCTCCTGTCATCGCCACCCCTCCCCCTCTGCTAGGGTCTCCTGTCATTCCCTCACTAGGTCCCTCTGGACCAGTTCTTCCGTTGGCCTTGGCACTGTCCCACCGTTAGCTACTCCCCTCCCCCACCAGGTGTGTGTGTGTGTGTGTGTGTGTGTGTGTGTGTGTTGGGTGGGTAGGGGGGTGTTTTCCGTGTGGAACCTTATAGGAGTGGTTGTCATCTTTCCCTTTTTTTGACCCCCTTCTCTGACAAACACACTGTTTCCTAATTGTCTGACTACAGAGAAAGTCGTTTTCCTGAAACTATTGCCCTCGTTACACCACCCCTCCCCCAGCCTTTAAATTACTCGTTTTTGGTTGGCCTGTTAAATTCAGTATCGGAAAAAGTGACAGTAAATTATTTGTTTCCTTTATTCTGCCGACTGCTTTTAAGGATTGAATGCAGTTTTTATCTAACAGTAAGCAAATATAGAAACAACCTCCGGGTTTAGGGATAAAGTTTGGATAATCTGCATTCTCATCTGCATGCATTTGTAATACAAGTTTTTTTTTTTTTTTTCATTCTTAACACTTGCTTCTTTAAAAAAAAAAAGATACTTTGTTTCTTACTGCCTTTTAAAAAATGTTTCTTAATGAGCACAATGTATTCAAGCCCTGGCTCTACAATTTCTTATCTGTTACTTAACCTGTTACTTAACATCTGTGCCTCAGTTACTTTTTTGGTTGGAATAGTTGCTAGCTGGGTAAATGCAGGAAAGGGTTGGATGAGTTAGCCGTTTATTTCATTCTGGTCTCAGGTGCGCAATCAAGTGCACACTGAGTGGGCATTAAATTTGTTGACATTTCATTTTATGCCTTGCCAAGCATTTAAGGAAAGAAGAGTAAGTTGATATTTTTGGATAAGTTACTGGTGGTTAAATTTAAATTTTCTGCCCATGTCATAGATACATTGGTTTGAAGGTCGAAACAGTCTGGGTATAGACAGTGTATATCTTTAACATTTTTTTTCTGTGTAGTGACTTTCTTGAAAACATGTTTTTATCTTGACAGTTGATGTTCAGTGTCTTGATTTTGAGGGCATTTGTCTTCTAAGTACATGATTATGTTTAGCAATTGTTATGTTTGTAGACTATGAACCTAGGAACTTCAAACTTAGAAAAATTAGCATTCATTTGATATTTTAAATATATTCTGAAACATGTTATTGTTTCATATATATTGTTACATATATTATATATATATACACACACATACACACATATATCTTAGTACAATTTAGTTCTCTCTTTTTCTGCCTTGCCCAGCAACCCCCCCCCCCCCCCGCAACCGGTGTGAATATGTGTACGTGTGTGCCGGTGGGTGTGCTTCCTGGACATTGAAACCAAGACTAGATATCCCATTGAGCTCTACCACAGGCCCAGTGTTAATTTCCTTGCTCAAATATCTCCTCATTGCTGAAACTTTTGACTGCTAGAACTTTTCTTTCTTTCTTTCTTTCTTTCTTTCTTTCTTTCTTTCTTTCTTTTTTTGAAAACCTTTACCTACTCCTAAATTTCTTGAAGTAAATTTTTTAAGAAAAAATGAGCACATTTAGTTTCTGCAAAACAATGACAGCACCTGGGGGTGGGGCACCAGGAACATAAATTCAGGGTTTGCCTGGGCTACATAATGAGACCCTGAGTCAAAAAACAAAATCAGATTCTGATAGTTTTACTTTAAAATGTTTTAAGAACAAGTGAAATTAACTATTTTATGAAATTCTAAGTTATGAATAGCTGAGAATAAAACAGAACAGAAAAATGCAATGAACTTTTATTTTATATAGCTAACTTATGAGTATTATATCAGCATACATTGATGTGACCCTTTTTATTTTCCTTCATCATCTTAGAGATTAGTAATAGAGCTCTTTCTGGGATTCTGTTCTGGTTCTATTTTACAAGTGAGATTTATATTTATATATATATTATCTTTTACCTATTTTAAATGGAATGGAAGAATCACATACAATAAGCTACATTTCATCTACTACTTAATAAAATAAGAGTTTGTTACTAGTTTGATTTGCCAGTAAGGAAAATTGGCTTATATAACTGAATTTCCAAAGATCAATTCTTTTTTTTAATATTTATTTTATGTATATGAGTACACTGTTGCTGTCCTCAGACACAGCAGAAGAGGGCATCAAATTCCATTACAGATGTTTATGAACCACCATGTGGTTGCTGGGAATTGAACTCAGGACCTCTGGAAGAGCAATCGGTGCTCTTAACCACTGAGCCATCTCTCCAGCCGGATCAATTCTTTTAAACAATTAGGATTCTATTATTTACTAATAGTAATATTAAGTAACTTTCACTAATTAGCAAATTTAATCATGAGTAATTTTAAAATAGATAATTTAATATTTAGTTAATAAAATAATGATGTAAAATAGATAATCTAAGTGACAAAGCTAACTATATGAACTTCATATACAGCTTGTGATAATAAGAAGAAAATCTACAGTTTGTCTCTTTCCTTTTGGGGGAAAATATGAATCAAAATTTCTTGCTTAGTAGCTGTGGTTGCAGGAGAAAAAATGAACAATTCTTTTAAGGAAAACTAAACAAAGGTTCTGTGGACTCATTGCCTCTAATTACCTCTTTCTTTGGGTCGTATTAGTTATCTTGTCAAGAAATGCTTCAGTAGAGTGGGCTGTAAGCCATACTTACTTTGTTTTGATATGAAAGCGACTTTTACCAAGAACCTGTTAACTCTGAACCTTCAGATAGCAAGCTACATAGAATTTGAAACCAAAACAAGTTAACTTTTCTTAGAGTCCAAAAGAACAAGATGGGATTTGATTTCAGACTTCAAGTTCTACTGAAAGGCAAATTGAAATGAATGCGTACATTTCATTGCGTACATTGAATTGCATAGCGCGGATGGGATAGAGTGATGGAAAATTAATGATAGGTGGGGGGAGGGTGCAAAAATCCTGAAAGTACTCAAGGAAGCACAGATATGGTTCAAAGAAGGAGTCAAGGCTGGTGGTGGTGCAGCCTTTAATCCCAACAGTCAGGAGTCAGCCATGTAGATCTCTGAGAGTTAGAGGTCACCATGGTCTACATAGTGATATCCAAAACTGGGTTTAAAGACCCTGTCTCAAATCAACAAACACACGCACACACACAAGAACCCCACTTAAAAAAGTTTAAAAAGGATACTTTATTATACCATAGTAGTAAGATTTATTTCAAGAAACATTGTTGTCTCTCTTGAGTTCTTAGGTGCAGGAAACATTCACTCAATTCCTGAAGCTGTAAATATTTGAGTTTGGTAACATATAGTAAACTAAGCAAGTTTTAGTATCAAATCATTATAATGAGATGGAAATAATCTGATAGGTTACAGTAGACTATAAAACTATTTTGTACTATGGTGGGCTTAACAGCTACCCTAGGCAGATGACAAGCTATAAAATAAGAGAAAGAACATAACAAACAAAAAAGCCCTTATGTTAACATATAGGTAGGCTTAAACAGACAAGCTATTAATATTTCTGTGATGTAAAATCCTCTTTGGGTTTAGGAGGAGATTAGAGATACTCTAATCTTTGGAGCTGATAGTTTATATCCCATAATGAACTTCAGTGAACATGTTAAAATATTCTCATCTTTAAATTTTAGTCTGTAATATTGTCATAGCTCGATGCTCCTGATGTGTGAAGCAATGATTTGTGAAGCAACTACATCTGCTGTCTGGGTTTTTCAGAAATTTTGTTTACTCCCAGTGGCATTCAGCATTCTTAGATTTTCCTAACTGGCAGTTAGTAGGTGGGGCTAGAAATGCTGACTGTCCTCCAATGGATAGTGTAGGACAGACCAACAGTTAACCTGGTCTAACATGTCAGTGGTACCTGGGTGAGAAAGCCTGTTATACTTTTGAGAAAGGCTTTTTTTTTTTTCCAAGACAGGGTTTCTCTGTGTAGCCCTGGCTGTCCTGGAACTCACTCTGTAGACCAGGATGGCCTCGAACTCAGAAATCTGCCTGTCTCTGCCTCCCGAGTGCTGGGATTAAAGGCATGCACCACCACGCCCGGCTGCCTGCTATACTTTTAAATTTTACTTTATAGATAGCTAGTTTTTTGTTTGGATAATGCTGTTCTTAGCAAAAGGTACCTAATAATTCTTCAGGAAGTTTTAACAGCAATTGTAGTCTATGCAAGTCACCTAAGACACAATCATAACAGAAAAAGGATTTGCCTCATTTTTTTTTTTTTTTTTAACAAAATACATATTTAATGTCTCTTCAGAGAAATTCAATTTGTTTTAGTAAAGAATCCTGATATGTTGGTCTTGGTGCAAAAATTTATACAATACTTGTACTTTCATGAGAGTTTTCTGAGGGTGTATAATATATTATTTATTACTAATTATTGCTATTAATTTGCATACCTTAACTTTAATCAGTGCACATATCTTAAAAAATCATATAGAAGGCCTAAATATGAGGAGTTCCTTCTCATTGCAAGTTCAGACCTGATTTAAGTGACTTAAGCAATGAAGTTATTTATTGCTTATGTAAAATGTCTTGACTAGGTAGTGGAGGGATGGCACTGTGGTCTCCTTATGATTGTGCAGTTGCTTTTCTTTCTAAGCCATCCTTCTCTTCTAATTTATCTGATTTGCCACTATACATGCTGGGATTCCAGCTACCACATCTGACTTTTATGTGACAACAGGGTATTTCTGTGAGTAATTGAAAACTGTCTTTCTGACTGTCCAGCTCTGGCTTAGCCCGTAAGAGCACTGACTGTTCTTCCGAAAGTCCTGAGTTCAAATCCCAGCAACCACATGGTAGCTCACAACTACCTGTAATGAGGTCTGGCACCCTCTTCTGGCTCATCTGAAGACAGCTACAGTGTACTTACTTATAATAAATAAATCATTGGGCGAGAGCAAGCAGGAACTGAGCGAGTGGGGTTGACCTGAGTGAGCAGAGGTCCTAAAACTTCAATTCCTAACAACCACATGAAGGCTTACAGCCATTTGTACAGCTACAGTGTACTCATATGCATAAAATAAATAAGCCTTAAAAATGATTAATTCATTCTTAAGATTCTATTTAGGAAGTAAGGAAGAAAACAAGTTTGGGTATTGAGCTATAGAAGCAACTAGCTTTTTATACGAGAGGTGTGTAGGGGCTAACTTTTTAGAAAAACATATTTTCTCCCCCTTTTTTTTAGAGCTAATCACTTGCAACTTACACACACACACACACACACACACACACACACACACACACACACGTGTGCGTGAGCCTAATTATGATTTTCCCCCTTTAATTTTAGGTGGGGTCAGTTGCTTCGTAGAGCCATCCTTTTCTTATTATTGAGTACTCCAGTTTGAACTCTTGTACATACCTGTTCTTGTTGTTTCTCCATTGCTTTTGCGTCTCTTTCTTGCGTTTCTCTCCAGAGAAACAAATATGGATTAGGAACCACCCTACCCCCACCCCACCCCACCCCCGATTTTTGTCTTTTTGTGATTTTTGACACTTCTTTCACTTTCATGTTTACAAATATATAGAGCCTCACCTTCCTCCAGTGTAAGGATTCTTCCAGGATTCTGAGGTCCTTAAAGCATGGTATTAGGCTGTTCCTCGACTCTTCCACTAATGGTTTGGATTTTAGCATCTCAGGTCTCAAGCTAGGAACAACTTCCTCCAGCTACTTCCTAGCTACCTAAATGTGTGTGTGTGTGTGTGTGTGTGTGTGTGTATGTGTATGTCTTTAGAACATCATTTTAACTTATTTTAGTTGAGTTTGCAAGTGAGAACAGAAGTAAATGTGTGTTTATTCGACTACATTTAATAAATGTTAAAAAATTAGCTCAGTAAAACATAAATATAAGGTTGGGCACTCTCAGCACTGGGAGACAGAGGCAGTCATAACTTCTGAGTTATGTTCCAGAACATCCAGGAACACACAGAGAACAAACAACAATAGCAAAAAGAATAAATATGGGCTGGCGAGATGGCTCAGTGGTTAAGAGTGCCGACTGCTCTTCTGAAGGTCCCGAGTTCAAATCCCAGCAACCACATGGTGGCTCACAACCATCCCTAACGAAATCTGATGCCCTCTTCTGGAGTGTCTGAAGACAGCTACAGTGTACTAACATATAATAAATAAATTAAAAAAAAAAAGAATAAATATAAAAGATGAAGGCAAGTGTTGACAGTAATTTGCACTGATTTATTTACTTTTGCCAAGTCCTTGGTCTATTGTATTGTGAATTTTCAGAGCTAAAAATCAATTCATTGCATCACTTTACTTCATACATTCAGTGTTTTTTAAAATATGGGCTTTTAAAAATGGTTTTCAAAAACTTGATTATTAGAGACACTTGCAGTATTCATGAATGGTGAAATTCATAGAAGGCTATTTACTTGTTTATTAATAACTAGGGAAAACAAAACAAAATCAATTAGTCTACATGTTGTTCTTTAATACCTTCTTAGGCTGATTTTAATAGTAGAAGGCTAATTGTTGCTAATAACAACAGCAAATTATTGAGAACATCTTCAGTGACAAATGGCACGGAAATCTTTACATGTAACATAATCTGTGTCTCCTACCCCAAGTCATGTTTGAAACTGTTTAAGCAGGCTGATTACCCAAGACACTTAAGACCAGGTCGAAGTGGTTTCATTTAGGATTATATTTTATTTATTTATTTATTTATTGATCTATCTATTTTTGAGATGGGAGTCTCACCACGTAGTTTTAGTTGGTCTGAAACTGTAGACCAGGTTGTGTTTTGAACTCAGAGATCCTGCTGCATCTACCTCTTGAGTGCTAAAGCTAAAGACTCACGCTACCGCACTTAGTCCAATTTAGTGGGTCGTCCACTCCCCAGATTTTAGAATATTGCATATACCTAGTAAGATGGATAAGACCTAGATCCAAGCCTCAAATCCATTTACTTCCCATACACCTTATTCATAACCTGAAGGCAGTTGTATACTTTTCTCAGTGCATATAGAAGTTTGAATTTGGGCTGGTGAGATGGCTCAGTGGGTAAGAGCACCCGACTGCTCTTCGGAAGGTCCAGAGTTCAAATCCCAGCAACCACATGGTGGTTCACAACCATCCGTAACGAGATCTGGCGCCCTCTTCTGGAGTGTCTGAAGACAGCTACAGTGTACTTACATATAATAAATAAATAAATCTTTAAAAAAAAAAAAGAAGTTTGAATTTAAATCTTCATAGGTAGACAGAAGACAAGTATAGCATCTCTTGGTTGTATGTTTATGGATGAATTTTATTATTCCTTTTACCTGTTTATTTACTTGGGTTTTCTTTATTAAAGTTTAAAATTTATTAGAAAAGTTCTTTATGGATTTTTCCAGACAGGCTTTGTGTGTGTGTGTATGTGTGTGTGTGTGTGTGTGTGTGTGTGTGTGTAGCTTTGGCTATCCTAGAACTTGTTCTGTAGATGCTGGTTTCAAACTCAGAGATGTGCTTGCCTCTGCCTCCTGAATGCTGGGATTAAATGTGTACATCACTATGCCCAACTATTAGAAACTATTTTTTTTAATAAAGGAAAACTACAGGATAAAAATGTATGTTATTTTCTTGCTTAGAATCTTTTCAAGTGCAATCATTTTGCATAATGAAATTTTACCTTATCTGTGAAGATAAGTGAAATGCTCCCACTTTGGTGTGGAGAAGAGATAATTTAATTAAGTGAATTAGTAAAGGTGCTATTTTACATTTACCAGTGAAATTTTTTTTTAAAGATTTTATTTATTGTTATATGTAAGTACACTGTAGCTGTCTTCAGACACACCAGAAGAGGACATCAGATCTCATTATGGATGGTTGTGAGCCACCATATGGTTGCTGGGATTTGAACTCAGGACCTTTGGAAGAGCAGTCAGTGCTCTTACTGGCTGAGTCATCTCACCAGCCCACCAGTGAAATCTTAAGTGTAGTAATTTATCGACACAAAGTCTTTCATATATTTACTATTGCTTTCTAAATAATCACTAGTTACCTTGTTTTGAAAAACATCTTAGGCTGGGATTGCAAATGTTGTGATACAGGACTTACCTAGAATATTTGTAGCCCATACCCAGAATCATTAAGAATTTAAAGTATATATATATATATATATATATATATATATATATATATATATACACACACATGCATACCTGTATACATGTATACCTGTATACATGTATACCTGTATACATACATACATATATACATACATGCATATATGTACATATAAGAAATCTGTGTAGCTGGTTCTGGTGATATAGGCACTTGTGACTAAAGTAAGTAGATTGCAAGTTCAAGGCCTATCTATACTATAGAAGGCATTGAAAGCCAGCCCCAGGCAACTTATTGAGAACTTGTTTGAAAATAATGAGTGAGAAAGAAAAGAGACTAGAGAGAGATTAGCTGTAGAGAGCTGACTAATTCCCAGAACTGCAAAAGAAGAACAATTAGTGAAATTAGCATATAGTAAATTAGTAACCAAAATAATTTAATTTATTGAAAGCCATTCAGGTGTGTATTAATATGCAAGGATAAAGGACTTAAGAGGTAGTAAAGCAGTAAGCAGTGTCAACATAATATGAAGAAAGAGTGATCTGTAGAATGTGTTACCATGACTGTTTTTAGATGCTTATACTTTTTTGCTGAAGTTCTTTGATTTAATCTGAACATGAAATTTAAGGTATTTTGCCCCATTTGAGTTGAGTTCAAACATAGCTGGATTTCTACAAATCACAGCTTGGCAGGGAAGTTCTGGTTTTTGCAGCTATATAGTATTTGATGTGAGATATGAATTCACATAGGGAGAAAATACAGACTAGGTTAAGAAAAGGAATAAGAAAAAGGAATAAAAACTGAAACTGGAGGAACTCCAAAATCAATTGGCTAACTAAAAAAGAATGATTCTTTTTTTATTCTTAAGGAATTGTTTATTTTATGAGCACATAAGTTTCAGGAAGACAGAGTGGTCACCAACAGCAGAAAACTTGATTTGTTGAGAGTGTATGGGTGTTGCTGGGGATAAAGAAGAACAGAGGTCTAAATTGGCAGCCGTTTGATTATGTAGTTTGGATTAGTATACAGAGGATCATTTGTGTATAGAGTAAGTACTAGTTTATACCTTTCATTATCAATGTTCATCTGCCCCAATAAAGGCATGGAGGACATAACTCCCCCATTCAGTATTGGGTGACAGACTCTATAGTTGATCACCTCTTGCGCGCGTCCAACTCGACCAGCAAGAACGACGCTGCAACAGGATCCTTCTGCACACGTTTATTGGGAGAGCTTGATTGTAGAGGCGAATAGACCCCGAGCCCAGAACTGGTGCTGCTTTATATAGGCCTAGGAGAGGTGTGTCTCACACCCGGATTGGTTGTGCTTGGTTGATGCTTACCACCTCATTTGCATGCCTACATCTGATTGGTTAATTTCTCTCTCATCTGATTGGTTAACTTCTCTCTCATCTGATTGGTTAACTTCTCTCTCATCTGATTGGTTAATTTTGGTTAATTCTCAAAACCTCATCTTGGCAAAAAAACTTTACTGCCTATGTATGCGTGGTGGCCAGCAGAAGCCAGCGCCACCCTGCAACAGCACATGTCGCTTCCCACATCTCCCCCTTTTTGTTTTAATAAAATGAGGCTGGACTAGGCCTGTGCAATTATGTCCATCTGCTGTGGCTCCTGTTTTAGGTCATTCCTCCAATGTCACAGCCTTTCCCGTCGTAGGGTAACCCTATCGCCACCGGGCCCCGTGTCTTAGGTTGGCCTGTGCATGAGGAAAGTTGCCCGTCTCTGGATACCCCAATGCTGTGTGACAGTAACTGCTAAACGACCTAGGGTGAACTCTGCAAAAGAGGCCAGCCAAAAAATGAATTAGTGGGGAAATCATGATCACCCTGTCGTATGCATCAATGTGCAAGGGCTGATCAATGATTGTTGAGTCTCTCTCATGCGCAAGAGCAGAGAACTCAGATGCCGACTAATTCTTGAGCATAGATAACCAAACTTCAGGGGAGGCGCCGTTTTCAATAGCTAATAATACCTGAGTTATAATCACCTTGTCACATTTTTGTTGGGTTCTGAATTTGCATACCAACCAGAGCATGAACGCCAGTCCACAGCATATGGCAGCACCAAACAAAATCACTCCCACCCATTCCTTAAAGAGAAAGCAGAGGAAAGCCAAGAGGTAAAGTCTCCAAAGGTCACAGGTTCCACTCTGGTTCCATTAAGGTTCAGGACCTGTATCTGCAGCCTCTTCTGCAGCCTGTCCATCTCCTGCGACCAGTTTCCCTTCAGATAATTCGATAGGTCTGTACTTTTAATAAAAGAATTATTAATATACCTATTGGGAGTAATGCATACATGTGGAGTGGATGCCACACAACTCATTTGAATGACATCCATCATCTGTTCCATGTTATGCTGTAAAATATCCACTCTCTGATTCACTAACATTAATCCTGAGGCGATATGAGAATCCACCCTTTGCAGAGTGAGCAATGCCTCAGACGTTTTTTCTGCTATCTGACTTATGGTATCAGCACTATTAACTTGATTGGCCATAGCAATTCCTGCGGTGACCGCTGATGCTGCAGACACCACAATGGCAGTGACAATGGCAGCTGTGATTCCAAAATCTCTCTTCTGTCTAACTAGACTCATTATTGGGAACTTCTCTGGATCTGCCTCAACAGGTACAGGGAACCAAGATTGGTAGCTGTACCACTAAGGCTAAAAATTTGGTTCCATTCCAGCATTGCGTCAAAAAACAAGTGATATTTGTACAATCTAACCATTCTGTATCATTTTGAAATTCAGCCAATATAAAGAAAAATGGAGGACTAATACAAACTTCTACTGGAGAGGTAGTCTTATTTCTGATAACTCTATTAGTTGTCACATTATCTAAATGAGCAGAAGTATTGGAAAGTGTGGAAGAAACATTCAGTATCTCATGAAAGGTGCCAGTCAGCAGTGCAAAGGCTGACAGACTGGTACTAGCACTTGCCTCATTACTTAAAATCCATTGGTAATATGGCCAAATATTTTCTTTTCCTGTAGCATCTCCTTTATCATTCATTACAGTAAAATCTAATGGAGGTGACAAAACAAAACCCTTTGCTATTTCTTTTCGAGGAAAAATTTTTGATTGACAAGGTGAAAAAACTATAGGAAATGTGAGGTCCGGATGACACCAGGGCACGCTGCGTTTAGCAGTAGCATTGCCAACAGGCCATCGTGATCTTTTGGGAATGGTCACCTTTCCCTTTATCATAATAGTGGTGATGTTTATGGGTGAAGTTATATTATTTCCAACATCACCTGAGCCTAATTGCGCTCCTTGGACGACTTGCATTAAAGCATTAAATAACACTCCAGAGCTCACTTTATTTTGGATAATGGGGTCTGCCCAATTAGAGATAACCTTTTTCTTTAAAAATATATAGGGTGTAAAAGGTTTATCCACATTATGCACAAAGCATAGTGTATAATTTAAATGAAAACTCGTACTATTATACACCCGTGGCTCTTGAGGAGTTTGCCGTGCACAAGGCGCATCCAGAAAACATTCTGTTGCATAAAACAAAGGCAAGGTAGAAGAATTGGAATGTACTGGTAAAGGTACTGGCCATGACCTTACTATGGCCCACAAAGGTATACTTATCCCGGTCTCAATCATCAGGAGCAGGAGGATCATCTTGGGGTTCATCTTGCTCTTTCACGGTCCTTGTCAGTTGCGTCGGGACCCAAAGTGGATTTTCTTCACCCTGTGGAAAAACACAAATAGCTCCCCGCGATCTGATTAAGATAGGATCCGGGCCATACCATTTATTATCAAGGACATTTTTCCATTTGACCATTTCATTGGGCAATTGAGGCCATTGTCCATGCCTTTCAGCTGGTGATCTTCCAGCATCATCCAATTTTAAAAAATTAAGAGTAAATATTGTAAGGGATAGAGCCATCTTTGGCGTCATAGCCTCTATTCCCCCTTTCTGTTTTTGCAAATATTGTTTCAAAGTATGATGGGCTCTTTCAATGATGCCTTGGCCCTGTGGATTATAGGGTAGTCCAGTAATATGTTTCACTTGCATTTGTTTGCAAAATTGGCTAAATTTAGAAGAAGTATATGCATGACCATTATCTGTCTTTAGCACTAGGGGCTTACCCCATGCAGCCCAAGCCTCTAAGCAGTGAGATATGACATGAACTGCTTTTTCCCCTGACAAGGGAGAGGCATGTAGGACACCAGAACTCGTATCGATGGACACATGTACATATTGTAATTTCCCAAAAGCTGGGATATGCGTGACGTCCATTTGCCAAACATCTAGGGGTCGCACTCCGCGAGGATTAACACCCACGGAAGGTGCATTAATGAATTCAACACACCTACCACACTGTAGGACAATATCTCAAGCTTCTGTTCGTGTGAGCTTAAACTTTTGTCGTAATGTAGAAGCAGGGACATGATAAAGTTGATGAAAATTTTTAGCACTTTCTATAGAATTTTGTGATAGGAAAACCATATCTCTGCTGGCTGAATCAGCAATTGCATTTCCCTTAACCATAGGTCCAGGTAATGATGTATATGCTCTAATATGTTGGATATAAAAGGGATGCTCACGCATCAAAATACAATTTTGTATTTTCATCAAAATTTCAGTTACTGGACTAGACTGCTTAAAATTTCCAGCAGTCTCTAACGTTAGTACAGCATTAACCACATAAACAGAATCAGAGATAATATTTATGGGCATAAGAAATCTTTTAAAGACTTCTAAAACCACCAAACATTCTACCAATTGAGAGGCTCCTGGTGTAAATTGCAACCTTATAGCCTTTTCATTAATCACATAACTTCCAATTTCTGTTTTGGATCCATCTGTATAAATATCAATGGCT
This sequence comes from Mus caroli, assembly GCF_978045245.1. Classification (NCBI taxonomy): domain Eukaryota; kingdom Metazoa; phylum Chordata; class Mammalia; order Rodentia; family Muridae; genus Mus; species Mus caroli. The sequence goes on along the minus strand of NW_028227272.1, from coordinate 61,956,300 downwards.
CCCTTTATAGGAGTATTAGCCATTACCTTTGGAAATATCACTGGATGCAATAACAGAAAATGTATCCATACTAAAGGACCATCTTGCCATAATACAGCAGTTGGCAAATTTATAGTTCGTAATATGCATAGGCAAAAAGGTTTTTGCTCATTTATACGATTTAGCTGTGCTGTTTGGATCGCTTCTTCTACCTTCCTAAGAACATCAGAAGCCTCAGGTGTTAATTGTCTCAATGAGGTAATATGTGATTCTCCTTCTAGAATTTGAAATAAAGGTTTTAATTCCGAAGTAGGGATCCTTAAATAAGGTCTAATCCAATTTATTTCTCCTAATAATTTTTGAAAATCATTTAATGTCTTTAGATGATCTTTTCTTATACTAATCTTTTGTGGGGTAACACACTGTAAAGTAATAGTGACTCCTAAAAATTGACTAACATTAGACTGCTGCACCTTTTCGGGTACAATAATCAAGCCATTATTTTTTAAAGTTTCATTAAGCAAGCCGTAAGCTCGCTGTATACTTTCTTCTTCAGGTCCACAAATCACAATATCGTTCATATAATGACAAATTTTTAAGGAGGGGAAACCATCTCTAACTGGTTGTAAAGCTTTTCCTACATATAATTGACATATGGTAGGGCTATTTGCCATTCCTTGGGGTAACACTCCCCATTGATACCTTTTATCAGGCTCCATATGATTAACAGAAGGTAGGGTAAATGCAAATCTAGGTTTATCTTTCTTGTTTAATGGAATGGAAAAGAAACAATCCTTAATATCTACTACTATAATTTTCCAATCCTTAGGTAGAGCTGAAAGTAGGGGGAGTCCTCTTTGTACAGGACCCATAACTTGCATTTGTGCATTAATGGCTCTGAGGTCATGTAACAATCTCCATTTACCTGACTTTTTCTTTACAACAAAAATAGGGGTGTTCCAGGGTGATTGTGTGGGTTCTACATGTCCCAGTTCTAATTGTTCTTGTACTAATTCTTTAGCTGCTTTTAACTTCTCAGAGGCACCCACAACGCGTCCTCCGTATGCCACAGAATGGGCAAAGGCTCCTCAGCGGCCCCTAGAAAAAACCCAGCCCTTTCTTATCTGCTTTTACTGTGGCTTTAACTGGTGAAATTCTACCTTGTAAATTTTTTTTTTCCTAGACCTAGTCCAGGTATATATCCCATTCCTTTCATCATTTTCTTGCTTTTTTGAGAATAATCATTAGTCAGTATAAAGTTCATGGCTGACAACACATCTCTTCCCCATAAGTTTACAGGTAAAGGGAGTACATAAGGTTGAAAAAGCCCTGTCCTTCCTTCTTTATCTTTCCATTGTAAGGATTTTGCACTTATAGTTGGTGTAACCTCATATCCTAATCCTTGTAAGCTATGTGACGATTGATTAACAGGCCAAGAAGCAGGCCACCAATTACTGGATATAATGCTTTTATCTGCTCCTGTATCCATTATACCTTGAGAGGTTTTTCCTTTTATTTGTAAAGATATGTGCTTTCTTTTCAAACCTACTCTTTCTACCCTTTGTACACTGCTTTTGCATATGACCTGTTTTTTTTGTTGTTTAGAATAACTCCAACCTTGAGTTTCCAATTTTAAACTAACTTTCTGTTACAAGCAAAAGGCTGCCTGCCCCTTTAAAAGCTCCATTTGCAATCGGCCCTCAGCAGGGCTTTTTCAGCTGTACTTGACTCCCAGCCACTGTCCAGCTAACTTGTCAATTTTTGCTGTGCAGACTGAGACTGCTTTTTATATTTTTCAACAGGAAACACAGAACAACAATCATTCAATCATCCAAGCAAAAACAAACATGAGTTGACAGACATATAGACAATTTGGTGCACCAAAAACAGACAATAGACAGCTCAAAGGGACACAGATATCCTAACCAGAGCTCAGAATATCTCCATAGAAGTCAGAGAGGAAGCAGGACGTCTCCTGTTTTCCTTCTGTCCCTAGGAGGGCTCTGAAATAGCTTATTTTCCTTTTTTCTCTTTCTTCTGGGAATTCTGCACAGTGGCTGCTTCTAATAGTTACTCCTCTTTCCCTGAGAGCTATTGTTAAGCCTTTGATGAAGGCTGCCTCTTTAGTCAAAGTCCTCGAGAGGAGGGTAAATTGACTTAATTTTTTGTTCTTCATTTTTTATATTATCCTTTATATCTTTATATTATCCTTTATATCTTTATATTTTATATTATCCTTTGTATCTTTATTTTTAGCTTCCTTTCTTTTTCTCTTTTTTTTATATTTCTTAAGTTACTTATTTTTCTGCACACGTCTTCTTTTTCCTTTCTCTCTGTTTCTGATATGCCTTCCTGGTACTCCTACAAAGTCGCTGCCCTTCCTTAACAGCTGGTCCCACACAAACCCAGCAACAATTACCAGACCTACTGTGTAAGAAAGCATACCTCTCAGAGACTTACCTTAATTTCTTTATACTTACTGGTACCACCGTTCCTCAGCTGAAGAGTTCTGAATCCACGCAGTTGAATCCTTCTCAGCAGTCTGTTTTGCAGGAACACTTCATTAACACCGCTCCCCAGCTGAAGAGTTCTGAATCCACGCTGGATCCTTCTCAGCAGCCTGTTTTACGGGAACCTTTATTAACCGCTCCTTCCCCGTGATGCAGTTCTGAATCCTCCCTGTAGCAGGGGGTCTTTGCTCGTGCCTGAAGATGTCTCGTCCCGGGTTTTCGGCACCACTTCTTGTGCGCGTCCTACTCGACCAGCAAGAATGACGCTGCAACAGGATCCTTCTGCACACGTTTATTGGGAGAGCTTGATTGTAGAGGCGAATAGACCCCGAGCCCAGAACTGGTGCTGCTTTATATAGGCCTAGGAGAGGCGTGTCTCACACCCGGATTGGTTGTGCTTGGTTGATGCTTACCACCTCATTTGCATGCCTACATCTGATTGGTTAATTTCTCTCTCATCTGATTGGTTAACTTCTCTCTCATCTGATTGGTTAACTTCTCTCTCATCTGATTGGTTAATTTTGGTTAATTCTCAAAACCTCATCTTGGCAAAAAAACTTTACTGCCTATGTATGCGTGGTGGCCAGCAGAAGCCAGCGCCACCCTGCAACGGCACATGTGGCTTCCCACAATCACCTAATAAAATTTTCAGAAAAAAGGAAACAGGCTTGTTTTCTGGCTTCTGTGGTAGTCTATATACATTATCTATTGTCACCTTTCTCCAAAAGACATGAAAAGGTGTCTGTTCACATTAGATAGGAAACCAGGGACAAACCAAAGTGACAATTCTGTGGAAGGCAAATTTGCTGAGCAGAGTTTATTAAGGTTAAGAATGAGTTTATTAAGGTCACTTAGCAAGTATGGATAAGGGGTTACTTGCAGGAGTAATATGGATGACTCATTCCTGAGCCCCCAACCCCCTAAGGGTGACAATTCATGAAGGCTGCACCCTTGGAGATTCCTGCACAACTTGGAGACAGCTCAGCCATCAGTAGTCTTCTGTGTAGAACTTAACTGTCTGTATACTTGTGAACCTCGTAAGCTTCAGCTCTGCTGATCTTTGCTTTGTTTACTAGTAAGGAATCTTTCAGTTATAAGAAAATTGCTGATCAACACTATCCCCATACATGTATACTCTACTTATTAATATATATTTCTATTACTGAAGTTGATATTATCAGGGTATTTTCACTACTCTAAAGTTTAAATGTTCTAAATACTCTATTTAATGTTCCTTTGTTGACTGGCATCTGCAATGATTTAAAAAATACAGTAACAAAAACTTGATATCGTTTTAGTATATTTTCTATTGCTAAAATAGAATACCACAGACAAGTAGTTCATAAGGATAAAAGTTTTTTATAGTTCTAGAAGCTAGCAGTTACAAGGCTATGTGCTCCAGCATCTGCTTAGGGCCTATTACTGAATCAAAACATGGTAGAGAGCATGTGGCAAGAGCAAGGGAACATGGATACCAGAGTCATATTTACATTCATAGTCTGTCTGTCTGTCTCTGTCTTTTTCCCTCCCTTCCTCCCTCTCTTCCTTTCTCCCTCCCTTCCTCTCTCTGTAACACTACTAATGCTATCATGGTTGCCCTAACCTTGTGATGTTACATAACCCTTGGTATCTTGGAAAGGTTCCAGTTCCAAACACCATCAGAATAAGTTTTTCAGAACACAAAACTTATTTTATAGGCATAATCAAATTATAGCAGTTTTAAATATCCAGTACATTTTATTATATTGTATTATAGGTATGTATACATATTACTCTTATTTTGTGTTACTCTTGTGAGATATGATATGTTACTCTTGTTAAATATGATATTATATGTATTAGAGATTTTGATAATTGCTTTGCTTGTTGTAATGCATTTGATTTGCTACACTTCATGGTATCTGCCATTTTTATTTTATAGATAAAGGAACTAAGATTGAGAGAGCACATGACTTGGCCAAGTTATGTTGCTAGTATGTGATGCCTGGCTAGTCTTATTGATCAGAACCAGCCTGTACTATGGTAGACATAAAAACTGTATTATATCTGGGATATAGTAATGTCATAGACACTATAAAAAAACACAAGACAACAAAACTACAAATGTTCATCAATGTGTATACTACTTACCTGTTGCTGTGATAAAACACTATGACTCAAAAAAGCAACTTATGGAAGAAAGAGTTTATTTTGGCTAATAGTTACAGAGGTATAACATGGTAGGGAGGCATGCAACAAGAAGCAGGCATTGGGGCTGAGAGATCACATCTTGAGAGGCAAGCAGGAACAGAAAACAAACTAACTGGACATGGTACAAGGTTTTTGACTCTCAAAGCCCTTCTCCAGTGACATCCTTCCTCCAGCAAGGCCACACTTGTTAACCCTCTTCAGACAGCACAACCAACTGGTTGTGTGGTGATTTCAAACCAGTAGAAATTATGTTTATCTCCCGTCACTATGTAGACCAGGCTGGTCTTAAGCTCATGGAGATCCCCCTACTTCTTTCTTCGAATGCTGGGGTTAAAGAATGCACCCTAATAAGCACCTAGCCTTATAACACTTAGGTAAATATAGAGGCATAGCAAGCTGTTATCGAGGTTATAGCTGGGAAAATTTATGATGAACAATTTTCCTCAAATGTTCAAATTTATTAAAGCAATATGGATAAATTGTATTCAAGATAGGAACAAAGTCTAAACATTTAGTAGAAACAAATATGAGACTATCAAAAGCTGGGTTTTGTTGTTGTTTTTTTGGTTTTCTGTGTGCCATCCTGTGTTTATAAAAAGAGTATATATGCATTCATTACTTTCATTCCAGTATCTAACTTAAAATTGGAGCTAGAGTCTAGTCACCCATGTTTTTCATGATAAAATGTCCTTATGTCATCAGTATGAACTGGGTCTTGCTAGTCAAAGGATTCAGTTAAGGACTGAAAAGCTCAATAACAATTTAGCATTTGAGAGGGAAAAGAAAAAAAAAAAAACCCAACACAGACAAGCAGTAAATCTCAGCAATTTCTGAAGGAGGGAGATAGAGAGGGGGAAGAGGGAAAGCCAGGCTGCTTGGGTTATGATCTGAAAGCTAGCACGTTCAGCAATGCAGGTTGGCAAACAGCTGCCTGGCAGAAAGGGAGAGACTACAGAGACAGTGGACAAATCCTAAAGAGTTAGTGTCAGTACATCTAGGGGTTGCCCACTATTTGAGAGAAAAAGAGATAGAATAGGGAACAGGTTCGAGTTTTTTCCTCTCTCTTTGTCATTTTTTTCAAGTAAATCAAATTTCCTTTGGCATGGACTCGTGGTCAGGTGAATGACAGGCTTAGCTGGATTACCTCTTAGAGAAGCAGACGATGCTATATAATGTTCTAATCTTTAGAACAGATCAGAATGCCATGGTCTCCACCTAGGGCCAGAGGGATTTTGTTCTTTTGACTAGGAGGCCAAGAGTGACCAAGCTGGTATGTTTACCTTTTTAGAGTTCCAGGGAAGCAGGTAGTACAACCCAAAACCGACTTTGAGGGAAGAGCCCATCTTCAATGGACTCCGACTTAACAGCATAAGACTGGAAAGATAGATCATCTAGGTCTTAACTTAGGAGTTTGAATTTTACAGAGCAGTATGTATAGAGATTAAAGCAAAGCTATATTTTTGTGAATCTTAAATGTTTTAAGATAAATAAGGGAAGGTAATGTGTGAAAGCCTACATAGAAAAGGATGCCATTGTTGAGTAGCTAGAAAATGAATGACTAAAGGCCCTACAGACCAGTGACTATGAAAATGGAGTGAGGTGAGAGGAAAGTTACTAGAAATGTTAGCATAATAAAAGTATTTTAACATTTTGTGAATGAGGAGAAAATGCCCCAACTAATTCCTTGAAGTTACATCAGGTTTTAATCTGGATATCTGGAGTTATGCTGTTACTAAACAGTAAAAGAAACAGCTAGGATATCTAATGAGCAGCAGGATTTGCTGGCTCAACTAGTTAATATGTTTCTGTTTCAACTATTAGTATATAAAAAAAAAAGGACAAGCAAATTGTTGATCATCTAGCTCTAATGTATCATGTAGCTATAGTATAATATACATATTTATTCATTTGAAGATATATTTTCTGGTGTGAGAAGAACGAATTTTAAAGTAGCTGATGAGTTTATTGAGATACAGAGTGTGCTGCTTTTCTTTCAGTAGTGCTTCAGTTGAAAATCCTAGTAGAGGCTCTATGGGAGTTAACACATGCCTATTAAAATTTGCTGCATTTTCCTTTTGTTGTTGCCTTTACCCTTTGTGGTAAGAAGGGTCAAACCGAGAGCCTGCATTCATTGAGTTCTTCTACTAAGTTAATCATTGTTCACTATGATCACTTTTCCAATTTAAAATATCCTTTTAGGTTTTAATTTAAATAGCCCTAGTATAGATGTTTAAATGTATCAAATTTAATCTACTGATTAATAATGTGTCAATTTGTTCAATTGATTTGTCTCCTTTTACCAGAGATTTTAGATCATGGTTGGGTGGTTTGTATTGCTTTGGGCATGAGCTGAATCAAGATTGGTAGAAAAGAGCTGCTCAATTCGTGATAGCCAGGAAGCAGAATAGGTGGGAGGAGTCAGTGGCCAGATACAATCACTAATATGTCTCCATCTAGGCCTCACCGCTGACAAATGTGACCACCTCCAATAATGCTATTAGACTATGAAACTATTTGTCGATTAATCCACTTTTTAGGTCAAAACATCCATGATTTTAACACGGGATTTTGGAGACAGTTTATATACAAATCATAACATATAAAAAATGAAGTAAATTTGTTTTCAGCTTTATGACTCATTATTATCAATTATTTGAATACACAGTGTTTATTTATTGCCTCTATGTGTACATGCATGTGGGGGCCAGAGGTCAACTTCAGATGTCTTTCTCAATCTCTCTTCACCTTAATTTTTTTAAGGACAGGGTCCCTCTATTTAGCTCTGGCTGTCTTAGAACTCTCTCTGTAGACCCGACTGGCTTCAGAACTCAGAGATCTGCCTGCCTCTGCATCATTAAGTCATGCACCATTATGCACAGTTCTTAATAGGCTGGCTGGGTAAAGAGCTCTGGAAATTCATTTGTCATGCACTAGGCCAACATACTTACGCTCCCGTGTCTAGCTTTCATGTGTTAGGGATCCGAACTCAGTCCTCAAGCTTGTGTAGCAGGCTTTCTGCTGACTGAGTTCTCTCTCCTCTAGAGCTTGCATTTCTAGAGCTTACTAGAAAGCCCCATCAAGTGGTTCGTACTGGTTTTTTGGGGGGCAGGGTGGGGGCAGAGAGTTCTTATCTCTAAACATTTTTGTTTGTTTGTTTTGTTTTTCGAGACAGGGTTTCTCTGTATAGCGCTGGCTGTCCTGGAACTCACTTTGTAGACCAGGCTGGCCTGGAACTCAGAAATCCACCTGCCTCTGCCTCCCAAGTGCTGGGATTAAAGGCCTGTGCCACCACCGCCCGGCATCTCTAAACATTTTTACATCCTGAAAGTAGTTTGCATTTTTCCTTTTAAAATTTTATGAAATCAGTGGTTTGCAACCACAGGTACCATGAGGTCTTAATCGATGGTTCTTGGTTACTTAGAAGTAGGGCATACTACTTCTACTACATATCTCTACTGCTAATATGTATTTCTTCTGTGGGTTTCTGGTACTTTTTGCTAGAGTAAGCATGGAGTCTGTGTAGTAGCACAGCATGTTCTGTCTGAAGAACCCCAACTGCAGCTGTTGTCCTCTAGCCTTCACAGTCCAGTGTTATGTTCTTGCTTTTTATTTTCAATCTTGTGCTAAGACACTTTTCACACTGTTATCTGGGCTGTTGCTGCTCTTCTGACATTTTAAACTTACTGAATTAAATCATAAAAGCACCTTTATGTTTCCATGTTTACAACATTTACATAACAACCAAGAAATGAAGTTCGTTTAGATGTTTTTGAAAAAAAATACATCTTTTGGAATCTAGTGAAAGCTTCTTTAACAAACAAACAAACAAACAAACAAACAAACAAATAGATTTGCCTTAAAATTGAGTCTGTTTGTGAGCAGATGGTGCAAGTACTGGTAGAAGCCAAAGGAAGATATCCAATCTCCTGGCGATGGAGTTACCGATTGTGAGCTACCTAATGTGGGTTCTGGGAACTGAAGTTGGGTTCTTGCAAGAACAGTATGCTGAGCTATCTCTTCAGCTGAAGAGTACCTCATCTGGTTTATATTCCTTTCAGTCTTTTTGCTTTGCTTTTAATCCTCCTCTGTCCTAGATAGTTTCACTTTGTGGGCACGGTAAACATCCTGTTTTGTCACATTTCTGTGAGCAGTAGTAGGGTGTCAGATGCTTTACTATCAATAATCATAACTGAGGTTGGGTTTGTTTACTTTTTAGATTACTTGTGGACTGGCCCTCCTGCCTTCCTTTTCCTTTCTCTTTGCTTTTTGCTGTCATTATCTCACACCTCTGTGATGCCAAGAGACTAAAATGTCAAGGACTTTGAATCAAGATGTTGTTAGTATCAAACAAACTTTCCCACTCGTCTCTTCCTCAGTTAGGGAAAAGTTATTGGCCAAAAGCAGACCCTCTACTTTCTCTTCAGTATTGCTTTTCTTCTCCCTAGGCCTTTCATTTATGGCACTATACTGATCAGATAATTGCAATTTATATTAATTATGTACTCAAGATGTACCTGAAATACTTCAGATAATTTAATATAATCTCTTTTTTGCTACCTGTTAGATGTGTACAACTTTTTTGCTACTTTGTATAAATTTCTCAGTGTTCAAGGTGAGGTTTCCTACCTTCTTTTATTATTTTTCATCAGTTTTTAGAAAACTATCTATCATGGTTGGATTTCTACTCTGGCTCAGTTTTGAGATTTCTGTCCTACAGTTACGTTTTTTCCTCAGTCAGGTACCTTTGAAATCACAAAGATTCTCTTTCTAGTGAGTAGCAATTAGTGCTTTGGTCCTCCCTAATTCTATCTTTGAGAACATTTCTGGTATGATATATACTTGCCCCCACTCCCCCACCCCCAATTTTAAGAGTGTACTTTTTCCTTTAATCCCAGCACTCGGGAGGCAGAGGCAGGCGGATTTCTGAGTTCGAGGCCAGCCTGGTCTACAAAGTGAGTTCCAGGACAGCCAGAGCTATACAGAGAAACCCTGTCTCGAAAAACCAAAAAAAAAAAAAAAAAAAAGAAAAGAGTGTACTTTTTAAGGAAGTTCAAGTTTTTTCATCTTATTTAGCATTCCTTCTTATTTACTTTTTAAAATTCTCTTACTATGAGTAAACATGTTTCATCTCTCTTAAATTTTAATTCAGGGGTGATTCATACCTTTAATCCTAACAGTTAGGAAGCAGAGGCAGACAGATCTCTGAGTTTGAGGCCAGCCTTGTCTACAGAGCGAGTTCCAAGACAGCCAAAGCTACCCAGAGAAACCCTGTCTCAAAAAAAAGCAATCACCAAATAAAATTCAATTTATCTGGGCTGCCCCGAGGAGGAGTGGATCACTACTCAGGTGATTTCCTGTGAACCTTCTCCCCATTTTAACTGATCAAATAAAGACTAGAGCCTGTGATTGGGCAGTGGAAGGGAAAGGTGGGGCCGGAGGTTTTTGAGAGTCGGTGAAGAGTAGGAAATAACAGAGGAAGAAAGACTAGGAGGAATAGGTAGAAGGAAGATGGCCTGGAGAAGCCTCAAGTAGCAAGGGTCTCATAGCTGGGGAATAGATTAGTGTAGTGATGGCTCTGCCCAATCTAGGCATACAGCTTATAAATATTATAACTGAGTTGTGTGTTTTTGAACAGGCTTACTGGGGTTGGAGATTTACCACAATACCTAGTACTGAAAATTAGTATTAATTTAACTTTCATTTTAATTTAATCTTTTTATTGTGCACATATGTGTCCACAATAAAATTCTCTTGTCCAGGCACCAATCTGAGAATTTATGAAGCAAAAGAGTTACTCCTTTAGTTTTGGTAACAAATGGAAATTGACTTCACAATTGATGGAAAGGTCTTACTGTTTACTATTATTTTACTAATAGAAAAGCCAGATTTTTATGCTGACCTCCATGCTACTGTGTAGGTGCCCTGACCTGTGTCAAGGGCAACGAATACAGAAGTTTTGAGGAGGCATATAGAACAAAACTTCTACAATTAACCTTGGCCTAGAGTTGGTAGGCTGTCACTAGTTATTGCATACATCATCCCTTGGACTAAGTGATTTGGATGTGGTATAAAATTTGTCCTTATTATAGTATGTTTTGAGAAGGACTGAGTTTATATTTTATGAATGAGAATGTAGGAAAAAAGACAGTCATACCGCCCAGAGTTTAGGAAGAGGACAGAAATGGAGTGAGAGAATTCTGACTGATGTTTTGGCATATACCCTTCTTTTCATTAACCAGTTTAGGCTTTCTAACTCTTTCCTATAGTTTATAGAAAATTCTGGGGCCACAGAAGAGGAAAAGAAGAAAGTCGACCCCTCTTTTATACAAAGTATAGATAAAAAGCAATACCATTCCTATTGTGGAAATGTTAGAAAAAAATAGATTGCATCTGGATAATGTTACCTTTTAAAAATATCAATGCTAAATGGAAAATGCTGTATGCTATTCAAGTGTAAAGTAGCAGAATGCAAGTTAACAGAATGTTTACAATCCAAAATTTCAACCAACCTCAAATCACAAATATCTTAGCTCAAAGAGTTATTTAAAGTGTTTCAATGGAAGTTAGCTCAAACTAAGATTGCTTGTTAGTATGGAGATAATGTTTTGAGGTCTATTTTTGATTTTACTTTCTCTAAAAATTTATTTTTTGAAAAGTTCATATATTTATACAATATGATTATATATATGACTACCACTATCTCTTTACAACTCCTTCTAGTGCCTCCCATCCAGTCTTACTCCCACTTCATGTTTTTCTTTTAAAATTTTTATTAATGACTCCCTGAGTCCAATTAATTAGTGTTACATATATGCATGATGCGGGACCATTACTAGGGCATGGGCATTCTTGTAGCACCATAGTATTCAAAGGAGGGAGACTCTCCTCATCAGGTGCCAACAGGTCTTCCAATAGGTGTGGGAGTCTCTCTCTAGCCATGCTGGATCTTGTGTAGGTCTTGTAAAGGAAACCATAGCTGCTGATCCATGTCATAACCAGAGGCCAACAGTTTACTGTTCTCCTTCCCATATGCTGGCTCTCACATTCTTTCTGCTCCCTCTTCCATGTCCTGAGTGTTGGATTGGGGAGGTAGCTGAGCACTCAGCCATTTTGTTCTGATTTGTAGATATAAACATATTTAGAAAGCAGTTTGACAGCATGGCTATTTAGAAAATAAGAATTTCCCCCTCTAAGTCCTATGTTCTTCCTAGCCACGGCCTTTTAACCAGGTTCACAGTAGCAGGCATGAAATCCCTCTTGTGAAACAGTTCTAATATCTAATCAGTATGTCTTAGTCAGGGATTCTATTCCTGCACAAACATCATGACCAAGAAACAAGTTGGGGAGGAAAGGGTTTATTCAGCTTACATTTCCACATTGCTGTTCATCACTGAAAGAAGTCAGGACTGGAACTCAAGCAGGTCAGGAAGCAGGAGCTGATGCAGAGGCCATGGAGGAATGTTCTTTACTGGCTTGCTTCCCCTGGCTTGCTCAGCCTGCTCTCTTATAGAACCAAGACTACTAGCCCAGAGATGGTCCTACCCACAAGGGGCCTTTCCCCCTTGATCACTAATTGAGAAAATGCCTTACAGCTGGATCTCATGGAGGCACTTCCCCAACTGAAACTCCTTTCTCTATGATAACTCCAGCTTGTGTCAAGTTGACACACAAAACCAGCCAGTACACAAATTTATTATTTCATGATTCACCAAAGTCCTTTTGTTTCATGTGTGAAGCTAGTTTTGATATCTTTCCTTTTGAATGGAATACATTCCTATAATATGATTTTGCTTAATTTTTCTTCTTTCTTTTGAAAACTTACTATCTTTTGTTAAGTCAGTGAATATAGTGAATATATGCAGGAGATATTTGGGTAGAACAAATACAACTGCTTTATTACAAATATCTCATCTAACAAGGTAAATTTTTTTTTTTCCAAGTTAGCAACTGTTAGTATCTAAAAGAACCAAACCTTACAAACCAAAGTTGGGAGAAGTCTGTAATAATTTAAAAAATTTCAGTCACATTTGGATGGACTTTGGGGGACACTTTGTAAACAATCAAATTTATACAAACTAGAACTGAAGAATTGCTGTAAACCTTGATAGATATGCGCAAGTATTGTGTTTTCCAAATAGGTGGGTTATGGGAACCGTTGAGCATGGCAAATAGTGAGTAAATTTGCTGAAGTGTTTACTGATTAAATGGTTGACAGTGGGAAGAGAAGGGCATCTTTGTCTCTTTGCCACCAAAGAATTTAAGTTATTTCTACTTAAAAAAATGGTATTATTGGCAATAGTTATGAGATACGTGGCAGACTCAACATATGTAAATTTCAATATGTTTTTCTTTTTCTAAACATTTCTTAGATAGTAAAATAGGGGAGCCTTAATACTACTAGCTGGTTTAATAGCCTTGCCAAAAAGATATTGACTAGTGATTTTTAATATGTGACTAGGGGATATGAACACATTCCATTACATGTCTGTGTTATTTTTTGGTTACAACCTTGATGATGACATGAAAAAAAAATCTTGCGTATTTTCAGGTAACATGAACTGGTAGTAAATGCTAATCAACTAGCTGTGCAAACCTGATGGTTTGGGCTGGTACTGTGAATGGGCAGAGTGAAAGCTATGACATTAGCAAAAGAGATACAACATTTTTGTTGACTGAAAAGCCCAAATCCATACTATCCTCAGAGCAAAGAGATGTGAAAATGATTGTGACTTGAGTTAGCTTATAGTCTTACGATTCATTTTGGATCATGTACAGGAAGAATATGTATTGTAGTTTGGGCTGAGTTCAGGGTATGCTCTTGAGAGAGCAATGGTCTAGAGAACATTGGGAAAATAGTTAAAAGATATCAGGTGTCAAATTCAGACAAGAGACTGCATTTGACAGACTGTGGCATTGTTTATATGGTTTTAGGTCACCAAACTAAGACTTGTGGGTAGGTAACTTTTTGTTTCATAATGAATAATATTCTAACAAATGAGTTTGTAAAGTAAATCATCTCTATTTAATTTTGCTTGTTTATTTTGCTGCTCCCAGAAATTAAATTTGAAGCTTTATACATCTTGGACTAGATTTCTGCACCTGAGCTATGTACCCCAGCAAGAAAGTAGCCTTTAGATGTGGTGAATTAGCTATCAATAGCTGCACATACAATAGATAATATTCAAGATGACATGGATGGGAAGGTGCAGAGGCATTTATACCAGCTTCTGTTCTGGAAAAGTTTACACTTACCACACTGAGAGCTCTTGAAAGTCCTTCATGTTATATAAATATCAACCTAAGGAGCAATGAGTTTCGAGGAACTTGCTTTATTAAGCATCCAAAAATGTTGAGGTTTAAGTTGTTTGCAGATTCCAAATGGCTTTTACCTTTCTAGAATCTACTTTTAAATTATTTTGGTGTTTTAAACAATGTAACTTTAAATTTTTCTTACAAAATTAGGACACTTTTCCTTACCTCTCCTTCAGGTGCATCCATGTAGAATTAATGTTTTTGTATATCCGTTAAGTTTTATCTGCATTTTAAATTTAAATTGGCAACATTTTTCATAGTAATGTGCTTTTTTTGTTTGTTTTGTTTTGTTTTTGGTTTTTGGTTTTTGAGACAGGGTTTCTCTGTATAGCCCTGGCTGTCCTGGAACTCACTTTGTAGACCAGGCTGGCCTGGAACTCAGAAATCCACCTGCCTCTGCCTCCCAAGTGCTGGGATTAAAGGCCTGTGCCACCACTGCCCGGCAGTAATTTGCTTTTAAACTCTCTTCTTCAGGTGGTTGAAGATTACGCTGGACGTTGGCAGGTCCCATTGCCACAGCTTCAGGTTCTTCAGACTGCACTGTGCTGTTTCACGTCAGCCAGCGCGTCGTTCCCAGACGAGTGTGAGCACGTACAGTATGTTTTGAGTAGTCTTGCTGTGTAAGTACTCTTTAGTTCTTATCAACACATTGTGTGCTTTGATATATTGGCTGTAGGCATTTCTTCTGAGGAAGAACCCTTTCCTAATGTCGTCCCTCAAAAACAAACTGCCATTTCTCCAAGTGGTCTTGGCAAATTCAAATGATACGTCTCAGAATATGGTAATTGAGGCCATGATAGTTAGCAGAGATGGACCTTAAAGCCTTCCAGAAGGAGGTGAGGAGACTCCCAGTTTAATAAAAATGCTTGTAGATAACATTGAATGAAAATTATAAACTGGGCATTTGTATTTTTCCTTCTTGTTCTCCTAGGAGTCCATTAAAATAATAGTAAAAAAGTAAAAGAAATACAGAGAAAAGAAAATAGGTAAGGATCAACAGCGATAAAAAGACAGCCAGAAAGGATATAGAATATGCACAAGCAAGTTCAAACCTATCTATTGTTTGCATTTGGCCTCATTTTACATTCTCAGCATAACACTGGGTTGTGAAATTATCCACTGCCAAATTTAACGAAAGTACCAGGTTAAGTCTCTAAGATTAATATATCAAGTTCTTACTGATTTAGGTGTGCATATACTTAGTTATAAAGTGGGTTTGAAAACAGTGTACTGAGCCGGATGTGGTGGCACACGCCTTTAATCCCAGCACTTGGGAGGCAGAGGCAGGTGGATTTCTGAGTTCGAGGCCAGCCTAGTCTACAGAGTGAGTTCCAGGACAGCCAGGGCTACACAGAGGAACCCTGTCTTGAAAAACCACCCCCCCGCAAAAAAAAATAAAAAAAAAAAAAACAAAACCAAAAAACCCAAACCCACCAAAACCAAACCAAACCAGTGTATTGTGTACTAAGTAAACCAAGTAAAAGGAAGCCTGTGTTCCTTGCCTGCCCACAAGTAGGCACAGACTGTGAGCATGCAAGGTGTGAATTGTCCATAGGAGCTGCCCTTATTTGGGAGCATATGGGTGAAAGAGTTACTTGTAGATTTGGTTTTTTTGTCAGGCCATTCAGCAGGCTTAAGGGTCCTGGTTTGTTTCCTACTTCTAAAGAAATTAAATGATGTTAGTGTAGTGACCTTTGCATTCTCTTATTGAAAGATTGCTCCTGGAATAGCTAGCTGTTAACTTAATTACTCTAAAAAGTTCATAAATCAAAAAAAAAACAAACCATGCTCATAGGATTCTCAGTTTTCTACGTGTAGTCTTATTTTTAAATTACTAATGGTTATTAAAGAATCATATAGACATTTCAAGATTGCCTTCAGTGTGAAAGAATACAATGGAAAAAAAACTGAAAAAAAAAAGTAACAGAAGAATGGTGTTAATGTGAGAAACCAAAACATTAAAACCTTAAATTGTATTACATTTTCAAGAGAGAGTTGAGAAAACAGGTGTAACATTCAAACCACATGATGGTTTATTAAAGGAAATATAAGATACCAAAGGTAAGGTTAAGATTGAGAAGTATGGTTAAGGGACTGAAGAGATGGCTCAGTGGTTAAGAGCACTGGCTGTTCTTCCAGAAGACCCAGGTTCAATTCCTAACATCCTCATGATGGCTTACAACTGTCTGTAACTAATTCCAGGGGATCTGACACTCTGACACCAATGCAGATAAAAAACTAAAATTAAATAAAATTTTAAAAAGTATCCTTAAAATGTAAAGCTAGAAAGCTAGACCTATAAAGGCAAAGAAATTAACTAGGAAGTAAAACAAATCAAAACAAAGTTGAGTGCCTATAAAGCTGTCCATGGTGGCATATACCTGTAATCCTACTACTTAGCAGCCTGACCCTGAAGAAACATAAATTTGAAGCCATCCTGGACTACATAGCAGGAACCTCTCCTGAAGAAAATGAAAGGCAGACATGCATGTAACATACAGAGAGGTTGTACTTATGTATTTAGGAACATATGTATATACTACTATACAGGTGCATATATAAATATATATGTAACAATTAATGAAAAAAAGAGACTGTGATCTAGAATGAGCAAGGAAGGGTATGTGGGAGTGAAATTATAACTTCAAAATATAAAAATAGTATCAAAAGAAATGCAAAGAAAAAAGGACATTGTGTTCTTTAAACGTTAGCTATATATGCTCAAAAGTGGGAGAAAGAAATATAAGATATTATGTTTTTAAATGTAAAAAGGGAATCTTAAAATTTTCATTTTTTAAAAAATATTTTGTGATGCTTAATGGAATGAAACTATATTTTGACTCTGCTTATAACTACAAAAATTCTTACTCAAACTAGTTAAGTAAAAATAAAGTAAGAGAATAGCATTTGTGTGTGTATGGATGTGGATTTATTAGGTATCTCAACCATAAGAAAGCAAACACTGGAACTGGAACTAGTTCCGGGATCTTCTAAATCCAATACAGTGAGTTGGCTTTTTCTTTTCTAGCCTTAATCTTTTGTTTTAATTCTTCTAGAGTTTCAAAGAGTACTAGATTAAGCACAGCTCATTAACTTAACCAGCTCCCTCCCTACCAAAAAACGTATGTTTGGCAGATGTCAAGCCCAGTTTGGATATGTGTCCTACTTAGGTTAATCACTATGGTGACGAAAAGGTGGTTAAACTTTTGGCTTATTTAAGTGATAGTCCCATGTCATCCCATTGAACCATAAAAATCCTGAAGAGATAAGCACTTCTCTCAAGAAATGTGTCAGGTAGTTGCAGATGGGTCTGGCTAGGTAGGAAAAAATTGATGCCCACAATCAATCAGTCAGTCAATCAAACAATGTTTTTATATTTTGAAGCCTTGTGAAACATTTTCAGTATTCTCTACTGATATTTGAAGAAAATAAAAGTTACCTCTGTATGTATGTATGTATGTATGTATGTATTTAAAACTTCAGATTTTATTCCCCTCCCAGTCCACCCTCCAACTGTTCCACATCCCACACCTCCTCCCCACCCCCTGTCTCCACAAGGATGTCCCCATCCCCACCCCACCTGACCTCTAAACTCCCTTGGGCCTCCAGTCTCTTGAGGGTTAGATGCATCATCTCTGAATGAACACGATATGGCAGTTCTCTACTGTATGTGTGTTGAGCCCTCATATCAGCTGGTGTATGCTGCCTGGTTGGTGGTCCAGTGTCTGAGAGACTTCAGGGGTCCATGTTAATTGAGACTGCAGAGTTACCCTACTCCTCAGCTTCTTCCAGCTTTTCCCTAATTAACCACAGAGGTCAGCAGTTTCTGTCCATTGGTTGGGTGCAAATATCTGCATCTGACTCTTTCAGTTGCTTGTTGGGTATTTCAGAGAGCAGTCATGATAGGCCCCTTTTTGTGAGTGCCCTATAACCTCAGTAATAGGGCCTTGGGGCCTCCTCTTGAGCTGGATCCCACTTTGGGCCTGTTCCTGGACTTCCTTTTCCTCAGGATCCTCTCCATTTCCATTCCTGCAGTTCTTTCAGACAGGAACAATTATGGGTCAGAGAATGAGGACATACTTAGTTGTGCAGGCAAATGGAGAGAACTAGAAAATATCCTGAGAGAGGTAACTCAATCCCAAGAAGACACATGGTATGTACTCACTAATAAGTGGATATCAAAAAAAAAGTACAGAATACCCAAGATACAGTCCACAGAACTCAAAAAGGTCAACAAGCTGAAGCGCTGAAGGGCCCAAGTGAGTATGCCTCAGTCCCACTTGGGAGGGAGAAGAAAGCAACCACAAGTGGGGAGGGAAGGATCTGGGAAGGAAAGGGATTGGGGGGAGAGGGGAACATGATGAGTTATTGGGTGGGGAAAAGGACTTAAGCCTTGAGGGTCAGCCGAAAGATTGGAAACAGGCAACCTAGGGAAGTAGGAGGTTGGAGGAACCCTCCAGAATGTACCAGAGACCTGGGAGGTGAGACTCTCAGGACTGAAAGGGAGGGACCTTAGATGAAATGCCCTACATTGTTGGGGAGAGGGAAAAGTTTTAAATAACTTTAAGTATAAATATTAACTATATTATATTAAGTATAATTACTTTTAAGTATAAATATTATTTTTTGCAAAGTGCTATTATCCTCCCCCTACTGTTTTAAAAGCTTTGAAAGTATACTACATCATCATCATTATCACCATTATTAATTAATTAATTAATTAATTTTGAGACAGAGGCTTTTTATGAAGTCCCTGCTGTTTTAGAACTCACTGTATAGACCAGGTTGGCCTTGAATCCTGCCTCTGCCTCCCAAGTTCTGGGATTTTATTTTTGAGATTATAATATAGTTACATCACTTCCCCCTTCCCTTTCCTTCCTCCAAAGCCTCCCATATGCCTATTCTTAACCTTCAAATTCATGGCCTTTCTTTTCATTAATTATTGTTCTATATGTGACTTAGGGTCTCCATTGTGAATGGACAATATGACCAAGGTAACTCTTATGAAGGGACACATTTAATTGGGGCTGGCTTACAATTTCAGAGGTTCAGTTCATTGTCATCAATCATGGAGGGAAGCATGGCAGCATCTAGGCAGACATGATACTGGAAGAACTGAGAGTTCTACATCTTGATCACCAAAGGCAGCCAGAAGAGTGATTTATTCACTCTGAGAAAAGTTTGAGTACTAGGAACCCTCAACGCTCGCCTACACAGTGAACACTTCCTCCAACAAGGTCACACTGCCTAATAGTAGCACTTCCATGGGCCTGGAATATTGAAACTACCACTATGTATATACCTATGTATTACTAAATACATCTTTATAAGATACTTTTCTGTATGTTTTCAGTGATGACCATTTAGTATTGGATAAGCAATTGATGTGCTCTTCCCTGGGCAAGACTATTTCCTTCCCATTCTCAGCATTTCTTAGTTGCCTGAAGTTCTGGCCAGCTTATGGATTTGCGAGCTAGAAGGATTGTCATAGTGAGATCTGGTGATACTGAAAAGTATAAGGTTAATTTCAAACATGCAAAATCAATCATTTAAAGACGTTTATACAATTATATGAAGAAATTAAAAACAAAAACTTACAGAATCACATCAGTAGGATAGCTGAATAAGATTTTAAGAATTGCAGGTCAGGTAACCAATGGAGATTTGCATAAGTCTTACTCAAAATGATTGCAATGAATTCACAAACCATCCTGTTATTATTTTCCTGGTTGCCACATACTTAGAATTTTCCAGAATTTCCATATTGTTTCTCTGATATTTGGACTGAGAGCTAATTTGTTTGTAAATGCCAAACTGAAGCCACTGGGGTTTCCACTACCAGAGAAAAGAGTGAAGCAAAACCAGTATTTTGAACTGTATAGATTATAGGAACTGTAGAGATAGTGTCACCCGCATGGACTTGAATTACACAGGTTGGTGGTTGCTCTCACATCATTTCCTTTTAACTCTCATATTTATCATGTTCAGAAATTAGGAGTGTTTGGGAGAATGAGAGTTGACTATCCTAAACTTATTCAAATACTGAATACGATTGCAGTCCCTTCTTGAGCATATTGATGCATCTCTTCCTATATGCTATTGATCTGTTGAGCAAGCCAAAGTCTATAATGGTACCTGTCCTTAATGACCACCTAGAAGTAATTTGCATTCAGCGGATAAGGCCAGCATTATACCTGTATAGTTTAACCTTTATTGTTCATTCATTCTCCATGCTTTTATTGAAGATTTCATAATCTTCTCTCTGTTCCCCCAAATATCACACTGGTCCTCTATATTGATGATGACATTATGATATTTGGGAAAGTATATGCAAATCACAGATGGGAAAGGAATACAAACAACATTTTTTTAAAAAGTAGTGCTGTTTTTTTAAAAGGAAGTTTTCTTTGTTATTGGAAATTAGTAGAAGAGAGAACTGTATTTTGATACTAGAAGAAAAATAGAGAAAGCAAAATGATCGTTCCATTAATGTGGTAGTAACTTTGTGAGGATAGTATTTTACTTTTTAAAATAACCAGAAAATTCCTCTAGAAGTCCATAAATAAGTTTATTAATTTATTTCCTGTAAAGCTCTGTGCTTTGTTCATAAGGAAAAGTTGGAAACAAGTAAGTCTTAGTCTCAAAAGTCTTGCAGAGTTTAAGAGATACTACATCACCAGTTATATGAGCTTTGTGTTTAAGATTCTTTTTTATATGAATGTAATTATATGTATATATTTCTATATATAAATATGTAAGCTGCTATGTTTTCTGGTAGTAACTTATATATGCCCACATTTATAAAACTTTGAACTTCCTTTACTACAGGAAGACAGGCTATCTCTAGGCTGGGCAATTGAATTATGGCTTTTAAAGGGATTTTTACAGAAAATAAAAATGAATTCTGTTTTTATTTACCTGAATATTTTTCAAATGTTTTGGAAATTTAGAGTCATGTAAAAAATTTTAAATCAGCAACCACAATATGTCTGGCTTTCCCTGGGTTTATCCTCTTTGTAAGCTGTATTTTATAAAAAAAAGAAAAAAGACACACACACACACACACACATATATGTATGTATGTGTATCTATCTATCTATCTATCTATCTATCTATCTATATCTGAATTTAACTATACCTTATATTCATTCCTGGTAGTTAAGGAAACTGAGGATTGAGAAGCTTGGAGACTTGCAAATTTCAGATAGCTTGTCATGACCAGTCTTTTCCTTTTTTCTTATAAATGTATTTAACACTAATTCCTTCCTCTCTTCCCTTTTTTCTTTTTAATTGAAAATATAATCTTTTCTCCTACAATTCTTCCCAACCAATTTCCCTTCCCTCTACACTTTTCCTCAGCCTCAGGTCCTCCTCTCCCCCACCCCAAAAAGAATAGGTCTCCAAGAGACTACAGCCTAACAGGACAAAACAAAATACAACACGATAAGGCTAAAGCTCTCATTATTGGGGATATAAAAGCAACCCAATTGGAGCAGGCAAAAGAGTCAGAGACATGTCTGCTCCCACTGTTAGGAACCACCAAGCTAACAGCAATAGCGTATACTCAGAGGACCTGTTGCAGACCCATGAGGCCAGTGCTTGGCATTTCAGTCCATGTGAGTCTTACTTAGTTGATTTGGTGGGCCATGTTTTCCTGGCATCTTCCATTACTTCTAACTCCTAGTTTTTTCTCCTCTTCTCTGTGGTTCCCAATCTCTTAAGAGGAGGGACCAAATGGAGATCTTCAATTTAGACTCTCTTACAGCCGGGCGTGGTGGCGCACGCCTTTAATCCCAGCACTCGGGAGGCAGAGGCAGGCGGATTTCTGAGTTCGAGGCCAGCCTGGGCTACAAAGTGAGTTCCAGGACAGCCAGGGCTATACAGAGAAACCCTGTCTCGAAAAATCAAAAAAAAAAAAAAAATTAGACTCTTTCTGCATAATGTCTGGCTGTGGGTCTCTGCATTTGCTCCTATCTGCTGCTGGAGGAAGCCTCCCTGATGACAACTGGACAAAGAACTAATCTATGAGTTTAGCAGTAATAAGTAAAACTCAATGGCTGCATAGGACACTGAGAATGAGAGCAAAATACAGATACTATTGTTTTATTTATTTATTTTTAAAAGATTTATTTATTTATTATATGTAAGTACACCGTAGCTGCCCCCAGATACTCCAGAAGAGGGCATCAGATTTCGTTAGGGATGGTCGTGAGCCACTATGTGGTTGCTGGAATTTGAACTCAGGACCTTCGGAAGAGCAGGCGGCGCTCTTAACCACTGAGCCCCCTAATGTTGTTTTCCTAACCTTTTTCTTACAAAAGGAAAGACTGTTCATGAATTATACCATATTTTAGCATCAGGTCCTCCAAGATTACCAGAAGAGTGAACTGGTTAAACTAGTAGCATTCATATGTGCAGTGGCAAAAAATAAAAAGCTTAGCTTCTTATTCAGAACAGCTAGACATTTGGTGGCTATGCCACAGGTTTACTAGTAAATTGCTGATCATTTTTAATTATCTTACTTTACTTCAAACTTGATCTTCTACTATATATTTGTGATGGTTTGTATATTCTTAGCCTAGAGAATAGCACTATTATGTGTGGCCTTGTTGAAATAGGTATGTCACGGTGGGTGTGGGTTTAAGACCCTCACCCTAGCTTCCTGGAAGTCAGTCTTCCACTAGCTGCCTTCAGATGAAGAGGTAGAACTCAGCTCTGCCTGCATCATGCCTATCTAGATGTTGCCCTGTTCCCACCTTGATGATAATGGACTGAACCTCTGAACCTGTAAGCCAGCCCCAATTCAATGTTGTCCTTTATAAGACTTGCCTTGCTCATGGAGTCTGTTCACAGCAGTAAAACCCTAACTAAGACAATATTCCAGTCAAGTTTTATTTGATTCATTTATCACACACAGTAATGTGGATATAAGTATCAACCAATTTGGAAATCAGCGTCTATTATTTTATTGTTAAATTTGTGTTGGTAGATGCAGAAAGTGATAAGTGATGAAATATCCTATTCCTACCTACTGATTGATGGTCATAAGAGAAAAACAAAACGCATGCTCAGCATAACTTAGCTTTTAAAAATAAATCTTATTAATTTTAAGGTTTTTTAAAATTGGTTATTTTATTTATTTATATTTCAAATGTTATCCTCGTTCCTGGTTTCCCCTCTGCAAACCCTCTATCCCATCCCCCTTCCCTCAGCTTCTATGAGGGTGCTCCCTACCCACCCACTCACTCCTGCCTCACCACCCTGCCTCATTCCCCATATGCTGGGGCATTGAGATTTCATACAATATATTGTGATCATATTCATCCCCACACCTCTCCTTGTTTCCTTTGACATCCACCCCCACCCGCCTACTTCAGCTTAAATTCTAACTGGTTTAAGTCAAATGCTCCACAATAAAGGCACAATGCAAGAAAAGGCAAGAATGTTTCCAGGTATATGATACTACAGTCTCTACTGTGTTATAACATGAAACAAAGCTTTACACATTTACACACGTTTTAAAGTGTGATTTATTTTTTTTAAATCGAGTCAAAATAATCAGTCAGATTAGCTACAGATCTTTAACGACTCTAGTGGGAAAGATGGACTTGAACAGACTGCAGATTTGAGCCCATAAATGGGCAGCTTAAATATTGAAATATAAATGCTAAAAACTAAAAAAGCACAGTATTATACAGAATGGCTAGTGCTTTTGATGGACAAAAAAAAAAAAAAAAAGAAAGGCTTGGGACTGTACTTAAAGCAAGCCCGTGGTTTGCCTTGAACAAAAAAATTGAATGAATCTTGAATGTTGACTAGTGGAAATTATTCAATCTAAAAGGCAAGGGAGAGAAAAAGAGCTTTAGGAGCTATGGGAAAATATAAAACTATACATTATATATTTATTAAAATGCAAGAACAGTGGTTCACAACATTCCTAATGCTGTGACCCTTTAATACAGTTCTTTACGTTATTGATCCCCCAGATCATAGAACTATTTAATTGCCACTTCATAATTGATATTCTGCAACTGTATCAATTGTAACGTAAATATTTGATATGCAGGCTATCTTATATGTGATCCACAGAGGTGTCACGATGATCCATAGGTTGTCCTAGAAGAAACATCAAAAATAAACCGGAAGCAATTTTGATAAAATTCTGAACACAAATTTTCAAAAGTAAGAAGAGAAATGAATACACAGATCCAGAACTCAGTGCAAGTATGATTTCTCATGCACACATGCATACAGTTAGTAACTGAACAGCCTGGTACTCAAACTGAAAACCAGAGAAGTGTTATTACTTCAAAAATAAAGATGCCAAACATAAAATACAAACACATCTTATAAGTAAAACTATGTAAGGCAGAACACAATGAAATGACATCTTAAAACAATGAAAGAAAAGGATATCACGGGCTGGTGAGATGGCTCAGTGGGTAAGAGCGCTGACTGCTCTTCCGAAGGTCCTGAGTTCAAATTCCAGCAATCACATGGTGGCTCACAACCACTCATAATGCGATCTGACATCTTCTTCTGGTGTGTCTGAAGACCGCTACTGTGTACTTTTTTGTAATAATAAATAAATCTTTGGGCCAGAGTGAGTGGGGTCTACCAGAACGAGCGGACCTGACTGGAGCAAGCAGGGTTTACTGGAGCGAGCAGGGGTCCTAAATTCAATTCCCAACAACCAGATGAAGGCTCACAACTATCTGTATAGCTACAGTGTGTACTCACATACATAAAATAAATAAATAAATATTTTTTAAAAAGATTTTAAAAGGAAAAGAAAAAGAAATCTCTGAACTGAAATGTATTTCTAAGTTGGAAGAGAAATGAGTCTTCAGCCAAAAATGAGAAGTTAGTAATAGTTCATTCCTAAGAGTCCTGAGTTAGGAGAAGCAGGGAGAGAGGAAGAAAGTTAAAACCTCTTCAGGGAGCACCAAAATGAGCAAACATTGGATATGCTAGTAATATCTGTACTATTATTGAAATCCACATGTACTTTTAATTATAATTTTGAGCCATAAAGATATTTCTATAGCTAGATTATACAGAATCTTTTCTGCAAATTAGCATTGATTAATTTTTCTGTACTTGAGTTTTAGTTTGAACATTATCCACATTAGGAGGGTAGAACAAATCATGTGTGGGTTTTTTTTTTTTTTTTGTTCATTTGTTTGTTGGTATTTTAAAGTATTCAGCTGTACAGTGATTTGATATGCTGCTATCTAACACTTGGCTACTGAGTTGAGATGCTTTTAATATTTAACTGATACTGGTTTTTATTTAAGAGCTCTTTATTTTATCTTTGGCCTCATTAATCTATTTATTCTTATGCTAATGTGATACTGAGTTAATTACAGAGGCATTATAGAATATAAAATCAGCTAGTCCTTTACTATTTGTTTTTGTTTTATAGGTTCTTTTCCTTTTCTATTTCCCCCTTTCAGTCCCCTCACCCTCACTTCCCCTCCTCCCTTCTCTTTTCCCCTCCCCTTCTGCCTGAGTTAGGGTTTCTTTTGCTGCAATGACCCAAAAGCAAGTTGGGGAGGAAAGTGTTTATTTGACTTACACTTCTGTATTGCTGTTGATGACCAAAGGATGTCAGGACAGGAACTCAAGCAGGGCAGGAACCTGATGTAGAGGGTATGGAAAGGTGCTGCTTACTGGCCTACTCCCATGGCTTGCTCAGCTTGCTTGCTTATAGACCCTGGATCCCCAGCCTGGGGTTGGAACCACTCACAATGCGCTGGGCCCTCCTCCATCAATTACTAAGTAAGAAAATGCCTTACAATTGGATCTTATGGAATTGTTATTTTTCAAATGAGGTTCCCGTGTTAGAGATAACTCTAGTTTGTGTGTCAAGTTGACATGACTGGCTAGCACACCTCCTGTTATCCCTTCCCTCCTTCCCCTCTCATCCTTTCCTCTCCTTTCTCTTTTCCTTTCCTGAGACAGGCTCTCACTATGTATCCTTGGTTGGCCTGAAACTCACTATGTAGACCAGGTTGCCCTGGAACTCAGAGGAGATCCATCTACTTGTTCCTCTGGAATGCTGGGATTAATAAAAGGTGTGTGCCACCATGCCCAACTTCATAATTTTTTTTTCTTTTTCTTTTTCTGTTTCTTTTTCTTGTTTTAGATATTTAGCTTTGTAATCAACTTCTCTCTAAATTTGTATGGTTAATGTATGTAAGTACATATAAGGCCCTAACTGTTTTCAAGTCTCTGAAGGCTCTCTACAAAAGAAAACATTGATGTTAAGTAGAGATTCATTCATTTATTTATTTATCTTAATTTTTATTTTAGTTTTTAGAAAGAAAGGTTTCTCAATAACACAAAAGTACTAAGTGGAACAGGAGTGCTGATGTAGAAGCTGAAGTTATCCAGAAGATCTAGCTAAGTAAATTTATAAAAGTGGTAGTTAGACAGCTTTCTTTATGTGTAAAAGATACTTGAAAAGGGTCGGTCTATTCACTGTGCTTGTGGAGCACATGCATATTTGTGTGCAGAGTTGCCCTTGTGTGTAGGTCAGAACTACCCTCTACCTTAACCCAGAAGTTGGTGTTCTCCTAGATTGGCTAGCCAGTGAGTCCCAGGGCGTCACCTGTCTTTATACGGGGGTATATGTCATTGCCCTTGGCTTTTATATGAATGCTGAGGTTCATAACTCAGGTTCTCATACTTGTAAAGGTCACACTTTATTCAAGGAACCATCTTTTCAGCCACCAAAGGTAGGTTTATTTTAGTTTAAAGTTTTGGAGATTCAGTCTATGGTTATTCGTATTGGGCCTTTAGAAACACCGTACATCTTGGCAGAAATGTTCATAGATGAGAAAGTTGGTTACCTTACGGCAGCAGGAAACAGAAGACAGGAAGATATCAGAGACTCTTGATCCCCTTCAAGGTACACAAACAATGACTTAAGAGCTAGTTCAGGACACTCCCACCAGTAACAAAAGCTATGACCAAGCTTTTATCTATGGCCTTTGGAAGACTTCAAACATGTGGCCATGCTGTTTAGTTTAGTAGTTAAGCTAAACAGATTTTCACTGTAGATGGCACAGCTGTGTATTACAAGATAATGCAGGATAGCTTCTGAAACTGTGTTGTGTGACCACACATGGTTAATTGAATGGGAAAGTTGTGGAAAATTAGCAAACATAAAAGTCTGTATACATGAAATGACCAGATCTTAATTCATACTCAAGTACATGATGGATTTAGGATATTTCTGGTACTGTTCATTCGTGTTGCATTGCACAACTTCAGCCTTGGTTCTAAACACACAACTCGAATACCTTGTACTTAACTACAGTGTCATGCTACGCAGTGCCAATGAGTGCTATCTTAAACATCTTGGCTCAGATTCAAAGCTATTTCTTATAAATCTCAATGTTTTTACTGCACGTACAAAATTCTCTACATAGAGAAACATAATCACCTAATTCTGGAAAACACAGACTTTTAATAGTTTCCTAACAGTGCTCTGTGTAAGTACCAAATTAGTAGTAGATCCTTGTATTGTATTGTGTTGTGTTAGAATGCTTGATTGTAAAAGTTGCTGTTTGAGAGCTGACTTGAGTCTTATAAAGAAATGATAAATGAATTTGGGCTTAGGATTAGGTCAGGATTGTCAGCAATTTCTGAAAGGCCTCAAACATGCTTCTGTCATTTTGTACTATGAATTTATATGAAGAAACATTCTCAACATTGATGATTATAAAAGCAAAATATCAATCAACTCTGAAAAACACAGAACATAGTCTATGTTATACATCATACAATATATAAATTTCTATGTAACTGAAATAATATATATAGAAATTTGTTTTCATTTTTAGTCAGTGGTAAAATTAAATGTATAATGAAGAATTAAGGTAAATTTTCTTTTAATTATTTTCAGTAAGTGATTATACCTTTTGTGCATACCTATATATCCAGAATCATATAAATTTTTTTCAAGTGAAAAGGAGCAATAAGAAAAGAAAAAAGTTTAAAGAAGTACCTCTGTAACTCACAGATAGCCAAAGAAGTTTGTAGCAGTCCAGACTGACTCTTATTAGTAGAACCTTGTCTACCATTTCTGAAAGATCTAGGTAGGGCCTTTAAGAATTCTACCAAATATCTATCAAGCTAGTAGAATAATGGAACATCTGTTCACAACAAGATTTGCTGGGTTCACTCTTGAAACCTACTGCTTAAAGAGAAAGATTCAAAATATATATGTATGGAGAGAGAGAGAGAGAGAGAGAGAGAGAGAGAGAGAGAGAGAGAGAGAGAGAGAGAGAGAGCTTGTGTGTGTGCAATAAGTAGTGACTTAAAATTTCATGTCTTATTATTTGACAATTTTATTTTATAAGGTGATTCTTGTCTTGATCCCCTGATGGACCTAGGAAAATTATATTATAATAGCAATAATATTATTTTGCACCACACTTGTAGTGCATAGGAAGATTCTATTTAAAAAGTATGTATGGGAATTTGAAATAGATTCTAATAACCGCATGGATAACTTTGAAAGGCTCAAGACTTTAGTAGAGGAATTAACTGAAGATGTATTAGAAAGATAGAATTACGCACAGAGCCTGGGGATACAAATGAATTGCTATAAACAATTTTAAAATAGGAAAAGTTACATCTTATGAATAAGTACAGTGCTTTTTAGATAACCCTGGGTAGGTACCTATCATGTCTGCTTAGGAAGTTAACAGGTAGATTTCTTGAATCCAAATGTTTGAGGGCAACATAGGGGGAGGGAGCCTCTAATGAGAAGAAGAAAAGTGGTCTTTGAGATAGATCTTCTCTTGGAGAAGATGCTATTAAATATTGCTAAGTAGTCATCAAAAGGCAAATACATTGTCTAAACTCAGTTGATAAAGAAGTTTGAGAGTTTCATTCCAACTTTTACCAATACCATAGATTTTCTCCTCTCTGGTGCTAGGGATTGAACCTAGGGTGTTTGTGCTAGGCAAGGACTCTAGCACTGAGCTGCATGCTGAGTTCATTTCAGTTCTGTAAAAGTTCTATTTCACTTTGAAGCATCTAATGCTGTCTGGATCACGTTCAAGAGACGGCTCAGAAAAGGAGAACCCAAACTTCATTGTTGTCTTTTTCTTTTTCATTATTAGAATATATTCATTGTACAAAATAATGGGCTTTTACTATGAGATTTTTATACACAGATAAGATGAACTGTGACTGTATCATCTCACCAATCGTCACTGTTCACGCCTAGTCCCTTTCCTTTTCCAGCTCATCTTTGACTTCTGGCCCTTACGCTTTATATTAAAGAGAGATAGTTGCTTTTATTAGTTTCTGATCTCCCTGGAAATCTACCAAAATATAAATATTGTATGTTGATGCGTACACAAAATTTCCCTTGATGTATGACATGTACACTCTAGGATTTCCTGTAGATATTTAAAACCCCAGATAGCAAGGAGCTCCACATACAGTTTTTCTCCTACTTATTATCATATGATGCCAAGCTTGATCTGACATATTTTAGTCTCTTGTTGTCTATTTTGCATCATTACTTTTTGTGCTTTGTAAGTCGTTTTTGTATTTTCAGACATTATTTCATGTATTCCAGGCTGGCTTCAAACTTGGCATGTGACTAACAATGATGTTGAACTTCTGGTCTTTTTGTCACTTGCCAGGCTCTGGGATTAAAAACATGTACCAAAATACCTCTTTCTGTGTTGTGCTAGAGATTGAACTCAGGGCTTTGCATATGAAAACTGAGCTAAATCCCTAGCCCTTTAATGAGTTTTTAAAAATCAAGTATTTATAAGTAAAAATTTGATACTAAAGAGAGAGATTACAACTTGGTAGTCTTTTAAAATAGAACAAAGCCACAAATCAATGAAAATTATAATTTTTTTTTTTCCTTTCAGGAGTTTCTTTGAGTTGCTCCTATTCTTTGGAAGAGATGAGTTTTATGAAGAACCCTTAAAGGATATTCTTGGCTCATTCCAGGTAAAATAGTTCACTATTTTATATTTTATACACAAAGAAATCAGTTTGATTCTCTCTCTAAAAATAGTTTATCATATTAACTTTTTGCTTAAAAGTTGTTATGGTCACTACAGTGACAGTTTTAAAGATTCCCCTATATTGGCAGGTAAAGAAAAATCATGAAGTCAATTTTAACTGAATTCCCAAGCAGCTTCTATCCTGGATTCTAATGTGGTTGCCTAAAGAACCTAAGCATGTGTGGGAACATAGTGCCTTTCCCTGTCTACAGCTTCCCCCGGTGAAGGAGCAGTCTTGCCCTAGAAGCAAGCTATTTGCCCTATGTTTCTTTTCCTTTTGCTATCTGCTGGTTTTCCCATCTCATGGAACCTCTGCAGGTTGTTGTTCTTGTTAAGAAACAAATCTAGACAAGAATGTCAAAGACATGAGATAGCTCAGTTGGTAAAATGCCTGCTCTCAAAAGCATTAGGATTTGAGTTTGGCTTCCAGTACCCATAAAACTCATTAGGGACTGGATAGATGACTTAGTGGATTAAGGGGCTTGCTGCCCAACTGAATGACTTGAGTTCAATCCCTAGATCTCACTTGTGAAGGGAGAAAACCAACTCCCAAGGGGTTATTTTCTGAATGCCACATGTGTGTTCACATATGTACACAAAATAAATTATTGTAAAAAAAGATCCAGACATAGATTTACACTTCTGCAACTGACTTGCTGAGGAGGTGGTCATGGGCAGATGCTCATAGCTCACTGGCTGTCTGGTCGAGCTGCGTTGAGAAGCTCCAGGTTCAGTTAAAAGACTGTCTCAAAAATAAGGTGGAGAGCAACTGAGGAAGACGCCCACCATCAATCTCTGGCTACCACACTCATGAACACACTTCCTTGTACACCTGTATACACTTTCACAGATGCATGTATACATACAATGCACAAAAAAAGACTGATAACATTTCAAGACCTCTTCTATACATCTAAAATAGTTTAGTTCTTTTAGTCATTTCTTTAGGAACAACACATAGTACACTGTTCACACATGTCTTCTCAGTGTTATCAGCACTTCTCTGGATTGGAATAAAACACAGCAAAGTTGAAACACTCCAGGGGCTGACCTGCAACATGTCATATAGAACATTACTATAGTATCAAAGGATTATAGCTAATCGGGAGTTTGGCTGTATTATAAAAATTATGAAATATCTAGCATTCTACTGTGTCCATTCTTAATTCAACAAAATAGATTAAAAAAAAAAACCTGTTTTCTAATATCAGCACTTGGTAGGCAGTAGCAGGCGTCTCTCTAAGTTTGAAACCAGCTTTATCTTCTTAGTGCTTTCTATATCAGCCAGAGCTATAGAGTGAAACCCTGTCTCAAAAAAATATAAATAGAAAATATCACCAAATCAAAGCAAAACTGTTTGTATGAAATTCATAATCTACTTAGATTACATATTCAAGTTTTTAACACTTATTTTATGTTTCACTTTGTCTTTGACAGTCATTGGCAATGTCCTTGTTTTAGTGTATTAGTCAGGGTTCTCTAGAGTCACAGAACTTATGGATAGTCTCTATATAGTCAAGGAATTTATTGATGACTTACAGTCTGCAGTCCAATTCCCAACAATGGTTCAGTAGTAGCTGTGAATGGGAGTCCAAGGATCTAGCAGTTACTCAGTCCCACACGGCGAGCAGGCGAAGGAGCGAGAGTACAACTCCCTTCTTCTAATGTTTTATAAGGTCTCCAGCAGAAGGTGTAGCCCAGATTAAAGGTGTGTGCCACCACACCTTTAATCTCAGATGACCTTGAACTCTTGAGATGTCCCTGTCTTCAAGATCTCCATACCAAGATCCAGGTCAGAAACTTTTATCTCCCAGCCTCCAGATTAGGGTCACTGGTGACCCTTCCAATTCTGGATTGTAGTTCATTCCAAATATATTCAAGTTGACAACCAGGAACAGCCACTACAGTTGGGTTTTAATACTGTAAAGAGACACTGTGACTACAACCACTCAAAGCAAAACATTTCATTGGGGCTGGCTTACAGTTTCAGGGATTTAATCCGTTATTGTCATGGTGGGAAACATGGTGGGTGCAGGCACACATGGGGCTGGAGAAGGAACCGAGAGATCTAGGTTTTTATCCTCAGGCTGCAGAAGAGAACTGAGACCCAGGTCCTCCATCTAGGCCACACCTAAGAGCTCCTGCGACAATTTTCTTTCTTGAAGTTCTTTGCTCAGGAGGTGTTCTTTGAGTGCCACGCTGTTCTCACCACTATGCTCCATGAAACAACAGTAAGTAGAATAGTTCCCTCCTGTAATTGTGACAGAAAGACAACAAGACTTTTAAAGTGACTGTTTTGGAAAGCAGTGGCTGCCTTAGAGATAAAGCAGATAGAAGCTAGAGAATGCTGCTGCAAGGGTACTGGAGAAGGACATGTCAGTGATAAAGGAAGTGTTTGTTGACAATGTCCTAGAGGTGAAAGTTGAGCACTGATAATGGGAGCCATCTAAGTGAAGACACTGAAAGATTTTTTTAAATTTGTTTTATTAAAGTATATTTTTTAAAGTTTTATATATGGTATATATGGGTGGCTATGTCTGCGTGCATATTTTTCCAACTCCAGCTAAGGTTATCTTTTTGCTTAAAATGCATGTAAACATTTGTGAAGAGACATACCTGTATTTTTTTCTCTTGTGAACAGAAGTGTCTTAGTTAGGGTTTTACTGCTGTGAACAGACACCATGACAAGTCTTATAAAAAGCAACATTTACTTGGGGCTGGCTTACAGGTTCAGAGGTTCAGTCCATTACCATCAAGGTGGGAGCATGGCAGCATCCAGGCAGTCTTAGCATAGGCAGAGCTGAGTTCTATGTCTTCATCCAAAGGCTGCTAGTGGAAGACTGACTTTCAGGCAACTAGGGTGAGCATCTTAAGCCCACACCTACAGTGATACACCTACTCCAACCAAGTCACACCTATTCCAACAAGGCCACACCTCCAAATAGTGCCACTCCCTGGCCCAAGAATATACAAACCATCACAAGAAGTAATCAGTTACTGAAAATTCCCCACAATAAACTCATGTGTACATGCACTTTTTGTCTTTAATCCCTTCAATATCTCAAATTCTGACTGAAATAGAAAGCCCATCCTCATCACCGCCTTCTCCCTACCAGTTTAAAAATCTCTTCTGCCAGGCAGGCATGGCGGCACATGCCTTTAATCCCAGAACTTGGGAGGCAGAGGCAGGTGGATCTCTATGAGTCGAGCCCATCCTGGTCTACAGAGGTAATTACAGGACATTAAACAGAGGTAATTACAGGCCATTAAACAGAGAAACCCTATTTAGGGAAAAACAAAACAAAACAAAAATAAAACAAAAGAATAAATAAAAATCTCTTTTTCCATTTCTGCAATTTTGGCTTCTTTGTAGTTTGAACTTACTTGAAGCTTTGTCTGTTTAGTTTTGCACTGCGTAGTACTGGCTAGCCTAGAATGTACCATGTATCCAGGCTGACCTTGACTTTGGGGCAATGTAACACCTTTGTGCCAGTCTCCCAAATATTAGAATTAGAGGAATGGGTCATTACACATAGCTTATTGAGCCTTCTAACTCAAGAAGCTTTAAAACCTTTGGGTTCCATTTTAGCTTTACATGGTGAATCAACTTTCATTTTCTGATCTGAGTTACTGCTGTTAGAATTCCCCAGGTTTCTTACCTTTGGGATCTAGCAAATGTCAACAGGCATTCTTATTCTGTATACCTCTATAAAAACCTATACTTGCAAAGCCTGGAAAGCTTCCAGTTTTTGACTGATTATTGGTAATAATAGTTATAATCTAATGTAGCCTTTAATTATTTTAAATATATTGTCCTAGTAAAAGTCCTGTTTCCCTGAGTATCTCACCTCTGTCCATAGTTTGTAGTGTCATACAAAATATGTAAATATGTGGGTTTACAGTTGTGTTTTTTTCTCTTCCGCATTAAATGGGACAAATTCTGTTGCTAATATATTAATGCATATTAGATTATCTGAGGGCAGAGTTAATTCAGATTATGATTAGGAGTTAAAGGTGGGACCTGGTGGTCGGCTTTCTAACAACCTCCTAGATTATATTGATGCTGCTAATTCCTAGATCTGTATTTGATTACATTTATGTCACTATTACATGACAAATGGCAGTTTTCCCTAGATGGAGTATAGAGGACAGACGAAAGAAATGATTTTACCTCTAGCTGGGTGAGTTGGGGTTTAATGAATGCTGCCTCAGCAGAGTTGCCTCACTGGAGCTCATGGCACAGTGTTGAGGCAGCTCCAGTGGAGTCTCCGCTTCCCAACAATCGTTTATGCTAACAGAGCCTCCTTCCTTTTAGAGGGCAAAGGGTTACCAGACGAAAGAGCTCCAGTCATCCAGATATAGTTTCCCGTGTGAAACTACAAATAACCCAGTTTTATAGTTCACCCTACCTCATGTTAGACAAACTACATATTTTATTTAATAGTTTCCTCACTTGCTGGCAAAATGCCACTGACACTGTTTTTCAGACAGGTAGTGACTCAAACCTAGTTTTTAAACTTATTCTTTTCTTTCATGAATTTCTGACTACCTAAAATTGGAGTTTCTCAAATATAAATTGTAAACTTTGTTTAAGATTTCCTGCATAAATTAGAGGGAATCTTTATTTTTTTTTATTTTGTGAGTTTATCATATGAGCATATCACTTCCATATCTCCTCCAAGTTCTTCTGTGTTCCTGCAGTTTCCTTTCAAATTCACTGACTCACTATCATCATCATCATCATTTTTATACATAGTAGAAACAGCCCTACAGAATATATTTAGGTTTGCTGAAATGCACATGTATTTGGGGCTATCTGCTTGGTCATATCATAATGCATGTCTTGTTTAAATCATTACTGTTAAGATATTGTGGTTGTAGCTTCCCTGTCATGCCTAACCAACAGTATCTTACAGCAGGCATCCCTGCCCTGGGGCTCTTAGAGTCTTTCCATCTCTTTTTTTTTCTACAGTGCTCTCTGAGCATTAGGTATAGGAGATGAGTTAGTGGTGTGCACCCCACAATTATTTATTTTCTGCATTTTTAACCAGTTGTGGATTTCTGTAATATTCTCTATCTGCTGCAAAAAAGATGTTTCTTTGATGAGTTGAGAGCTAACTTATCTGTGTGTAGAAAGATAAGTATTTAGACTGTAGTTAGAAATTATATTGGTTTAGGAAAATAACAGTCATCCATTCTCCTTTAGAATCTTTGACCTCTCCAGTCATGGGATGTTTATATGACCAGGCATGTATTCCTTTCTATTAAGTGGACTTTACATTAAGTTAAGTGTCTGTTGATTTCCCCAAGATAAAAGTGTGACTATTGAACCACTGAGGAACCTGCTAGGCCTGTTGATGTTGAAGGAACCTGTATTTTTTTATGGCCAAATATAGCACATAACAATTTCTTAGTTTTGAGTTCCAGTAGTTTTTCTTTACCTTTACATAATATGTATTTCTCATAGGATGCACTTACCTCTTCATCATACAGGTTAATACCTAATTAAATGACAAACTGTACAGTGATGAAAAATTAATTGTGCATTCTGGATGAGGGCCAGTCTTAGGGTTTTACTGCTGTGAACAGATACCATGACTAAGGTAACTCTTACAAGAGACAACATTTAACTGGGGCTGGCTTACAGGTTCTGAGGTTCAGTCCAGTGTCATCAAGGTGGGAGCATGGCAGCATCCAGGCAGGCATGATGCAGGAGAAGCTGCGGGAGGGTTCTACATCTTCATCTGAAGGCTGCCAGGAGAAGATTGGCCCCCACATGTTAGGAGGAAGGTCCCATTGCCCACTCCCACAGTGACACACTTTCTCTAACAAGGCCACACTTCCTTCTAATTAAATACCACTTCCTGAGCCAAGCATTTTCAATCCGCCACAGGGTCTTAAGCAAACTACTCAGACAAGAAACTAGATGTGGGTGCTTGTCTGGGAAGGCAGTTAACTACAACAAAAAACAAATTACTGTAAAGAAGCAATCCCTAAAGTTGTTTTAAAATTAATAATTATACTTATGGCTATGCCGTTCAACTTTTCAATTTTCAGAGTTAAGGATGTTGCAAATTAAGAACGCATGTTGAACAAGCTAGATATCACAAGGGAGAAAAATCAGGCAGGCAGTGAACTCCTCTATAGTAACAAATGACAGAATTATTAATGACCATGGTTTATTTCAAGGGTAAATAGATTTAATAAGGCATTAACCAAGCTGATCGTATATGAGAAAGGGCAACAGAAACAAATAATCCAAATACATGGAAAAACAACTAGTTGTCTTTTATTCATACTGACCAACAACTCACAGATCTGTTCATTACAGAATATATAATAAAACACTCATCAAATCAGCCATAAAACATTTAAAAATTGTTATTATAGTTAGTGTAAATATTCTGTAATCTCCAGTTATTCTGGAAAAATGAAACAGAAGGCGAGAGGGGTACATACAGCGGTGAAGAACTAAAAGCTTGGGTTTTATTATTGAATGCATGGGGATAAGGAAGAGGAAGAATCAGTGTTTGAGGAATCTAGGTTGAAGCAACTGCCATGTCCTTTCTAGAAGCAGTAATGATTGAGTGAAGAACAGATGTAGGAAAATATAACTTTTACTCTAGATGTGTTGCATCTAGATGCTTAGATAATATTGACATTTCGAGTTTTATTTTCCTAGGTATTTTTGTTTTCATTTATAATTTAAGGTCACTCTTCCTCATTGGTACATCAAGTACTTGTTTCTCCTAAAACCAGAGACTTTCCATTAAAGCCTCAAAAAACCTAGACTATGGTCCATTGGTAGTGTACTTTGAAAAATTATCCTAAAGATTCAATTTGTCAAAGTTCTACTGCT
This sequence comes from Mus caroli, assembly GCF_978045245.1. Classification (NCBI taxonomy): domain Eukaryota; kingdom Metazoa; phylum Chordata; class Mammalia; order Rodentia; family Muridae; genus Mus; species Mus caroli. The sequence goes on along the minus strand of NW_028227272.1, from coordinate 61,919,407 downwards.
GGTGTTCAAAACATTCTTCATGATGGTGATGATGGTGGTTGGAATGGGAAATGTCCCCCATAAACTCACATAGTCCCAAGCTAGTGGCACTATTTTGTTGGTGAGGCTATGGGACCTTTAGAAGTACCTTTCTGGGGGTGTGGTATTGAGGATGTACAGCCTCGCCCTACTTCCTGTTTGCTCTGTTTTCTACATGTGGTTGAAGATGTGATCTCTCAGCTTCCTGCTTAGGTTGTTTGCTGCCATGCCTCCCCCAAAATTATGAACTCTCCCTCTGGAACCGTAAGTCAAGTAACCTTTCTTTTACAAGTTACTTTTGTCCATGGTGTTTTATTACAACAACAATAACTAGTATAGTGGTGTCTTAGTCAGGGTTTCTATTCCTGCACAAACATCATGACCAAGAAGCAAGTTGGGGAGGAAAGGGTTTATTCAGCTTACACTTCCATACTGCTGTTCATCACCAAGGAAGTCAGGACTGGAACTCAAGCAGGTCAGGGAGCAGGAGCTGATGCAGAAGCCATGGAGGGTTGTTCCTTACTGACTGGTTTCCCCTGGCTGACTCAGCTTGCTCTCTTATAAACCCAAGACTACCAGCCCAGAGATGGTCCCACCCACAAGGGGCCTTTCCCCCTTGATCACTAATTGAGAAAATGCCTTACAGCTGGATCTCATGGAGGCATTTCCTCAACTGAAGCTCCTTTCTCTGTGATAACTCCAGCTGTGTCAAGTTGACACAAAACTAGCCAGTACAAGTGGTTAAAAGAATACAACTCTATTATCTTTATAGAAGGTACTTTGTGAGGAGCAGTTTTCTTTCTTTTTTCCCCTCATTTATTTATTCACTTTACATCCTAGCTGTTGCTCACACACACACACACAGTCCTTCTCCCCCACAGCCCCTCTCTTCTTCTGAGGGCTGGAGGCTCCCCTTGGGTGTCTCCCCAACTGTGGCACATCAAGTCTCTGCAGGCTAGGTGCATCCTCTCCCACTGAGGCCAGACAAGGCAGCCCAGCCAGGGTAACAGATTCCACAGACAGGCAACAGCTTTAAGGATAGCCCCTGCTCCCTGCTCCAATTGCTAGGGGACCCAAATGAAGACCAAGCTGTATACCCACTATATATATATATATATATATATGCACATACATACATATACACACACATATATATGTATAGATATACATATATATGTGTGTGTGTGCGTGTGTGGTGGGATTAAGGCTTCTAGCCTGTATATGTTCTTTGATTGGTGGTTCAGTCTCTGAGAGCTCCCAAGGGCTCAGGTTCACTCTGTTGGTTTTCCTTTGGAGTTCCTATCCCCTTCTGACTGCAGTCCTTGCCCCAACCCTTCCATAAGAGTCCCTGAGCTCTGTCCAGTGTTTGGATGTCTGCATGTGTTTCAGAGAACAGGTGTGCTAGGCTCCTGTCTGCATGCATGAAAGAGTATCACAAATAGTGTCAGGGATCGGTTCTTACCCATGGGATGGATGAGTCTCAACTTGGTCCATTTATTGGTTGACCATTCCCTCTGTCTCTGCTCTATCTCCTGGATCTCCTTTTGTTGTTTTATTGCTGTAGCTAGAACTTCAAGTATTATAATAGGGAGAATGTGGGTAGCCTGGTGTTAGCCCTCATTTCCATGGAATTGCTTTAAGTTTCTGATTTTGTTTGATGTTGAATATTGGCTTACTGCATATTGCTTTTATTATGCTGAGGTTTGCACTTGTATCCCTGATCTCTCCCAGTTTTAACATTGAAATGGTATTATATTTTGTCAAAGGCTTTATCTAATGAGAGAATTACATGATTTATTTTCTTTTTCAGTTTGTTGATATGATTGTTTTTTTTTTGTGTGTGTGTGTGTATATTGAACCAACCCAGCATCCCTGGTATGAAGCTTACAAGGTGCATGATGTTTTTGATGTGTTTTTGGATTCAATTTGAGTATTTTTTTCATCAATGTTCATAAGAGAGATCAATCTGAAGAGTTCTTTTTTGGTTGAGATTAAGGAATTTGCCCTGTTGGTGGCAGGTGGCACAGGGGGCAGCATGACCTCTTATTCTCCAGACTGCATGTGCTTGTTCTGATAAATTGGATTTTGTGTGTATTTCTTTATGTGGGAACCTGTGTTCAAGTAAATCTTATATACATATCTTAAAACTTCAGGTTTTGTATTATATTAGGGTTAGAATAGTAAGAATAACACATTGTCTGAGAGCTGAATTAACATACAGAAATTGTGATGCTCAGTTTAAAATTCTTTATACCAATTACACAAAGAATTTTCCTGAAATCTGTTGATTTCTAGATTTCTGTTATTTTCCCCTCATATTTGGTGGTATGTTGTTTATCTCCGTGGTATATATACTTCTTAGAGTGAGGGTGTGCATGCCGGCCAGTGAGTTTCTGTCCTCAACAAGGTGGAAACAGGCATGTCTGATTTTTATGTGTTGGTACTTAGGATTCAAACCAAGATCCTCCTGTTTATATAGAAAGTAGTATGACTCACTGATTCATCTCCCCAGACCAGAATAAACTCCTAATTATCTAAAGAAAGTAAAATAATAATATTCAAAATCCTCATCTTAATGTGATAATTAAGAGTGGATTGGTATAGATTTTAATACTGAAATGACATTAAATCTGTTGTGGATTGAAGTAGATAATAAAGACTTCTTGATTAGTGATAATGTGCAAAGACAACACATTAATTAATCAACCAATTAATCAATTACTTGACTTAATAGGATGGTTTTGGATAACACCGTGGAATTTGTAGAAGGAAGTGTGACATGAGAAAAGGGCACAGGTAAAATACAAGGTGAATTTAAAATGTTGCAGACAAGGATGGAAAGAAGGATGTGTAATAGTAATGGTCCAGGTAGGTGGGGCCTTAAATTTCTAATTATGATGAGCTAACGAAGGGGTCAAACTTGGATGTAAAAAGATCCAAATACTGAAATACAGCTTTATAGACAGATGTGGACTTTAAAATGGCAACCAGTTTAGGAATGAAAAAAATCTAACTTTAGAACAAAACATTAATTTCACTTTACAATGGATTCTGAAAGAAAAGTGAGTAGAGTTGTTTGCTTCATACCCTTGGCAAAGGCACAGTGTTGAAAGGAATTAGCTAAAAGGAGTGTAATAAGCCCACTTCAGCAAGCAGCAGTAGTAAGCAGTGAAGGTAGAGGAATGTGTTGATGTCCATCCATGCATTGTTTCAGAAACATTCTAAAAACATGCCTAATGCTTCAGGAGAGAAATTCTATAGTGCAGGAGGATCTAGACTAACTTTGAGGGTGTTAGTTTGAATACTATGCGGAAGGCATTAATACTATCTAAAGAGAGCAACTATTTTTATACTTAATTATTCTCATTCATTCTGCTTTTTAAAAAGTAGCCCACACTGAAAGAATTCATTTTCATTACCTATATAAGAGTTATTTTACTTAGTAGTACTCTCCAAAATCTAATATATTGACAAAAGAAACACACACAGACATACCCGAAATAATCATTCTGATGGGTTACACATTAAATGAGAAAGAAATAGTTTAAAATGTATCCTACCAGATGGAGAGTATATATTGTAATCCTAGCCAGGGTAGAAGAAGTACACCCGCACGTGCATATTGTGGTAAATCTCCATCCCAAATATGCCCCGGCAATGAAAACATGATTCAGTTAATATGAATACATGCTGTGCACCTAGATTGGGCAGATCTACCACTACACTACCAACTCCCACATCCATCCTACCCCTTAGAACTTGCCATTTCTCCAGGCCATGTGTTTCTGCTCTGCTTTTCTTCTTCCTCCTCCTCTGCATCCTCTCCCTTTCCCATTTTTCCTTATCTCTTCCCACCTTCTGCTCTACCTTCCCAATCATCAGCTCTCCTTTATTTTACAAATTAAGGTGCATAGCAGGTTTACAGGAAATCACCAAGTGCTGACTCATTTCCTAATTCGCAGGCATAGACAGGAGAACAGAATTAACATTAAACATAATTAGCCCCAGGGCTATCCACAACACGTTGATATACTCACTTCCCAAACTTTCTTGAGTTTGGTAGTTGTTAAAGGTTGTCAGAGCTTTCTCTGAGAAGCTTTCAATGGTCTCAATTAGGGACATTAGAGCCCCCTGTTTTCTTTTTAAACTAAATTTCTACCCTTTTAAAGAAAATTTATAGGATACACTAACATAGACTGAGTCGAGTTCTAAATACCTCAGCATAATTGGCAATATAACTGGTAATTCATATGTATTTACACATATGATACCCCCCACGTACCCTTTAATAATAAATGTTACAGCATGCTGATGAGAAAATGCACATTTTTTTAATACTCAGGCATCTAGGTACCCTAAAATATATTATTTATACATACCACATGTGCACTTTTTTTGAAAATGTTAGAATATTCTAAGAACTGAAAGCTCCCCTTTAGTGAGTACTTACTGTGTGCAAAGTACTGTCCCAAGAGCCTTCTACTGCTTACTGTTATCATTTAATCTTCACAGCAATCTTATGAAGTGGGCTCTCAAAATTAACTGTTAGAGCACAGAGAGGTTAAGTAACTTGCCCACTCTAGGATTTTTTTTAATACTTAGTTGTTTTAATTTGGAGACACCCTTAAAGTCCATTTAGGAGGTAACTTATTCTAACACTTGAACATAATGGCTGTCTTCTTTGACGAAATAATTATATATGTGTGAAACAACTATATATGTTCACACACAGACACAAACAACTGTACAACTGTGACTTCTTTGGTGTGATGTACCAAAGAAGTTCCTGTTACTTGGGAGCCTGAGGGAGCACTGATTAAGTCCAGCAAATTGAAACCAATCTTTGGAACAGGGACACCTCATTTGAAATTCTTGTTTTTCAGTTTCTCCCATCTTGTTCTTTAATAAAATAAACCCCCTTTTTCTCTTAACCAATAAGTTAAAAAAACAAACAAACAAAACTTAGAATTAACTTTTAGGTCAAAAATGTAATGTTCAAATGATATAAAAACATGATAATTTAATACAAGTAAAGTAATAGCCAGTGTGAATTTGTGAGTTGATAATTCATCTCATAAGTCAAACATTTTAATGCCTTTCAAAATGCTTAAACAGTATTAATAAGATGTTTAGATATCTGTCTGCCTCCGGTATTAAGCACAGAAAAAAATGACATTTGTGCTTTAATTGCAATTCAGACAATATTGAAATGTATTCAGATACTGCTAGCTTCATTATCATCTTTTTTCTTAAGGGTTCAAGTTCATTTTATTTACTGAGTCTTAGTTTATTTTTTAAAATTTTAACTTTCCTGAACAACTTTTAAAACTCTTAGTGTATAATGAACCAGAAAGAAGAGTCCAACAGGTACACAAATTGTATATCTAAAGCTGGTTCATCAAACTCAGGAAATAAAATTAAGTAAATCAATGTAATTCCTTTATTAATGTTACAATATAATGAAATATCATTTAACAACACTAAAAAATATAGAAGTCAGAGAGTACTGATTAATTACTACTTATTTTATGAGTACATCTGTATCTAAAACCTGATGCAAACTGCTCCTGTTACAGGTTTGATCTCTTTTCTCCACCTGTTGTTTCTTTATCTGCTAATCACAAATCTAATTTCCAAACAAAGGGAAGTGATTGTTCAGTTTTGAAACTTATTACTGCATGGTAAAATGTGGCATAAGTTGAGGGCAGAGCAGGGGCGTGTGTCTCCTGTGCATACAGTGTCCGTTCTAGGCAGCACCTCCCCGTAGGCTCTGGCCTCTCTTTGTTAACAGGAACTTTGTTTTGAATTTTTATGTAAACTTAACAGATCATTTAATTTTCAGCTTTTTGCAACCTGGCTCTTTCTCTACAAGTGATTCACCTGTAGGCTTTTCCCTTTGGTTACATTTTATCCCTGTTTTAATGGGATTTTTTTTTTTTTTTCAGTCCAATCATGTATATCTGTGTAACATTCGGCATTAAGACTATTTGTTACTAATGGGGTTTTGTTAGCCTACTTAGGTTGCATTGGTACCCTTTTCTCTTTTATAATTGAATAGCTATCATGTGGCCATCAGTCACTTTATAGATACTGATGATCAAGTAGTTTTTAACTCCTTTAAATTTCACAAAGCCAGAATGATTTTTCTCTCCTAGGAATGCCAGAACCACCTCCGCAGATATGGAAATGTGAATCTGGAACTGGTGACTCGAATCATTAAAGATGGTGGCCCATGGGAAGATCCAGTGTTGCAAGCTGTTCTTAAAGCCCAACCGGCATCTCAGGAGATAGGTACTTCAGGAGAGTCAACACCAAAACCATTTCTTTTCTGACTTGGCCCAAAGTACTTCTTGATAGCAGCTTTGTTACATTTCTTTCTAGTAGTGGTACTGTGGCTGTTGACATATTTACTGGGCATTACAGGGAGTTTGTTTTTGACTCTATAGTTATGGTTTTAAAATATGTTTAAGTAGCTATACTTTTGTTGTTATTGTTGTTTTAAGTTCAAACCCTAAACCACGAATATTCATTGCATCAGAGTTCTCTGAAGGCAGGAACTCTGAATTTATTTTACCCATTACTATGTTAATATATTCTTGTGCCTATATTCTATAGTTAGTCCAATGCCCTGTACACAGTTATTGGTTAATTCAGATGATTACTGTGTGAATTGTTGTTCACACAGTACTGTGACTGAATGATCACATGATAAATGAATAAATAAATTTCAAATATGATAGAACAGCATTTCCCAAACTAATACAATTTTGTGTCATTGCCTCATTACTTTACCTCCTTTGACATCAGCTCCTACCATACTGAACAACACAGTGGACTCTAGAGCCAATATTGACTCAGAGCCAATATTCCTTATTGAAGTAGGAGGCTTTGTTCTCTAATCCAACCTGTTAAATTAACCCTTTAGCTTCCCATATTATTAAAAATGTCCTGAGTTCTAGGATATATGGATCCCCAAAACTTAGCATATAAGTTTAGCTAGTGTATAAACACAAGAATATAGAAAAGTCAAAGAGAACAGACAAGCTCTCCAACTTGGGGACAGCTACTTAGCATGTGTTGAACATATAAAGATATTCCCAGCATGTGTTGAACATATAAAGATAGTCCCAGCATGTGTTGAACATATAAAGATATTCCCGTTTGCAACAGGTTAAGACATGGAGTGTGTGGAGAAGGGACTATCATGCTGGGCTTAAGACCAAAGGAGCACTATACCAAGAGTGGAGCATGCAAGGCAAACAAGGGGAGCTGCTGCTTGATGTGTGGATTGGAAAGCACTTACAGCAAATCAAAGGCCGAGACAGTCGGAAATGAGGAGAAAGACTTGCTTATTAATGAAAATTATAAAGAGTAAATAAATTACAGGAAAGATAGAGCCATCGTGAGAGGAAACAAGGAAAGAGGCTAGAGAAAATAGGATGGGTAGAAGCATCAAGCAAGCCACAGATGGAAGAAGGCAGGCACAAGCATGATGGGTCAGAAGGTAAAAAAGGCACTTGCTGTACATGTTGGTTAATTGAGTAATACACACACACAAAGAATAATAACAATTTTTAAATAATTTTTTAAGAAGGCAGGAGAGAAGAAAGTTTATTAGGCTTTTAAGGAAGTGTTTAGGCTTCCTTAGGCTAGAACAGAGCTGGTGTGAAGACTGATGGCTCCTTAGGTTCCTTTTATAACTACACTAACATTCCTCACTTTGGGCAAAAGTTCTCTAGAGCCTCATTAATATAGATGCCTCTTCTCTGGGTAGTAGTCGTTATGGTAAAGTCCATACTGAAATAGATTCTTGCATGAACTCCAAGTCACTGTTTACTCACCGTACATTTTAAACAGAAGTAAATGTAAGTAGAATGTTTAAGTCAAAATAAAATATAGTCTATCAACACTTCAGTAGCTACTGATGAAATATAAATAATTAAAAATGTTTGGATTTAAAAAGCATAAAATATAGACCCTACTTTCGTCCCTGCCACTTACAATATCTATGTCATTGGGCAAGTCATTTAATCTTGAGTAAAACAAATAGTATAGAATCTGTCATAAGGTTGTTGTTAGGTTTAAATAAATTTACAGTTAAATGTGTTTGTATATTATGAAAAAATAATCATAAATTAGTAATTATCCTTAGTGATGTATAAACACATTAGACCCGATGACACAATTTTGCATTAATTTTATTTAACATTTATTTATTCATGATTCAGGTTTTTCATTAACTTAGCTTACATTTCTCAACAGTTAATCTGATTTAATGTGATTTTTAATGTACTAGTTTAGCATTCAGTCTCTTATAATAATGAAAATACTGGACTACCAGAAGCAAAAATGTATAATCTTAGACTAGAGGTACATTTTAGATTTGCTATTTGAAACATTCTAATGTACTAATGAACTAAAAGAATATCTAATTCTAATTCTTAATCTCCTTTTTAAACTAAGAAGAAATCAACTAGAATTTCATGAGCACTGTTTTGAAATTTTATTTTCATTTATCAGCCATCATAAATGACTATTCAAAAATAAAAGTTTTCCTGTGGAGCATGTTATTTATATAATGAAATATGATGTTTTAGTTGTAAAGTTTAAAACAAAGTTTGAATACTTTTTGAGAGTAATAATGTTTTCTTTTTAATATAGTGAACAAATACTTAAGTTCTGAAAATCCACTGTTCTTTGAACTACGTGCCAGATACCTAATTGCCTGTGAACGCATACCTGAAGCAATGGCTCTTATTAAATCTTGTATAAATCACCCTGAAATCAGCAAAGACTTGTACTTCCATCAAGCACTCTTCACCTGTCTGTTTATGTCACCTGTAGAAGATCAGCTATTCCGTGAGGTATCATTTGAGACTTTTTCCTATTACCATTTATCCTTACTAAATACAAAATAAAACCTTACTGTTACTGAATTGTTTTGCAGTAATAACAAGGATTTAGAGATCACATTATCTAAATGTATTTACTCGTCACTATTTTTTTAAGTTTATGTGACTTAGAATCTGATAGTAACAAATGATTGAGTTAATATATTTTACTTACTAAATTTTTGGTATGATACAGAAAAAAACCTGAGAAATATTATGATTTTGTCTCTTAAAGTGCTAAGTTAAATGCTTATGTTTATTTTGTTTTTTTTCAATAAAAGGACTTCTTTCCTACTCTGAATTTTACTTACCCATGGGCATTAATGGCCTTGCAAGTACTCATTGTGAAATGCAGGTGTTATGCTGTAAAACTATAAAAATATTTCAATACAGTATATAATTGTAAAAGAAACTAGAAATGTATCAGTACTTGCAAGTAACTAAACAGAAACTGCAACTAGAATATTATATGTTTTTGATGATAGGAACTGACTCTTCCTTTCTTCTTACAGCATTTGTTGAAAACTGACTGTAAGAGTGGAATTGATATCATCTGTAACACTGAAAAAGAAGGCAAGACTTTGCTAGCCTTACAACTCTGTGAATCTTTTCTTATTCCACAGCTCCAGAATGGGGACATGTACTACATATGGTAAGTGTTTCTGATGCATAATTTGAAATGGAAAATGGTAAACTAAAGGAGTACTGCTTAGGACAGTTTGGACTATATACTTTCCTTACAGTTGTCTGAAAGTGTTAAACTACTTTTTAAAAATAGCATCGTTTTATTGTTTTTTTAATTATGTGTGTATGTGTGTGTGTATATTGATTTGTGCGTGAGTGCAGATGCTGTTGGAGGCCAGAAGAGGGCATCAGATCCTCTGGAGCTGGAGTTGTTGGTGTTCATGAGCCATCCAACCTGGATGTTAGCAACTGAACTAGGATCTTTTATAACAGCAATACAAACTCTTAGCAACTCAACCATCTCTCCAGGCCCTACAATTGCTTTTATGTTTTTATTGTTATACTGAAAAAAATCTTGGGACAGGTATATATTTTGTTTACTAAGTCATACACTTAGGGGGTGGCTTGCAATTTAACAAAGAGACAAGAGAGAAATTAAACTTTTATCAGCTAAGAATTAAAGAACAAAATAAAACTTTTGAGTACAACGAATGTCCATTTTAAAATCATATATTATTTTGGAGCAAGTTGGGAAAATAAACATGTATACATTTGTAATATATTCATTTGTAAAATATTAAATGGATTATGTATCTTCTGGTTTCCAGCTATCATTTTGTTTTAGAATGTGTTGTAGAGTTAGGCCATATGTTCTTTAATATAATTGGTCTATTTGCTTTTTTTACCCATCACCCTTTTATAAAATCTCCTTATTTCTAATATTCACCACCATCTTTTATGTGTATACTTTACTAAATTCCTCAAGAGGCTTCCATATTTAGGAATACAATAGCTATGAGATTGTCTGAATGGGGCAATAGTTTAGCTATAGAATAGTTCCCTGGCATCTATTAAAAAAACAGTAACAGACCAAAAATAAAATAAAATACCTAAGATTTTCAGCTAACAAAAAGGTATTAATTAAATGTTATTTCTTGGTATCATGAAGGTCATGTAGAATCTATGTAGGAAGCTAGTGACTTATTAAACTTGAGTACTTACCAAGCAGTTCACTAGAGATGTCTTTAAAGATAGTGAATAAAGGTAAGCACACATTAGCTTTTTTATTTTTTAAATGTCAGTTACTGTCTCCATAATACATTGTGTTACTGAGGAGATAGATGTTCATGAACTGGAAAACGTGATTCATAAAATACATAAGCAAGCCTGGCCAGCAGGAAGTAGGTGTGTCGGGAGGCTGGAAACCAAAGTGACTGTGTGTAGTAGCAAACACAATGTTGTTTCCTAACTGGAACAGTTATAGTCATTTAAAAAAATTGTAATAAGATAGAATATTAGAGTCATGAATTTTTAAACTGAATAATGTTTGTTATTCTGTCTCCGTCCAGAGTACTTTTTGATTACAGAATTGTTACATTTCTCTCAAGTGGAGTTGTATTTACATGATGTTACATGTAAAATGAAGAAAGCCCAATGTCCTGTGAGCTCGACTCCACTTGCATGTGCTGAGCTCTCAAGACATACATAGTAAATCTATTTTGGAAAAAACAAGTTGCCACCAAGTATTTTAGTAGTTCCAAATTCTGTGCTTTATGTGAGTTTTAGGGTCTAAGGGCAGATTTCTTTATGAGATGTATCCTTATGCTTTCAGTTTACCTGAAAAGCCACTGCCTGTATTTGTCCTTGTTCATTCTTGGCCGTGTATTAGGAAAGAATCTACCTGTGAAGGCTTTAAGTGCTCTATAATTAGTCTGTTCAAGAGTATAGCTTGTTCACAGAAAAGCACATGATCTAAAGCTAATGGAAAGGATACAGTTTTAAAATCAGTACTATATGTTTAAATTTTAAAATTTTCGTATCTTAATAGAAAGAAAATATTCTAAAATATTGGTTTCTAAATTTGCAAGTAGTATGTTTACTGTTCTAGTTGGCAATAGGACCTAGGGAATTGAAGCCAAAATAATGAGGCAGACTAAACTCTTATACAGCTAACAGCAAACTTCATTCAATAGAGCATCAGACAATTTATACTCTGTGGATTAAGAGGAATCACATGAGCAAAGTGTAGAGTCACAAGGGCAAACCACATGTGGAACACGTGGCAATAAACCTTGCTTTTCCGTAGAGGTATATAAACAGTAGCCAGTTGAAGGAATAATGGAAGTAAACTCACTCCTATCCACTACACCTGGGTAGGGCATGAAAACACATTTCAAGAACAATTTGATGTTTCTGAAGACACTGAAGTCAAAAGACTCAGTTTTCTTGAAGTTTTCTCACCAGCACTCAGAGTTCTCTCTTGACTCCATTTGTGGATGGTATTCTGATGTAATATACTGACGGTCAAAGTGTGTGTTTTACAGTTATAACATCAGTACTAGTATATGAAATTAGAACTGATTTAAGTCAACACTATGAATGTCTTAGGTATGTCAGCATATCTTTAGAAATCATTACTATCAGTGCAAGATTATGTAGTTATTTTTTCTTTTAACTTCTATTAATCTCAAAGGTAGCACGGAGAGCATACACATTTTTAACTACTTTATGTATATAGCCTTGCTAGGATAGTATAGAATCAGGCAAAAGAAATCAATGTCTTTACTTATATCTTGATATATGTCTTTTTCTCATTATAGGGAGTTGATTTTCCTATGGAGTAAACTACAGCTTAAATCTAATCCTTCCAAACAAGTGTTTGTAGATCAGTGTTACCAGCTTTTAAGAACAGCAACTAATGTGAGAGTCATATTTCCTTTTATGAAAATAATTAAAGATGAGGTAAATATATCTATTGTTCAGTTTTTAGATTTTAATGCTGCATTCTCTGTGTGTCACAATCTTTTCTCTTCATCTTCAAATATTCAACATGGCTCATGTAGAAGGAAAAGCAATCTATTGTTACATAATTTGGGAATAATTGCTTCCATATATATCTTATGACTAGGCAAATTTATCATTATAAATTCTGTTTTTGAATACTAATTTACAAATGATCTGATTATCCTCTTTCATTGCCTCAGAAAACTCTTGGTTGATAATAAAACGGTATGTAGGTAAGTGGAATTAACAGAATATAAGAGACTAAGAGTACATGAGGCTTTCAAATGGTTACTTTTTCCTATAGTTCATAAGCCATATGTTGGCAGTATGACATGCAACATACACAGATGCCATTCTGATTCTTGTCCTGGTCAAATAAGTATTGATTATTCCAACCAGTAGAGGCATAAAATCGATTTCAGTAGATCAATAAAAAATTCTGCAGTAAAAGCTAATACAATTATCATTAACAGAAGTAAAAAGGTACTGATTTTCATATAATTTCCAGCAAGCTTATTATTCCTGTCTTAGTCAGGGTTTCTATTCCTGCACAAACATCATGACCAAGAAGCAAGTTGGGGAGGAAAGGGTTTAATCGGCTTACACTTCCATACTGCTGTTCATCACCAAAGGAAGTCAGGACTGGAACTCAAGCAGGTCAGAAAGCAGGAGCTGATGCAGAGGCCATGGAGGGATGTTCTTTACTGGCTTGCCTCCCCTGGCTTGCTCAGCCTACTCTCTTATAGAACCCAAGACTACCAGCCCAGGGATGGTCCCACCCACAAGGGGCCTTTCCCCCTTGATCACTAATTGAGAAAATGCCTTACAGTTGTATCTCATGGAGGCATTTCCTCAACTGAAGCTCCTTTCTCTGTGGTAACTCCAGCTGTGTCAAGTTGACACAAAAATAGCCAGTACAATTCCTATACTTTATTAGATTTGTATGATGCCCCTTTCATATTTGAGTAAATGTAAAGCACTAGCATATATAATAATAGCAATAATAACAATAATCTCACCATCATTATAAGTACTATTTAGTATAATAACATTTGCACTGATTTTAAAACATAATTACTTCCTGGCATCTATTTGAAATGACATGCATTTACTCTCTGTCAGAGAATGAGAATGAACCCTTAAGGGAGACTAGAGTTGAAAGAAAATTTGAAACAAAGTTTGCAAACATTTTACACTACAGTTATTGTGTCTTGTCAAACTTGAGAATTAAATATAAAAGAGTTAAAGCAAACATAATTATTGAAGAGACTTGATTTGAAAATTCTTCCCAAACTTCACAATACTGTTTCAGAAAGTTTTCCTTTTGGAGTTGTATTCAATTTTTTTCTTTTTTCTTTTCTTTTCTTTTTAATTTATTTTTTATTTTATTTTTATTTATTTATTTATTATTATTTTTTTTTTTTTTTGGTTTTTCACACTCCATATTCCATTCCCTGCCCATCCACCCTCCGACTGCTCCACAACCCACACCTCCTCCCAACTCCCCTGTCTCCACGTGGATGTTCCCATCCCCCCACCCCACCTGACCTCTAAACTCCCTGGGGCCTTAGTTTCTTAAGGGATAGGTACATTATCTCTGAATGAACACAGAACCGGAAGTCCTCTACTGTATGTGTGTTGGGGGTGTCAAATCAGCTGGTGTATGCTGCCTGTTTGGTGGTCCAGTGTTTGAGAAATCTCGGGAGTCCAGATTAATTGATACTGCTGGTCTTCCTACAGGATCGCCCTTCTCCTCAGCTTCTTTCAGCCTTCCCTAATTCAACAACAGGGGTCAGCTGCTTCTGTCCATTGGTTGGGGGCAAATATCTGAATCTGACTCTTTCAGCTGCTTGTTGGGTCTTTTGGAGGGCAGTCAAGATAGATCTCTTTTTGTGAGTGCTCCATAGCCTCAGTAATAGTGTATTAAAAATTTTTAAGCAGATAGTATAATAGTTTTAAAAGTTATATTTAGTAGGAATATTTTTGTTTTTCCAGGTTGAAGAAGAAGGCCTACAAATTTGTGTTGAGATCTGTGGTTGTGCTCTCCAGCTTGATCTCCATGATGATCCTGAAACTAAATGTCTAATTTATAAAACAATTGCACATTTTTTGCCAAATGATCTAGAGATTGTCAGGGTTTGTGCTCTCTCAGTATTTTTTCTTGAGCGTTCCTTAGATGCCTACCACACCGTTGAAGAGCTTTACAGACGTCCGGATGAAGAGTATAGTGAAGGCATGAGTACTGTTCAAAACCGTGTTCGTTTTGAATTACTTCCAATTTTGAAAAAAGGATTGTTTTTTGATCCTGAGTTTTGGAACTTCGTAATGATTAAGAAAAACTGTGTGGCATTACTGCGTGATAAATCAGCAGTGAAACTTCTAAATGAAAATACACTGGAAAATCCTGCAGGTAGTCTAAAAAAGAGAGTGGAAGAGCAGAGTGTAGAAGAAGATCAGAGCACTGGAGAGACTCACCCTGGTGATGCATCTGTACTGCAATCCAAAGGACAGGCTAATGTGAAGAGAAGCCTGTCTGCTCTTAACACGTCCAAAGTGGATCATAGTGTCCCAAGGCATCGGTGCATGTTATGCAACAAGGAATTTCTTGGTGGCCACATTGTAAGGCATGCCCAGGCTCATCAGAAAAAAGGCAGTTTTTCATGTGTGATATGTGGTAGGAAATTTAGGAACAGAGGACTTATGCAGAAACATTTAAAAAATCACGTTAAGAAGATTCAGAGACAGCAGATTGCTACTGCACAACAGGATGATCCAGAAGTCATCACTTTGGAAGAAATAAATGGTTCCAAATCTTTAATTTCCTTTGAAAATGGGAACTCAAATACTAAGGGCTTGGAAATAGAGACATTGACGGCTTCCAGTGAGAGAAACAAAGAGGTCATCCGTGAACACATGGCTGAGTTCATTAAAATTCCCATTGCTATATCAGAGAATGCTATGGAAAACATTATTGAAAATGGCAAACCAGACACTTCTTTCAATAATATCTCAGAATCTTTACCTCAGTGTGATGATGACTATGAAGAGGAAGAGAATGAAGATGATTATGAAGATGATTATGATTTGAATCAAGAAACATCAGTACTTCATAAAATCAATGGAACTGTGTGCCATCCAAAAGATGTATATGCTACAGACCAAGAAGGCAACTTCAAGTGTCCTGCTCTTGGCTGTGTAAGGATATTTAAAAGAATTGGGTTTCTAAATATGCATGCCAGGACTGTGCACCCAACTGATTTAAATGTGCGGCAAACTGTAATGAAGTGGAGTAAAGGAAAGTGCAAATTCTGCCAAAGGCAGTTTGAGGATTCTCAACATTTTATAGATCACCTTAATAGACACAGCTATCCAAATGTGTACTTTTGTTTGCATTTCAATTGCAATGAGTCATTTAAGCTGCCATTTCAGCTTGCCCAGCATACAAAAAGTCACAGGATATTTCAAGCTCAGTGTAGTTTTCCAGAATGCCATGAGCTTTTTGAAGATCTTCCTCTGTTATATGAACACGAAGCCCAGCATTACTTGAGCAAAACACCAGAGTCATCTGCACAGCTGAGTGAAGTGGTTCCTCACCATCAAGAAATAGACCCATTTAGTAATGAGAACCAAACAATTCATCATCCAGTTTCTACTAGTAAGTCAAGGAAATATTCTACAGAACCAAAGACATATATAGACACTATGGAAAAGAAAACAGACAGTTTAGTTCAGAATGGAAATGAACATTCTGATGATACTGTTTCAAATATAAGCTTCATAGACCAAAAGATGCCTGCCATAGAGCCAAATCCTGAAAATACTCATAGTACCACTGACTTAGTCAATGGACACAGTGAAATAGAGCAAACACCATTAGTTACATCAGATCCTACTCTGAAAATAGATATAAACAGAAACAGGACAGAAAATGGTTCTATTTTACCCAATGTTGAATCACAAGAACACAGTGCCCTGTCAGTATCTCAGGCACCATCCAAACCAAATCTTACAAGTGAACATACTTCATATGGCTTAATTTTAACAAAGCCATTTGTCAGACCTTTGCCTCCCAGTTACCTTGATGAACGATACCTTAGTATGCCAAAACGCAGAAAATTTCTGACTGATATTGTAGATGCCTGTTCTGATCAAGATAACATGTATAAAAAACCAGTGAAAAGATTACGATGTGGCAAATGCCTGACCACCTACTGTAATGCAGAAGCACTTGAGGCTCACCTTGCACAAAAGAAATGTCAGACACTCTTTGGATTTGATTCAGATGATGAAAGTAAGTCTTGTGTGTTTTTATTAGCTCTATCTGTAGAAATGGAAAGATACTATCACTATATCTATAATGTATATCTGTGCAGCTAAAAACATTAACACGTGTAACCCAGACGATAAAGCACTATTTTATACATTCCCTTTAAATCCACAACCACTATGAAGTGAGATTCATATTCTTGTTTTAGCTCAACCAACAAATACATTCACGAGTAGTTTGCACAAGCTTATGAACTTTGGGAAGCGAGGAATCAAGATTTTTCATTCTTTGCTCCTACTTTTCATACTATACTATACTATACTATACTATACTATACTATACTGTCTTAGTTAGGGTTTTACTGCTGTGAACAGACACCATGACCATGGCAAGTCTTATAAAAAACAACATTTAATTGGGGCTGGCTTACAGGTTCAGAGGTTCAGTCCATTACGATCAAGGTGGGAGCATGGCAGCATCCAGGCAGGCATGGCACAGGCAGATCTGAGAGTTCTATGTCTTTATCCAAAGGCTGCTAGTGGAAGACTGACTTTCAGGCAACTAGGGTGAGGATCTTATGCCCACACCTACAGTGACACACCTACTCCAACCAAGTCACACCTATTCCAACAAGGCCATACCTCCAAATGGTGCCACTCCCTGGTCCAAGAATATACAAACCATCATATATACTGTAGTATACTATACTATACACCATACTATACTATACTTTTTCTACTACAAGTGGCTTTTCTTTATTCAATGTTTCACATAATAGAAGTTGTTGAAATAATACTTTTCATCAGCATGATAGAATATGAAACAAGTAAAACTAAGTTACTGTCAAAAATAGAAGTAAAGAGCCTGGGGAAATGGCTCAGCAGATAAAATACTTCCTGTGCACTGGTGAGGACTGGACTTCAGATCCCCAGCACCCATGTAAATGCTGGGCCAGCATAGTGCCTTGTCTGTAACCCGAGCATGCAGGACCTCAGTTAGAATCCCCCAGCAAGCTAGCTAGCTATACTAGCTAGCAGAATCTCTGAGCTTTGGCTTCCTACATAAACATGATTATCAAGAAAGATAACCAACATCAACCTCTGGTCTCCAAATGGATCTGGACACATGTGCCCCCACTCACAAGTATTCATGCACATATATGTACACTACAAAACACATGCACACACATGCCAGAAATGTAAGGCTTGCTTTTCTATTATAATCTATGAAATTTGAATTAAAACTATTTTATTTTACAGGTGCCTGATAATGTCTCAGAACGATTTGTTGATCATGCAGTAGTGTTTTAAAAAAGCACTACAAGAAAATGCATCATCAGCTTGCTCTTTCCCTGATGGCCTTAATTTTAGAGTGGTCTCGGATTACTAAAGAAAAGACAAAGCACATTTTCTGGAATGAACTTGCAGAGGAGATGTGCCGGCTTAGACTCCAAAAGGGTTATAAAACTCCCAAAGTCCCAGTTATCCATGAAACCACACTTTAAAAAAGTTTATGGTGATTAATAGCAGCATGTTCAGTTTTGCTTTATGTGAAAACACATTTGGGTAACTAGTCAGAAATACAAACCAGCAATGGCCTTACTGAAGAAAGGAAAAAGTTGATTCATTCTAAGATGAGATGGAGGGGAGCTGGGTTACAATAAACATGTAAAACACTCTGAAAATGGAATTTGTTTTCTTGTCCTGCATATTCATTATGTCTTCCCTTCTGGTCAACATATTTTAAAGAATCATTCATTGCTCTTTAGTTTGTGATATAATTTAGAAGCTGATACATAGAAATAAAGTTTGATTTATGATCATGCTGTCCACTAACGATTGTAACTTGTTTTAGGCAATTAAGTAGACAGGTCAAAGTTCAGTGAATGGCATGCCACCATTGAAAAATTTAAAACAAAACAAAAACAGTGCTTGGCTAATAAGCTCTTGATAAGAACCTTCAATGCCCCACTTTTGTAAAGTTAGTGATTTAAAGGCAGCAGCCTTAAGTAGACAAGAAAAGTGCCATCGGATACTTTGGTGGGGGGTGAGAAGAATCTAAGACCATCACATGCTAGATAGTTGAAGGAAAACACTGAATTAAAAAATCCTGAATGTGAATAATGGTAAAAGCACACTGGGATATTCCTATCTGTACATATTAGGACATTGCTGGATGATTCATAGTAAAATCCTTTATACATTAGTATGAGTTATCTAAGTATGGTCCTATGAAAATAATTGGCTTAAAAGTATGTCAGTTAAGAATCAGTTCAAGAGTTCATTTTATTCAGTTAGGAGAATTAATTCAAAATTAAGCCATACTAATATGCTTTCTTCATTAGTGATGAATTTGGCCTGCATAGTAATTTTTATATTTAAGGAAGTACTTACATCAAAATTTGCACAACAGGAATACAATAACATATATTAATACATTGTTGTTCTTGGTGACCGTTCTAAGAAGATTTTAACTTATTAAATTATTAAAACAAATATTTTACAGTTTAAAAAAAATCTTCTAGATATTTCCCACCTGTCAGTTATGAAAAGGGAAATACCTAAAGATCTCCTTTACCTGATAGTATATAAGTCTAAACAAGACAAAAACATACAAACACAAAGGTGAATTCTTTAGACACATTAGTATGCCACGTGTCAACTAAGTGTTCCAGCTACTCCAGCATGGTTTTGTGTAAATCAGACAATGTCATCATACTACAAATTTTAGGAACATTCTTGAGGTTAGGAAAATAGGACATTACTTTCAGGGTGGCTTTCAGACTTTTAAAAACTATGTTTTCCAATAATGCTCTATCAGAATATTTATTTTTTTATTATTTACCATGGGCATTTGCAACTATGCAATGATGGTCACTAGTCCATTCCGATCAAATTGAAGTTCGTTTTAGTTTTATTATGTAGCCTACATTAGGCTGTATAATTTACGTGAAGATAACAGATAAGTACAACTCATATGTTTTAAATCCTTTAAGTTCAACTCAAAATGTTTTCCATATTTCTTGACACTAAAAATGTAATAATTGACTTTTAGTTCATATTAAAAGTACATCTTGTAATAAAAATCCTGTTTGGAAACTGGTTCATTTGCACAATGAATTTTTTGGGGAACAATTTCTGCTTTGTGCACTTTGCAGTTAATAACATTTTACCATTTTTTAACTTTATTTTTTACAGGTTGTAACCACTGATATAGATATAAATCCATAAAGCATTACATTTTTCTTAAAGTTTGTGTGCAAAGATGTGTTAAGCAAATTCTGCCTCTTATTTTATTTTGTCTTTTAAGCTTAATTTGAAGGTTTTCTTTTGACTTTTGTTGCTAGGAGAAAATTTTCCTATAGATAAAATTGTTTCATATATAATCAACACAAAATGTCGTGTAAAATTCTGTTTGACCACATTTTTCTAACCTCTTTATATACTTCTCAATTTTACCTGTTGAAAGAATGTGTGCATTTTATTATGGTTTTTCTCCAAAGCATTTTGCTTTTGTGTAAATCCAGCAGTTCTGATTTGTGATTCAGACGGAAAGGAAGCTTTCCTCTTACCCACATGCTTTTCCTTCTCCTTGTTTTCTACTAATGCTTTGAGGATACATGAACTCCTTTTAAATGTTTGTTTTAAAATAATTATATGTGGTCAAGTAAGGTCAAGGAAAGTGCAGATCTGAATCCTTGCTGCTCAGACACAGAAGATGCACAGGAAAGAATCTCCGTGGATAAGGACACTGGTACTTTGGGCTCTAGCCATATTCATTAAAAAAAAAAAAAAACCACCAATCTATAACAAAGTATAATTTATATCATTGATGTGTGATTCTTTTCAAGTCGCACTGAACACTTAGCTGTACTTTCATGTCTGGTTTAATAGTGTATGAATGAAAAGCCTAAAAGGGATGGTAGTGTTTGTTTTTAATTTATTCGCTACTGTCAAACACCTCTTCAGAATGAGCAAACGCTGCCTTTGCATTTCATTTTGGTATTGTTATGTGAAAGATATTACAGACTCAGCACGAAGGAACATTTGTGCTTCCTTGTTGAACATTAAATTATTTTACTTTGCATTTTATAAAAGTACAAATTAAAACTGAGCCATTGAACTGCAATAAATCAACAATAGTGTCTCATTTCAAGAAATTTTTTGTACTGTACATAGATTTGTTCAATAAAACATTGTCCTTGTTGATAATGCAAGCGTTCAGTTTTATGTAGTACACTGATTTCAAGAATTCAGCTTACTTAAATGTATTTTTTATGCCTCATAAAAGTGGGATGTTTCAGTTAATGTTATCACATTCAGAGTGTTGAAACTTTTTGAAAGGAAACAAAATGATACAAGTAGGGGTTTTGTTGTTGGTTTTATTTTTATTTTTTGATGAAGGAGTAAGAGTTGATGGAGGGAGCTGAAAGAGTGGCTCAGAGCTTTAAAGAATGCTTTCTGCTCTTTATAAAGGACTTGAGTTCACAGGTTCAGTTGCCAGCACCCACATGGCAGCTCACAATGGTCTAACTCTATTTCTAGGAGAATTTAATTACCTCTTCTGGCTGCCCTGAGCACCAGGCATTCATGGCACACACACACATATTACAAACATACATACACTTAATGGCTACTGATGTCATTTCAAATAAAGGATGACCAAAGTCTCTACAGACTTGGGGCAAAAGGGGGGGTATCAGAGCTCAGCAGATGCCAAGCAATGTCAACATTGGTGTCTTCAAAGATGAAATGCTTCCTGGAACTTCAGTGAGTCACTGCAGTATCAGGATAAGTGCTGGCTGAACATGCCATGTGCAGTATTTTCATCCTATTATTCTAAAAAGGATTAGGGGTATGGTTCAGCCATGGAAGCATGTTTGGCATGCTTGAGGCCCTTGTTTTAATGCCAGTATTTTTTTTTAAGTTATTGAAGTTACTGTTTATCCAGAAGTGATCTTGGGCATGAGGGCTCTTTTGGTTCAGTAGCAGGGAAAAAAACAAAACCCTGTCCTTTTGGCTATAACTTAAAAATTTGAAAAATGGTATATAAGTAGGAATGTCTTTAATGCAACGGGATATCACTACAAGTGAATAAGTGAGTTAAAGTGATTTGCATATATTACAGCAGTTTGACTTGTAAAAATGTCACTGAAACATTCTAGCAATGGGATGTAGAATTTTCTGTCTGAAGGACGACATATTCTTGGACTAAATGTAATCCATTTTCCACAACAGTACATCTATTTAGATATTTAGGCAAGTTGCTTAAGTAACATTCCATTTTTTCTTTGGATTTGGAAAAGTAGGTATCCATTTGTCTGTTTGGTGTTGCCACTATACCTGACATTAGATAATATATAAACATAGTTGTTGGGGGACAAAAGCTGCGAAAGCATGCTGCCAATCTTGGCTGTATCATGGCCTGCTTGTGGATCAAGGACCTCCACATAAAACCAGATACATTGAATATAGTAGAAGAGAAAGTGGGGAAAAGCCCCACATGAGCACAGGAGAAATTTTCCTGAACAGAACACCAATGGCTTATGCTCTAAGATCAAGAATCAACAAATGGGACCTCATAAAATTGCAAATCTTTTGTAAGGCAAAGATCACTGTTAAGACAAAAAGGACACCAACAGATTGCACAAAGATCTTTAGCAATCCTGAATCCAATAGGGGGCTAATATCCAAAATATATAAAGAACTCAAGAAGTTAGACTCCAGAAAACCAAATAACCCTATTAAGAAATGAGGTACAGAGCTAAACAAAGAATTCTCAACTGAGGAATACCGGATGGCTGAGAAGCACCTGAAAAAAAAAAATGTTCAACATCCTTAATCATCAGGGACATGCAAATCAAAACAACCCTGAGAATCCACCTCACTCCTGTCAGAAGCTAAGATCAAAAATTCAGGTGACAGGAGATGCTGGCAAGGATGTGGAAAAAGAACCCTCCTCCATTGCTGGTGGGAATGCAAGCTGGTACAACCACTCTAGAAATCAATCTGGTGGTTCCTCAGAAAACTGGACATAGAGGACCCAGGTATACCACTCCTGGGCATCTACCCAGAAGATGCTCCAGCATGTAATAAGGACACATGCTCTACTTTGTTCATAGTAGCCTTATTTATAATAGCCAGAAGCTTGAAACAACCCAGATGTCCTTCAAAAGAGAAATGGATACAGAGAATGTGGTACATTTACACAATGGAATACTACTCAGCTATTAAAAACAATGGCTTCATGAAATTCTTAGGCAAATGGATGAATTTAGAAGATATCACCCCGAGTGAGGTAACTCCGTCACAAAAGACCATACATAAGTGGATATAAGCAAAGAGTGTGGGAATACCCAGGATACAACTCATGAACCACATGAAGCTCAAGAAGAATGAAGACCAAAGAGTGGATGCTTCAGTCCTACTTAGAAGGGGGAACAAAATAATCAAGGGACACAGAGGGCTGGAGGTATTTGGGAGAAAGAGAGGAGGGAAAAGGGAAAAGGAAGAAACAGGTATGGGAGATGTACAGATGGTCAGGAAAATGAACAGAGGTATGGGGAGCTGGGGCTAGCGACCAGAAAGTTCCAGATGCCAGGAAAGCAAGAGCCTCCTAGGACCCCACGGGGATGACATTAGCTGAAATACCCCATAAAGGGTATGAAAGTGTCCGTATCCAGAGCTTCGGCATGGCCTCCTGGTTGAGGGTTAGGGCCACCCATCCATCTCAAAAATTTTAACCCAGAATTGCTCCTGTCTAAAGGAAATACAGGAACAAAGAGTGGAGCAGAGACTGAAGGAAAGGCCATCCAGAGACTGCCCCACCTGGGGATCCATCCCACATGCAGACACCAAACCCAGACACTATTACGGATGCCAAGAAGTGCTTGCTGACAGGAGCCTGATACAGCTGTTTCCTGAGAGGCTCTGCCAGATCCTGACCAATACAGATTCGGATGCTTGCAGCCAACCATCGGACTGAGCACAGGGACCCCAGTGGAGCAGTTGGGGGAAGGACTGAAGGAGCTGAAGGGGCCTTATCTGGCATCAATGGGAGGGGAGGCCCTTGGTCCCCCTTGAAGAGGAATGCTAGGGCAGTGAGGCAGGAGTGGGTAGGTGGATGGGGGAGTACCCTCATAAAAACAGGGTAAGCGGCAAATGGATAAGGGGTTGGCAGAAACCAGGAAAGGGGATAACATTTGAAATGTAAATAAAATATCCAATTACAAAAATAAAAAAGGAAAACCAGCAGTATGCAGAAAAGAAGCAGGAGTGAGGAGGAGCCATGCTGTTCAGTAACAAGCTCATAGGAGCAAACATACTGTCAAGGATGACTAGCTATCTGATACTTTGTTAGTGTTCTTCACACCTTAGATGGACTTAGCTCCCATCATATGAACATGTATACATGCTCAATTCAAATGTGCTATGTCCAAGCAGTATAAAATATGTACTAATCTGTAAAACCAGTGGTTAACAAGGACACAAGTTTGGATTATATATCAATATCTTTAACTTGAAGAGTGCTACATACGGAAGAAAACTGGCTTCTGATTTACTATATTATATTATTTACTCACTATGTGTTACCTCCCATTGTTATAACAACTCACTCATTAATGTGAACGATATGCATAAGGATTATCCAATTGAATAATCAAAGAACAACTCAAACATTAATGTGAATGGTGCTTGTCAGTGCCTAAGAGAAGGATTACCCAATTGAATAATTACATTTCTTGCATTTTGCCACGCAGTTTCCCTACAAGCATGAATGGAGACATGTCCAAACAGATAACTTTACCTGAGAATCAGTGATTTCAGGGACAGAATGAAGTCTGGCTGACATACTTAGTAGATAATTCAATATTTTCTAGTAAAGTGTGGTCCCTGGAACAGTACAATCAGTGTCATGTGGAAACTTGTTAAATATTATAGATTTTCCTGCAAGCTCTAATGCTGGCAGATAACTGCAATGGGCTAGACAGAAACTTGGTTCAATAGGACTTAGCTGGACTGGTTCAAACCTATGGAATTTAAGACCAGACTGTTTATTTTAAACATACTTAAGTACAGTATAACTTTGGATAAACGTTTCCTGGTAACAATGACCTCAACAATCCCATATGCAAAATAAAACTGAAGGCATGAGTACATTGAAACTCTTTTGTAAAGTACATGTGGCCTCTACTATTTAACAATGTGTTCTATAATTTACTGGTCTAAGATCTGGTGTGGTCTCTGACAGAGGTAGTGTAGAATCACCATGCTATTAAGTACATGTGACCTCTCCATGGAGGGTGGATTCTAGTAACTAAAAAGCAATGCTAAAGATTAGAGTCTGGATAGGGAGGGAGAGTCAGGGATAAACATTCTGGGAGATCTGGGTGAGACCTAGTCCTACAAATAGCAAAGGTCATGAGGTCCCTTCCATTCCTAGGTGGAAAACAGGTATACATCCTTTCCACTTAAGAGCGAAGCCTGGGCAAGCCACATTCCTGGTTCCCCAGTGCTTGCTTATGAGCTCATACCCTCTACATCTATCACAAAGCTTGGGTAATTCTTATACAAGCTTGGAAAAGAAAATTGTATTTGCCACATACAACTGTTATCTCCGAGGCTTACTGCTGAATTCGCTCTTCCTTTCTAGCTCTTTATGAATTCAGCTGGCTGGTTCAATCCAGCTGTCTGACTCAAAACTTCTCTCCAAGGTGACTCATACAGGCTTCTCTTGGCTTCTGACTGAATTGCTCAACTTGGCCTCAAGCTAACTCTGGCATTTGGTTCTAACTTCTGGCTCCTTCTCACTCTCTGGCTCATTCTGTCTTCACTGGCAACCTCTTTTGGTAAAACAGTCCCAGTAAAACTGCACACATGCACATACATACCATACCACACCACCTTTTTTTTCTAGCTGCTCTCTTAAGTCACCTCTCTTTTCTGTGTTGTTCTCATGAGAATTGGGTGTATCCTATCTCTGACTCCTGTTAAATCTCTCTGATTCATCACTTTGCCCTTCAATTAGACATCACTTTCAAACATGGCTTCTTTCTTCTACAAACTAACTTTATCCTCACTTTTTGGAATTAAAGGTGTGTGCTAAGCACATGCTTGTATTCCAGCCGAAAGGTGTGTCCTTCCTGACAGGTAACAGACATAGAAGGGCTTTGGATGTGATCCCTTTGCCAGAGTAGCCCATATTGCTGGATTAAAATTCCTCTACACAGACTAAGGGTCAAAAATAGATAATAAACAACGTAGTGTATCACATTTCCCCATATGCAAAACTCCCTTTAAGTTCAGTGCCTTCTCAGACACATCCCCATTAGTAGGCACTTTGCCACTTGGTAAATAGATAGTAAGAACTGGTCCCTGAAACAGTTTAACACCTGAGAAATTTTTATATTTTAAAGATATTGAGTATACTCTGGTGTCTCCTCAAAATGTATGCCTTTACATCAGAGTTATTAGAAACAGTCAAAAGGGTATGTAGACAAGACTACTCAACTTCTAGAATTGTAGTTCTATTGTGGAAATCTCATGTATTAAGAAGATACCATTAAGTGTATATAATGACATCAATATACTCATGGATTAATAAATCTCCCAGCCCTTATCAGAGTTATCAGAGTAGATTCTATCTGTAGTAGATTGTTATTATCACAAAAACTCCAAATTAGCCAAGGTGTCCAGTAAGAGTAAGAAACTGCAGAATGCTTAGCCTTAAAAATAATACACAGAAACACACACACAGAAACACACACACACACACACACACACACACACAGAGAGAGAGAGAGAGAGAGAGAGAGAGAGAGAGAGAGAGAGAGATTGAGAGAGAACTCCCCCCACCCCTAGTCTCCCGAGTCTCCCCCCACTCCCCCAAGGCCCAGAGATCACTTCACACAAGGAAATGGAAAGAGGCAATAGATGATGATTAGAAGGCTGTCTTCTGGACACCGCAGGGCATCAGCAAGAATGTAATTATAGAGTATGACAGCAAGCATAAGCCTAAACCAGGCCAAATCCTAACATGGACAGGAAAGTTAGACATCCAGTCCGTCTTCTCTAGCTTAAGAGCAGCAATTGTTAGCCATCAGAGAGGCAAAAGGAGGTTTTTCTAAGGGTTTAGTCAGCCTCTGGTAAGTTGACTACACTCTAGTTGAAGCCCATACATCCAAGGATACTTGGCAGCACAAATTGGTCTTGACAGGTTTGAAAATATAAAAGGAAAAAGGTTGGATGGGTAAAAAAGTGGGGGATGGATCTTGGAAAAATATGAGGAAGGGAGTGAATGTGATTAAAATGTACAGAATGCTCAAAAACTAATCTATCATCTATCTATCTATCTATCTATCTATCTATCTATCTATCTATCTATCTATCTATCTATCTATCTTTGTGTTGTTTTTAACAAAATCTCAGCCACTGAATTTTGTCAATAAAGACTTAGGAGCCAGATGCTGGGATGAAAGCCTGCTAGCTCAGAAAGGCAGAGAAAGCACGCAGCTGGTCTTCCTCCTCAGCTGATGTTCCAAAAGTAAGTTCTCCCCAAACTGAATGTCCCTCCCTTCTACTTTCTGTGTGTCTCTATTCCTGACTTCCTATTATTCTTTACTTTCTCTTTTCCTGTTCAGTCCCTGTCAACTGGTTGTTTGCTCTGCCTCTTGACCTGTGTTTGACTTTATTTAATCTTGTTTACAATAAGCAGAAAGCTCTTGGATTAAAGGTGTGTGCTAAGGCTGAGCCAAACCAAAGCTAGAAACATGGTTTTTCCAGTAAACAGCACAGTCTTGGGGCTCCGTGTGATCATATACCCTGGAATATTTATTTACTTTTGGTTTTCTAGACAGGATTTTTCTGTTTAGCCCTGCCTGTCCTGAAACTCATTCTATAGACCAGGCTGGCCTTGAACTCAAAGATCCTCCTGCCTCTGCCTCTCAAGTGCTGGGACTAAAGGTGTGCACCACCACCACAGGGCTTATAAATTGTTCTTAAAAGAATATCGAACTGAGTTTATATTTCTGTAAAGTGAGACAACTATTCTTGCAAGATTATAAGAATTAAGTCCATGTGGGACCTGAGGCCAAGTCCTTATTATGCCTTTAACAAATTTGTTCTGATTTTTATCCTGCCTCTGATCTTATGGTCATATTGAAAATTCCACCCACCTTTATATTGCCACCCAGTCACAATTAACTCAGCATCCTCTCTCTGCCACAATCTTCTCTATATGATTTATTCTTTCTTAGGTATCATCACTTGCTCCAGAAAATCTTAGCTATTCTCATATCGCTCATTAAAACCTACTCTGCCCAGTGTCCCTTTTATCAGGAAATGAAAACTCTGGTGGTCCAAACCAAAGCCTACATTACCGAAGACTATCAGATCTTCCACTCTATCTCAAGGTATCATTTCTTGTTACACAGACAGAGTTGCCTTCCAATTGGGCTCTCTTTCTTCTTCACTGCCTTCAGGCTACTATTGTATGCTTCATACCCTATCAAGTGACCCTGTTTGAAACAAGTTGATCATGTCATTCCTGTTCAAAACAAAAACAAAAACAAAAAATTAGAGTGGCCTTGCAACTTATTTTTTTTAAAGTATGTCTACTATGTGCCAGGCTTTGTAAAGGTCATGAAGCAAAATTGTTTGCCCTACAGAACACACCTTATAATGGGATGGGTGCGGGATAGGAACAATAAACAATATAATATACTAAACTATATAAACACTTTGGAGACAAATGAAATGGTTAGGAAACATAAGCAGACTGTAGGTGGCGACTTTGAATACAGTAAATCATTAGGGCCTTCCTAGTAATATTTTGAAGCAGGGACATGAATAAACGGTAGGAAAAATGAGCTAAGGAAAAGGTCTAAAGGGAAGACCGTCTCAAGTAAAACATCAAGAACATAGGCTTTGAAGCAGAGACCTGCAATTCATGTCTATGGTAGTTATCATAAGGAAACCCTTGAGATTAGCTGCAAGAATTATTTAGAAAATAAAAGAACTGAAGTTAGAGGTCAAACATAAAACACGTCTACAGAATGGTCTTCAAATTTCTAGATCTGCATGATCCAATCCAGTAGCCACTTTCCACGTGTGGATATTAAAACTTTATTCAAATTCACATAAAATTTGAAATTAAGTTCTTCGGTTTTACTACTATACTTCGAGATCTCAAAATCCAGATGTCAACAGTCGTTAGTATGGGCAATACAACAATATTTTCATCATCTCAGAAAACACCTTGGGCAGGGTTTGAATCAATGGCTCACCTGGGCATGATTTTCTTTCTCAGGGAACGTTTGTTAGACTGGAGGTATTTTCACTTGTATCAAGTGAGAGAAGGGGCACACTATTCTTTGTGGAAATGTAGGGATGGTGTTAGGCATCCTGCAACCTCTACAACAATAAATTACCCTGTCCCAAATCTCAATAGTTCTGTATTTAGAAAAAAACAAAAAACAAAAACAAAAACAAAAACAAAAAACCCCTCTAGAGCCCGGCGTGGTGGCGCACGCCTTTAATCCCAGCACTCGGGAGGCAGAGGCAGGCGGATTTCTGAGTTCGAGGCCAGTCTGGTCTACAAAGTGAGTTCCAGGACAGCCAGGGCTACACAGAGAAACCCTAGCTCGAAAAACCAAAAAAAAAAAAAAAAAAAAAAAACAAACAAAAAACAACAACAACAACAAAAAAAAAACCCCATAACAATAATAAGAAACTGTAATCGAACTCCAGTTTCTCCTTCTAATACTCATAACACAAATCACTTTCCACCCAAGGTGTTTCCCCACACCAACCAAATGACTACTAACTGTATTGGGGGACACCAGCCACTAATTCAAATCTAATGGCAGGCTGGTCCTGCAGCTAGAGGCGCAGTCCCAAGATTGTGTGGCACCTTGCCCCTCCCGCTCCACATTAGATGCAAATCTGAAGTCCCAGGTTGTTTCAATTGTACTTAATGACCAACCAGCTGGCAATTGAGGTTCAACTGAGATTCAATTAATTGGGCTAAAATTAATTATACAGCTATCTCAAAGGCGGAGAAGCAAGTTATAGTCCTTTTAAAACCTAGAGCGTTTCAAAGTGTAGTCTAATCTTTGTAGCTAAGGAATATCAAAGTGCTGGCTCCCCTAACTCAGAAGTGGCTAGAAGACCTTCAAAAATACAGGGGTATGACGGAAGCTCGCTTGGCCTCTCCACCCCTGCCTCCACCATCAGGCACGCGCGCGCATGCGCCGCACTTTAAGTCGCCTCTTCGGAGTAGCCTCCCCCACACCCCCCAAAGGTTCGTTTCTAGCCAAGCCTGGAGTGGAAGGTGGATGGATGCTCAGGACACTTCTTTAAACCGCGAACTGTGGAATTCTACTCCAATAGAGGCCGGAGCCCCAAGTCGGAACCACATTTCCTCGCTGACTTTCTGCGCTAGCCACTTCCGCCCAGGGAGGGGCTGGAATCTCCGAGACCCTTCCGGCGCTTGCGAGGGATTGAAGAGGCACTTCCGGTGTCTGTTGCCAAGGCGCCGGCCGGCCCGCGGGCCGTGAGGGCGACACTGGTGGCGTCGTCCTCTGCCCCCCATCCCCGGGGGCGAGATGTCGGGGCTCAGCCACTTAGAGTCGGAGGGCTGCCGAAACCTACTCGGCCTGCTGGACAACGACGAGATCATGGCCCTTTGCGACACCGTCACCAACCGCCTGGTGCAGCCTGTGGACCGCCAAGGTAGGCGCGGGCAGGGGCCTTGTCATCCCCAGGGATCGGGTCGGGTCGGGTCGGGAGAGGCGGCTCTGTCCGGGTTGTCGCCGAAGCCCCGGGAAGGCCGCTCTGGGCTGGCGCTGCACAGCTCTGCAGCCTCCCCGCCCGCCGGCCGAGCCGGGTCCCGGCGCGCTGGTGGGTCGGACCGTGGTACTGGCTGGGCAAAGCTTTGCGGACATGCGGACCCGGATGAGCACCAGATGAGCCTTTTCCCGTCATTTACAGGAAACCCCAGAGTATGTTTCAGTGTCAGTTTCGATGCTCCTGCTGTTTTCTTTTAGCCCGAAGTGAAATCATAAACACCATTTGTCAGTGTCTTAGGTAAATACCCACCGAAACAAATAAAAGGCAGACAGTTTTAATCCACGTATGTCAAGGAATGCTCAGCCTCGTCGTCCTACATTCATTCCTAGTTGGGAAGTGGCAAGACCACAGCTTTTTTGTTTTTGTTTTTGTTTTTTAAATCAAAAGGTTGTATAAAAGACAAAACGGACATATGTACGTTGCATTTATAAAACATTAAAAATATCCTTACTAAAATACATGAGTGAAACGAATGTTGTTGAAAAGAAAGGGATAGAAAATGACAGACAAAACAAAAAGAAAAACACCCTCAAACCTCCAAAACAAACCACCAAATTTAGTAGCTATCCTGAAATGGATGGGGAAAAGATGATAGCATCTTTAGGGAAGTTGGAAATAGGGGCATCAAAGATACTGCGTGTCTGTGGAATAAGATCTTCGGAAGGTAGGTGTAATGAGTGCATTGTCTTTTTCTTTTTCTTTTTTTAATTCTTGCTATTTTGCAGCAGTAGTCTATTTGAAAGATATTTGGTCTGTGTTTTCAGCCCAACTTTTTAGTTTAAAAACATCTTGATTCTGCTGTTTTTCAGCTCTGATTATCTGTAAAATCAGAAGTTTGGCAACATTCCTTGGTATCATATATTGTGATTTTAATCATTTTTTTCAAGGTTTATGGATCTTAGGTATTTGGGGCATAGAAATACATTTTTTTCTGGGTCAGAAATTTTCTGGGTCACTGTGTAGTCCTGGCTGTCTTTGATTCACTTTGTAGACCAGGCTGGCCTCGAACTCAAGAGATCCGGCTGCTTCTCCTGGTCTAAGGGTGTGTACCACCACTGCCTAGCAAGGTAAAGGAAGTTTAAAATTTAAGGGTTTAAAAAAGCAGACAGATGGGTAAGTTCGTGCTTTTCAAGCCATAGCCATGTTGTATAAAAGCAAGAATCAGGACAAGAGCTTAAATCATTTTCAATAAAATCAAAACTTTTGCTGAAGTTGGGCAAATTAACAAGTGCCTTGTAACTGTCTGTTGTTTGTTGTTACTTTTTTTCTAGATGCTATTCATGCAATATTAGTGTATAGCCAAAATGTAGAAGAACTTCTGAGGCGCAAAAAAGTCCACCGAGAAGTCATATTTAAGTATTTGGCAAAGCAAGGGGTGGTTGTACCTCCAACTGCTGAAAAACACAATCTTATTCAGTATGCAAAAGATTACTGGGGAAAACAGTCACCAAAACTGAAGGACACAGCAGAGCCAGTTACAAAGACGGAGGACATCCAGCTCTTTAAGCAGGTATATTAGATTTGTACTTACATTCCAAATCCCTGTTCTGTCTGAAACTGCACAATCCTGGCTCTGAGGTGCATGCTTGATAGTCCTTTTGTTTTCCAGTCTCTGTCTCCTTTACATGCTTCAAGACCATGAAAGTAACTAAGATATAGAATATTTCTCAGATTTATTGATGTGTATGTAATCTATTGAATTGGGTGTTAGAATGAGAGTCTTTCCATAAATGAGAATTATTATATTATTGTAAAGTATACTCTATGAATATTTTCATTTTAAATGAATTTGAAAAGCTATTATAAACGATTTCATTTTATAAGTCTGTATTCGGTAGCCATGTAAAAATTTCACTTAAGTTAAAAAAAAAAATTCCACTTTTCACTTAATCCTGGTTGCTCTCAAGTATGTGTGTGTGTTCGATATTGAGTACTTAATGTTAATTGACTGAACTCTGGATAATTGCTGAGCTTTTACAGTAGGAAAAGGTTTTGTTTGCTTAATATACTGGAAAAAATGCTCATAGCAATTTACTTTAATATACTAAAAAGAAAAAAAAGAAATGGTCATGTTCATTGTGAAGACATGGAAAATACACTTAAAAATATCACATATCATGCCAAATATATTGAATAGCAAGTACTTTGTTTAGTATAGAATAAGGTATGATATCTTTTTCTTGGTGAGGTACTATATTTTGAAATATATATGGAAGCATGAGATCTAGTTTATAGGGTTGTTTTTATAGTAATATTCCCTTTTAATTAAAGAAAAGAAAAAGAAACAGTAGCTGGTTAGTGGTGGCGCATGCCTTGAATCCCAGTACTTGGGGGTGGGGAGAAGCAGAGACAAGTAGATCTCTGTGAGTTCTAGGACAGTCTGGACTACAAGTTCAAGGACAACCAAGGCCATACAGAATCCCTATCTCAAAAACGAAACCAAAAATAGTATTAATTCCACTATAGAAAATTACCCATTTCAGTTGGCTTTGGAAGTATCTGTTTAAAGAGGGTAGGGAGGCATTTTTTACAAACGATTCTGACACTCTGGTTAGGAAAAAAAAGTCATTTTATGCTAGAGCAGATACCATGAGTGGCAAGAGCTTTAATTAAGTAGAATTCATGATGATGTTAGAAAATTGTACAAATTTCTCATGAGTTTTATTAATTACGGTAGTTGTCTTATTTTTATAATTCCCTTTATTCACAGTCCATAAGGGATCCATTTGAAGCAATTGTTGTAAAGTTTTTTTTTTTTTTTCGAGACAGGGTTTCTCTGTATAGCCCTGGCTGTCCTGGAACTCACTCTGTAGACCAGGCTGGCCTCGAACTCAGAAATCCGCCTGCCTCTGCCTCCCGAGTGCTGGGATTAAAGGCGTGCGCCACCACGCCCGGCCTGTTGTAAAGTTTTGAGAGATGTGTGTAATGGGGGAAATCGTGCACAGTCATGCACATTATCATTGACTGTTCATCTTAGTACTGATATTTTAAAGAGCTTTGTTCATTTCTTAGTTTTGTAAACTTACTTCTTCTAGGGCCAAGTTCATGGGGATTAAATATAACATTCCTATATTACTGTTTCATAATTGGTTTTGAAGAGACAGGATATCAGAATAGGTGGACTCTTACATGCATGTAACCTCAGCATACAGAGGACAAGAAAAGTGATGATTGCAAGCCCCAGATTAGTTTTGGATACATGGTAGATTCTTTCTTAGAAGAAGGAAAACCTGCAAAGGTCTAGAGGACCTATTTGGTTTGATACCAAACCCAGCATAGAAAAGGGAATGGGAGGTAGTGGGGGGGGGGGTGCAGGGGATGGGAGGAGAATGACTGGATTAGAGAATGCTTAGGGCTCAACCCAACTTTACCTCTGCCTCCTGAGTAGTTGACACCCTAGCTGGGTGACACTGAACCCAGCAGGTTCTTGTTACATTTCACTTGGCCAAAATTTAAATTTATTTTTTTATTTTTTTTTTTTCGAGACAGGGTTTCTCTGTATAGCTCTGGCTGTCCTGGAACTCACTTTGTAGACCAGGCTGGCCTCGAACTCAGAAATCCGCCTGCCTCTGCCTCCTGAGTGCTGGGATTAAAGGCGTGCGCCACCATGCCCGGCTCAAAATTTAAATTTAAAAGGTTGACTTCCTTTTTTGAAAAGCAGGCTCTCTGGCAGGGTGTGGTGCCTTTGCTCTAAGCAGTGCATTGGCACTTAGGAAGGAATCAGCTGCGGTAGCCCTGTGGGTGTGAGAGGTGGCTCTGCTTAGGTAGACCTGTGGGTGTGAGAGGTGGCTCTTCACTTTACTTTCTTCTTGTTTCACAGCAGGCAAAGGAAGATAAAGACGCTGAAAAGGTCGATTTCCGTCGCTTAGGAGAAGAATTCTGTCACTGGTTCTTTGAACTTCTTAATTCTCAGAATCCTTTTCTGGGCCCACCTCAAGATGACTGGGGCCCACAGCACTTCTGGCATGACGCCAAGCTTAGGTTTTATTACAACACCTCAGAACAAAACACGACAGACTACCAAGGAGCAGAAATCGTGAGCCTTCGCTTACTGTCATTAGTTAAAGAGGAATTTCTCTTTCTCAGTCCCAACCTTGATTCTCAAGGACTAAAATGTGCGTCTTCTCCTCATGGATTAGTTATGGTTGGAGTTGCAGGGACTGTCCACCGAGGAAATTCTTGTTTGGGCATATTTGAGCAAATTTTTGGACTTATCCGTAGCCCTTTCGTGGAAAATACTTGGAAAATCAAATTTATCAACCTGAGAATCATTGGAGGAAGTACCCTTGCTCCTGAATCATTACTGAAGCCATCTGTAACATTTGAACCGAGTGATCTGGAGGCCTTTTATAACGTAATCACTTTGTGTAATAGCCCTGAAGTAAGACCTAACGTAAGGCAGAAAATAGATAGTGGCACTGGAGACCAGGTTTTACATAGTGGAGATGAGGCATTGTTGAACAAAAGGGAAAGGAATTTGCTAACCCCTCTAAAGCATTGAGCACTGTACCTCTGCTTGAAGAAGCTGCAGAAACAACACTGACCATCTATCTCTAAGCCACTGTAGATGTGAGAATTGACATATTTTAGTTGAAATACCTTTTTGGACTACAGACTAATGTGAATACTTGCCTATTTCTACCTGAGTTACAGCAAATGTTCTGAGAACTTATTGCGGTCCACCAAATAAATCCCACTTGAGATATTGTAGATACCTGTGTGCCTTAGAAACTTTAGGTAATGTTTTCATTTTATTTAGTGACTAACCTACTAATCCCTGCTTCCAAGTGGCAGGGGTTAATATTATTCATGTTCTTGGCTTATTGGATCTCTTACAAATGCATCTCACTAAAGTGTTGTCAAAAGAAAACAGCATTTTAAAGCATGTTTAATATAAAAAGTCTTAATTATATAAGATACAAATAACGGACTTGTTCAAAAAGTCCAATAATTTAGCCTGGGAAGAAAAACTTAGCTGCCCTTTTGAAACTTCTTTTTGAAGTTACCAGTTCTAGTCCAAGCAAATATCTCAAAATCTGCTGCTCTTCTGAATTATTTTGGGTAATAAATGCTGTTATCAACACAGACCTTTTTACTGCTTAGACTTCAGCCAACAAGTTATAGAATGTTTCCTATAATACTCCAAAGATGGAAGGTATGCTTTAAAATTTTAAAGGTATGCACAATTCCTAACAAATTTCTGTTTTTTTCTCCTGATTGATCTTGACAGAGGTTGTCTCTCCACAAAATAAAAATAAATGATAGAGTTGTAAAATAAAAATAAATAATAACAAAACCCAAAACCCATTTAGAACTTATGCACATATGTATATGCATATCCTAACAATGTTTTCCACCTCTATGTTACTAGATTTGAGATCCACAGTAGGCTTGATAGGTTAATTAGACAGTTGCCTTAGTGTTTAAATTGATCATCACCTGGTAGCTAGTTGCTAATCCTGGATTTGGTTAGGAATTTCCAACTTATTATTTGGAAGAAATTCTGGAAAATCTGATGGTGTGTTATACTTGTTAAATTTCTGCATTTAACTCTAGTAACTGGGGAGATTAGTGCTAGTTATTGGAAGTAAGAGGTAAAAATTCACCACCACTCCACCTTTGATTTTAGTAGCATGAAGAGCACAAATCAGCATCGTTTTTTTTTAAAGATTTATTTATTTTATTTATGTGAGTACAACTGTAGTTGTCTTCAGGCACACCAGAAGTGGGCATTGGATCCCGTTACGGATGGTTGTGAGCCACCATGTGGTTGCTGGGATTTGAACTCAGGACCTCTGGAAGAGCAGTCAGTGCTCTTAACCACTGAGCCATCTCTCCAGCCCTGGCAAATCAGCATCTTTTAACATAAAGGAAATTTTTTTTTGTCTGTATAAGAAGAGTAGACTGTTTAGATTCAGTGCACAGTTCTTTTTTTTTTTTTTTTTTTTAAGATTTATTTATTATTATAAATAAGTACACCAGAAGAGGGCATCAGATCTCATTACCAGTGGTTGTATTACCACGTGGTTGCTGGGATTTGAACCAGGACCTTCAGAAGAGCAGTCAGTGCTCTTACCCACTGAGCCATCTCACCAGCCCCAAGTGCACTGTTCTTAAGGAGAGCTGTAGGCAATTTAACAGCAACCAAGCCGAATTCCTTATTATTTTCTGTATAGTAAGTATAATTAGGTATAAAGGAACAATAATTTGCAAAAATAATTTTCTTGTTTATAAGGCAAAACAACCAGATCACATTCTTAGCCACTTTCTACCTCTACTTGGGTTTTGAAAATTCAGTTTGATTTTATACTTTACGTTTTCTTTTGAAAAATTTTTCCAGTTTCTCTGTGTAGCCTTGGCCATCTTGGAACTTGATCTGTAGACCAGGCTAGCCTTGAATTCATAGAGATCTGCTTACCTCTGCCTTCTGAGTGCTGGAATTAAAGACATACTCCACCATACCTCGATATACTTTCTTAGGTTTCAAGTATCAATATAAATGCCCTGAGAAAAGCATAAGATTAAAAAAAATCCATGGGCTATTTGTGTTACTGCTATAGAAGGATTTTTTAAAAAGCTGTCTTCCATATTGAATCTTTGAATTCTTAAAAAGCCTAGGGGAGGAATAGATTTCTACACAGCTTTAAGCTAACTTGAAAATTATGAAGTATTCGTAATAGATTGAGAGGATTGGCTACTTTTTTCAGGTTAATATTTCAGGTAGGATATTCTTACAACTGAAGCAATCTAACAAAGACATACAGAGAAATAATGAAGAAAAATGTTCAGAGAAAGAAATCTAGAATTGAAATCTGTTCAAGAAGTTTGGAACCAAAAGTAAAGTGCAAGTGTGTGTGTTAGGGAACAGCTGAGGCACGCTCTGTTTTGCTGTATTCTACCTAGCTAATGCTTGAAAAAAATCTAGCAAGCACCACTCTTTGCATAGAATATGGAGTGATTGGTATGCTGACTCGTTTTATATCAATTTGACACAAGCTAGAGTCTGAGGAGGAGGGAATCTAGATTGAGAAAAATGTCTCAAAGGTAGAGCTGTAGAGCATTTTCTTAGTGATTGATGGGGAGGGCCCAGCCCATCGTGAAGCCACCCTGGGCTGATGTTCTTGGTTTCTACAAGAAAGCAGGCTGAGCAAGCAGGTAAGTGACACCCCTCCATGGCCTCTGAATCACTTCCTGCCTTCAGGTTCAGGTCCTGTTTGAGTTCCTGTGCCGACTTCCTTCAGTGATGAACAGTGTTGTGGAAGTGTCCTGAATAAATTCTTTTTCAAGTGGCTTTGGTTAAGGTGTTGTGTCATAGCAGTAGTAGCCCTCATTAAGACAGTTAGGGTTTCAGATTTAGGGATCTTCTGGGCTTTGCTGAAAACTATTTTGCCCATAGCCTAGTAGCAGGGTAGGTACATGGTGAAATACTCCTGTAAGACTCTGATAAGTCTTAGGTACCGGGAAACCCCAAGTGAGCCACTCAGAGTTGGAGAGCTGGAGATGGATGCAAAAGTGAGAGTAGTTTATTGTTCCAGCGTGCTAGGGCTGTACTGCACCCGAAGAAAGAGGTGGCAATGCCAGGGTGGCCCCTTTTATACAGTTTTCCAGTTTTTATACAGTTTTCCAGTGGCAGAATAGAGCATCAGTAATGTGATTGGCAGAACAGTGTGACTTTTAAACTGGTCCTTACGGAATGAGGTAGCTAGGGCTTCCCTTATCTCATAATTGGAGGGCTGCCTGGTAGAATTTTCCAAGGTCTTGAGCTGACCTCTTCACTCCCTTTTGTTAAAATGACTAAATAAAAATGTTCAAATCTTGCACTTGAGTTTTAGGCAGGGTTAAATTTAGATATTCTTTTAGTATTTAAAATTATTACTTCATGTGTCTTAAAAACTTAAATGCCAAACTACAGAAAAACAGCCATGTGTAATTTATTAAGCTGCCTTGTGAACAATAGCAGGTTTGCAGATATTCTGCTTTCATCCCAGGAGGTGTTTTTCTGTGAAAAGAAGGCTGATTACCTAATCTTACTAAAAATTTATATATGTAAATGTACATGATTATAGCCAGATGTGGTGGTGCATGCTTTTAACTCTGGCAGTTGGAAGATCTCTGATTTCCTGATCTTAAGTGAGTCTCAGGACAGCCAAAACTACATAGCAAAACCGAATGTTGCTAGAGCTGTAATATTTTACTTTGCAATCCATCTTCTTCCTCAGGTTACTTGCAGGGGATGAACAATAGATATTTTCACTAACTAGATGACAGTTACCTTTCTTTGTACATTGACTTACTTATTGTGACTGACTGCAGTAGGAATAGCTGATGCTACAACCTAGTTTTTATTTTTTTGAGGCATGGTCTCAGCTTAGCCTTGGCTGTCCTGGAACTCACTGTGTAGACCATGCTGACCTCAACTCACAAGAGATCTGCCCGCCTCTGCCTCCTCAGTGCTGGGATTAAATATATGTGCCACTATATCTGACTAGGATCTAGATTGAAATCCAAATAAAAGATTAATGTTTAACCCTTTTTGACTAATCATCCTCAGAATGAACATTGTCATTTGCTTATTGTCATCTTTTAAAAGCAAACTTGCTTATATTTTAAAGAATATGTCTATGTATTTGTGTGGTGTGTGTGCATATATATACCATGGCTGGCATGTGGAGAGATCAGACAACTAAAGGAAATACATTCTCCACTTGTGGGAAACAGATTGGCAGGCCTGGCGGGAGAGCGCCTTTATTTGCTGAGCCATTTGCCGGCTCCCTATTTTTATGTAACTATTTCTTACTGGCTAAACTCACTTTAGGAGTTTTGAATACATTGAGACATTGTGTGTTTCGAATGGCTGCTTCAGTTTTGTCTTTGAGGACTTGATAAGAATGTGGTTTCTCCTCTTCCCACTGAGATCCTCTGTTAGCTTTCATCGGCACATTTTTTTGGCTATTAGCCGTCCCTTATGTGTTTTGAGTTTACCCGGTATTCTTAATCCTGGATGTTAAGTT
Organism: Mus caroli; assembly: GCF_978045245.1. Taxonomy (NCBI): domain Eukaryota; kingdom Metazoa; phylum Chordata; class Mammalia; order Rodentia; family Muridae; genus Mus; species Mus caroli. The sequence goes on along the minus strand of NW_028227272.1, from coordinate 61,879,905 downwards.
GGGAGTGCAGTTGTTCCTTTTACATTCTATTTCTGTTATTTGAGGTTGAAGTTTAAGAGGTGTATTGTTTTTAAATTCCTGGCAATGGGATTGAACCCAAGGTATAGGCACTAGGTAAGCAAATTAGCACTGAGATTAGCACTGAGGTCCACCTTCTGCGCCTACCCCCTTGTAAGGTTTATTTTGAGACAGGGCAAGGCTGTCCACCTTGCCTCAGCCTCCTGGGGAGCTGGTTTTACGTGGCTTCAACTATGGTGCCTTTTACAACAAATACTTGTTTGTTTTTCACCAACGATGGATACTGATGACTATCTGAATATAGTCATTGTTTAAAACTTTAATAATTTTAATATCTGAACTGGGTGTAGTGGCACATACTTTAAATCCCAGCGACTCAGGAGGCAGAGGCACATGGATCTCTGTGAGTTCAAGGCTACCCTGGTCAAACCAATGCAAGTCTAGTGAGTTCCTGGACAGCCAAAACTATATAGTGAGACCTGTTTCTAAACAAACAAACAGATTTAAAAAAAAGATAGTTATGCTGGAGAGATGGCTCAGTGGTTAAGAGCATCAAGTGCTTTTCCAGAAGTCCTGAGTTCGATTCCCAGCACCCACATGATGGCTCACAGTCATCTGTAATGAGATCTGATGCCCTCTTCTCGCATGTCTGAAGAGAGCAATGGTGTACTCATATACACAAATAAATTAAAAAAACATATGTATGCAGTTGCTAGAGAGATAGCTTAGTAGCTAAGAGTACTTGCTGCTCTCTCAGAGGATCTGCATTCAATTCCCCGCACCCACGTGGCAACTCACAGCCATCTTTAAGTGTGGTTTCAGGGATCTGACTCCATCTTCTGGCCTGTGTACGTGGTACACATACATATAGGTAAAACTCACACAGGTAAAACAATAAAAATATATCTTTAAAAGAATCACACTTGTACATATTTGTGTCATTAGTATTTGACGTTTTGTTTGCAGTGAGTAATACCCAGAAAATGATAATGAAAAAATTTACTTTATACTAGAACCAGAAAGGGAAACATGTATTGTCTTTAGCATATTATTTAATCACTATACACTCTGAAAGTGTTTTGCTAAACTGTTTTTTGTGCTTTTACATATATTTAAATATATTTGAGGTTTAAACTATAAAGTGGTTGGGCAGAAACCAAATGAAAAACTGTTGCAGGAAATTCTCTACTTCTGATGGGTTGACCTGAGATCTTTGACTGACAGGGAAAGCCACCCAGGGGAGAGCGTGTTTTAGTCACTCTGCTGGAGATTCATGTACTCACAGGGAGGACTGCAGTGTGACCTTCCCTATAAACCCTGGAACACAAGTGGTGAGAAACAACTTCAGAAAAACAATGTGTGTGCTGTGCAAGAGATCCTGAAAGCAGTGTTTTCAAAGATCACAGACAAATGAGGACAGTGATGGCTATCTGAAGTGAGTTTTTGGCCCGAAATCCATTTATTATCAGTCAAAATCGTACTACATGTTAACTAGCTTCATGATGCCATCAAAATTTCACATGATTGTTTTGTTTTCTTTAAAGAATCTTATTTATTCTTTGGTAATTTCATACATTGAAATTGTGTGGAAGCTTGACCATATCCACCCACTCTCCTTGCCTACTTCTCCCAGGTTCCTCCAGTATATGCTCACTGTCCTACCATGTCTCCCTCCCCACCATTTGTAACTCTCAGTCCAGTTAAGGATGTCTGTTGGAGTGCTGACTGAACTGTTGGCTTGCTCTTACATAGGCAGCTGTAGGTGCAGTGAGTTCATGAGCACACTGGCCATGTCGTGTCTAGATGATGACATGTCACATCATTCTTCCACATCCTCCAGCTACTTTATTTTTAAAGCACATTAACTTCACTGGTAAATTAATTTCAACAGGTAATTATTTTCTTGGCCACCATGCCAGGTAGATGAAACAAAATTTAAAGTCATCTTACAGAATTTTAGTAAACCATAAGTTACTTGCTAGAAGTTTATTAGGGAAAGCAGAAACTATTGGAGCAGTTTTATCATCAAGAAAACAGTGAAGGCAAAAGAGGTAGCTCAGGAGTTAAGAGCTCTTGCTGCTCCAACAGGATATGGATTCTTAGCACTCATGTTTCAGGAGACCTGATGTCCTCTTTTGGCTTCCATGAACACAAGACAGGCACATGATACAAATACACACATACACTAGTACACATACAAAGAAACCTTTAGAACATAGCATTACTGAGAGCCAGTGGAAGAGCAGTCCTGTGTTCTTGAAGTTCTTCAAATTTTCCAACAAATTTCCTGAGATGAGTCATTATTTGACATGAGCATATTACACATGAGAATAAAAAGACTTGAATTTCCTGTTCCACTTTTCTCTGAGAAGACAGAAGTATAGAAAACAAGACTGTATATAAAAGGAAATATGTTTTACTGTAGACTAAAATGGCCCATGGTCCTGTAGGACCATGACTTTTCTCTAATGATACAATGTAGGCTTCAACAACCCTGGAGATGATAGGTAAATAAATCCAACCAGCACGTTCCTTTCTTAAAAGGGTGGGTAAGTGCGGATATAGAAGGTCAGCATAGTGGCTCATTGTTAAAGTGAATAGAAGTAAATTTGGTTTTCTTGAGTTACAATGCTGGAGGAAAAACTAGGCAGGAAGTCTTATACTCCCGCCCCCCACTACCTGTTTATGGAGGGAAGGATCAGGGTAGGGACTGAAAACATTTCTTTGGGGAAATATTTTGAGGTACAGAATATTAAGACTATGCGGTCATGTGGCTCTTGTACAAACAGTTCAGTTCTACAGAGCTGCTTATCTCTTCACCGTCATCTCGGTGGTTTGCATACTGCAGAAGCTGTTGGGCTTTATTTAAAACCACATCCAAATACTGTTGGCTGTTAAGAAAGAGTACTCTCTGGAGCTAACTGACAGGCAGACTGATAGATTTGTTTCTTCTTCTGTACATAGGTGACAATATTATTGAAAGAGACGGCTTGTAGTAAAAATATTTACATAGATTGATTACTAAGAAAGCCAAACTTTATAGAGTTACCTGAGAAACCTGACTCAGAAGACTTCCGAGAGGCCAGCAGTTTGTTATTCAAGGGCTGTTGGAGCGACTGACAAATCCGCCATGTTGCAGCAGCTTCCGGTGCCCATTGATTTTTTTATTAAACTTATTGTCTGGCTAGTTAGCTAATAATTTGACTACCTATCAGGGCTGGAATCTTGGACTGAGTGAAAACGAGAAAGGAGGAGGGAGCCAGAGAGGTGGCTCAATAGTTAAGAGCATTTGAGGCTCGTGTGAAGGACTAGAGTTTGGTTCCTAGCTTTCTAAATTGCCTACCACTGTAGCTCCAGGGAATCTGATATCTTCTTCTGGTCTCTTCACCATCATCTTGGTGTTTTGTGTACTGCAGAAACTGTTGGTGTTTATTTAAAACCACATCCACTGACACTCACACACACACTCACACACACACACACTGTGAAAGAGACAGACACATGTACACACACACACCACTGAACACACAATAGTAGTTTGTCTTTGAAAGTATATTGCCAGAGGCAGGACTGCATTCACTTTAGAAGCTTTTCTTCTTTGCATTCCAGGAATAACTGCCAACTCTTAAAGACTTCA